>NW_022681470.1:145969478-146606978 GCF_009764315.1 Trachypithecus francoisi | reverse complement strand
TACACGTAGAGAACTGGAGGCGCCGGCAGAGGAGAGGAGGTCAACTCACCAGCTCTTGACAGGGGAGGTGAGGAAGAGGAAGGGATCTAGTGATGTGGCTCTCTCTCTCTGTCTCTGTCTCTGTCTCTCTCTCTCTCTCTCCCCCTCCCTCTTTCAAGAGATTGACGTCTCACTATGTTGCTAAGTCTGGTCTCAAACTCCTGGGCTCAAGCAATCTTCCCGCCTTGGCCTCCCAAAGCATTGAGATTATAAGTGTGAGCCACTGCGCCCAGCCATGATGTGGTTCTCAATGGGAGTTATTTTGGGACACTTGGCAATGTCTGGAGACATTTGTGGTTGTCATGGTTTGGGGGTGCTTCTGGCTGTGAGCGGTGTTGAGTGGGTGGAGGCCAGGAATGCTGCTCAATACCCCACAGTGCCCAGGGTGACAGATGATCCGGCCCCAAGCATCCACAGTGGGGAAGCTGAGAAACCCTGGTCCAGCAGACACCAGGGACCTGGCTTGGGCAGTTGGTACACAGTGCAGTGTCCTGCGGATGAGGCCTGAAGGTGCTTAGGACAAAAGTTCGGAATGCCCTTGACTTCCCTGTCTCACAACAACAACTCCTAATCCTCCATCAGCGGATTCTGATGGTTCTGCCTTCAAACCCTCTCTAGGATCTGCCCACTTCTCTCTCCTCTGCTTTCACCTGGTCCAGCCCCCTCATCTTTCACCTGGACCAGTGCAGTCCCTTGTGCCGCTGTCCCTGGCTCCCATCTTTGCGCCCCACAGTCTGTCCTCCCCTCAGCAGCCACCAGAGGGCGCCCGTGAGCACCTGAGTCAGGACCCGTCCCTCCTCTGCCTGCAGCCCTCCATGGCTCCCACCCGCCTTAGAGTAAAAACCCAAGTCCTCCCCGAGGCCCACAAGGTCCTGCATGACCTGCTCCATCCTCTTCCTACCATCTGCTGCCCCCTCTCTCCTCCTCACTCTGCTCCAGCCACACAGGATGGATGAATGAATGGATGGATGAATAGGTGGGAGGATGGGTAGATGAGTGGACGGACGGACGGATGGATGGATGGATGAATGGATGGATGGGTAGATGGATGAGTGAGTGGATGGATGAATGTGTGGATGGGTGGGTGGATGGATGAATGAATGGATGGATGGATGAATAGGTGGGAGGATGGCTGAAAGAGTGGGTGGATGGATGGATGGATGGATGGATGGGTAGATGGATGAGTGGGTGGATGGATGAATGTGTGGATGGATGAATAGGTGGGAGGATGGCTGGATGAGTGGATGGATGGATGGATGGATGGATAGATGGATGAGTGGATGGATGGATGAATGTGTGGAGGGGTGGGTGGATGGATGAATGAATGGATGGATGGATGAATAGGTGGGAGGATGGTTGACTGGATGATGGACAAGTGGATGGGTGAACAGTTGGGTGGGTGTATGGATGGGGAAATTCCTGGTGTAATGATGGGGACCAAAGCCATAGGAGTCAAGATGCCTGGGCAAGAGATCAGGGATCCAGAATGAGCCCCAAGGAACCCCCATATGTCAGGCTGTGCAGAGGAGCAGGCAGCATGGAGGCTGAGGAGCTGCAGCCAGCAGGGATGGACCTCATTTGGAGGCAGCATGGTTGATGTAGGGTCCAGGAGGAGGACACCAGGGCCTCAGAACAGGAATCAAGGCATTTATGTGTGCATTGAGGGACAGTAAAATGGGGACGGAGAGCCCGTCTGTCTTGGTTTTCCTAGTGAAGCTGGGGAGAGCTTTGGGCTGGGAAGGTGGAGGAGGAAGTGGAGAGGATGAGCAGTGAAGCTGGGTGGGTGAAGAAGGGAGGGTCCTGTGTCCTTTCAGTGCATGTGTGGCATTGTGGTTCCCATTTTATGGATGAGACTATGAAGGCTCAGAGAGGTTAAGTGGCTGGCCCAAGAACACACAGCAGAAAGGTACTGAGCTGGCTTTGATCCTTATCTCTAATCACTAGATTACAGAACTGAGTTAAAGACCAAGAACGTGGGGACCCCCATCATGCAGGAGGTTCAGGATCAAAGTGGCTGAGATGGGAGGGGAGATCCTGGCTGGGGAACGAAGGAGCGGATGAATAGCAATGTCTTGTCTCTGTTTCCCCAGCATCACTGGTGCATAGTAGGTTCTCAGGAATATTGAATGACTCTGTGCTAGGCATGGCGGGGAGGGGAGGGATAAAAATGAATCTAGGTCAGGCGCGATGGCTCACGCCTATGATCCCAGCACTTTGGGAGGCTGAAGTGGGTGATCACCTGAGGCCAGGAGTTTGAGACCAGCATGGCCAACATGACAAAACCCCATCTCTATGAAAAATACAAACAAAAAATAGCCGGATCTGAGGGTACAAGCCTGTGATCCCAGCCACTTGGGAGGCTGAGGCAGGAGAATCGCTTGAACCCAGGAGGCAGAGGTTGCCGTGAGTTGAGATCATACTACTGCACTCTAGCCTGGGCAACAGAGTGAGACTCTGTCTCAAACAAAACAGAACAAAACAAAACAAAAAACCAGCAAAAAAAGAAAGGGCTGAGCACAGTGGCTCACGCCTGTAATCCCAGCACTTTGGGAGGCCGAGATGGGCAGATCAGGAGGTCAGGAGATCGAGACCATCCTGGCTAACATGGTGAAACCCCGTCTCTACTAAAAAAAAAAAACTACAAAAAACTAGCCGGGCGAGGTGGAGGGGGCCTGTAGTCCCAGCTACTCGGGAGGCTGAGGCAGGAGAATGGTGTAAACCCGGGAGGCGGAGCTTGCAGTGAGCTGAGATCCGGCCACTACACTCCAGCCTGGGCGACAGAGCGAGACTCCGTCTCAAAAAAAAAAAAAAAAAACATAGCCAACAAGCAGTCCAGGCGGCTGCTCTGCCTGCGGAGTAGTCATTCTTTATTACTTTACTTTTTTTTTTTTTTTTTTTTTGAGATGGAGTCTCCCTCTGTTGCCCAGGCTGGAGTGCGGTGGCGCGATCTCGGCTCACTGCAACCTCCGCCTCCAGGTTCCTGTAAACCTCCCGGCTTACAGGCGCAGGCCACCACCATGCCAGGCTAATTTTTTGTATTTTTAGTAGAGATGGGGTTTCACCCTTTTGGCCAGGCTGGTCTCAAACTCCTGACCTTGAGCAATCCGTCTGCCTTGAGTCACCGCGCCTGGCCTGTTGGCTATTTTTATGGTGACTCCTTGATCATATGCTAAACAAGAGGTGGATTATTCTTGAGATTCCCAGGAAAGGGGTGGGCAGTTCCTGGAGCTGAAGGGTCCTCCACTTTTAGGATAATTTCCTGACGTTGCCATGGCGTTTGTAAGCTGTCATGGTGTGGGTGGGAGTGTCTCTTAGCATGCTAATGCATTACAATTAGTGTGTAATGAGCAGTGAGGATGACTAGAGGTCACTTTCACCCCCATCTTGGTTTGAGTGGGTTTTGGCAGCTTATTTACCACATCCTGTTTTACAAGCAGGGTCTTTACGACCTGTATCTTTTGATACCATTCTGCCAACCTCCCATCTCATCTTGTGATTAAGAATGCCTAACTTCGAGACGGGCGGATCACGAGGTCAGGAGATCGAGACCATCCTGGCTAACACGGTGAAACCCCGTCTCTACTAAAATATACAAAAAATTAGCCGGGCGAGATGGCGGGCGCCTGTAGTCCCAGCTACTCGGGAGGCTGAGGCGAGAGAATGGCGTAAACCCGGGAGGCGGAGCTTGCAGTGAGCTGAGATCCGGCCACTGCACTCCAGCCTGGGCGACAGAGCGAGACTCCGTCTCAAAAAAAAAAAAAAAAAAAAAAGAATGCCTAACTTGGCTGGGCGCCGTGGCTCACGCCTGTAATCCCAGCACTTTGGGAGGCCGAGGCGGATGGGTCATCTGAGGTCAGGAGTTCAAGACCCAGGCTGGCCAACGTGGTGGTGAAACCCCCTCTCTACTAAAAATAAAAAAATTAGCCGGGTGGTAGTGGCACGAATTGTAATCCCAGTTACTAAACTCCTATTCAAGATGGAGTTGCTCTGGTTCAAACGCCTCTGACAGTACTTCCCTCTGATATCCCCCAAACCCTGAGATCCCGCAGGGCCCAAACCAGGTTCATGTCTTTCTTCCAAAGTGCACTTTCTCTTGGGTTCCCACCTGGGTTAGTTGTCCCAGGGCTTCCATAACAAATGACCACAAACTGAGGGGCTTGGTATAGCCTCTCCCAGTCCTGGAGTTCAGAAATCAACTATCAAGGTGTGGGTAGGACCTCACTTTCTCCAAGGCCCTAGGGGAGGGTCCTTCTTGTCTCTTCCAGCTTCTGGGAACTCCAGGTGTCATTGGCTGGAGGACGCATCGCTGTGGTCTCTGCTCCATCGTCTTTGCGTCTGCATCTCCTCTCCTCTGTGTTATAAGGACACTTGAGCCTGGGCGTGGTGGCTCACACCTGTAATCCCAGCACTTTGGGAGGCCGAGGCGGGTGGTTCACTTGAGGTCGAGAGTTCAAGACCAACCTGGCCAACATGACGAAACCCCGTCTCTACGAAAAATACAAAATTAGCAGGGTGTGGTGGTGGGCGCCTGTAATTCCAGTACTCAGGAGGTTAAGGCAGACTCGCTTGAACCTGGGAGGTGGAGGTTGTAGTGAGCCGAGATTGCACCATTGCACTCCAGCCTGGGCAACAGAGCGAGACTCCATTTCAATAAATAAATAAATAAATAAATAAATAAATAAATAAATAAATAAAAATAAGGATGCTTGTCCTTGTGTTTGGGGCCCGCCTTCATCTAGGATGACTTCATCCCGAGTTCCTTATTGAAATCTGAAAGTCTCTTTTTCCAGATCAGGTCACATTTCAGGTTCTAGAGGGGCGATATCTTTTTAAAAATTTTATAAAATTAATTTTAATTTTTTTTGAGACAGATTCTCCCTCTGTCACCCAGGCTAGAGTGCAGTGTTATGATCATAGCTTGCTGTAGCCTCAACCTCCCAGGCTCAAGGGATCCTCCCACCTCAGCCTCTTTAGTAGCTGGAACTACAGGCGTGAACCACCACACCCAGCTAATTTTTTATTTTTTATTTTTAGTAGAGACAAGGTCTCACTACGTCGCCCAGGCTGGTGCAAACTCCTGAGCTCAAGCAATCCTCCCGTGTCAGCCCCCTGACTGGCTGGGACTGCAACTGTGCGCCACCATGCCTGGCTAATTGTTTTTAATTTTTACTAGAGATGGGGTCTCCCTATGTTGCCCAGGCTCGTCTCAAACTCCTGGGCTCAAGCCATCCTCCCACTTCAGCATCCCGAGTACCTGGTACTACAGATGTGAGCCACCATGCCAGGCTAACTTTTTTTTTGTTTTCAGTAGAGTTGGGATCTCACTGTGTTGCCCAGGCTCAGGATTGATGTAGCTCTTTTTCAAGAAAACACCATTCAACCCATTGCATCCTCACACCCCACCATCCAAACGCGTCCCAGCCATCCTTGCCTCCTCCCTCCCCTCCCCTTGCCCCCCACCAAAGCCCTGCCTTAGATGTTCCTGTCTTTGTCCCCATGGCCCCCTGATTCAGTCTTCATCTTCTCCCGTCCTGACCTTGACTCCCCCGTCGCTGGCCTCCAGCCTTCTGTCCTACACTCCAGTCCCTTCTTTGTGCTGGCCCCAGAAGGCCCTTTCCTGCACACACCTCTGACTGTGCCCCACCCCTGCTCAAACACCTTCCGTGGCTCCCCACTGCCCTTGACATCAGTCCAACAGTTCTTTGCCTATTGCTCAAAGCCTTTCACCCCCATCTGTCCCCTTCAATGGCACCTCCCACCTCCTGCAACACACTTTTTTTTTTTTTTTTCTTTGAGGCAAGAGTTTTGCTTTGTTGCTCAGGCTGGAGTGCAGTGGCAAGATCTTGGCTCACTGCAACCTCTACCGAGTTCAAGTGATTCTCCTGCCTCAGCCTCCTGAGTAGCTGGAATTACAGGCGTGTGCCACCACGCCCAGCTAATTTTTTGTATTTTTAGTAGAGACAGGATTTCATCACGTTGGCCAGGCTGGTCTTGAACTCCTTACTTCAAATGATCTGCCCGCCTGTGCCTCCCAAAGTGTTGGGATTACAGGCATGAGCCACTGCACCTGGCCTTTCTTTTTCTTTCTTTCTTTTTTTTTTCAGATGGAGTCTCACTCTGTCACCCAGGCTGGAACGCAGTGGCACAATCTCGACTCACTGTAACCTCTGCCTCCCATGTTCAAAAGTCATTCTTGTGCCTCAGCCTCCCGAGTAGCTGGAACTACAAGCGTGAGCCACCACACCCAGCTAATTTTTGTATTTTTAGTAGAGAGGGGGTTTCACCATGTTGGCCAGGCTGGTCTTGAACTCCTGACCTCAGGTGATCCACCTGCCTCGGCCTCCCAAAGTGCTGGGATTACAGACATGAGCCACTGCGCCCAGCCCTACCACACACTTCTGAAAGCCTATATCCCACACACCAGGCAGGCTCTTCTATGGACCCAGCTCCAAAAGCATCCTTCAGGAAGTCCTCTCCAGGCAGAACCGCCCTGCCTTCAGAGCATCCCCAGCCCTTCTACCCTTCTCTTGGCCCGGGCTGACCACACAGAGTGTGGAGGGGAGGGGAGTGTCAGGCTCTGCCTCTTCCTAGCAGGGGGACCACAGTCACTTCCCAAAAAAGAGCATTTTCCTGGGCTGGAGACTGGAGTGTCTTTTTGGGCTGAGGTCCCCAGCTGCCCGGGCTGGAGAAACTTATCCATTGAGCAGATCTCATGTTCCCCAAGGATCCCCCACCTTGGTCCCCGATATACCCTTGGGTCTCGAGGGATTTGTGTGCAGTGCGTTGTCTATGAACTTGAAGATCAGTTCCTGTCTGGGCTTTGAAAATAGGGTGGGTGCAAACTGACAATCACTGAGCCTTCTGAGCCATTGACCCCAGGTGGGACTTCCCTGTCCACCCCTTCCAGAACCCCAAGGCTCTCCAGATGTGCAGGGAGGCTGCACACCTGGCTCTAGTCCCCTTGCCATCTGGGGCAGGTGTGTGGGGTGGGAGTGGCTGGAGCTGGGACACGGTGAGAGGCTCACCTGGCGTGGGTGGGGGATAAGCTGTGGCTCAGGCTGAGTCTTCCTTCAGGGGGGGTCCCTCTGGGTCTAGGGTGCAACCAACCAGAGCTCTCACAGTTGAAACGGGATCCACAGGGCCCTCAGCATTTGATCCAGCCTCATGTTTCTGAGAAAGGTGGCACTAGTTTCTGTTGTTGTTGTTTGTTTGTTTGAGACAGAGTTTCCCTCTGTCGCCCAGGCTGGAGTGCAATGGCATGACCTCAGCTCACTCCAACCTCATCTCCCGGGTTCAAGCGATTCTCATGCCTCAGCCTACTGTGTAGCTGGGACCACAGGCGCGTGCCACCACGCCCGGCTAAGTTTTGTATTTTTAGTAGAGACAGGGTTTCACCATGTTGGTCAGGCTGGTCTCGAATTCCTGACCTCAGGTGATCCACCTGCCTTGACCTTGCAAAGTGCTGGGATTACAGGCATGAACTACCGTGCCCGGCCCAAAGTGGCACTATTTTAAGGTTATTTCTAGGGAAGCAGGTATGGCAAGAGGTTGTGTCCTTCCTCATGTTCCTCGGGTGAGAATTTTGGAAAAGATGTGAACACCAGGCAGTGGATCTCAGTGGTTAGTGCACGGTCTGCAGAGCTAGACTACCTAGGTTTAAGTCCTGGACATTTGGCTGGGCACGGTGGCTCACACCTGTAATCCCAGTGCTTTGGGGGACTGAAGCGGGCAGATTACTTGAGGTCAGGAGTTCAAGACCAGCCTGACCAACATGGTGAGACCCTGTTTCTACTAAAAATACAAAAAATTGGCCGGGCATGGTGGCTTATGCCTGTAATCCCAGTACTTTGGGAGGCCAAGGTGGGTGGATCACCTGAGGTCAGCAGTTCGAGACCAGCCTGGCCAACATGGTGAAACTCCATCTCTACTAAAAATACAAAAACGTGGCCCGGTGCAGTGACTCACACCTGTAATCCCAGCACTTTGAGAGGCTGAGGTGAGTGGATCATGAGGTCGGGAGTTCGAGACCAGCCTGGTCGAGATGGTGAAAACCCTGTCTCTACTAAAAAATACAAAAATTAGCTGGGCACAGTGGCCGGTGCCTGTAATCCCAGCTACTTGGGAGGCTGAGGCAGGAGAATCGCTTGAACTTGGGAGGTGGAGGTTACAGTGAGCCGAGATCATGCCAGTACACTCCAGCCTGGGCAACAGAGCAAGATTCCATCTAAAAAAAAAAAAAAAATTAGCTGGGCTTGGTGGCAGGTACCTGTAATCACAGCTACTCAGGAGGCTGATACAGGAGAGTCGTTTGAACCTGGGAGGTGGAGGTTGCAGTGAGTTGAGATGGTGCTGCTGCACTCCAGCTTGAGCAACAGAGTGAGACTCCATCTCAAATAATAATAATAATAATAATAATAATAATAATAAAGCCTGGACATTCTACTTACCACCTGTGTGACCTTGGGCAAGCCACTTCCCCTCTCTGTGCCCCCGTCTCTCATCTGTAAAATGGGAACAATGCCATCAGCTACTTCATAGAGGCTACTATGAGTATTAAATGAGTTACTATAGAGTATAAGCTTATTCTTTTCTTTTTCAGTTTTTTTCTGTTTTTCTGGTTTTTAATTTTTTGGGGGGGTCTTTGTGTGTGTTTTTGTTTTGTAATTTTTTGTGTGAGTATAAGCTTATTAATATTAAATACCAATGGAGTCTTTTTGAGACAAGGCTTTGCTATGTCGCAAAACCTTGGCTGGAGCCAGGCTGGAGCACAGTGATGCAATCATGCCTCACTGCAACCTCGACTGCCCAGGCTCAAGTGATTCTCCTGTCTTGGCCTCCTGAGTAACTGGGACCACAGGCACAAGCCAACACCCAGCTACTTTTTAAAATTATTTGTAGAGGTGGAATTTCACTACGTTGCCCAGGCTGGTCTCAAACTCCTGGACTCAAGCGATCCTTCTGCCTCAGCCTCCCAAGGTGCTGGGATTCCAGGTGTAAGCCACCACACCTGGTCCAATGGACTTTATTTTATTTTATTTTATTTTGAGACGGAGTCTCGCCCTGCCCAGGCTGGAGTGCAGTGGTCGGATCTCAGCTCACTGCAAGCTCCGCCTCCCAGGTTCACACCATTCTCCTGCCTCAGCCTCCCGAGTAGCTGGGACTACAGGCGCCCACCACCTCGCCTGGCTAGTGTTTTGTATTTTTTTTTAGTAGAGATGGGGTTTCAGCGTGTTAGCCAGGATGGTCTCGATCTCCTGACCTCGTGATCCGCCCATCTCGGCCTCCCAAAGTGCTGGGATTACAGGCTCGAACCACCACACCTGGCCCCAATGGACTTTATTAACATCACCACACATCTGCGCTGATGGGGAACTGGTGTTTGCAGGTGCTGCCGTAACCACATACCACAGACAGGGTGGCTTAAACAACAGAAATTTATTTTTGCTCAGTCCTGGAGGCCAGAAGCTCGAGATCAAGGTATTGGCAGGGCTGGTTCCTTCTGAGGCTGTGAGGGAGCGTTTTATCCAGGCCGTTCCCCTGTAGCGTTCCTTGTCTTGTAAACTCATTGTCCTATCACCGCCTCCATCTTCATATCCTCCTTACTGTGCGTGTCTCTGTGTCTACTTTTCCATTTTTTATAAGGGCACCAGTCTTATTGGATCAGGGCCCACCCCGATGACCTCATGTTGACTAATTCCATCTGCAATGACCCCGTTTCCAAATGAAGTCACATTCGGAGGTCCTGAGGGTTAGGACTGCAAATGATGAATTTGCAGAGGGGGAGAAGCACATTCAGCCTATAGCAGGAACTGTGAATCAAAGCTCTATTTATCCGGGAGTGGGTAAACATTACGCATTTTCACCAGCTAGAAACAACAAGCATAGAAGCCAAGAAGAGGTTGGGCCAAGAGATCACGGAAGCCATAGGGAAGATTTTCAGCACCAGGGACAGCGGCAGGGCGGGCTTTTGTGAGCATGCGTCTGTGTGTGGCGTTTGCATGGGCCTGTGCGTGCGTGCATGTGTGTGTCTGGTATGCATGCAGTATGTGTGTGTGTCGTGTATGTGGTGTGCATGTATTGCATTGTGTGTGTATGTAGTGTGTGGTGTGTGCATGCATCTGTATGTGTGTAGTGTGTATGGTGTGCATGCATTGTGTGTATGTGTGTGTAGTGTGTGCAAGCATCTGTGCATGTGTGTGTAATGTGTCGTATGTGCATGCATCTGTGTGTGGTGCATATGTGTCTTGTCTGCGTGTGTGTGCGTGTGTGGTGTGTGTATGCATCTGTGCGTGTGTGTGCATAGTGTGTGTTTTGCATGCATTGTGTGTGTAGTGTGTGGTGTGTATGCATCTGTGCGTGTGTGTGGTGTGTTGTGCATGCCTTGTGTGTCATGTGTGGTGTGTGCATACATCTGTGCGTGTGTGTGTGGTATTTGTATGCATCTTGTCTGCGTATATGTGTGCGTATGTTGTGTGTGTATGCATCTGTGTGTGTGTGTGTAGTGTGTGGTGTGTGCATGTGTCTTGTCTGCGTGTGTGTGTATGTGTTGTGTATATGCATCTGTGTGTGTGTAGTGTTTGGCGTGTGCATGCATCTGTGCGTGTGTGTGTAGTGTGTGGTGTGTGTATGCATCCATGTGTGTGTAGTATGTGGTGTGTGCATGCATCTGTGCATGTGTGTGTTGTGCATGCGTCTTGTCTGCGTGTGTATGTGTTGTGTGTATGCATCTGTGTGTGTGTAGTGTGTGGTGTGTCTGTGTGTGTGTGTGTAGTGTGTGGTGTGTGTATCTCTGTGTGTGTATAGTGTGTGGTGTATGTATGCATCTGTGTGTGTGTGTAGTGCGTGGTGTGTGTGTGTGTAGTGTGTGGTGTGTGTAGTGTGTGGTGTGTGTGTGTATCTGTGTGTGTGTGTAGTGTGTGGTGTGTTTATGTATCTGTGTGTGTGGTGTGTGTATCTGTGTGTGTGTGTAGTGTGTGGTGTGTGTATATATATGTGTGTGTATCTGTGTGTGTAGTATGTGGTGTATCTGTGTGTGTGTGTAGTGTGTGTATCTGTGTGTGTGTAGTGTGTGGTGTGTGTATCTGTGTGTGTAGTGTGTGGTGTGTGTATCTGTGTGTGTGTAGTGTGTGTGGTGTGTGTGTGTAGTGTGTGGGGTGTGTGTGTGTGTTGTGTGGTGTGTGTATCTGTGTGTGTGTGTAGTGTGTGGTGTGTGTAGTGTGTGTATAGTGTGTGGTGTGTGTGTGTGTAGTGTGTGGTGTGTGTATCTGTGTGTGTATAGTGTGTGGTGTGTATATCTGTGTGTGTGTGTAGTGTGTGGTGTGTATATCTGTGTGTGTATGGTGTGTGTGTGTAGTGTGTGGGTGTGTATCTGTGTGTGCGTGTAGTGTGTGGTGTGTATCTGTGTGTGTGTATCTGTGTGTGTGTAGTGTGTGGTGTGTGTATCTGTGTGTGTGTAGTGTGTGGTGTGTGTATGTGTGTGTGTGTATCTGTGTGTGTGTAGTGTGTGGTGTGTGTAGTGTGTGTATCTGTGTGTGTGTGGTGTGTGGTGTGTGTATCTGTGTGTGTGTAGTATGTGGTGTGTGTATCTGTGTGTGTGTGTATCTGTGTGTGTGTGTAGTGTGTGGTGTGTGATGTGTATGTGTGTAGTGTGTGGTGTTTCTTTCCCTTTCACTGCAGGGCTCCCAGACCCTGGTGCTGATGGCCTTAAATGTTGCTCAGGGCACCTGCCCACCCCGCTACCCTCCTAGGGCCACCACCCTCCACACCCTGCAGACAAGGAGTCCACAGGCAAAAAAAAAAAAAAAAAAAAAAAGGAACCTAGGAAGAAAGTTTTTTACCCTTATCTTACATCTGCCTGCAGCCCAATTTCTTACCGGTCAGACCTGATTTCTCTCAGGCCTTAGGGCTGAATTGTCTTAGTGTAGTTCTTTTGAAGAGCTTGGGGAATAAAATTCAGAAAACAGAAACATCAAGAAGAAAATAGACCATCACATATAACAACGACGACAGGAAGGATGAGCACATAGACTCTCCTCCAAAGTGACAAGGTGCCCAGCTTCATTAACAGTTCTTGGAAGGTGCATTACAATCTCAATGAAATACAACTGCACGCCCACCTTAATGACTAACATTTAAAAGGTTGGCAAAAACCAAGCGTTAGTGAAGACGAAGCACTAATAGAGCCCGACATAGGCACAACCCACTTCAGAAAACGATTTGAAGGAATCGATGAAAGTTAAACACGCGCCTGTCTTATGACCGGCGCTTCCCTCCTGGGTATGCTTTTTGCATTAAAATATATGGACAAGGCCAGGCGCGGTGGCTCAAGCCAATAATCCCAGCAATTTGGGAGGTCGAGGTGGGTGGATCACTTGAGGTCAGGAGTTTGAGACCAGCCTGGACAACATGGTGAAACCCCATCTCTATTAAAAATACAAAAATTAGCCGGGCGTGGTGGTGCACGCCTGTAATCCCAGCTACTCGGGAGGCTGAGACAGGAGAATTGCTTGAACCCAGGAGGGGGAGGTTGCAGTGAGCTGAGATTGTGCCACTGCACTCCAGTCTAGGTGATAGATCGAGACTCAGTCTCTCTCCCTCTCTCTGGCTCTCTCTCTATATATGGACAAGGCTGGGTGCAGTGGCTCATGCCCGTAATCCCAGCACTTTGGGAAGCCAAGGTGGGAGGATCACTTGAGCCCAAGAGTTTAGGACCAGCCTGAGCAACATAGCAAGACGCCATCTCTAATAATAATAATAATAATAATAATAATAACAACAGCTGGGTGTCGTGGCATGCAACTGTGGTCCCAGTTACTTGGGAGGCTGAGGTCAGAGGATCACGTTAGCCCAAGAAGTGGAAGCTGCAGTGATCTGTGATCACACCACTGCACTTCAGCCTGGGCGATAGATTGAGAATCAGTCTCTGTCTCTGTCTCTGTCTCTGTCTCTCTCTCTCTCTCTCTCTGTGTGTGTGTGTGTGTGTGTGTGTGCTGGGTGCGGTGGTTCATGCCTATAATCCCAGCACTTTGGGAAGCCAAGGCAAGAGGATCACTTGAGCCCAAGAGTTCAGGACCAGCCTGAGCAACATAGCAAGACCCCATCTCTAATAATAATAATAACAGCTGGGTGTCGTGGCATGCAACTGTGGTCCCAGTTACTTGGGAGGCTGAGGCTAGAGAATCACGTGAGCCCAAGAAGTGGAAGCTGCAGTGAGCTGTGATCACACCACTGCACTCCAGCCTGGGCAACAGAGCAAGACCCTGTCTCAAAGAAAAAAAAAAAATGGACAAGACTGTTGCAGAGCAACTTTATTAATAATTGCCCCAAATAGCAAATAACCCAAATGCCCACCCACGGGAGAATGGATAAGCAATTTGTAGTATATTCATAGGACACAACACTACCCAGAAACATAAAGGAATTCACCCCTAATACACACAACCATGTGCTGTTGACTGTATATTGAATGAAAGAAGCTGAACACAGGGGTGGACCTGTGCTATGATTTCGTTTATGTAAGTCCAAAAACAGGAAGCAGTCAATCACATTGATATGTGATGTGCACGTGGTGGGGACACCATCATGAAGGCATACACAAGAGCTGGGGTGGTTACCCCTGCAGGATGGAGGGGGCTGTGCTGCAGTGGGGGGCACTAGGACTTCTGGTGGCTTCATGGTGGCTGCCACTTTCTACTTTTGTTGTTGTTGAGATAGAGTCTGACTCTACCACCCAGGCTGGAGCGCAGTGGCACAATCGCAGCTCACTGCAAACTCCACACCCTGGGCTCAAGCGATCCTCCTGCCTCAGCCTCCCGAGTAGCTGGGACTACAGGCGCCCGCCACCACGCCCGGCTAGTTTTTTGTATTTTTAGTAGAGACAGAGTTTCACTGTGTTAGCCAGGATGGTCTCGATCTCCTGACCTCGTGATCCACCCACCTCGGCCTCCCAAAGTGCTGGGATTATAGACGTGAGTCATCGCACCCGGCCTAAATTTTGTATTTTTTATAGAGATGGGGTTTCGCCATGTTGCCCAGGCTGGTCTTGAAATTGTGAGCTCTAGCTATCCTCCCGCCTCAGCCTCCCAAAATGCTGGGATTACAGGAGTGAGCCACTGCACCCGACCTCACTTTCCATGTCTTGACCCAAGAGATAGTTGGATGGCTTTATAATCATTTGTTACATTGCACGTTTACATGTTCTGCACTTTTCAGAGGGGTGTGTTGGTAATATATCCCAATTACAATGTTTTACTGTGGTGAAATATTCATAATATGAAATGTACCCTCTTAACCCTTAAAATTTTTTTTAAAAATTGAGATAGCATCTCGCTGTCTTGCCCAGACTGGAGTGCAGTGGTGTGATCTCGGCTCATTGCAACCTCTGCCTCCCGAGTTCAAACAATTCTCATGCCACAGCCTCCCAAGTACCTGGATTATAGGTGCCCACCACCACACCTGGCTAATTTTTTTTTTTTTTTTTTTTGTATTTTTAGTAGAGATAGGGTTTCACCTTATTGACCAGGCTGGTCTGAACTCCTAACCTCAGGTGATCCACCCACCTCTACTTCCCAAAGTGCTGGGATTACAGGCGTGAGCCACTGCACCCAACCCATCTTAACCATTTTTTTTTTTTTTTTTTTTTTTTAGACGGAGTCTCGCTCTGTCCCCCAAGCTGGAGTGCAATGGCCAGATCTCAGCTCACTGCAAGCTCCGCCTCGCGGGTTCACGCCATTCTCCTGCCTCAGCCTCCCGAGTAGCTGGGACTACAGGCGCCCGCCACCTTGCCCGGCTAGTTTTTTGTACTTTTTAGTAGAGACGGGGTTTCACCGTGTTAGCCAGGATGGTCTCGATCTCCTGACCTCGTGATCCGCCCGCCTTGGCCTCCCAAAGTGCTGGGATTACAGGCTTGAGCCACCGCGCCCGGCCTCATCTTAACCATTTTTAAGCATACAGTTCAGTGGCATTAAGTACACTCACATTGTTCTGCAATCATCACCACTATCTAATCTTCAGAACTTTATTTTATTTTATTTTATTTTTTTATTTTATTTTATTTTATTTTAGAGACAGGGTCTTACTCTATTGCCTAGGCTGGATTGCAGTGTTGCGATCATAGCTCACTGCAGCCTCCAACTCCTGGGCTCAAGTGATCCTCCCGCCTTGGCCTCCTAAAGTGCTGGGATGACAGACAAGAGTCACCTTGCCCGGCCTCCAGAATGTTCTCATCTTCCCAAACTGAAACTCTATCCCCGTAGAACACTCACTCCCTGTCCCCCTCCCCAGCCCCTGGCACCCCCCATCCTCCTTTCCATCTCTGTGAGTCTGACGGCTCTGTGGTCCTCCTGTAAAACCTCTGTCTGTCCTTTTGTGTCTGGCTTATTTCACTGAGCATGGCGTTCTCAAGATTCGCCCATGTTGTATCAGGTATCAGAATTTCCTTCCTTTTTGTGGCTGGATAATATTCCATTGTGTGGGTCGACCATATTGTACTGATCCATTCATCTGTGAATGGTCGCCTTGGCTGCTTCCGCCTTTCGGCGACAATGAATCTTACTGCTATCAACATTGTTATCCAAATGTCTCTGTTCGAGTCTCTGCTTTCAATTCTTCGGAATATACACCCGAAAGTGGAATTGCTGGGTTCCTTGGTAATTTTGTGTGTCGTTTTTGGAGGACCTGTCAAACTGTTTTCTGCAGGAGCCGTACCATTTTACATTCCTACCACAAATATTTTCTTTTTCTTTTTCTTTTTCTTTCTTTCTTTTTTTGGTTTTTCAGTGCTGGAAACCGTTGTCAGCTCTGCCTGGTACCCCCAAGGTTCCAGGGGACTTTTCGGACCTGGGGTGGGATTCACTCGGATTCCCTACCCCCTCCCCACCACACAGCCCAGCTGGTGGGAGCGACCAGCAGGTGGACACTTTAATTAGCGCCTGGCCTGGAGCAGAAGTGGGCACTGGAGAACTCCGCACAGAGTGCCCCTGGGAGGGGAGCAAGCAGGGAGACCAGGGACCATAGGGGCGGGGTTTGAGGCGGAACAGAGGGTTTGACAACATCGGGCAGCCAACGATGATCTCATTTCACAGGTCCCCAAACAGGTCCACTCAGTCCCCTGTGTTCATCCCAGGACCCCTGACCTCCTGTATGCAATCCCTACCCCACCTCGGGGAAACGTCTTTCAAAATACTTTTGATTTAATTAGGCTTTCAGGGCAAGGGCGGGTTCTCTTGACTTGCTTGTCTCCTGTCTCTGTCTCTATCAGTGTCTCGGGTCTCCCACCCCTAATGTCGCCCAATCACAGCCTCACTCTGGGGCACTCCAGGGCTGGCCCCACCCCTCACCTCCCACCCTCCAATCCCTAATGTGCCCAATCACAGCCTCACTCTGGGTCACTCTATGGGCTGGCCCCGCCCCTTGCCTCCCACCCCTAATGTCCAATCACAGCCTCACTCTTGGTCACTTCCGGGCTGGTCCTGCCCCTTGCCTCCAACCCTACCCCCATCCCTAATGTCATCCAATCACAACCTCACTCTGGGCCACTCCATGGGCTGGCCCCGCCCCTCACCTCTCCTGATTGGTCCTGATTTTTGCCACCATGCCACACCCTCTCAAGCTCCACCCCCATCCATTGGCTGGTTCATCTTGTGGTCCTCTCAGACCATCCCCTCTCCCTCTGATGGGGGAAAGTGAGGGCCAGAAACGGGGAGCGCCTGATCCAAGGCTACAGTGCTGGTCAGTGGCAGAGCCCACTGCTCCCTATCCCAGGGCCAGGCCTTCTTCCATCTTTCTGGGACCACTAGTGCCCTCCCCATCCTCCCCACTGGGCAGCCCCTCTGCCCACTCCCTTCACCGCACCTTGTCCAGGACTCTCAACATCTCTTTTCTGAGCTCAGCCACTGGCTTTGTTAATGGCTGGGACTCCTCTGTCCCTCTTCCTGGGCTCACCCTTTGGGGGATGTATGTATGCGCAGGGGTAGAAGGGATGGAAAACACTGAGCCACTTCCACTGTCCCCTCCCAAAACACGGTGACTCCAGCATCCTCTTCTCTTTTTATTTTTTGAAATTGTAGTAAGATATACACAACTTAAGGCCGGGCGCGGTGGCTCAAGCCTGTAATCCCAGCACTTTGGGAGGCCGAGACGGGCCGATCACGAGGTCAGGAGATCGAGACCATCCTGGCTAACACGGTGAAACCCCGTCTCTATTTAAAAAATACAAAAAACTAGCCGGGCGGGGTGGCGGGCGCCTGTAGTCCCAGCTACTCGGGAGGCTGAGGCAGGAGAATGGCATAAACCCGCGAGGCGGAGCTTGCAGTGAGCTGAGATCCGGCCACTGCACTCCAGCCTGGGCGACAGAGTGAGACTCTGTCTCAAAAAAAAAAAAAAAAAAAAAAAAAAAAATATATATATATATACACACAACTTAAAATATACCATCTTAACCTCTTAACCATTTTTAAATGCATAGCTCAGGCCAGGCGCGGTGGCTCACGCCTGTAATCCCAGCACTTTGGGAGGCCGAGGTGGGCAGATCACGAGGTCAGGAAATCGAGACCATCCTGGCTAACACAGTGAAACCCCGTCTCTACTAAAAATACAAAAAATTAGCCGGGCGTGATGGCGGGCGCCTGTAGTCCCAGCTACTCGGGAGGCTGAGGCAGGAGAATGGCGCGAACCTGGGAGGCGGAGCTTGCAGTGAGCCGATATCGCGCCACTGCACTCCAGCCTGGGCGACAGAACCAGGCTCCATCTCAAAATAGATAAATAAAAATAAAAATTGCACAGCTCAGTGGTATTAAGCACATTCACACTGTTGTGCAACCATCACCACCATCATCTCCAGAACTTTCTCATCTTCCCAGACTGAAACTCTGTTCCCATGAAGCACTCAGTCCTCATCCCCCTCCCCAGCCCCCCGCACCTCCCCATTTTACTTTCTGTCTCTGTGAATCTGATGACTCTAGGGACCTCCTAGGAGTGGAATCACACAGGATTTGTCCTACTGTGTCTGGCTTATTTCACTGAGAGTGACGTCCTCAAGGTGCATCCATGTTGCAGCCTGTGTCAGAATTTCCTTCCTTTTCTTGGCTGAATAATATTCCGTTGCGTGGATGCACCAGGTTGTACAGATCTATGCGTCTGTGGATGGAAGCTTGGATTGCTTCCACCTAGTGGCCAACTGTGGGTGGTGCTGCTGTGACCATGGGTGTGCAGGAGCTCTCTTAACACGCCCGTTTCTCTCCTTTCCAGGCTGTGCCTTCCTCACCTACTGTGCCCGGGATTCCGCCATCAAAGCTCAGACTGCCCTGCACGAGCAGAAGACCTTGCCCGGAGTGAGTCCTGTGTGGTGTCTGGGGAGGAGGGGACAGGGGATGGCTCTCAGCCTGGGGTGGGAGCCAAGGCTGTTTCTGAGATTGTCTTTGAATTCTGTGTGTCTCTGGACTCAGAAAGAGGTATGAGGAGCAGAGGGATAGAAATCATCATCAGAGTGTGCATTTATTGAGTGCCTACTGTGTGCCGTGCTCTGTATTTTATACCAGAGTGGTTGTGTGTGGTTGTGCAGGTTGTATACTGCACAAGGGCACCTGGCCCAGTGTGTCAGTGTCTTTGGGTTGAGACCTGAAGGATAAGGAAGCATTAGCAGGCAGAGGGCACAGCACATGCCAAGGCCCTGGGGCAGGACCATGCCTGTCGTGTTGGAGGAACAGGGAGGAGGCCTGTGTGGCTGGAACAGAGTGAGGAGGTGGAGAAAGAAACGGGGGGAAGGACAGGGGAGGTGACAGGGCTGGTCGCTGAGGGTTGTGTGGACCACAGGGAGAAGTGTAGACCATGCTGGTTTCTCACTATAAAAGGAAAAGGATTTTCCTCGCTTGTCTTTATGGTGCAAATGGAGCCACAGTTCCTTAACATAAGGGCTTTTTTTTTTTTTTTTTTTTGAGATAGAGTCTTGCTCTGTCACCCAGGCTGGAGTGCAGTGTCGTGATCTCAGTTCACTGCAACCTCTGCCTCCCAGGTTCAAACGATTCTTCTGCCTCAGCTTCCCAAGTAGCTGGGATTACAGGCATGCGCCACCATGCCCGGCTAATTTTTGTATTTTTAGTAGAAACGAGGTTTTGTCGTATTGGCCAGGCTGGTCTCAAACTCTTGACCTCAAGGGATCTGCCCGCCTCGGCCTCTCAAAGTGCTGGAATTACAGGCATGAGCCACTGTGCCCGGCCAACACAGGGGCTTCTTGATCATTATTTCTGTCTGCAGAGGAGGCTGACCTGGGTGCTGTCTCTCATGAGTCTCTCCTTATTTTTATTTTTTGAGACAGGGTCTTGCTCTGTTGCCCAGGCTGGAGTACAATGGCTCACTGCAGCCTCCACCTCCTGGGGTCAAGTGATCCTCCCACCTCGGCCTCCTGAGTCGCTGGGACAATAGGTGCATGCCATCACACCTGGCTAAGTTTTTAATTTTTGTGGAGATGGGGTCTCATTATATTGCCCAGGCTGATCCTGAACTCCTGGCTCCAGCGCTCCTCCTGCTTCGGTCTCCCAAAGTGCTGGGATTACAGGTGTGAGCCAGCACGCCCAGCCAGCATGCTCAGCACCAGTCTTTCCTGGTCAGCTTTGTCCTCTTTGGGTGGTCAGGAGTCCCCTGCCCCCAGTGAAGGATGACTGGTTCCCCCGAGCCAGCCGATCCAGGTCCCCAGGCCATGCCTCTTGATGGAGACTGAAGGAACCACAGTGAGCCATGGTGCCTCACCTTGTGAGCTCTGGGGCAGGGAGCTCACCCTTCCCTCCAGAATTCTCAGGGAACTTTCAGCATCCAGGGGCATCAGGGCATTTGTAGTCTTCGTGCTTGGCTGACTGTGGGAAATCTGACGTGCGCCTTCCAGGGACCTGAGGTCGTGGCATGAGTTTGACTTGATTCTCAATGAGCATTGGAAGGTTCTGGGCCTGGGGGTGGCCTCTGCTTCGTCTTGAAGAATAGAGAGCCCCTCTTTTGGGCGTGACGTGATGCAAGTTAGAGCGTGGGGTCTGGTGGCCACATCTGTGGGCTTGTTGCTCAGCTCCATCCTTGCTGTGTGACTGTGAGCCAGTGACTTAACCTCTCTGATCTTCAGCACTGGAAGAGAATAACAGGACAGGGTGGGGCAGCAATCTATAGAGAAGGTGCTCAATGGAGGGCTTCAATGAGGATATGACGTTTGAGAAGAAACCTGAAAGATGGCATGGAAGGCACTCCAGGTAGAAGGAACAGCATGTGCAAAAGTGATCTAGAGTCTGTGGTAAATTCTCTGAATTCACTCTTCATCTTGGACCTTCTGTGAGTGCTTCCCCAAACTAACTAGAAGCTAAAAAAAAAATAAATAAATAAAAATAAAAAAAGAAAGAAAAAAACCCCACAACCCAATAAAGAATCAAACCAGCCAGAAGCTGGAGGGCAAGTCAGTTCATACAGATGTGTGCCCAGGGGCACAGCAGAGTTCTAGGGACCATAGTAGTTATTTATTGCTGCATAACAAATTATCCCCAAAATAAAGACTTCAAATAATAAACACTTGTTATCTCACAACTACCAGGGGTCAGGAATTTGGGAGTGAGTTTGCTGCATGATCCTGGCTCAGGGAAGTTACAGTCAAGATATCAGCAGGAGCTTGTGGTTGAGGAATTTGCTTCCAAGCTGGCTCCCTCTAGTGACTGTTGGCAGGAGGCCTCAGTTTATCACCACGTGGGCTTCTCCACAGCGCTGCTTGAGCTTCCTCACAACATGGCATCTTCCCCCAGAGCACATAACCAAAGAGTGATCAAGGAGGAAGCCACAGTCCCCTTTAAGCCCTAGCCTCAGAATTACACACCATCATTTCCACCACATTCTAGCACCAGGAGCCCAGGGGTGCAGAGCAGGGTGGGAAAAGGTGGAGGGAGGAATTCAAGGGACAAAGCAACTCAATACTGGACTTGTCCAAGGTTAGGTAGCCCGCAAGCTGCAGAGTGGGGATTTGGACCTTCGTGGTCTGACTCCAGACCCTGTTCTGTTGCCTAATTCCTCTAAGTTTCGTGAACCACGTTTTTGCATGGCCTCAGGTCCTGGGTGGAAGCTCTGGTCCTTCTGTCCAGAGAAATCTGTACATACATGGAGATTTACCAACACTTCTAAGGAGTCCCCCCAGCTAAGCACTTCTCCACCATTCCTTTGTCCTCATTTCCCTGATGAAGGTAACTGAGACCCAAACCCAGTCTCTATTCCACTGTCTGAGGCCTTAGGGACCTTGGAACCGGTTCTCTTCCTGTTGGGTGCCAAAGCTGGGCTCTGTACTCTGTTGGCAGCCAGGAGGAAAGATGGAAGAGGGTGAAAGGACCAAGAGCCATGAAGTCTTGTGCCCTTCTTGCCAGGTTGGTGTCCAGGATCTGAGTCCACTTTGAGATGAAGAGATGCCACAATCACCAGCAGCTCCTTCTCTGCATCCATCTTGAGGGGACTCTGTCCTTCTCTCCCTGCCTACTCTCCCTGGCTCAGCCCATACATTCATAGCTTCCATCCATTCATGCACCCGTCCATCTACCCATCACCCATCTACCCATGTGTCCACTTACCTGCCTATCTGTCACCCATCTACCTGTCACCCATTCATTCACCCATCTACTCATCCACCTACCCACCCACACATCCATCATCCACCTATCCTCTCATCCAGCCATACTTCCATCCATCTACCCATCCATCCATCCATCCATCCATCCACCCACCTATCTATCCATCCACCCATCCACCCATCTACCCTTTCATCCATCCATTCACACACTCATCCATTCTTCCATCCATCCATCCACCCATCCACCCATCAATTCATCCATCCATCCATCCACCCACCCATCAATTCATCCATCCATCCATCCGCCCACCCATCAATTCATTCATCCATCCATTCATCTATCACTCACTCATCCACCCATCCATCCATTCATTCACCCATATACTCATTGCCTACCCACCCACCCACACATCTATTATGCATCCATCCGTTCTCCCATTCAGCCATATACCCATCCATTCACCCACACATCCATCCATCTACCATTCATCCATCAAGTCACTCACTTATCTATCCACCCACCCATATATCCATCCATCTGTTCACCCATTTGCCCTTTTATCCATCCATCCATCCACTCACCCATCCATCCATTCATCCATCTATCCATTACCCATCCACCCACTTGCCTATCCATTCATCTGTCCACCCATCTACCCTTCCATCCATCCATTAATTCATTACTCACTCTTCCACCCATCCATTTATTAATTCATGTATACATCCATCCACCTATCTATCCTGCCATTCACTCACACAACCATTCACCCATCTACACTTCTTTCCATCCATCCAACAAATTTTTATCAAGTACCTACTATTTACCCCGTGCTATGCTAAACTCCCATCACCAGTTCTGCAACTGGTCACCTCCTGAGTGACTCCTGTGGCTATCCTCCAGTCCCCATCCCCCTAGACCCAATGGGGCTCTAACTGGCTATGGGACACCCCCCAGTTTTTTGTTTTTTTTTTTGACACAGAGTCTCACTCAGCCCAGCCTGGAGTGCAGTGGCCAGATCTCAACTCACTGCAAGCTCCGCCTCCCGGGTTCACGCCATTCTCCTGCCTCAGCCTCCCGAGTAGCTGGGACTACAGGCGCCCGCCACCTCACCTGGCTAGTTTTTTGTATTTTTTACTAGAGACGGGGTTTCACCGGGTTAGCCAGGATGGTCTCGATCTCCTGACCTCGTGATCCACCCGTCTCGGCCTCCCAAAGTGCTGGGATTACAGGCTTGAGCCACCACACCCAGCCGACCCCCCAATTTTTTTTGAGACAGAGTCTCACTCTGTTGCCCAGGCTGGAGTGCAGTGGCTTGATCTCAGCTCACTATAACTTCTGCCTTGTGGGTTCAAGTGATTCTCCTGCCTCAGTCTCCTGAGTAGCTTGGATTACAGGCACGAGCCACCACACTTGGCTAATTTTTATATTTTTGGTAGAGTCGGGGTTTCACCACATTGACTAGGCTGGTTTTGAACTCCTGACCTCAAGTGATCCACCTGCCTCGGCCTCCCAAAGTGCTAGGATTACAGGTGTGAGCCATTGAGCCCACCGCCCCCTGACTCTGCTTTTCTTGAACCAGTTTCTCTCCCTCAGTCCCTGGGCATCAGCCTCTTCTCCTCCCTCCTCCTCGCCCCCAGAGCTCATGGCCCCCACATCCTGCCCTCTTATTTGTTGCCTCCTCTCTGCTTCTACCTCTGTGTTCTCCTGAGTTCAAATGTTAACTTCCCCTCTCCCAAGCTGTGTAATCCTCAGCAAGCATCTTTCCCCTCAAACCTCAGTTTTCCTTATCTCCAATATGGGTAGCACTTTCTCCACCTAACCAGGCTGCAAAGATTTAAAGAAGTGAAGGTGGGGCCGGGCGCGGTGGCTCAAGCCTGTAATCCCAGCACTTTGGGAGGCTGAGATGGGCGGATCACGAGGTCAGGAGATCGAGACCATCCTGGCTAACACGGTGAAACCCCGTCTCTACTAAAAAATACAAAAAAACTAGCCAGGCGAGGTGGCGGGCGCCTGTAGTCCCAGCTACTCGGGAGGCTGAGGCAGGAGAATGGCGTGAACCCAGGAGACGGAGCTTGCAGTGAGCCGAGATCCGGCCACTGCACTCCAGCCTGGGGGACAGAACGAGACTCTGTCTCAAAAAAAAAAAAAAAAAAGAAGTGAAGGTGGGTCGGGCGCGGTGGCTCATGCCTGTAATCCCAGCACTTTGGGAGGCGGAAACGAGTGGATCATCTGAGGTCAGGAGATCGAGACCATCCTGGCTAACATGGTGAAACCCCGTCTCTACTAAAAAAATACAAAAAACTAGCTGGGTGCGGTGGCGGGCGGCTGTAGTCCCAGCCACTCAGGAGGCTGAGGCAGGAGAATGGCGTGAACCCGGGAGGCGGAGCTTGCAGTGAGTGGATATCACGCCACTGCACTCCAGCCTGGGCGACAACGTAAGACTCCGTCTCAAAAAAAAAAAAAAAAAAAAAAAAAATTAGCTGGGCGTGGTGGCAGGGGCCTGTAATCCCAGCTACTCGGTAGGCGGAGGCAGGAGAATCACTTGAATCTAGGAGGCAGAGGTTGCAGTAAGCCAAGATCGCGCCTCTGCACTCCAGCCTGGGTGACAGAACAAGACCCTGTCTCAAAAAAAAAAAAAAAAAAAAGAAAGAAGAAAGGTGCAAAGTGGATACTATTTTTGGAGATGTTAAGCCCTTATATTCTGGTCCTTGGCCATCCTTAGTTTCTAAAAATTTCTCACTCCCCAGACACTGATGACCCAGCCAGGGCGCCAACCCCTAAAGTATTCGCGGGTAAATGCCTCTCCCGCCTGGAGAATTTCTATCCTGCTTTCAAGATAACACCCGGCTGTCTCCTCCTTCTACTCATCCCTGACCTCTCAGGGCTGGGGGTGTCAGTGTGTGGCTCTGACTCCCCCCAGATTGGGAGCCCCTCAAGGACAGTCCCTGGCTGAGTCCTCCACACCCCTTCGTTCATTCAGCATTGACTGAGCATCTGACTTATGGCAGAATGACGATAGCGTACAAACAGAAAATAAGCAAGCCAGTGAGAAGAACATTGGGATAAGAAATGCGGTGACTTTCAGAGCAATGACTCAGGATGGAGGTTTCATTTGTTACCATTATTATTATTATTAATTTTTTTTTTTTTTTGAGACGGAGCCTAACTCTGTCACCCAGGCTGGAGTGCAGTGGCGTGATCTCGGCTCACTGCAACCTCCACCTCCCGGGTTCAAGCAATTCTCCTGCCTCAGCCTCCTGAGTAGCTGGGATTACAGGCATATGCCACCACACCACGCCAGTTTTTGTATTTTTAGTAGAGACAGGGTTTCACCATGTTGACCAGGCTAGTCTCAAACTCTTGACCTCAAGTGATCCACCCACCTCGGCCTCCTAAAGTGCAAGAATTATAGGTATGAGCCACTGCGCCTGGCCTTATTATATTTTTTCTGAGACAAAGTTTTGCTGTGTCACCCAGGCTGGAGTGCAGTGGCACAATCATAGCTCATGGCACGATTATAGCTCATGGCATGCTCCACTAATTTTTAAACTTTTTGCAGAGGTGGGGGTCTCACTCTGTAGCCCAGGCTGGTCTCAAATTCCTGGGATCAAGTGAGCCTCCCACCTCTGCCTCTCAAAGTGCTGGGATTACAAGCGTGAGCCACCGGATGGTGCCTGGCTGGGAGTTCCATTTAGACAGGGTGGTCAGGGAAGGCCTCTCTGAGGAGATGGCCTGGAGAGGAGGGAGCCGTGCATTCTCTGCAGGAAGGGCGTTGCTGGCAGAGGGAACAGCCAGTGCAAAGGCCCTGAGGCTGGACCATGCCCGAAGCATATGAGGACCACTGAGGTCAGAGGAGTGAAGAACAATGAGTGAGGGGGAGTGAGGGGGAGAGTGGGTGGAGGAGAGGGGGAAGAGGAAGCAGAGACAGGACCACCACAGTGAACAGCTTGAATTTTGTTCCAAGGGTGATGGGGACCAGAGGAGAGTAGCAAGCAGGGGAACGATCTGGTTTGATTATTTCCATTATTTATTATTGTTATTATTATTCTTATTGAGACCAAGTTTTGCTCTTGTTGCCCAGGCTGGAGTGCAGTGGCGCAATCTCGGCTCACTGCAACCTCTGCCTCCCAGGTTCAAGCGATTCTTCTGCCTCAGCCTTCCTGAGCAGCTGGGATTACAGGCATGTGCCACAACGCCTGGCTAATTTTGTATTTTTAGTACAGACGAGGTTTCCCCATGTTGGTCAGGCTGGTCTCCAACTCCTGACCTCAGGTGATCCGCCCGCCTTGGCCTCCCAACGTGCTGGGATTACGGGCATGAGCCACCATGCCCAGCCCTGTGACTTTTAAATTTTAAATTTTTGATTATTTTTTATTTTTATTTTTTTTTGTAGCGACAGGGGTCTATGTGGCCCAGGCTGGTCTCGAACCCCTGACCTCAAGCGATTCTCCTGCCTTGGCCTCCCAAAGTGCTGGGATTACAGGCGTGAGCCACTGCACCCGGCTTGTGTCTGTGTCCCTTTGCTTTTCTCTTAGAAGGACACTTCTCATTGGATTTAGGGCTCAGCCTACATCCAGGACAATTTTATCTCAAGATCCTTAATTTAATTACATCTGCAAAAGACCTCTTTTCTAAATAAGGGCACATCCACAGGTCCCCAGGGCTAGGATTTGGGGTTTTATATATATTATATATAATATATATTTTTTATATATTATAATATTATATATATTATATATAATATATATTTTATATATTATTATATATTATAATATTATATATTTGTATAATTTTATATATTATATATAATATATATATATAATATATATTATATATATTTTATATATTATATTATATATATTATATATATTTATATATTATATATAATATATATTATATGTTTGTGTAATTTTACATATTATATAATATATATTATATATGTATATAATTTTACATATTATATATAATATATATATATATTTGTATAATTTTACATATTATATGTAATATATTATATATTTGTAAATTTTACATATTATATAATATATATTATATATTTGTATAATTTTACATATTATATATAATATATTATATTATAATATATATATATAATAATATATATATTTTTATTTTTTTAGAGACACGGTCTTGCTCTGTTGCCCAGGCTGGAGTGCAGTGTTGCAATCATAGCTCTTTGCAGCCTCGACCTCCTAGACTGAAGCAGTCCTCCTGCCTCAGCCTCCTGAGTAGCTAGGACTACAGGCACATGCCACCATGCCTGGCTAATTTTTTATTTTTTGTAGAGATGGAGTCTCACTATGTTGCCCAGACTAGTCTTGAACTCCTGGGCTCAGGCGATCCTCCTGCCTCGGCCTCCCAAAGCGCTGGGATTACAGACAGGAGCCGCTGTGATCAGTCTGGATTTATCTTTTGGGGAGTCACCATCGAACTCCAGGGATGACCACAGAACCAATGGCCAAATGTCAGGGTGACCCAGGGACAGCAACCTGAGGGAGAAGCAGGCAGTCTGTGTGGACGATGTAGTGAAGGGCAGACAGGATGGCTTCTTGAAGGAGGAAGTGTTTGGGATGGGTCGAGAGATGGAAGGATTTTGACAGATGGAGGTGGAGATGGGGGTGGGGGAGGACAAAACTTACCAAGATTTGGAGGCCAGAACATGCCCAGCGTGCTGTTGAGTGGGAACTCATGGGAGCCTCTGTCAACTAATGATGGGGGTTAGGTTAGGTAAGGAGGGATCTCAACCGGGGCGATCCTGCCCGTGCCCCAGGACACTGGCTGCTGTCTGTGGACATTTGTGATTGTCACAACTTGGGGAGCACGACTTGGGGAGGAGATGAACCTGCCATGGAGTAGGTGGAGGCCAGGGACCCTACTCAGCACCCTGCAGTGCCCAGGACGGCCCCACCCCAGAAAGCAATTCAGCCCCAATGTCCACAGTGCCCAGGGGGATAGATCCTGTGTTCATTACTTTGGGGAAAAATTTGACTCCTCTCCCTGCTCACATCAGACACCAGAATAAGCTTCCAATGGGGCAGACGGTAGAAACCAGGAGGACCCCAGCTCCTGGGACTCACCTCCTCTCTCCCTCCCCACTCAGGGTGCAGATTTTAATCTGTGCAGCCTCCTGGGACCTCAGCAGGGGAGAGGGTCATGGGACGCAGAGTTTCTTGGGGGTCTGTGGAATCCCCTAACCTGGGGAGTGGTCTCAATCAGGAGTGATCCAGCCCCCAGGGGACACTGAGCAATGCCTGGGGACATTTGTGGTTGTCACGACTTGGGGATGCTCCTGGCATGGAGTGGGTGGAGGCCAGGGACGCTACTTAGCACCCTGCAGTGCCCAGGATGGTCCCACCCCAGAACGATCCGGCCCCAGTGTCCACAGTGCCTGGGAGGGAGAGACCTTGCCTAGGAAGATAAGGAGCAGGTGATGTTCTGGAACAGTATTATCTAATAGAAACAGAATGTGAGCCACATATATAATTTAACATGTTCCAGAAGCAATATTTAAAAAGTAAAAAAGAAACAGGTGACATTAATTTTAATAATATATTTCTTTTGAACCCAATATATCCCATTTCTTATCATTTCAACATGCAGTCTTTCTCTCTCTCTCTCTCTCTCTCTCTATACATATTTATTTATTTATTTATTGAGACAGAGTCTCTCTCCATCACCCAGGCTGGAGTGCAGGGGCATGATCTTGGCCCGTTGCAACCTCCACCTCCTGGGTTCAAGCAATTCTCCTGCCTCAGCCTCCCAAGTAGCTGGGATCACGGGTGCCCACCACCAAGCCCGGCTAAGTTTTGTGTTTTTAGTAGAGATGGGGGTTCGCCACGTTGACCAGGTTGGTCTCGAACTCCTGAACTCAAGTGATTCTCCCGGCCTCAAATGATCCTCCTGCGCCTCAGCCTCCCAAAGTGCTGGGATTACAGGTCCCAAAGTGCTGAGATTACAGGCATAAGTCATCAAAGACTGGCTAAATATATACGCATTTTATTTTATTTTATTTTTAGACATAGGGTCTTGCTCTGTTGCCCAGGCTGCAGTACGGTGGCAAGATCATGGCTCACTGCAGCCTCAAACTCCCGGGCTCAAGCAATTCTCCTGCCTCAGCTTCCCAAGTAGCTGGGACCACAGGTATGTGCCACCACACCTGGCTAATTTTTAATTTTTTTGTTGAGATAAGGTCTTGCTACATTGTCCAGGCTGGTCTCAAATTCTGGGGCCCAAGCAATCCTCCTGCCTCAGCCTCCAAAGTGTTGGGACCACAGGTGTGAGCCACTATGCCTGGCCATGATTCTACCTTTTCATCAATTTTATAAAATGCGCATACAGATCAAGGGTTGCTGATAGAAAATAAATGTCCAGGGTGTAGTGGCTCATGCCTGTAATCCCAAAACTTTGAGAGGGTGAGGCAGGCGGATCATGAGGTCAGGAGTTCAAGACCAGTCTGGCCAACATGATGAAAACCCACGTCTACTGAAAATACAAAAATTAACTGAGTATGGTGGTGGCATGCCTGTAATCCCAGCTATTCAGGAGGCTGAGGCGGGAGAATTGCTTGAACCTGGGAGGCGGAGGTTGCAGTGAGCTGAGATCGCGCCATTGCACTCCAGCCTGGGTGACAGAGAGAGACGCCATCTCGGGAAAAAAGAAGAAAAGAAAGAAATTAAATGTCCAAATCTGTGAGAGAACAATATACACCAGATTTTCAACATTTAGTATGGAAAAATTGGATGTGAAATAGCTCATTAATAGTTTTCAAGACCAGGTGTGGTGGTTCTCACATTTGTAATCCCAGTGTTTTGGGAGGCTAAGGCAGGAGGATTGCTTGAGCCCAGGAGTTCCAGACCCACTTGGTTAACATAGACAGACCCCATCTCTACAAAAAATTTAAAAAACTACCTGGGCATGGTGGCATGTACCTGTAGTCCCAACTACTTGGGAGGCTGAGACAGGAGGATCACTTGAGCCCACGAGGTTGAGGCTACAGTGAGCTAGGATTGCACCACTGTACTCTAGCCTGGGCAATGCAGTGAGACCCTGTTTCAAACAAAAACAAACAAAAACAAAAACAAGAGGGTCCCAGAATGGACTGAAGTTTGCTGAAGCCTGTTCTAGACCAGTGCTATCCATGGAACGTTTGCAATGGTGGATACGTTCTCTGCCTGTGTTGTGCAGTGTACTGATTACTAGCTCCGTGTGGCTGTTGAGCCTTTGAACTGGGACAAGTGTGATTCAGAAACTGATTTATTTATTTATTTATTTATTTATTTATTATATTTTTGAGACAGAGTCTCGCTCTGTACCCCAGGCTGGAGTGCACTGGTGCAATCTTGGCTCACTGCAACCTCTGCCTCCTGGGTTCAAGAAATTCTCTGCCTCAGCCTCCTGAGTAGCGAGGGTTACAGGTGCGCACCCACGCCCGGCTAATTTTTGTATTTTTAGTAGAGATGGCATGTCGCCATGTTGATCAGGCTGGTCTCAAACTCCTGACCTCAGGTGATCTGCCCATCTTGGCCTCCCAAGGTGCTGGGATTATAGGCATGAGCCACCATGTCCGGCCAAGAAACTGATTTTTAATGTTACTTAGTTTTAGTAAATTGAAATTTAAGCCTAAACTACCACATGTGGCTAATGGTTACAGTATTGGACGGTGCAATCCAGCATGTTCTAGATCAGGCGTCAGCTGTTGGGCTACACAGCACAGATTCAGAGTGTTCTAGACCAGAGCCCAGCTACCATATGGGATGTAGACTGTTCTAGACCAGAGAGGTCAACTACTGTATCATGGACAGCAATAGGTCTAGAATATTCTAGACCCAGGTTCTGTATCATATGGGACAGCACAGATCTGGAGTCTAGAATCTAAAGCAAGAGAAAGGCAAGATTTAAATTTACACTTAAGGGCCAGGCACAGTGGCTCACACCTGTAATCCCAGCACTTTAGGAGGCCGAGATGGGGTGGATCACCTGAGGTCAGGAGTTCAAAACCAGCCTGGCCAACATGATGAAACCCATCTCTACTAAAAATACAAAAATTAGCCAGGCATGGTGGCACATGCCTGTAATCCCAACTACTTGGGAGGCTGAGACAGAAGAATCATTCGAACCCAGGAGGTGGAGGTTGCAGTGAGCCGAGATCACACTATTGCACTCCAGCCTGGGTGACAGAGCGAGACTCTGTCTCAAAATTTTTTTAAAATTAAAAAAATAAATCTGTGGCTCACACCTGTGATCCCAGCACTTTGGGAGGCCAAGGTGGGCAGATCACTTAAGGTCAGGAGTTCAAGACCGGTCTGGCCAACATGGTGAAACCCCTTCTCTACTAAACACACAAAAAATTAACTGGGCATGGTGGCAGGCGCCTATAATCCCAGCTACTTGGGAGGCTGAAGCACGAGATTGGCTTGGATCCGGGAGGCGGAGGTTGTGGTGAGCCGAGATTGCACCATTGCACTCCAGCCTGGGCGACAGAGCGAGACTCTGTCTCAAAAAAAATTTTTTTAAATAAATAAATTGGCCAGGCGCAGCAGCTCACGCCTGTAATCCCAGCACTTTGGGAGGCCAAGATGGGAGGATCACGAGGTCAGGAGATTGAGACCATCCTGGTTAACATGGTGAAACCCCATCTCTATTAGCCGGGCATGGTGGCGGGCACCTGTAGTCCCAGCTACTCGGGAGGCTGAGGCGGGAGAATGGCGTGAACCCGGGAGGTAGAGCTTGCAGTGAGCCAAGATTGCGCTACTGCACTCCCGCCTGGGCGACAGAGTGAGACTCTGTCTCAAAAAATAAATAAATAAATAAAATAAAATAAAAAAATAAATTTACAGTTAAGCTACTACATTGATACATCCAATGATAAATCCAGTTATTTGTCTATATCCATGATATATCACATGCTCTATGTTACTTCACGTAAGGCCCTGTGGTAACACAAAAATGGGAGGTACAGCAAGCCTGTTCACAAGGGGGAAAATGGGCACAGACACATAGGATCACAGTCCATCCACATTGCGGGGTTTGAGGTCTGTCTTCAGTGGCAGCTCAGGGGTGGCAGGTGGGATCTTAAGCAATGTCCTTCTCTGTGTGGGCCTCAGTTTCCCCAGCTTTCAATAAAAGGCATGGGATAGACATTGTCGTAATTTCCCAGCACAGCTGGGTGACCTCACCTCACTGCCACGTCAGCCTGGGAGGCTGCGGCTGCTGCTAGCCCCATTGGAAAGAGGGGAGACCAGACTTTGGGAGGCCGAGGCGGGCAGATCACAAGGTCAGGAGATCGAGACCATCCTGGCTAACATGGTGAAACCTCATCTCTACTAAAAATGTAAAAAATTAGCTGGGTGTGGTGGCGGGCACCTGTAGTCCCAGCTACTCGGGAGGCTGAGGTAGGAGAATGGCATGAACCCGGAGGCAGAGCTTGCAGTGAGCCAAGATCGTGCCACTACACTCCAGCCTGGGCGACAGAGCGAGACTCCATCTCAAAAAAAAAAAAAAAAAAAAAGAAGAGAGAGGGGAGACCAGGCTGGGCGTGGTGGCTCATGCCTGTAATCCTAGCACTTTGGGAGGCAGAGGTGGGATTACCTAAGGTCAGGAATTCGAGACCAGGCTGACCAACATGGTGAAACCCCGTCTGTACTCAAAATACAAACAGTTAGCCAGGCATGGTGTCGTGTGCCTGTAATCCCAGCTACTTGGGAGGCTGAGGTACAAGAATCACTTGAACCCAGGAGACAGAGCTTGCAGTGAGCCGATATTGCGCCACTGCACTCCAACTTGGGAGAAGAGCAAGACTCTATCTCAAAAAATAAAATAAAATAAAATAAAAAGGTGAAACAAGAAGGCACACATAAAAGATGACAGACTATTATCCCATTTATGTTAGGTTAAATGGAAAACAGGCAAAGAAAAAAAGAAAGAAAGAAAAAAAACACACCTAGTGCTTTAGGGCCGTATTTATAAATGGCAAAACCACGGAGAATTTTGTTTTTTTCAGACGGGGTGTCACTATGTCGCCCAGACTGGTCTCAAGTTCCTGGGTTCAAGCGATCCTCCTGCCTCAGCCTGCTGAGTAGCTGGAATTTCAAGGGCACACCACCATGCCCAGTAAAACCATGAAGAAAAGCAAAGGCATGTTACTGACAACCAGACAGTGCCTCCTTCAGCAGAAAGAAAAGGGTTGAGCTTAGTAGTGTGGCATGGGGTGGGTTCCAGAGGACTGGCTGGGTAGTGGTAATGACGGTGTTTGTTTTGTAAGTATTTGTGTTCCATGCACTTTTTTGTAAGTGTGTAGTACTTTTATTTATTGTTTATTTATTTTCCTTCCTCTCCTCTCCTCCTCTTTCTTTCTTTCTTTCTTTTCTTTCTTTCCTTCTTTCTCTTTCTTTCTTTCATTCTTTCTTTCTTTCTTTCTCTCTCTCTCTCTCTCTCTGTCTCTCTCTTTCTTTCTTTCTTTCTTCTTTCTTTCTTTCTCTCTTCTTTCTTTCTTTTGAAATGGAGTCTTGCTCTGTCCCCCAGGCTGGAGTGCAGTGGCGCGATCTCAGCTCACTGCAAGCTCCACCTCCCCAGGTTTAAACCATTCTCCTGCCTCAGCCTCCCGAGTAGCTGGGACTACAGGCGCTCACCACCACACCCGGATAATGTTTTTGTATTTTCAGTAGAGACGGGGTTTCACCATGTTAGCCAGGATGGTCTCGAGCTCCTGACCTCATGATTTGCCCGTCTCGGCCTGCCAAAGTGCTGGGATTACAGGTGTGAACCACCGCTCCCGGCCTTTTGAGACAGGGTCTCACTCTGTCGCCCAGGCTGGAGTGCAGTGGTGCGATCTCGGCTCACTGCAACCTCTGCCTCCCTGATTCAAAATCTCGTGCCTTTGCCTCCCAAGTAGCTGGGATTATAGGCGTCTGCCACCACAACCAGCTAATTTTTTGTATTTTTAGTAGAGAGAGGGTTTCACCATGTTAGCGAGGCTGGTCTCGAACTCCTGACCTCAAGCGATCTGCCTGCCTCGTCCTCCCAAAGTGCTGGGATTACAGGCATGAGATACTGGACCTGGCCTGTTTCACTTAATATAATGATGATGAGATTCAGGTATGGAAGGCCAGGCATGGTGGCTCACATGTAATCCCGGCACTTTGGGAGGCCGAGACCAGAGGATTGCTTGAGCCCAGGAGTTCGAGACCAGCCTGGGCAACATAGCAAGACCCTGTCTCTACAAAAAATAAGAAAACTAGCCAGGCGTGGTGGCTTGCTCCTGGAGTCCTAGCTACTGAGGAGGCTGAGGTGGGAGGAGCATTTGAGCCCAGGAGGTTGAGGCTGCAGTGAGCTATTGATGCAGAGAAGACAAGGGCTTAGCCTGGGAGGGTTCTTGGCTTCACCCAGGAAAGAATTCAAGGGCAAGCCGGTGGTGTTAGCAGCTTTTATTGCAGTGGCAGTGTAAACAGCAGTGGAGGTCCTGCTCTGCAGACCAGGACCACTCCATGGGCAGTGAGCCCAGAGCAGCAGATCAGAGGCAGTTCTGCAGGTATATTTGTACCCACTTGGTTTTGTTTTTTGTTTATTTTTTGAGACAGAGTCTCGCTTTTATTTTGAGACAGTATCTTCAGACACTCCCACCCGCGCCATGACGGTTTACAAATGCCATGTCAATGTCAGGAAATTATCCTAAAAGTGGAGGACCCTTCAGCTCCAGGACCTACCCACCCCTTGCCCAGAAAGCTCATGAATAATCCATCCCTTGTTTAGCATATGATCGAGGAGTAACCATAAAAATAGCCAACAAGCAGCCCAGGTGGTTGCTCTATGCAGTAGCCATTCTTTATTACTTTCTTTTCTTTTTCTTTTCTTTTTCTTTTTTCTTTTTCTTTTTCTTTTCTTTTTTTTTTTTGAGATGGAGTCTCACTCTGTCACCCAGGCTGGAGTGCAGTGGCACAATCTTAGCTCACTGCAACCTCTGCCTCCTGGGTTCAAGTGATTCTCCTGCTTCAGCCTCCCGAGTAGCTGGGATTACAGGTGCACAACACCACGCCCAGCTAATTTTTGTATTTTTAGTAGAGACGGGGTTTCACTATGTTGGTAAGGCTGGTCTTGAACTCCTGACCTGAGGTGATCAGCCATCTTGGCCTCTGAAAGTGCTGGAATTACAGGCATGAGCATACCACGCCCAACCCCCACTTTTAATTACATTTAAATTAAGGGACAGATTATGCAGAAATTTCTTTTTTTTTTTTTTTTTTTGAGACGGAGTCTCGCTCTGTAGCCCAGGCTGGAGTGCAGTGGCGTGATCTCGGCTCACTGCAAGCTCCGCCTCCCGGGTTCCCACCATTCTCCTGCCTCAGCCTCCCGAGTAGCTGGGACTACAGGCGCCCGCCATCTCGCCCGGCTAGTTTTTTGTATGTTTTAGTAGAGACGGGGTTTCACTATGTTGGTAAGGCTGGTCTTGAACTCCTGACCTGAGGTGATCAGCCCATCTTGGCCTCTGAAAGTGCTGGAATTACAGGCATGAGCATACCACGCCCAACCCCCACTTTTAATTACATTTAAATTAAGGGACAGATTATGCAGAAATTTCTTTTTTTTTTTTTTTTTTGAGACGGAGTCTCGCTCTGTAGCCCAGGCTGGAGTGCAGTGGCGTGATCTCGGCTCACTGCAAGCTCCGCCTCCCGGGTTCCCACCATTCTCCTGCCTCAGCCTCCCGAGTAGCTGGGACTACAGGCGCCCGCCATCTCGCCCGGCTAGTTTTTTGTATGTTTTAGTAGAGACGGGGTTTCACCGTGTAGACCAGGATGGTCTCGATCTCCTGACCTCGTGATCCACCTGTCTCGGCCTCCCAAAGTGCTGGGATTACAGGCTTGAGCCACCGCGCCCGGCCGATTATGCAGAAATTTCTAAGAAAAGAGTGGGAAGTGTCAGGTCATTGGGTCATTGCCATGGCAAGGGTGGTACCGTCTAGATGTTGCCGTGGCAACAGTAAACGGACGCGGCGCCCCCAGTGGGCGTGTCTCAGGGAGAGCTGCTTCGACTCCACCCCTGTTTTAGCTAGTCTTCAATTTGGTCCCGTATCTCAGTCCCGCCTCCTGAGTTGAGTCTCACCTCTCACCTCACTATGATGGCACCACTGCACTGCAGCGTGGGTGACATAACAAGACCCAGTACAAACAAACAAAAAAAGAAGAAAGAATCACGCGTGTTGCTGTGTGTGTCAGTGCCTTGGACTTTTTCACTGCTGTCTAGTATTCCAGGATGCAAATACATCATTTACTCATCTGTTCCCCTACTGGGGAACACTTGGATTGTTTCCAGTGTCTGCTGAGACAAAGAGAGATCCTCAAGGGTGTTTTTTGGTGGACACACATCACATTTCTCTCTCCCCAGGATCATCAGCCTCTGTGGCGAACACCCACCTGCTTAGCAAAGGCGAGAACTGTAGGGTGTGCCACCTTTTCCCAGGAATGCCTGCAGAAATGGAGCCAGCCTTTTGGAATGAGAATGGGAGGCTGGTGAGGGGCAGATAGGGGCTGCTGGGGAGGAAGAGCCCCCTGGCCTGCCAGCCACGTCTGAGCTTGCTCATCTGAGCTCTTGCTGATGGCTCCTCTGCAGGGAGCTGGAGCACGAGGTTCGCCCCGTGCTGGAAAAGCCCACCCAGGCGGCTCACGTGCCTGCACACGCCCGCACGAGCACAGCCTGGGAGTCAGGGAGGAGCTGGGTCACATGAGACACCAAGACAGCCACCGTCTCTTCTGTGCCCCGCTTCCCCCACCCAAAAAACACCTGTGTGTGTGCGTGTGTGTGTGTGTTGGGGGGACAGTAAGAGTGAACCCTTCTGTCTATAAGCCAGGAGGTGAGTAACCCAGGTCATTTGCTAACTTTCTGCTTCTCCCCCCTCCTCCTGGCACAGGGGAGCCCCCCTGCCAACTGCCCGGCCTGATACCACTGCTTTCTGAAGCGAGGGCGGCCCCCCTTTCCGGTTCCCGCACGAGTGTGACAGCAGTGTCCGTGGGGGACGTAGTTTAATCAACTCTCAGCATTCTGGAATAGGATCCGGAATTGAATAACAGAATCCCAGAATAGATCCTGGAATGGACCGTGGGACCCTGGAATCGAGGCTCAGATTCCAGGGGAAGCTGGTGGCTGGGCCGTCACAGCCCCAGACACCACTTCCCATCCCCAAAGCCAGAGCCTGAGGTTCCTGGAGACGGACAGCCCCCCACACTGGGACACTGCAGGGAGGGGCAGAGGGTCCAGCTTCTGTCTCTTGGCCAGTGAGGGAGAGGCCAGGACCTTTAGGACTTTGCTGTCTCTCTCACTCTTTTTTTTTTTTTTTTTTTGAGACGGAGTCTTGCTCTGTCGCCCAGGCTGGAGTGCAGTGGCGGATCTCAGCTCACTGCAAGCTCCGCCTCCCGGGTTTACGCCAGTATCCTGCCTCAGCCTACCGAGTAGCTGGGACTACAGGCGCCCGCCACCTCGCCCGGCTAGTTTTTTGTATTTTTTTTTAGTAGAGACGGGGTTTCACCGTGTTAGCCAGGATGGTCTCGATCTCCTGACCTTGTGATCCGCCCGTCTCGGCCTCCCAAAGTGCTGGGATTACAGGCTTGAGCCACCGCGCCCGGCCTGCTGTCTCTTTCTTCACGAGTCTTGGGGGCTGTGGGACATCCCAGCACCCTCGGCCACCCCACTGCCCTTCTGATTGCCCTGGAAAGAGACGAATTTGTCCGTCTGTGTGTCCTTCACTGCTCAGACGTGGCAGCTGCTTTGAGCAGTGTCGCCCTCCCGAAACCCCTCTCTGTGCACACAGGGTCACGGAGGTGGCCCCCTGGCAGGACCCCTACCTCCCATGCTTATCTCCCCGCTGCAGGACTTGGCCCAGAGTCAAACCAAACCTGAGAATGGGCAAGGGGCTTTAAGATGCCAAGTGTCTGACCGTTTGACCTCCCCGGACCTCAGTTTCGTCATCTATAAAATGGGACCCTAGAAGTAGATGTTTGTTTTGTTTTGTTTTGTTTTGTTTTGTTTTGTTTGAGATGGAGTCGCGCTCTGTCATCCAGGCTGGAGTGCAGTGGTTTGATCGGCTCACTGCAACTTCTGCCTCCTGGGTTCAAGCGATTCTTCTGCCTCAGCCTTCCGAGTAGCTGGGATTACAGGCGTGCACCACCACGCCCAGCTACTTTTTGTAATTTTAGTAGCGATGGGGTTTTACCCTGTTGGCCAGGCTGGTCTCAAACTCCTGACCTCAGCCGCCCGCCTCGGCCTCCCAAAGTGCTAAAGTGCTGGGATTACAGGTGGGAGCCACCGCGCCTGGCCCCTAGAAGTGTTTGGAGGACTCTGTAAGGTGAGGCCTGTCAGGTGCTGAGCGCAGAACCGGAGCTCGGCACATAGGCACAGAATAAATGAATGAATAATGAATAAATGAATGAATGATCCTGGGCACGTCAAGCTGCGAGACTCAGGGTGTCGTGTCATCTTTCTGGGCCTGTGCAGACACCAAATTGTAAGACACTGCCTGGCACCAGCGCTTGGGTGCCTTCCCGTGCCAGGCACTGTGCCCGGCATGGTCTTGGCTGATGGTGATGGAGACTGGGTTTTACTTTCTGAGGAGTCTACAAACCCGTGTATCATTTCCACTGGACCCTGGGCTAAGGCTCTTGGTGGGGAAAGGAGGGTTACAAAGCCCAGTGCCCTTCTGCCCCTGCCTCCCACCAGAGCTACCCCGAGTGAGGGGCAGTGTGTGTGTGTTTAGTGGGGAGGGGTTGTAATCAAGGTAACGCCTGGGCAAGGCAATGGAAGCAGATGGAGAGAGAGCACGGAAGACTTCAGGGAGGAGGTGGCGTTTGAGGGGCAAAGATGGGGTACAGCGGGGGTGCGTTCTGTCACCAGCCATGTTCAGGGGGCCATGGCAGGAGGAGTGGGGAGGAATGACTGGGGCTGAGTGGCAAAGGGTCCTCAAATGCCAGGATGAAGGGCTGAGCCTCTACCCAGAGGGTAATAGGGAGCCATAGCAGCATTTAGAGCAGGGGAGGGGCTTGGCCTGGGTGTTTCAGAGAGGCTGGACTGGGGCCTAGGTGGGAGGGGAGGAAAGTGAATAGTGTCTGGAGCAGCCCAGACAAGGGGTCCACCTTCCTTCCTTCTCTCCACACCACTTGGAAATAACCATGTGGAGCCTCCCCTGAATCTCTCTCTCTCTTTTTTATTTTTTGAGATGGAGTTTCATTCTTGTTGCCCAGGTTGGAGTGCAATGGTGCAATCTTGGTTCACTGCACCCTCTGCCTCCTGGGTTCAAGTGATTCTCCTGTCTCAGCCTCCCAAGTAGCTAGGATTACAGGCATGCACTACTGTGCCCAGTTAATTTTTTTTTTTTTTTTTGTATTTTTAGTAGAGTCAGGGTTTCACCATGTTGGCCAGGGTGATCTCAAACTCCTGACCTCAGGTGATCCACCTGCCTCGACCTCTCAAACTGCTGGGATTGCAGGCGTGAGCCACCGCGCCCGGCCCCTCCTCTCTATCTCTCTTCTTCTAAAGGCACAGCTTTGCAGATCCCAGAGACTCACTGCGAGAGACTCCTGCAGTCGTTCCCATTCCCCACCCCCCAAGGGGCCTCAGTTTCCCCATCTCTGGCATACACAGGTCAGACAGAAAGGACCCTTTCTCAGTCACCCAGGTGAAGCCCACCCATGCCCACAGTGCCCAGACACTCCCCAGCCCACAGGATCCCTTTGTTGGAGGGATGTCTAGGTCCTTAGGGCACCTCTCCCTTCCCCCTCTCCCTTTTTTAGAGATAGGGTCTGGCTCTGTCGTCCACGCCGGAGTGCAGTGGGAGCGATCATAGCTCACTGCAGCCTCAAACTTCTTGGGTTCAAGTGATCCTCCCTCCTTGGCCTCCCGACCTCTCCCTTCTTTCTGGTCTTGGTTTGCCCATCTGTAAAATGGAAATACATGTTTTCATCTCATTAAGTTGTCTTAAGACTAAACGGGTCAGCAGATGTGGGTACTGCTCCAACATGAAAAATTGTTTCCAACCGCTCCAAACTCCTACTCCGACTCCAAAATTCACTGTGAATTTTCTATCTTCAGTGCAGGCCCAGGATAGCCTTTGGCTCTTCACTCTCCTCTACCCTCGACTCTCCCAGCTCCAACCCTGTCCCCATGGGAGAGTTTGTGTCTGGCTCTGTCTCCCCCTCCGCCAGGCTGGTGAAGGGTCCTTCCTGGAGTCCCAAAATTGAACTCAGCCTTGGGGGCCCCAGAACCAGAGAGGCATGGGGCACAGCAGGAATGTTGCTGAAGAAATGGAGAGGAAGGGAAGGGTCAGAGAAGGGACGCGGCAATGGGGAGCCAGAGAAGGTGGAGGAGGGAGGGAGTGCACTCGGCAGAGACCTCGGTGGGACAGATGGAGAGAGGGAGCCGGGAGGAGGTGGGCAGAGCCAGATGGACGGGCAGGGGCGACAGGAGGGGTGGGGTGTGGGGAGACCCAGATCCCCGCCTGGCACGCCTCCTCCCGGCTCGGGCGGGCAGCGCGGGCAGGGCCCGCCTGGGCGTCGGGCGCAGGGCGCGCGGCGCGGGGCCCGAGCGTGCAGTGCGGCGGGTGCGCGCCTATGCGCCCGGGGCGGCCGGGCGGGCGGGCGGCGGCACGTGGATGCCAGCCTGGCGCGCGTCTCCAGGCCGGTGGGTAAGGCGGGCGTCGGGCCGCGGTGGGGGGACTGCCGGGCCGCGGAGCTCGGCTTTAGAGTGGAGGCCTGGAGAGGAGGGGGCTACTCAGCTGGCTTCTCTGGACCAGACCAGGACCCCCTCTCCCCGGCCGCCGAGCTGACCCAGCGAGGGGGAAGGGACCTCCCAGTAGGAGGCGGAAGGTCCCAGGCTCTGTGGTGGGTGGGGGAGATGGGGAGCAGCTATACCAGCCCCCCAACCCCAGAACAAGGTGGGGGTGGAGGGTTCGGTGATGGGGGCAGCTTCTCTCCCTGCGGCCACCCCTCCTTCCCTCCCTCGTCCATCTCCAGAAGATTATATTTAAATATCTCTTTTGTGCAAGGCAGGAGCTGGGCTCGCCCCTAAGAGGCGGTTTCCATGGCAACAACAATTGCCAGCTTCCGTGTGGTGAATCAGCGTTGCCATGGCAACCCCATCCTCATCTGCCCAAGGTGCTGGGAGGGGGGGAGGAGGTGAGGGCCAACGGAGGTGGGGTGGGAGGGGTGGGGGGAGCAGGAGTCTGGAGCTCCTGCAGGTGCCCCCCCATCTCTCTCCACCTCCCCTGGCACCCCCCTCCCAGCCCAGAAGCTGGTCCCATCTGGTTGAAACCATCTCCCTTCCTGCCTCCAGCCTAGCAGGGTGTGGTACCCAGGTGGAAAGGGCCCTGGTGTGTATGCATGGGGCACGTGGGGTGGGAAGGGGGTCCAGCTAGCTGGGTGGGGGAAGAGCATGGAAGTTTTCCTCTCCCAGGTGGTCAGGGTCTCTCTGAGGGTGTGGCTGGGCGGTAGGAAGGTTGGGCTGGGAGGACTGGGGGTACAGGATCAGGGAGGCAGGGGCCTCTCGGGTTCTGGGGCCCCAAAGGCCGAGTTGAAATTGAGGAAAGCATATGTGCCCTAGACATACATTCAGGAAGGAGGGTGTCAGAATGGGAGAGGGTCTTAGAGAGGTGAGGGGACCCAGAGATGAGGAAGGGCCTCTGAAGCAGGAGGGGCTCCGAGAGAAGAGGGAAGCTGGGGGGCGGGTGGGAGGTGGAAATCCAGAGGGGTCTCTGAGGAAGGGAGTGCAAAAGGAGGGGTTGCTCAGAGTGGAAGAGTGGGCATGGAGCTGGGATGGATCTTAGAGAAGGGGTCAGATCACAAGGGACAGAGCTCAGTGGGGAGACTTTGGGGGTCCAAAGGTGGGGAGGAGGCCTTATGTATGGGAGTGGGTGGACAGATCACTGAATATGGAGTCCAGAAACTCTCACCCACTCACCCATGACCTTACACTAATAACTTCTGTCTTAGACAAATAACAGAAATCTCAATGTTGACATCTGTAGAATGGGGTGAAAATTACACCTCTCTCTGAAGCTTGTTGGGGAGCTATGCTGTGATTAGAAAACCTGGCATTTGACCAGGCACGGTGGCTCACCCCTGTAATCCCAGCACTTTGGGAGGCTCAGGCGGGCAGATCACAAAGTCAGCAGATCAAGACCATCCTGGCCAACATGATGAAACCCCATCTCTACTAAAAATACAAAAAAAAAAAAAAAAAAAATTAGCTGGGCGTGGCAGCACGTGCCTGTAGTCCCAGCTACTCGGGAGACTGAGGCAGGAGAATTGCTTGAACCCGGAAGGCGGAGGCTGCAGTGAGCCAAGATTGTGTCACTGCACTCCAGCCTGGCGACAGAGTGAGATTCCATCTCAAAAAAAAAAAAAAAAAGAAAAGAAAAGAAAAGAAAACCTGGCACTTTTTCAAGTGCATTCTCTGCTGAAACTCAAAAGTCAGAAGATTAGAAAGAGCACTCTGGAACCCATAAGGCTCAGGGGATGTGGGGATCTATTTCAAGTTTTTCTGACTTGGAAAAAGGTCTGAGAGTAGCACTCATTCCCATTCCAGATGCATCTCTCTGTTGGTGGAAGTTGGCTACTTCCTTCTGGCCCGCTCTGTTCTGCAGGTTTCTCCAGTTCCTCCATGTGTCCTTCCCCATGTGGGGAGATGCCGTAGTCCCCTGTCTGGAGAGAGACAGGGCAAGACATAGACACTTCCAGCCTGAGGGAGAGGGAGGAAGGAGCCCAAAAGAGTGGGAAGAGTCCCAGCATGGGGGCTTTTAAGATGGGTTTTGAAGGTTGAGTAGGAGTTTGCCACAGACATCAGGTTGGGAGAAGGATTGTGTCCCAGGACCCGTGGAGATGCAAATGCCTCCCCAACTCTCACATCCCTGGAGCCTGTTCTCAAATATCCAAAATAGCTCATACCTAGCACTTGGTATGTTGTGAGAGTTGGTGCAAGGGAGAATTTTTTTGTTTCATTAAATATCATTTTCAATACCTGGGGTGTAGGACAAAAGTTTCTAGAACAATGAATCCAGATGGCAGGCTGGTCCACTCAGGTATGTCCCTACCCAAAGCTCCTGGCATGACCCCACCCAAAGCTCCTGGGAGATGTGGCTAAATGTAGCTACTTTGCTGTATCAGTCAGCACTGCTGAGTAACAAACTACTCCAGTCTTTGTATTTGTTCTTGATTCTGCAAAGCTTGGTCTGGGCTCAGCTCAATGGTTCTTCTGTTGGTTATCTTGGGGTCACTCAAGCAGCTGCAGTCAGCTGAGACTTAACTGGGCTTAGCTGGGTCAGGGTGGCCTCACTCCCATGTGCTGACTGTCAGAGAGGCCTCTGTCTCCATGAGGCCCCTCCTCCTCCTGGGCTTATCCACCTGGCAGTCTCAGGGTTCCAAGAGTGGAAGCTACAAGGTCTCTTGAGGCCTAGGCTCAGAACTCCCACAACTTAACTTCCACCACATTCTATGGGTCACAGCCAGTCACTTGGCCAAGTTCAGGTGCCAGGAGTGGGAAAATAGACTCTAGTTCTTGATGGTAGGAACTGCAAAGTCACATCATATAAAGGGACTGGAGGAACTGGGCCTATCACATTTGGGGAAGCAAGGAGGCTTCCTGGAGGAAGGGATATTGTTGGGTTTTGAGGGCTAAGAGTTCGTCACACAGTTTCTGCTGTAGGCGGGACCGTGTGTCATTGGCTTTGACTGGGGTGTTAGTGGGGTGGTGGGGTGCCGAGGGCTGGTGACGGGAGGTGGGCAGGGCTGTCCCACAGAGCTCAGGCAAAACGCCCGCCCACCATACCCCCACTGCTGAGCTTGACTTTTCCCTTCCCCCTCTCTCTGCAGATGGCGCGGCCAATCCAGGTGAAGCCTGCGGACAGCGAAAGCCGTGGAGGTAGTTGTCATCTCTCCGTGGCTGCCTGGCTGGGGGTTGGTGGAGGAATGGGAGAAGAAGGAAAATCTCTTCCTTCCTCTCTCCCCCAAAAGGGGCAGTGGCCGAGGCCTGTGGATCTGGGACTGGCCTCCCTGCCCCAAAGCATGCAGCAGTTGCATGCCTGCTCACACACCCCTTGGTAGGGGGAAGAGGCAGGTTCCCCCTACAGCAGAAGGGGCCATGTCCATAGTCCCAAGGGAGGATGCGGGGTCTAGCCAGGTCCAGCTGCCTTCCCCTGAGTTTCAAATACCCCACTCCCTCCAGGGTACAATAATTGGAGGGCTTCAGACACAGACGATGGGGGCCTGAAGGGCTGTGGATTGCTCTCTGGGGTCTCTGTGTGCAAGTGTGTTTGTGTGTGCATGCTTAAATGTGTGTGTATGAGTGTGCACACCTGGCATGCCTGTGTGCAGATGTGAATACATGCACTTGTGCATTTGTGTTTCTGCAGCTGGTGCACATAAGCACACATGTGTGGTGTGTGGTGGGGATGCCTTCCTGCCTGTATGTGCGTGTGCCCAGCCGGTGCATGGGTGTGTTTGCACATATGTGCATGACTGTTCTAGGCTGGGCATGTGGGCAGACATGCAGGCTGGGGCCAGTGGTGTCTGTGTGGGGCTGGACCTTGGTGTCAGGGCATGCCCATGGCAGGAGCGTACTTGGCTGTTCCCATGGGACCCAAAGCTAGTCATTCTTGGAAATTTGTATATTTCCTCTCCATCTCAAGCAGAGACTGAAAGAGGACAGCCAGACTTAGCTGAGTGGAGGTGTGGGGCAGGAGTGTTAGGACGTCTAGGTATATGTAGGAGCCCATTAAAGGCCCTCTGGGATGGGAGCCCCTTTCACACTCTCCACCCTGGCTGCCAGCGTGGGACAGGGAGTAGCGAGGTAGGGTCTGTATGTCTCCATCTTTGTCTCTATTTCTCTGTCTCTCTCTCCATCTCCCTCTGTATCTCTTTCTCCTTTGTATCTTCTCTGTCTCTTCATCCCTCTTATTCTCTCTCCGTCTCACACAGTCTCTCTCGCGCGTGCTCTCTCTGATCTGTCTCTCTCTCTCCCTGATTCTCAGTGTCTCTGCTGGTTTCTCTCTCTCCCTCCCAACCCCATGAGTGACAGCTGCCGAGAGCGGTTTCCATAGTAACCCAGCTCACCGTCCCTGGGAGATGAAGCCACCGCGTTCCCCATTACCAGGGAGCATGCAATTACCCAAGGGGGCAGAGCTCATACAGAAGAGGCTGGCCCAGCCCAGCCCCACCCGTCAGGGGGTCCAGCCTGCCAAGGCCCCTGGTCCTATGAGCACGTGAACCCTTACTCTATTCCACAGATGGTGACTGCCTGGCCCCTCTTGATCCCGACAAAGTTGGGCAGGGGCCTCTGCTGGGCACCATGAAAGTGCGGGGATCATCAGTGCCTACCTCCACCTGGCAGGTCCCGGGGGCAGACAGAAAGACAGACGGGACCCAGGCCGGCGAGCCAGCTCCTAGTCCTAGTACTCGGTGCGGGCTCTCTGAGTGCACCAGAGGGAAAGGTTATCTCCGCCTGGAGGGGGAGCAGTGGAGCAGAGACCCCAGAAGACTGCAGGGAGGGCATTTCAGGCGGGGGCGCCGCCTGGACAAACGCCTGGAGATGGGACCGTGCAGGGCCCGTGGGAGGGTGGAGAGATCCGGAGCAGGGAAAGGGCGCGGCTGGGTCCTCCCTGGCACGCGCAGAACCGGAGCCGGCAGGGCTCGGGCGCCGCGTCTTCCTGCCCTGCCGCCTCCACTCTGCTGGAGGGAGGTAAGAATCCCGGAGGCCCTCCCGGAGGCCGAGGACTCGGCTGAGGTGGGTGTCGCCGCCCACAGGGGACCGGAAGCTGTTCGTGGGGATGCTGAACAAGCAGCAGTCGGAGGAGGACGTGCTGCGGCTGTTCCAGCCCTTCGGGGTCATTGACGAGTGCACCGTGCTCCGGGGGCCCGACGGCAGCAGCAAAGGTGACTGGCGGGTGCCGGGTCGGGACTGCGAGAGGGGCGGGGCTAGCTCTGGGGGCGGGGCCTGCGGGAGGGTGGGGCCTGCAGCATGGGAGGAGCTGGCTCTGGGGAGGGACCCTGGGGAGGGGCGGGACTTCTCCAGGGGTGGAGTCTGTGGGTGAGGCTGCAGGGGCGGGGCCTTGGAGAGGAGAGGAATTGTAGGGGCAGGATCTGGGGAGGGGTGGGGTTGCAGGGTGGGGAGGAGCTGGCTCTGAGGATGTAGCCCTGGAGAGGCCCGAGGCTTCTCCAGAGGTGAAGTCTGTGGGTGAGACTGCAAGGGTGAGGTCTTGGGTAGAGGAGGGGCTGCAGGGAGGGGTGAAATACATAGGGTTAGGAAGGACTGGCTCCAGGAGAAGGGGCCCTGTGAAGGGTCGGGGCTGAGCATGTAGGGGGTGGGGCTGGCCAGGTGGGGCGGGGACAGGCCCATGGGAGGCTGGAGCTCGTGGGGAGGGGCTGGTTCACAGGGGTGGTGTGGAGCGCAGACTGTTCCCGCTTGATCCTACCTGCATGCTCTCTCTGCATGCCAGCTCTGGGGACGGGCCCTGAAGAGGGGCGGGGCTGCGGTGGGGTGGGCGGAGATGCAGAGGCGTGGCCTTGGGATGGGGCGGGGTCTTGAGGAAGGGCAAGGCTTCTCCAGGGGCTGCCTGTGAGTAGGGATGCAGGGGCGTGGCCTTGTGTTGGGGGGGGGATCTGGGGGAGGGGCGGGGCTTCTCCCCGGACAGAGTTACCTGTGCCCTGTGGTCTCAGATTCCTCCACCTGACTGTTGATAGAACTGTTTCCTCCTGGTTCTGTCTATATGATTTGTCCATATGACTGACTGGTGGTCTCTGGTTGTGTCTGCCTGTCTGGCTATCTTCCTGCCTGAGAGTCCAATTGATGGTGTCTGTCGGTCTCTGTCCACAGAGCTCATCACCTGGGACCGACTCCACTCTGGTCTTTCTTACGTTACTAGAACTGAATGTGTCCGATGGTTTCAGACCATTGCCTAGTTCTTCATTTTTAAAACTGAGGGCTGGGCGCTGTGGCTCACGCCTGTAATCCCAGCACTTTGGGAGGCTGAGGTGGGTGGATCACGAGGTCAGGAGTTCAAGACCAGCCTGGCCAAGATGGTGAAACCCGTCTCTACAAAAAATACAAAAATTAGCTGGGCATGGTGGCAGGCGCCTGTAATCCCAGTTACTTGGGAGGCTGAGGCAGAGAACTGCTTGAACCCGGGAGGAAGAGGTTGCAGTGAGCTGAGATCACGCTACTGCACTCTGGCCTGGGCGATGGAGCGAGACTCCAACTCAAAAAAAAAAAAAATTGAGATGTCTTTCACGTCCCACCATATTCACCCTTTTAAAATGTACAATGAAGTGCTTTTTTTTTCTATTCATAAAGCTGTGTAACCATCACCACTATGTAATTCCAGAACATTCCACCCCTCCCCCCACAATATGGCTGGCCCTTCCATAGTAACGTACCAGTCTGGAGCCAGGTCCAGTGACCTCTGTCTGTTCTATGGACTTTGTCCGTGGGACTGTGTATGCATTCACCTGTGTCTGGTGGTCTCTGTGTATGTGACTGTCTGTCTGCATTAGCCTGTGTCTGGTGGTCTCTGGTGGTGGTCCGTCTGCTTGTGTGGCTCTGTCTGGGTCCGCTCAGGTCTGGCGGTTGATAATTTCCATCTGTCTGGCTCTGGTCAGAAGGGTCTGTCTGGACCTGCACATGTCTCTGTGGACTCTGCCCATAGGACAGTGTGTCCAGCGGTCTGTCAGTTTAACTCCGCATATCTGATCGTAATTATCTGGACCTTGGTCCCTGTCATTTGTTCTGATGGATGGGACCGCCTCCCTGGTGGTTCCCAGCCTTGCACCGTCCATCTGGTTGTGTGCTTCACAAACTCTGTGACTGACCGTCTAACCCGCTACCCGGATGGCTGACTGACTTTCTGCTGGACTGAATGAAGAAATGGCTGGCTGGCTGGCTGTGTGGGTGACCGGCTCTTTGTCTAACTCTGTGGCTGTCTGTCTGTGCGATTCTCCTCCATTCTGACCCTTGATCTGGCTGATTGTCCAGCTGTCCGTCTGAGCAAATGGCTGGCTGTCTCTCTGTTATCAACTCTCTCTGGCTGCATGGGTCTGACACTGGCCATGTAGGTCTCTCTGTCCCCTCTTCCGTGGCCCCCGCTCAGCCAATCCTGTGACCCCATCACCCTCTTCTCTTGGAGCAGGCTGTGCCTTCGTGAAGTTCTCCTCTCACACAGAGGCACAGGCGGCCATCCACGCCTTGCATGGGAGCCAGACCATGCCGGTGAGTCGGAGCTGCCCTTGGCCGTGGGGGTGGCCATGGGAAAGGGGTGAGGGGACAGGGATGAAACAGGCCATATTCCTACCGTTGCTGTCACCCAGTGGCCCCGGCTGTCCTTCAGAGGGGGCACAGGTGGAGAAAGAGGCACAGTCCCTGGCTGTAGTCCCTGGAGTGGGTATATGCGTGTGAGTGTGTGCAGGTGTGGAGGTGAGTATGCAAGCGAAGCTTATCCAAGCACACACATGGATGTATTACAAGTGTGTATGTGTTGGTGAGTGTGCATGTTTGGGTGTGAGTGTGCCTGAGAATGCATGCAGGTGTGTGTGTGTGTGTTTGTGTCATGACTACTAGGCGAGTGGTATGTGAGTGCTGTGTGCACGAGGGTTATGTGTAAATATGTACGGAGAAGTGTGCCATTGTGTGCTAGTGTAGAGATACTGGTGCATGTGCATGTGTGTATGTGAGCACACGTGTGTGTTTGTGTGTGAGCATGTGTGTATGCCTGGGCCATGGGGGAGAAAGCACATGTGTGTGCATCTGCACGTGTGTGCCTGAGTGTGAGTCAGTATTGTGGGTGATTGTGTACGTGTGTGAGTGTATGCAGGTCTGAGTATAGGTTGTGGGTGTGTGAGTGTGTATATGTGCACATGTAAGGATGTCCTAGAGGGGATGACACCCGGGTTGGATTTGCTGAGGCCAGGAGAGGCCCTAACAAGAAGAAAGGCTGCGAGGTAGCAACAGGTAGCCCAGAGGAGCCATAGAAGATGGGGCCGCAATGTGAGGGTGAGAAGCCTGGACTTTCTCCTACGGCAGTGGGGAGTCACAGATGGTTTAGAGCAAGAGAGGAGATGGGCCAGGTGGGTTGCAAATATCCCTTTGGGGCCAATGTAGAGGATGGGCAGGGTGCAAGACTGGAGGCTGGGAGGCCAGGGAGGAGGCTGGGCCAAGGTCCAGCTGAGGGAGGAGGAGGCCTGAGCTGGGGCCTAGTGGACAGGGAGGAGGGCTGATCAGAAAACAGACAGTAGGGTGAGAATGGATGGGGGGCATGTTGACTCACTGGTTGAGGGAGGGATGGGGATTGGGGACAGGTCCCAGGGTCTGCAGCAGTGAGAGGGTGGGGAGGACCAAGGAGGCATTGGGGACGGCCCTTCCCCTGAGGAAGGAGTCCCCAGGAGCCATCGTCCCTGCATACACATCTCCAAATCTGCTACAAGGAAGATGGGGCCTGAGAGGAACAAGCCTCCTCCCTCAGCTCTCAAAACCCAGGGGAGGGGCTTAGCTCAGCACAAGGGCAAGTGTTCCCAAGCTCAGAGATGTCCCAGGACAGGGCTGGTAGGCGTCTGGAGGAGTGAGTTCTCTATCAAAAGGGGCATGTCAGCGAAGACAGGGAGGCTACAGGGTGCATCCTGCTGGGAGCCAGCTCATCAGGGAGGACTCTGGTCGAAGGGAAAAAGATTTTCCTTTTTCAGCCTGAAAGTTGGGGTGTGAGCTGGTTTCTGGGGAGTGGGAATGGCTTCCTGGGCCCCTGACCCCAGTCCTCTCTTTTTTTTTTTTTCTGAGATGGAGTCTCGCTCTGTCGCCTAGGTTGGAGTTCAGTGGTGCGATCTTGGCTCACTGAAACCTCCACCTCCTGGGTTCAAGTGATTCTCCTGCCTCAGCCTCCCAAGCAGCTGCGATTACAGGCATGTGCCACCGCGCCCGGCTAATTTTTGTATTTGTAGTAGAGACAGGGTTTCACCATGTTGGACAGGCTGGTCTGGAACTCCTGACCTCAGGTGATCCACCCGCCTCGGCCTCCCAAAGTGCTGGGATTACAGGCATGAGCCACCGTGCCCGGCCACCGGGCTTCTCTTGACACTGATAACAGGACCTGTTGCAGCGTCCTGACTGCACAGACAGACACTCCCTTGCTCACCGCTGCTTCGACTGCCCAGGGCTGCCTGCTGGTGGATTTCAGCCCAGCCCTGTGGCACCTGGACAGCCATGGGGTGGGACAGCAGTCACATGGGTTTCTGTCTGTGCTTCAGCAAAGCAGGGCCCCCTGTCCGCACCAGTGGCTACTGTCCGCTGTCCACTGGGTGGATGGGCTACAGGTTCATCTGCCTGCACAGGGCACAAAAATCCAGGGCTGGGGCCGGGTGTGGTGGCTCACGCCTGTAATCCCAGCACTTTGGGAGGCCAAGGCAGGTGGATCACTTGAGGTCAGGAGTTCGAGACCAGCCTGGCCAACATAATGACACCCCATCTCTACTAAAAATAAAAAAAATTAGTTGGGTGTGGTGGTGGGTGCCTGTAATCCCAGCTACTCGAGAGGCTGAGGCAGGAGAATCACTTGAACCTGGGAGGCGGAGGTTGCAGTGAGCAGAGATCGCGCCATTGCACTCCATCCTGGGCAACAAGAGCGAACTCCGTCTCAAAAAAAAAAAAAAAAAAAATCTGGGGCTGAACTCCCTTGAACTCCCTGCTAGAACTCCCTGCTAGCTCTGGGGAACGGGGAACAGAGTTGGGATCATCTACTTGTACTGCGTCGTTCCTCTCGTGTGGCTGGAGTCTCACCTGTTCTCAGGTGTGGGTGGGAGTTGGAGGGTCACCCGTCTGTGCCCCAGTTGTTCCTCTCTGGAGATTGGAGTTTCAGGTGTGGAGTGACAATGGCAGGTTCGTCCACCTGAGCTCGCTGTTTTCCTTCGGAAACTGGTTTCTCGCCTGTTCCCAGGTGAGCTGAAGTTATAGGTGTCTCCATCTGTGCCTCCCTGTTCTTCTCCAGTGCCGGGATTCTCCATCTGTTTTGAGTGTGTGGCTGACAGTCAGGGCCCCCACCTGTGCCCCATCACAGCCCCCCTAGACCTGGGCGCTGCACCTGTGCAGATGCTGCTGGGTCCAGGATGCTGATCTCCATGAGGTCCTCACTGTGGCCCTGGCTTCTGGGGCTGGGGGCCCGTGGACATGGCTGACAGCCACTGGCATTATGCCCCTCACCCAGGGGGCCTGAGCTAACGTGAATCCAGGGACCCCAGAGTCCTGGCTACCTCCCAGCCCGTTTCCCTCCCTGCTCGCCGCTGCCCCTGCAGGGAGCCTCCTCCAGCCTGGTGGTCAAGTTCGCCGACACGGACAAGGAGCGGACGCTCAGACGCATGCAGCAGATGGTGGGCCAGCTGGGCATCCTGACGCCATCCCTCACACTGCCCTTCAGCCCCTACAGTGCCTACGCCCAGGCTGTGAGTGATCCAGGGGAGGCTTCGGGGGGTCTGGCTCTGTCTCTCTCCATCTCTGTCTACTCTCTGTCGGGGGCTCCTGCCCCTTGGCCCGTCTTCTGCCTCTCCCTCCATCTCCCTGACTCAGGGTCCTCTCCTGGAGTGGCTGAACCCCAACTCCAAATTGAGACTAAGCTCACACCGAGCTCCTGAATCCAGAACACTGAGCCCTAATCTCACATTAACACCCAGTCTTGTACCGAGCCCCAGAACCTGGCTATGCCCCACATCTAAATTAGGCCCAATTCTGGCTGAACCTCCAAATCCAGACTGACCCCAAACTGAGACCTGACCTGACCGAGCTCCACCCTGGCTGAGACTTGATCCCAAGTTGAGCCCCAGCTCCTGACTGAACCCTGATCCCAGGCTGAGCCTCAATTTCCAACTAAACCCTCATCCTAGATGGAGCCTTGATCTCAGTCTGAGTCTCACTTCCTAACAGCCTTTATCCTAGACTTAGCCTTGGTCCCAGGCTGAGCCTCACTTCTTAACGGAGCTCGGATCCTAGACGGAGCCTTGATCCCAGGCTGAGCCCCAACTCCTGACTAGATTGAGCCCTGATCTCAGCCCGACCCTCACTTCCTAACTGATCCCTGCTCCCAGGCTGAGCCTTGATCCCAGGTTGAGCTCCAATTCTGATCTCAGCCTGAGCCAAGATACCGAGCCTGACCTCCTCACTAGTAACTGGGGGACCAAACCTCCACTCATAAGCCATGATCTCAGGGGAGATGTCACCCCAACTGTGACATCTCTTCACCCCCAGCTCATGCAACAGCAGACAACAGTCCTGTCCACCTCGGGCAGCTACCTGAGTCCCGGCGTGGCCTTCTCACCCTGTCACATCCAGCAGATAGGCGCCGTCAGCCTCAATGGGCTGCCTGCCACACCCATCGCTCCTGCCTCTGGTGAGCCTCCTCCAGGCGCTCAAGGATGGGTGGGTTGGGCCAGAGCCAGACTGGCCTCCCCATGACCCTCTTCCACTCTGCAGGGCTGCACTCACCCCCGCTGCTGGGCACCACCGCCGTGCCTGGCCTCGTGGCTCCCATCACCAATGGCTTTGCAGGTGTTGTGCCCTTTCCAGGTGGGCACCCCGCCCTGGAAACCGTCTATGCCAATGGCCTTGTGCCCTACCCAGGTAACTTGGGGCCTAGGAGAGTGGCGGGGAGTAGAGATGATGTTTCTGGAACAAGTATGAGTCCCTACGCCACGTGCCCAGGGAACAGAAGGGCAGGAAAAAGGGTGTCTTGGCTGAGCAGATAAGAGCTGTGAACACAGGAAGGAAGCCAAGGCAGGGTAGCAACACATTAAAACGGTGCATCTGGATGTTTCTGGGCTTAAATTCCAGTTCAATGACCCTGGATGGGCTCTTTATGTCCCTGAGCCTCAGTTTGCTCATCTGGGAAATGGGGCGGATAACATCAGTAGCCTCATGAGGTTGCATCGACAATTTAATCCGTGTGCAAAAGCCTTCACACAGGGTCTCACTCCATCGCCCAGGCTGCAGTGCAGTCTCACAATCTTGGCTGACTGTAACCCCCGCTTCCCAGGTTCAAGTGATTCTCCTGCCTCAGCCTCCCAAGTAGCTGGGATTATAGGCGCCTGCCACCACGCCCGGCTAATTTTTGTATTTTTAGTAGAGACGGGTTTTAACCATGTTGGCCTGGCTGGTCTCAAACTCCTGACCTCAGGTGATCCACCCACTGCTCCCAGCCCATACATCTTAATTATTCATCTGTCTTATTTGGGGAGATATCAGTGCCTGGATTCATTCATTTATTCATTCAATGCAGAGTGAATGACCCACTTATGTAGGCTGCACCTGCTTTCATGAAGCAGCGGTCCTTCCTTTCTCTATGCTACACACACAATTTTAGGGCAGACATCTTCCAACATCTAATTTATGTGAAGTAAGTTATCTGTCTTTCCACCACGTAGGAGAATTTGTTTCTTTTTTTTTTTTTTTTTGAGACGGAGTCTCGCTCTGTCGCCCAGGCTGGAGTGCAGTGGCCGGATCTCAGCTCACTGCAAGCTCCGCCCCCTGGGTTTACGCCATTCTCCTGCCTCAGCCTCCCGAGTAGCTGGGACTACAGGCGCCCGCCACCTCACCCGGCTGGTTTTTGTATTTTTAGTAGAGACGGGGTTTCACTGTGTTAGCCAGGATGGTCTCGATCTCCTGGCCCCGTGATCTGCCCGTCTCGGCCTCCCAAAGTGCTGGGATTACAGGCTTGAGCCACCGCGCCGGCCCGAGAATTTGTTTCTAACTTTTTAGTTTTAAATTATTTTTATTTGTTTCATTTTAAAGACAGTGTCTCACTATGTCACTCAGGCTGGAGTGCAGTGGCGTCATCACAGCTCACTGCAGCCTCCATCTCCGGGACTTAAGCAATCCTCCCACCTCAGCCTTCCTTGTAGCTGGGACTACAAGCATGCACCATCACACTCAGCTAATTTTTAAATTTTTGTACAGACGGGATCTTGCTATGTTGCCCAGGCAGGTCTCAAATTCCTGGACTCAAGCAATCTACCCACCTTGGCCTCCCAAAGTGCTGGGATTATAGGTGTGAGCCACTGTGACTGGCCTTAACATTTTATTTTGAAATGATTGGAGGTTCACAGGGAGTTACCAAAATACCACAGTGCAGTCCAAGGTACCCTTCACACAGCTTCCCCGATGCCAACAGCTTATCTAATCACAGGACACTGTCAAATCCAGGAAACTAACACTGGCGCCATACAATTAATTCAACTCCAGACCATATTCAAATTCACCATTTATTTATTTAGCAACAGAGTCTCACTCTGTCGCCCAGGCTGGAGTGCTGTGGCATGATCTCCGCTCACTGCAAGCTCTGCCTGTGGGTTCACGCCATTCTCCTGCCTCAGCCTCCCGCGTAGCTGGGACTACAGGTGCCTGCCACCACGCCTAGCTAATTTTTTGTATTTTTAATAGAGACGGGGTTTCACCGTGTTAGCCAGGATGGTCTCGATCTCCTGACTTCGTGATCTGCCTGCCTCGGCCTCCCAAAGTGCTGAGATTGCAGCCATGAGCCACCATGCCTGGCCTTGATTTTTTTTTTTTTTTTTTGAGAAATGAGGGTCTTGCTATGTTGCCCAGGCTAGTCTCAAACTCCTGGGCTCAAGCGATCCTCTTGCCTCGGCCTCCCAAAGTGTTGGGATCACAAGCCTGAGCCACTGCACCCAGCTGATTTCACGACTTTTTGCATGCACTCTGTGCACGTGTATGTGTGTGTGTGCGGGGGTGGTTAATTGCCATTTTGTCACAGATACAGACTTGTGTATCTCCCACAATGAAGATACAGAACTGCTTCTTGCCCACGAAGTGAAATCCTTCCTGCTACGCCTTTGGAGTCACAGTCACCACTATCCCCTGCCCTCTAGCACACTGTCCATTCGAGCAGAATTTTTTGGTTGAATTTTTCCCCAGAATCATCAGCTTTGGTGGCCTGGACAACCTCTTCCCTCCCCTTACCCCTTTCCCTAGCGGTAGCAGGAAGGCTACAGCTGGATGGGGGAGCCAAGGGTGTCTGGTGAGCAGACTCATGTGGAGAGGGAGATGGGGCGGGGGATGGGGGCAGGTGGTGATCTGAGGTGGAGGCTGAAGTCCTGGAGAATCCAGGGAGTAGAGAGGAGTGAAGGGTCCTCTTGGGAGGCAAAGGGGTCGGGACGGGGAGAGGGAGATGGGGGCGATGGTGAACTCTCTCTGAAGTCCGAGAAACCCGGATTCCAGTTCAGCTTCTGCCATTTGCTCTCTGAGTGGCCCTGTGCAAGTGGCTTCACATTCCTCGGCCTCAGCTTCCTGGTCCTACAGAGGGTTTAGCACTGAGGTGAAGCTGGGCGGGGTGTTTGTTGCTGTCCTTCCGGCTCTTAAGGATCGGGGGTGGATGGAAGACTTCTGCTGCCCCCGCCCTACTCAGCCCATCTGTCTGCCCGCAGCTCAGAGCCCGACTGTGGCCGAGACACTGCATCCTGCCTTCTCCGGAGTCCAGCAGTACACAGGTAGGAGGCAGCCCGCGTGCCCGCGCGGTGGGCCCTGGCCCCGCCCCCGCCTAGGGCCCCGCCCCCAGGGCCCGCCCCGGACTTGTTCTTCATGCCTAGCCACGCCTCCTACGTCTGGCCCCGCCCCTCAGGGCCCACCCTTGCCCTGTATTCAACCCCTGGCCCTGTTACTGGTCTCACCCCACCACCACCTATACCTGCAAGCAGGACCTTCCCTTGTCCTTTAAGGACAGCGTTTACCCATGGCCTCACCCTCTCATGTTCTGTGTTGGGGAGAGGGGGTTCCTCTTGACCACGTCTCTGCTTCTGACCCAACCCCAGCTCTCGGCCCTGCCCCTTATCCTCCCTTCTGCAGCTCCTAGCCCCGCCCCTCACGTCCTGTCTTTACTCTGACCACGCCTCTCTGATAAAGCCCTGCCCCTACCTCTAGCTCTGCTTCCTAAGGCCTGGCTGTGACCCCGCCCACTGCTGCGGCCCCGCCTCTCAACTCATGGTCCTGCCCACATAGCCCTCCATCAAGTCATGGCCCCGCCGCACTCATGCCCTTCATCCCGGTCTTGGCCCCGCCCTCCACTATGACTCGCCCGCTTCAAGCAATGGTCCCACCCTCTCTGGACTGTCCTGTAGCCTTGGCCCCGCCCTCTGCTGTGGCCCAACCCCTGTCCCCCTCCCCTCACGCCATGGGGTCCGCCCCCACACCGCTTCTCGGTAATGGCCCTGCCCTCCACCATGGCCCCGCCCCTCAAGCAGTAGCCCCGCCCCATTTCATCTGTGTTCTTGGCCCCGCCCTCTGACCTGGCCCCGCCCCCGAACCCTCCCCACAAAGGCCATGATCACACCCACTCTTGCCTTGGCCCCACCCTCTCTTGTGGCCCTGCCCCCTCGCCGCCCAGGCCGCCCACGTGGCCTCACGCCCCTCCTCGCCCTGTGTCTCGCTCCGGTCTCCGCAGCCATGTACCCCACCGCGGCCATCACGCCCATCGCGCACAGCGTCCCCCAGCCGCCGCCCCTCCTGCAGCAGCAGCAGCGAGAAGGTGAGGCGGCCGCGACCTCCCCTGGGCGCCAGCCCCGCCCTCTGCCCGCCCCGTCCACCTGCAGGCTCTGTGCCTGGCCCGGGCCTCTGAGACCCGCGGGGCTGAGAGTGCGGCCTGGGGGCTGGACAGGCTAGAGTTGAGTCCCGTTGCAGCCTCTGACCCCTGGGAATCTCCCTCTCTTTCCTTCTCCGAAAAGAACCATGCTCGCCCCGACCCCATAGAAATAGCGGTGACTTCCTACCAGCCCTCTCCAGAACCAAGAGTGATTCTCTGGATTTTTTGGAAAGGAAACCCTTTTTGAGGCTGGGGCATGGCACGATGAGGTATCTCAGGTAATGAGGCCTCCCCAGTAAAGCCCAGGCTGTCGAAGGAGGGAGGGATTCGATTCTGGAGTGACAGGGTTCAAATCCGTACAGTTCTTGCCATGTGCGGTAGCTCCCGCCTGTAATTACATAGCGTCTTGGGGGCCAAGGTGGGAGGATCACTTGAGCCCAGGAGTCCAAGACCATCCTAGCTTAGCAAGAACCCATGTCTACAAAAAAATAAAAAATTGGCCAGGTTTAGTGGTGTGCACCTATAGTCCCAGCTACTCAGGAGACTGGGGCAGAAGGATCACTGAGCCCAGGAGGTCAAGGCTGCAGTGAGCTACTATCTCCCCACTGGACTCCAGTCTGGATGAGAGAGCAAGACTCCATCTCAAAACACAAAACAAAACAAAACAAAACAAAAAACAACAGCGGCCAGGCGCGGTGGCTTAGGCCTGTAATCCCAGCACTTTGGGAGGCCAAGGTGGGTGGATCACGAGGTCAGGATATCGACAACATTCTGGCTAGCCTAGGGAAACCCCATTTCTACCAAAAAATAGAAAAAATTAGCCGGACGAGGTGGCGGGCGCCTGTGGTCCCAGCTACTCGGGAGACTGAGGCAAGAGAATGGTGCGAACCAGGAGGCGGAGCTTGCAGTGAGCTGAGATTGCACACTGCACTCCAGCCTGGGCGACAGAGCAAGACTGTGTCTCAAAAAACAACAACAACAACAACAACAACAACAAAAAAAAAACCCCAAGCTGGTAACAACCCAAGTGTTCTTCAGTAAGTAAATGGATAAATAAATTAGGATGGAGCCGCACAATGGAACACTATACAGCAGTGAAAAAGGATAAGTAGCCAATCCTTATAATGACATGGAATAACTTCACAGGCAGAATATTGAGTGGCAGAAGCCAGATACAAAAGACTTCCCTTAAATGAAGTTTTAAAATAGTAGGCCAGTCGAGGTGACTGACGCTCGTAATCCTAGCATTTTGGGAGGCTGAGGCAGGTGAATTGCCTGAGCTCAGGCGTTGGAGACCAGCCTGGCCAACATGGTGAAACCCTGTCTCTACTAAAAATTCAAAAATTAGCCGAGGGTGGTGGTGTGTGCCTGTAATCCCAACTACTGGGGAAGCTAAGGCACAAGAATCACTTGAATCCGGAAGGCAGAGTTTGCAGTGAGTCAAGATCGTGCCACTTCACTTCAGCCTGGGTGACAGAGCAAGACTCTGTCTCAAAAAATAATAACAATAAAAATTAAAATTAAAAAAAAATATGGTCAGGCACAGTGGCTCACACCTATAACCCTAGCACTTTGGGAGGCCGAGGTGGATGGATCACCTGAGGTCAAGAGTTTGAGACCAGCCTGGCCAACATGGTGAAACCTATCTCTACTAAAAATACAAAAATTAGCCAAGCACGGTGGCGTGCATCTGTAATCCCAGCTACTCGGGAGGCTGAGGCAGGAGAATCACTTGAACCAGGAGGCAGAGTTTGCAGTGAGCCGAGATGGTGCCACTGCACTCCAACCTGGGCAACAGAGCGAGACTCCATCATAAATAAATAAATAAATAATAAATAATATTTAAAAAATAAAAACGGGAAAGCTGGCTAGGTGCGGTGGCTCACGCCTGTAATTCAACACTTTGGGAGGCCAAGGCAGGAGAGTCACTTGAGCCCTGGAGGTCAAGGCTGCAGTGAGCCAAGATCACGCCACTGCACTCCAGCCTGGACGACAGAGAGAGACTCTGTCTCAAAACAACAACAACAAAAATCAAAAACCTTTATCAGTGACATGTTAAGAGAAAAGGAAGATGGGAACCTCGTAGAAATGGTAGCAGTGTTTTCTACATGTTATATGGTTTAGAAATGAATGAGACTGGCTGGGCGCGGTGGCTCATGCCTGTAATCCCAGCATTTTGGGAGTCCTAGGCGGGCGGATCACGAGGTCAGGAGATTGAGACCATCCTGGCTAACATGGTGAAACCCCGTCTCTACTAAAAATACAAAAAAAAATTAGCCGGGCGTGGTGGTGGGCGCCTGTAGTCCCAGCTACTCGGAGGCTGAGGCGGGAGAATGGCGGGAACCCGGGAGGTGGAGCTTACAGTGAGCCGAGATCGCGCCACTGCACTCCAGCCTGGGCAACAGCGAGACTCCGTCTCAAAAAAAAAAAAAGAGAAATGCATGAGACGACAATAAATACCGTGCTTGACCTTGGAGAAGACCTAGAGTGTGCGCGTGGAAACGGCATCGAAAGGGCTGGTGCATGTGAGTGACTGTGAAACGGTGGAAGGAGAGTTGTTTAAAATCAGACAGATAACATGACCCTGGATGGGGAAGGCGCAGCTCACAGCACACTGCGGGAGCTGTCGGAGGGTGTGTGGCATGCGGTGTGTGTTTTCTTCTGAAGGTCAGTGCAGCTGGATGCGACTTTCAGTGGTCGCCGACAGTTTTGGTTGGGATGAAACAGTGCATGAACAAATGCAAAATTCGGGTTATGCTCAAAATTGTTCAGTCACGTTGGAACAAACTTGCGTTTCAAAAACAAGCATTGGCTGGGCGCAGTGGTTGATGCCTGTAATCCCAGCACTTTGGGAGGCTGAGGCGAGCAGATTGCCTGAGGTTGGGAGTTCAAGACCAGCCTGGACAACATGGCGAAACCCCGTCTCTACTAAAAATACAAAAATCAGCCAGGCATGGTGACCCATGCCTGTAATCCCAGCTACTCGGGAGGCTGAGGCAGGAGAATTGTTTGAACCCAGGAGGTGGAGGTTGCAGTGAGCCGAGATCACACCATTGCACTCCAGCCTGGGCAACAAGAGCAAAACTCCATCTCAAAACAAACAAAGCAAAACACACAGAAAAAAACAAGCATTGGCTGGGTGCAGTGGCTGACACCTGTAATCCCAGCACACTTTGGTGGGGCAAGGCAGAAGGATCGCTTGAGGCCAGGAATTCAAGACCAGCCTGGACAACATAGTGAGACCCCATCTCTACAGAGTTAGCCAGGCGTGGTGGTGTGTGCCTGTGGTCCCAGCTACTTGGGAGGCCAAGGTGGGAGGATTACTTGAACCTAGGAGTTAGAGGCTGCAGTGAGCTATGATGGTGCCTCTGCAATCCAGCCTGGGCGATAGAGCAAGACTCCGTCTCAAAAAAAAAAAAGAAAAAAGGCTGGGCGTGGTGGCTCAAGCCTGTAATCCCAGCACTTTGGGAGGCCGAGACGGACGGATCACGAGGTCAGGAGATCGAGACCATCTTGGCTAACACGGTGAAACCCCATCTCTACTAAAAAAAAAATACAAAAAACTAGCCGGGCATGGTGGTGGGCATCTGTAGTCCCAGCTACTCGGGAGGCTGAGGCAGGAGAATGGCATAAACCTGGGAGGCAGAGCTTACAGTGAGCTGAGATCCAGCCACTGCAATCCAGCCTGGGCGATAGAGCGAGACTCTGTCTCAAAGAAAAAAAAAAAAAAAGAATTATTTATGGTTGGTATATTATGTTGTAGTTTAATTATCTGTGGTTTTAGGATATCTGGGACTGGGGACCAGAGAATTATCTTTTTATTTCACCTGATTTTGTTTCTGCATCATCTGAGTTTTGAAAATTATCCAAGGTCTGGGGAGTTATCCCTAGCTGGGGCTTGAGAAAGGGAAATTTATTAAAAAAAAATTCTTTTGGCTAGGCGCAGTGACTCACCCCTGTAATCCCAGCACCTTGGGAGTCTGAGGAAGGAAGATTGCTTGAGTTCCAGACCAGCCTGGGCAACATAGTGAAACCTATACAAAAAATAGCCAGGCTGGGCGCAGTGGCTCACGCCTGCAATCCCAGCACTTTGGGAGGCTGAGGCGGGCCAATCACTTGAGGTCAGGAGTTCGAGACCAGCCTGACCAACATGGTGAAACCCCGTCTCTACTAAGAATACAAAAATTATCTGGGCATGGTGGTGTACACCTGTAGTCCCAGCTACTTGGGAGGCTAAGGCAGGAGAATTGCTTGAACCCAGGAGGTGGAGGTTGCAGTGAGCTGAGATCCCGCCACTGCATTCCAACCTGGGCGACAGAGCGAGACTCCATCTCAAAAACAAAAAATAAAAAATAATTAGCGAGGCATGGCGGCTGAACACCAGACTTTTACAAATGAGTTTTATTTTGAAGTCTTATTATTATTATTATTATTGCAAAGATATCACCAAGTTTCCTTATTCTTCACACCCAGCTCATCTGACTTTTGTAGATGATCCGGAGTTTGAAGTTTAGGGAGGGATTTTCTGGAGGGTGTACTTCCTGGGGGTTTTCAGGTATCTAGGGTCAGAGACTGAGGGCTGATCTGGGCTTTGGGGAGTAGGGGATCCCCTGGGTCTTGTCAGTTACCTGGAGTCTGAGGATCATTTTGGTGCGGAGTAGCCCAGTGTGAGATCGTACGATGCAGTCAAGGGGTGGGTGTGTCCTGTCTCCCTCCCCAGCCCACGTCCAAGCCCCTTCTTTCTGGGTGTCTGGGGCACCCCTCTCCCGACAGCTGGAGAAGCCAGATGCGGGCTCCAGACCTGTGCCCCTCCCCCGGGGGGGTTCGCCTCCTCTCCTTGGGGGCTTTATGTCTTTCTCTCCCCCACCTGCAGGTCCCGAGGGCTGTAACCTGTTTATCTACCACCTCCCCCAGGAGTTTGGAGACACGGAGCTGACGCAGATGTTCCTCCCCTTCGGCAATATCATTTCCTCCAAGGTGTTTATGGATCGAGCTACCAACCAGAGCAAGTGTTTCGGTAAGTGGCCTCCGAAGACGCCGCCCCTCCCCATCCACCTCCCTCGCCTGCCCCGGGACAGGGAATGGGAGGGTTTGGGTCAGCCCCCGGACAGGGCTGTGCTGTAACAGTCACATTCACAATCAGAACCAGCATGTGTTGCCAGGCGCGGTGGCTCACGCCTGTAATCCCAGCACTTTGGGAGGCCGAGGCGGGCGGATCACAAGGTCAGGAGATCAAGACCACGGTGAAACCCCGTCTCTACTAAAAATACAAAAAAATTAGCTGGGCGCGGTGGCGGGCGCCTGTAGTCCCAGCTACTAGGGAGGCTGAGCCAGGAGAATGGTGTGAACCCAGGAGGCGGAGCTTGCAGTGAGCCGAGATCGCGCCACTGCACTCCAACCTGGTGGACAGAGTGAGACTCCGTCTCAAAAAAAAAAAAAAGAACCAGCATGTGGCCGGGCACAGTGGATCACGCCTGTGATCCCGGCACTTTGACAGGCTGAGGTAGGCGGATTGCTTGAGTCCAGGAGTTCAAGACCAGCCTGGACAACATAATGAGACCCTGTGTTTACAAAAGAAAATGTTTTTTAATTAGCTGAGCTTAGTGGCATGTACCTGTAGTCCCCGCTACTCAGGAGGCTGAGGTGCGAGGATCGCTTGAACCCAGGATATCAAGACCAGCCTGGGCAACATAGCAAGACCCCATCTCTACAAAAAATGCAATTAAAAAAAAAAATTAGCCAAGCATGGTGGTGCACACTTGTAGTCTCAGCTACTCAGGAGATGGAAGTGGGACCATCCCTTGAGTCCGTGAGGTTGAGGCTGCAGTGAGCCATGATCACACCACTGCACTCCAGCCCAGACAACAGAGCAAGACCCTGTCTCATATAAAAAGCAAAAACGGCTGGGTGCGGTGGCTCACGCCTGTAATCACAGCACTTTGGGAGGCTGAGGCGGGCAGATCACGAGGTCAGGAGATTGAGACCATCCTAGCTAACACCGTGAAACCCCGTCTCTACTAAAACCACGAGAAAATTAGCCGGGCGTGGTGGCGGGCGCCTGTAGTCCCAGCTACTCAGGAGGCTGAGGCAGGAGAATGGCATGAACCCTGGAGGCGGAGGTTGCAGTGAGCAGAGATCGCGCCACTGCACTCCAGCCTGGGCGGCAGAGAGAGACTGTCTCCAAACAAACGACAACAACAAAAAGCCCAAAACAACAGAACGAACATGTGTTGAGCACGTCCTGTAGGTCAGGCACTTTCCAGCCCAGCACAGAAGGAAGCTGACAAAAACCCTTTCCTTTCAGGGAGCTCAGAGTCTTTTTTGTGGCCTGGTAGATCACTCTCTGATGATAGAAATGTTCAATGTGGGAGCTGTCTGATACCAGAGCCACCAGCCCCATGTGGCTACTACACACTTGAAATGTGGTCAGGGCAAAAAAGAACTGACTTCTTTTGGTTTGCTTCTTTGTTTTTGCTTGTTTGTTTTTGAAATGGAGTCTCCCTCTGTCACCAGGCTGGAGTGCAGTGGCGCGATCTTGGCTCACTGCATCCTCCATCTCCCAGGCTCAAGCGATTCTCCTGCCTCAACCTCCTAAGTAGCTGGGATTACAGGTGGACACTACCATGGCCAGCTGATTTTTGTATTTTTAGTAGAGATGGGGTTTCACCATGTTGGTGAGGCTGGTCTCAAACTCCTGACCTCAGGTGATCTGCCTGTCTTGGCTTCCCAAGGTGCTGGGATTACAGGCATGAGCCACCATGCCTGGCCATGGGGTGGAGTATTTCTGATGGCCTCTGGACAGAGACTGGAGCAGAGACACTGACAGAGATGGAGAGAAAGGACAGACAGAGATGATACAGAAGGAGAGGGAGAGGAAGAAAAGACTTAAGACAGAGAGAGAGAGAGAGAAACAGAGACAGTTAGCCGGGCGTGGTCGTATGGGCCTGTGGTCCCAGCTACTCAGGAGGCTGAGGCAGGAGGATCTCTTGAGCCCAGGAGGTCAAGGCTGCAGTGAGCTGAGATTGTGCCCCTGCACTCCAGCCCGGGTGACAGAGTGAGACCCTGTCCCCTCTCCACCCCGCCAAAAAAAGAGAGGGACAAGGATGCAGATATATAGAATCAACTGGAGACACAGATCCTGGCTGGACAGAGGGCTTCGAAGGAGGCAGGCATCCTCCTGAGGGAAGGTGGGGAGAAAGTGGCCCTCCAGGACCCTCAGAAGCCCCACCAGGCCCCTATACCAGCTGGGAAGTCTCAGCACAGCAGACCCCAACATAAGGAGTGAGTGCCCCGTCCTCAGAGGTATACAAGTCCAGAGGTGTCAGAACAAAGCCAGGGCTGCTGTGTGTCCTCCGCCACACACCCCCTGGCCTGTGCGTGCATGCCTGCTCAGGACCCCGTGAGCCAGGAAGCCAGGGCCACAGCATAGGAACAAGCTGAGGACACCCGCAGTGCCGACCATGGAGGCCCACCCTGGTTTCTGCAGGCTTCGTGAGCTTTGATAACCCGGCCAGCGCCCAGGCAGCCATCCAGGCCATGAACGGCTTCCAGATCGGCATGAAGAGGCTCAAAGTCCAGCTGAAGCGGCCCAAAGACCCGGGACACCCCTACTGACCGCGCCCACAGCCGCCCCGAGGCTGTGGGCATGGCCCAGGTGAGCCGCCAGGCGGCCCCACCCCCGCCCCAGCCCCCCGTCTTGTCTGAAACCCCCTCCCGCGGCCCACTTCATGCTCCAAACCCTCCCCAGGTGGGGTGATGCTTTGAGAGGCTACAAGAAACCTCCGGGTTGGGTGAGCGGGGACAGAGCTGGATGTAGACACCCCCAAACCCTCTGTGGTCGGGGCTGGAGCAGAGGGTGGGAGTAGGGTAGGGACTGAGGTGAGCCAGGGCCCAGCCGAGTCGGCTAGGGAATCCTTCCCGGAGAAGGCTTTGAGGGATGAACAGAAGTTCACCTGAGAGGCCAGATTGGCTCTGGGGGTGGGGGTGTGGTGGGGAGGGGCTTCTGTCCTGTCCTATGACTCTGTTTTCCCTGCTGAAAAACCCAACAGCAGACAAAAATGTTAAGTGCCCACCCCAGACCCCAAACCCTAAGGTTGGACCCCAACTCGGAACCAGGGCTGGCACGTGGAAGGTGGGAACAGTGCTCAGGGCCCGGTCCAGTCGGCATTGACAGCTGCCAGTGTCTGCGCTCCATTTCCTCGAGTTCCCCTGGGACAAGCAGCCTCTCACTGGGTGTCATTCCTACCCAGTGAGTTGATGGAAAAGTGGGATTCGTGCCCCACCCGCCATCATGCAAGAAAACAAGCAAAACAAAACCCATAGTGTATGTTGCCATCAGGGCAAACCACTTTCTCAACATTTTTTTGTGGGGGGAGATGAATAGTAAACCTTGTGAGGCCACTGTGGAAACTTGACCGTGGGTCTCAAACCTTGATGAGCCTCATCTGTAAAATGGGCTCAAGAAAGTCATCTTCCCAGAGTCGGCGGAAACGGTCCAGCTAGGGAACGGAGCGGGGCATCTTTTCACAGCCGAGCCCAGAACCTACCACCTAAAGAGTTCTGGATGATTTGTTGGGATTTTTTTTTTTTTTTTTTTAAATCACTGTCGCCGTCGTCATCAAAGAGCCTTGCCTAGGGCCTGACACAGAGTAGGCGCTCAGTTAGAAGCTGTCTGGCCTTTTCACATTCTCCCGGGTCGGCACACACGTATTTGGGAGTATTTAACTGCACAGAACGCACCTTCGGGAACTGCCAACCAGAAGCAAAATCCAAAGCCACTGTCTGCGATCCCTTCACTTTTAACTGTCAGTCTGCACTTTTTTTTTTTTTAACTGAGCATCTATTATGTGCTAGGCACTGTCCCAGTGTTCGGGGACACAGCTGTGAATGAACAGAAACGGGAGCCGGGGGACAGCGGAGAAACCCTCTTCATGGACCTTAGATGGCAGGGGGTGGGGACGGAAAGACAGAAAATAAACAGAAATATCTGTCCGCAGCTGCCAGAGGAGGAGGAAACGGGCTTTGCGATGGTGACACTGACTTCTTTGAAAGCTGGGTTTGTTGGCCTCTGAACTCTGGCCTTTGTGGGATCTGTTCTTTTGGAAACGATGGGAGCCCTTGGGTTCCTAGATCCCAGCCTGGCCGGGTGGACTAGGGTGGGGAGGTGGTGTCCACCTGGGTGACCCTGTTATCACTCCCTGACGCCCATCCCTTCTCCCCCAGGTGAGGGTCCTTCCCATCCCAGGAGGGGTTTCTGCTTCCAACCGACCCAGGATTTTCCCATAAATTCCAACCGTTCTTTGGACACCAGCCCTTTCCTCCCCTCTTCTCCCCTTGCCCCGCCCCTCTACTGGAGGCCACCCGGAGTGGGGAGGGGCCTTTGGGGGTCTGTCCTGGGGCAGGGGGGAGGCTCCTGAATCGGGCACAGAAGTGTTCACACGCCCCCTGCTTTGGGAAACGCCCTCGCTTCTTCCCCACAAAACTTGGTGACTTTCCCCAAACTAAATCACACCTTTTCCTATATATATATATATATGCATATATATATAGATCTATAGGCAGTATATATATTTTTTGAGTACGGATCATGGGACCAAACTTTTCCGACTTCCTTCCATCCGAGTAGAGTGACCCTGGGCCGGTCACTCAGCGGGGACACAGGAAGGGCTGAGGTTGGCGGGGCCCCGGGCAACACGTACCAGGTGCCCCACCGCCCTCCCCCACCACCTCCGGCTGGCACATCCCACCAGGAACCCGCCAACACAATATACCTCCAGGACTTTTGGCACCCCCCACCACCGATTCCCCAGGGCCGTTGGGCTCTGCCAGCTTCAGTGTCCCTGGTCCCAGCTGCAGCCTCCAGACCCCACCTCGCCCCTTTGTCCCAGAGCCCTGCCCTCCCGGATGGATATAGGTACAACAGAGACGCTCTGGCCTGCCTCAGCCCTTCTCTGCTCCCCTGCCCGAGTCATAGCCTTACTCATGTGACCAGTAGCCCTTAGCTTTCCGTCGGAGGAGGGGCGGACAGGGTTGGGGGGAGCCCCCCCCGCCCCTCACCACCCCCTCCCAAGGCCAGGCAGCCATCGTCCCTGCCTTCGAATCACCAGCCTCGAATTTAAGGTCTTGTAACCAGGATTGCCAAGCGTAGTGGAAGACCCTACCTGGACTGGCCAAGCACCCCTTTAACTGGAGATGAACTTGATAATGACCTTCATACCTCTACAGAGATTTTTTTTCTTTTTTTCCGGTCTTTCTGAGCAGGTACAAAGAAGAAAAGAGAAGAAAAAGATGGGGGGGAAGAATCAAACCACAATGGATTTTTGTTTCCTAGTTGGGAGTGGGGTGGGGTGGGGGGTCTTTGTGGGGTGCCTCTGTACAGCTACCCAATCCGCAACACCCATGTCAAAGCACAGAATCAAGTTCGTTTGGACATCCAGCAAGGCCTCGTACCGAATGAGGCGCCAGATATCTTAACAAGCTCAAAAGAAACAAACATTTAAAACGAAAAAAAAAAAAAAAAAAAAAACAAGCATTTCCTTTTCTTCTTCTACCAAAATGTGTTGACTGACCCGGAGGGGGGGCGGTGGGGTGGGGGGAACCACACAGCAAAAAAAAAAAAAAAAAGAAAAAAAAAAAGAAAAAAAATAGAAAAGAAAAAAAAATCTTCTGAACCAACTTGTTTCGATATTCCAGAGTTTGATAATTGTTCGAGACACTCCTCTAGCGTGCCTGTGTTCCGTGTGTCCCCGCGTGCAAGTGTGTGCCAATCGGCCTCGAGGGGGCCCCACCCGTGTCCGCGGCGCCCGCCGAGCCCCCGAGGGCCTGCTTGGGAGTGCGTGCTGGTGTGCAGTTGTACGTGTCTTTCTGGTCCATGTTTACTGGCTGTAAATACCATTTTTATACTCCACATCGCAGACCTGCGTGATTTGTACGATGTACTTTATTTCTGCTACAAGTAATTTCATGAAGTTTCAACTTGCAAACTGACTTTTAGGACGAACCAATACACACACACAGAAAAGAAAGCAAAGAACTTGGAACTTTGGGTTGACTTGGTTTGAGTTTTGTGTCCAAGAAGATTTCCCGTGGCTGGAGAGGTCGGTGTTCCTGTTGCGTGTTTCAGGTGAGAAGCAGCAAAGCGTCTTAATGTCCAAAACGCCTCTCTTTGGTCTGAAAAGAAAAAAAAAAAAAAAAAACTAAAAATTTATTTAATAAAAGTTTTACTTGCTAAAGGGCTGACTCCTCTTTCTTTCCTCTCTTTCTCGTCCACACAGACCAGGTGTATCTGGCCCCATCCAGCGCCTGGACTGGAGAGAAATTCAGGTTTAGGGTGAGGGGTTGAAGGAGGGGATATTCAGAGATACCAAATAGAGATATAGATACCAGGAGCCGGGCGTGGTGGCTCAAACCTGTAATCCTAGCACTTTGGGAGGCCGAGGCAGGTGGATCACCTGAGGCTGAGAGTTCGAGACCAGCCTGGTCAACATGGTGAAACCCACCTCTACTAAAAATATAAAAAAACAACAATAACAAAAAAATTAGCCAGGCTTGGTGGCACACACCTGTAATCCCAGCTACTCGGGAGGCTGAGGTATGAGAATCACTTGAACCCAGGAGTCAGAGGTTGCAGTGAGCTGACATCACACCCCTGCACTCCAGCCTGGATGACAGAGTGAGACTCTGCCTCAAAAAAAAAAAGGAAGAAAGAAAGATACCAACTCTAATGATCTGGTATCTGGGATCTGTCTGCTCTACCAGATGTATTTGTTGATCATATTACAGTTTTGTTTTTGTTTTTGTTTTTGTTTTGAGATGGAGTCTCGCTCTGTCACCCAGGCTGGAGTGCAGTGGTGTGATCTCGGCTCACTGCAGCCTCAACCTCCTGGGCTCAAGCAATTCTCCTGCCTCAGCCTCCCGAGTAGCTGGGACTACAGGCACGCACCGCCACGGCCGGCTAAATTCTGTATTTTTTTGTGGAGATGGAATCTCACTATGGTGCCCAAGCTGGTCTCGAACTCCTGGGCTCAAGTGATCTTCTGGCCTCTACCTCCCAAAGCACTGGAATTACAGATGTGAGCCAACAGTTGTTTAACTAAGATCACTCTGGTCCCTGTCCTCATGGAGACAGTCCAGTGGGGGAGAGAGATACTATAGAATAAACTATACAATTTTGAAAAAAATGCAGGTAAAGTTCACATAACAAAATTTACCATTTTATTTATTGTTTTGCTTTGTTTTGTTTAAACAGGGTCTCACTCTGTTGCCCGGGCTGGAGTGCAGTGGTGCTATCTCGGCTCACTGCAACCTCCACCTCCTGGGTTCAAGCGATTCTCCTACATCAGCCTCCCAAGTAGCTGGGATTACAGGCGTGCACCACCACGCCTGGCTACTTTTTGTATTTTTAGTAGACATGGGGTTTTACCATGTTGGCCAGGCTGGTCTTGAACTCCCGACCTCAAGTGATCCACTCACCTTGGCCTCCCAAAGTGCAGGGGTTACAGGCTTGAGCCACTGTGCCCAGCCAGCATTTGCCATTTTACCCATTTAAAAATGTACACTTCGGCCGGGCGCGGTGGCTCAAGCCTGTAATCCCAGCACTTTGGGAGGCCAAGACGGGCAGATCACGAGGTCAGGAGATCGAGACCACCCTGACTAACACGGTGAAACCTCGTCTCTACTAAAAGTACAAAAAACTAGCTGGGCGAGGTGGTGGGCGCCTGTAGTCCCAGCTACTCCGGAGGCTGAGGCAGGAGAATGACGTGAACCCGGGAGGCGGATCTTGCAGTGAGCTGAGATCCGGCCACTGCACTCCAGCCTGGGCAACAAGAGCAAAACTGTGAAACTCCATCTCGAAAGAAAAAAAAAAAAGAAAAGAAAAGAAAGAAAGAAATGGGACCACACACTACGTGACCTTTCGTGTCTGGCCTCTCTCATGGAGCATGAGTTCCTCAGGGCTCATCCACGCTGTGGCCTGGGTCAGAGGCTCCTTCCTTTTCATGGCTAAGTAATATTCCAGTGTGTGGATAGGCCACATTGTCCTGATCCATCCTTCAGTAGATACCTGGGTTGCCTCCACCTCTTGGCTATTATGAGCCTGCTGCTCTGAGCTTCATGGACGGGTCTCTGCATGGACATGTGTTTTTGGTTCTCCTGGGTAGACACTTAGGCATGGAATTCCTGAGTCACATGGTGACTCCATGTTTGACCTTTGTGAGAAATTCCCAAATTGTTGTTGTTGTTCTTCCTCTTCCTCTTCCTCTTCCCCTTCTTCTCCTTCTCCTTCTCCTTCTTCTTCTTCTTCTTCTCTTCTTCCTTCTTCTTCCTCTTCTTCCTCTTCTTCTTCTTCTTATTTCTCTTCCTCATCCTCTTCCTCCTCTTCTTCTTTCTTCTTCTTCTACTTTTTTTTTTGAGAAGGAGACTTGATCTGTCGCCCAGGCTCGAGTCCAGCGGCATAATCTCAGCTCACTGCAACCTCCACCTCTCGGGTTCAAGCCATTCTCCTGCCACAGCCTCCTGAGTAGCTAGGATTACAGGCACATGTCACCACAGCCAGCTAATTTTTGTATTTAGTAGAGACCGGGTTTTGCCACGTTAGCCAGGCTGGTCTTGAACTCCCAACCTCAGGTGATCTGTCCACCTTGGCCTCCCAAAGTGCTGGGATTACAGGTGTGAGCCACTGCGCCCGGCTGCCAAACTGTTTTACTTTTCTTTTTTTTTTTTTTTTTTGATGGAGTCTCGCTCTGTCGCCCAGGCTGGAGTGCAGTGGCCGGATCTCAGCTCACTGCAAGCTCCGCTTCCCGGGTTTACGCCATTCTCCTGCCTCAGCCTCCCAACCGAACTGTTTTTCACAGTGGCATTTTCACCGTTTTACATTCACACGCACCGTTCCTGAGGGTTCCGATTGGTCCACACCTTTACCCACAGGTGCTACACAATAGATTGACTGATTGATTAATTGATTTGAGATGGGGTCTTACTCTACTGCCCCGGCTGGACTGCAGTGGCACAATCATAGCTCTCTGCAGCCTCGAACTCCTGGGGTTTAAGTGAGCCTCCTGCCTCAGTCTCCCTACTGGCTGGGACTACAAGCATGCACCACCATGCCCCGCGAATTTTTTAAGATTTTTTTTGTAAAGACGGGGTCTTCCTGTGTTGCCATTTTCAACCAGGCTGGGCGCAGATGTTCATGCCTGTAATCCCAGCCATCTGGGAGGCTGAGGCGGAGGGATTGCCTGAACCCATGAGTTCAAGACCATATGGGCAACAAAGAGAGACCCTGTCTCTACAAAAACAAAATCAAACAGACTGGGCGTGGTGGTTCATGCCTATAATCCTGCAGTTTGGGAGGCTAAGGCGGGCAGATCACGAGGTCAGGAGTTTGAGACCAGACTGGCCAACATGGTGAATCCCTGTCTCTACTAAAAAAAATACAAAAATTAGGCTGGGCACGGTGGCTCACGCCTGTAATCCCAGCACTTTGGGAGGCCGAGACGGGAGGATCACGAGGTCAGGAGATCGAGACTATCCTGGCTAACATTGTGAAACCCCGTCTCTACTAAAAATACAAAAACCTAGCCGGGCAAGGTGGTGGGCACCTATAGTCCCAGCTACTTGGGAGGCTGAGGCAGGAGAATGGCATAAACCTGGGAAGCAGAGCTTACAGTGAGCTGAGATCCGGCCACTGCACTCCAGCCTGGGCAACAGAGTGAGACTCTGTCTCAAAAAAAAAAAAAAAATTAGCTGGGCATGGTGGTAGGTGCCTGTAATCCCAGCTACTCAGGAGGCTGAGGCAGGAGAATCATTTGAACCCGGAAGGCAGAGGTTGCAGTGAGCCGAGATCACACCATTGCACTCCAGCCTGGGTGACAGGGCAAGGCTCCGCCTAAAAAAAAAAAAAAGCAATCAAACAATTAGCCAGGTGTGGCGGTGCATGCCCAGTTTTTTGGGAGGCTGAGGCAGGAGGATTGCTTGAGCCCAGAAGATCAAGGCTGCAGTGAGCTATGATCACGCCACTGTACACCAGCCTGGGCAACAGAGCAAGACCTTGTCTAAAAAAAAAAAAAAAAAAAAAATGTTCAATCGTGTAACACTGGTTTAAGCATTCTATTTTTTATTTTTGGGGTTTATTTATTTATTTATTTTTAAGACAGAATCTCGCTCTGTCACCTAGGCTAGAGTGCAGTGGCACAATCTCAGCTCACTGCAACCTCCGACTCCCTGCAACCTCCGCCTCCCGGGTTCAAGTGTTTCTCCAGCCTCAGCCTCCTGAGTAGCTGGGATTACAGGTGACTGCCACCGCGCTCGGCTAATTTTTGTATTTTTACTTGAGACGGAGTTTCATCATGTTGGCCAGGCTGGTCTCGAACTCCTGACCTCAGGTGATCCATTGGCCTTGGTCTCTCAAGTGCTGGGATTACAGGCATGAGCCACCGCACTCAGCCTGGTTTAAGCATTTTGTATGACTTAACTCATTTAACCCGCCCCAACTTCCTGAGGTGTGTTCCGTTAATAATATCCCCACTTTACAAGTTAGTGAAAGCCCAGAAAGATTAAGGGACCTGCCTGAGGCTGCACAGCAGTACTTGAAACCTGGCTCTCCCGCGTTCTCTTAGCTGCTGTGTAGTGGCCCAAAATCAAATGTATTAGATTAGAATTCAGGTTATTGTTTGAAATAGGCCAATTTAAGCTTTTAAAATTTAACCCAACGTTGTTAAACATTTAGAATGTGCACCCTTAAAATACACCAATTCAGGGCGTGGTGGCTCACGCCTGTAATCCCAGTGCTTTGGGAGGCCAAGGCAGGCAGATCACTTGAGGTCAGGAGTTCCAGACCAGTCTGGCCAACATGATGAAACCTCATCTCTATTAAAAATATAAAAATTAGCTAGGCGCGGTGGCCATGCCTGTAATCCCAGCACTTTGGGAGGAGGCCGATGTTGGTGGATCACGAGGTCAGGAGATCAAGACCATCCTAGCTAACATGGTGAAATCCGGTCTCTACAAAAAATACAAAAAATTAGCCGGGCGTGGTGGCAGACGCCTGTAGTCCCAACTACTTGGGAGGCTGAGGCAGGAGAAAGGCGTGAACCTGGGAGGCGGAGCTTGCAGTGAGCCAAGATCACGCCACTGCACTCCAGCCTGGGTGACAGAGGAAGACGCCATCTCAATAAATAAATAAATAAATATAAAAATTAGCTAGGCGCCTGTGATCCCAGCTACTTGGCTGTGGCAGGAGAATTGCTTGAACCTGTGAGGCTGAGATTGCATTGAGCCAAGATTGTGCCATTGCACGCCAGCCTAGACAACAGAGCAAGACTCCATCTCAAATAAATAAATAAATATAAAAAAATAAAATAAAATACACCAATTCTACCACTGAATGTCTCCTTAAGAATGAGCGAGGATGTGCTTAGGACAGAGGAACACTAGCTGTGCTGTAAGTGCTCATCTGAGGCATAGACTAAGTGACATACAGGGTGCGTTAGTTAGCTGTTGCTGCATAACGATTTACCCACTCCCCAGTCTGCCAGCTTAAAACACACATTATTATCTGACCTACACCATTTCTGTGGGTCAGGAGTCCAGGACTGATTTAGCTGGGTGGTTCTGGCTCAGGGTCTCTCATGAGGCTGCAAACTGTCTGCCAGGGCTGCTGCATCTGAAGGTTCGACTGGGTCTGGAAGAGCCACTCCCACGCTGGCTCCCTCACATGGCTGTTGGTGGGAGGCCTCAGCTCTCTGCCATGTGTGAATCTCCATAGTGGTGCTTGAGCATCCTCACAACATGGTGGCTGGTTTTTCCTGGAGTGTGATCCAAAAGAGAGAGAGAGAGAGACTGCACTGATTTTTTGTTTGTTTGTTTGTTTGGAGACAGGGTCTCGCTCTGCCACCCAGGCTGGAGTGCAGTGGCACAATCCTAGTTCAGTCCAGCCTTGAAATCCTGGGCTCAGCCAGGCGCGGTGGCTCAAGCCTGTACTCCCAGCACTTTGGGAGGCCGAGACGGGCGGATCACGAGGTCAGGAGATCGAGACCATCCTGGCTAACACAGTGAAACCCCGTCTCTACTAAAAAAATACAAAAAACTAGCCAGGCGAGGTGGTGGGCGCCTGTAGTCCCAGCTACTCTGGAGGCTGAGGCAGGAGAATGGCGTGAACCCGGGAGGCGGATCTTGCAGTGAGCTGAGATCCGGCCACTGCACTCCAGTCTGGGCGACAGAGCGAGACTCCGTCTCAAAAAAAAAAAAAAGAAAGAAATCCTGGGCTCAAGAGATCTCTCCGAGTAGCTGGGACTACAAATGTGTGCGTCACCACATCTAGCTTATTCTTTTATTTTTTATTTTTTTGTAGTGATGGGGTCTCACTCTATTGCCCAGGCTGGTCTTGAACTCCTCGGCTCAAGCAAGCCTCCCCCACTGGGCCTTCCAAAGTGCTGGGATTAGAGGCGTGAGCCACTGTGCCCAATGCATACATTTACTCTTTACAACTCTGGTAGCTTCCTTTCCCCCAAAGCACGCTACAGCCACACAGTAACGCCTTACGTCTATTGACCACCCGCTATGTGCAGCTTGTGATCAACTCTTTTGGTCCTCATCACAACCAACCAGCCAACAATGTAGGTTTCAATTATAATTCTCACTTTGCTGATGAGAAAACAGAGGGGCAGGTTTGTGCAGAGGTGAACCCAAGGCCACACAGTTGGTACATGGTGGAGCCAGGATTTGAACTTGTGCCCCGTTAATCCCTGCCTCGGTTCCCCTCCCTTCTCATTCACTGCAGGGATCACAGTTATAACCCACTGCTTATGTATGGGCTGGCTTGTTTGATGTCTGTCTACCGGACACAACCTTGCGGGTTTCATGACGGGATGGGATGAGTGCACAGTGTGTTTGGTTTTGTTTTAATGTTGTGTTTTTTCCTCCAAAATTGTTTATTATTATTAATATTATTATTAGTTATATTTATTAATTGTTATATTATTTATAATCATTATTTATTATTTATTTTGAAACAGAGTCTCACTCTGTCGCCCAGGCTGGAGTGCAGTGATGCGATATCGGCTCACTGCCACCTCCTCCTCTAGGGTTCAAGCAATTCTCCTGCCTAAGCCTCCTGAGTAGCTGAAAAATACAGGCATGGGTCACCAGGCCCAGCTAATTTGTGTGTGTGTGTGTGTGTGTGTATTTTTTTAGTAGAGACAAGGTTTCACCATACTGGCCAGATTGGTCTCGAATCCCTGACCTCAGCTGATCCACCAGCCTCAGCCTCCCAAATGCTGGAATTACAGGCTTCAGTCACTGCGCCCAGCCTGTTTTTATGTTGAGACAGGGCCTCCTTCTGTCACCCAGGCTGGAGTGCAGTGGCACAATCATAGCTCACTGAAGCCTCCAACTCCTAGGCTCAAGCAATCGTCCTGCTTCAGCCTCCCAAGTGTCTGGGACTACAGATGCATGCCATCACACCTGGCTAATTTTTTTTTTTGATATTTTTTGTAGAGACGGGGCCTCATTCTGTTGCCCAGGCTGGTCTCAAACTCCTGGGCTCAAACGATCCTCCTGCCTTGGCCTCCCAAAGTGCTGGGATTACAGGCATGAGCCCTTACGCCTGGCCGAGTTTTGTTTTTCTGTTCCCTGTTGTCCAGCACATCATACCTGCTTACTCTTAATAAATGCACTAAAAGCATAATGATTGAGTTTAGAACCAGACTGTCCCAGGTTTGAAACCGGGTTATAACATTTAATGGCTGTGTGACTTTGAACCAGCAGCTGAATCCTCTGGGGGTCAGTTTCTCTCTCTCTGGAAAATGAGGCCAATCCAGCCCACAAAGCGTTAATATTTATAAAGTCCTTTCTGGACTGGAGAAAGCACTGCAGAAGTTTTAAAATAAATCAACCCTTAAAAATTCACTTTCCTGGCCGGGAGCGGTGGCTCAAGCCTGTAATCCCAGCACTTTGGGAGGCCGAGACGGGCGGATCATGAGGTCAGGAGATCGAGACCATCCTGGCTAACACGGTGAAACCCCGTCTCTACTAAAAAATACAAAAACTAGCCGGGCGAGGTGGCGGGCGCCTGTAGTCACAACTACTCGGGAGGCTGAGGCAGGAGAATGGCATAAACCTGGGAGGCGGAGCTTGCAGTGAGCTGAGATCTGGTCACTGCACTCCAGTCCGGGCGACAGAGCGAGACTCCGCCTCAAAAAAAAAAAAAAAAAAAAAAAATCACTTTCCGGCCAGGAGCGGTGGCTCATGCCTGCAATCCCAGCACTTTGGGAGGCCAAGGCGGGCGGATCACTTGAGATCAGGAGTTCGAGACCAGCCTGGACAATATGGCAAAACCCCATCTCTACTAAAAATGCAAAAAAATAGCCGGGTGTGGTGGTGCGCACCCGTAATCCCTCGAGAGGCTGAGGCAGGAGAATCGCTTGAACCCGGGAGGCGGCGGTTGCCGTGAGCCGAGTTCCCACCAATGCACTGGAGCCTGGGAGACAGAACGAGACTCTTGGTTTTTTTGGGGTTTTTTTGTTTTTTTAAATCACTTTCCAGATGCTTTCTCCCCAGCGACCAGCAGGGGACAGCAAAGGCCCATGTCTTCGTTCAGGCTCGGTGCCTTGACTTGGAATGTGCAAGCATTTATTGAGCCCGGAGGGAGATGGTAAGGGGACTCCCTGTCTTCTCTCCTGGGACGCAAAAGTTGCCCAGTGCAAACCTTCTAGCCTGCAGGGTGGGCCCCGCGCCTCCTCCCCTATTCTCCCCAGTAACTGAATGTGGTTCGACTGCCAGGGTTTTTTGCATGTGTGGTTTCCCCAGCCTGAAACCCTCTGTTCCCACCCTGGAGGTGGGAGATGCTGGGTTGGGATGGAGACACTCCTGACCTGCTAGGCACAGGGTATAGCGTGACCAAAGACGGGTGTAGAAGTAGGAATCACCGGCCGGGCGCGGTGGCTTATGCCTGTAATCCTTGCACTTTGGGAGGCCAAGGTGAGCGGATCACCTGAGGTCGGGAGTTCGAGACTGGCTAGACCAACATGGAGAAACCCCGTCTCTACTAAAAATACAAAATTAGCCAGGTGTGGTGGTGCATGCCTGTAATCCCAGCTACTAGGGAGGCTGAGGCAAGAAAATAGCTTGAACCCGGGAGATGGAGATTGCGGTGAGCCGAGATGGTGCCACTGCTCTCCAGCCTGGGCGACAAGAGCAAAACTCCATCTCAAAAAAATAATAATAATAATAAATAAAAAAGAAGTAGGAATTACCTAGAATCCAAGTTAGAAAACAGACAGCCCTTCAATCATGGCCTCGAAAACCACACAAAGGACTGAAGCAGGTTGTGTGGGAGTAAAACTGAGGGCCAAATAGAAGCTGAATCCCACGACCAAGGGAGCTGGAGTCACTCACCTCTGGGTCCTCAATATTTGCTGATTGACCTAAGACGTGCGTGCCCTTAAGCCTTGCAGTCTCTCTCCAAGCCTCAGTTTCCTCATCTGTAAGATGGGGCTCATGATATATATATGTGTGTGTGTGTGTGTGTATATATACATATGTGTGTGTATATACATGTGTGTGTGTATGTATATATGTACATATATACATAATTTTTGGTTGGTTGTTTGAGATGGAGTCTCACTCTGTCGCCCAGGCTGGAGTGCAGTGGCATGATCTCGGTTCACTGCAACCTCCACCTCCCAGGTTCAAGCAATTCTCCTGCCTCAGCCTCCCAAGTAGCTGGGATTACAGGTGCGTGCCACCACACCCGGCTAATTCTTGTATTTTTAGTAGAGACGAGGTTTTACCATATTGGTCAGGCTGGTCTCGAACCCTGACCTCGTCATCCGTCTGCCTCGGCCTCCCAAAGTTCTGGGATTACAGGCGTGAGCCACCGTGCGCGGCCGGGGCTCAGGTTATTATGCAAATATCCAGAACTAGGCAGATCAAGATGAAAGATACCAATGATCCTGTCACGTTATAAGGCAAAATAGGATCTCCTCCCCAGTCAGAAAAGTGAACTCTCAGGCGTCACTCCTACTGGATTCCAGGTTTGTTAAACATTTATGAAGCACCTACTGGGTACTAGGAGCTGTTGTAGAAAAGTACTGGGGAGAAAGCGGGGAATGAAATATACAAAAATTCTGACCACGTCCACGGTGCCTCGCCCGCCCCACTACTTGCCCCAATCCTCGCAGAAACCGTTTCCAGCCCCGCCCCCAGCCCCGCCTTCTCTCCCCGCCCTCTCTTTTCTGAACCTACCAGAGCGAGGCGAAGGTGAGGGTAATCTACATATTCATGAAGGATCAGCCAATCCACAGCCTGAACTCGGATCTGTCTTCAGAGCCTAGTTGATTGTGACGTCAAAAGTGATGCATTACGTAGCCGGGCACGGTGGCTCACGCCTGTAATCCCAGCACTTTGGGAAACCGAGGCGGGCAGATCACCTGAGGTCAGGAGTTCGGGACCAGCCTGGCCAACATGGTGAAACCCCGTCTGTACTAAAAATACAAAAATTAGCCAGGTGTGGTGGCAGACGCCAGTAATCCCAGTTACTCAGGAGGCTGAGGCAGGAGGATCGCTTGAATCCGGGAGGCGGAGGTGGCAGTGAGCCGAGATCGTGCCATTGCACTCCAGCCTGGGCCACAGAGCCAGACTTCATCTGAAAAAAAAAAATAATAATAAAAACGTGATGCCTTGTGTGATTTTTAAAGGTGCAGCAGCCTCTCATGGTCTTAGTTTGCATATCTGTAAAATGCAGGTTGGGTCGTCAGGGACATAGAAACCAGTGCAGAACAGTGACGCTGAAATCGCTTTGCCACCCTGGGTGAAATCCAGGGATCCGTTTTGAGCGTTCACTCCATGCCAGGCACTTTACTCCAGCGGGGGCGCCCGAGCTCCTGCTTAGAATGGGAGCTTCAGCACCGGGGGTCGCGGACAGCTCCCGGCTCTGGTCCGAGGGGCTTCCGTGCAGGGATCACTGGGGACAAGGGCCTGAGCTTTTTCTGCCTGTCTGTCCTCCATCAAAGCCTCAAATGAACCCAACCCTAATCTCTGACAGCTAAGGGGTTGCTACTCAGGACAACACTGTCCTTCGTCCCCAATCCTGCTCCTCCCTCGTCGTCTGCATCTCAGCTGATGGCAGTTCCATTCTTCCTGGTGCTGGATCCGAACCTTGATGTTCTCCTGGCTCTTTTGTTTCTTGCTCAACTCCAATCTATCAGCAGGTCCTATCGCCCCTGCCCTCACTATTCCATCCTCAAACGCTCACTTCTTCCTGCTCCTCTGCCTGGGTCCAGCTCCATGGTTGCCCACCTGGACCTGTGCAATTGTCTCTTCCTTGGTCCTAGGCTCCACCCTCTTCCCCACAGTCTATCCTCCCTGCAGCAGCCACCAGAGGGGGGCTGTGAGCACCCGAGTTAGGGCCTGTCCCTCCTCTGCCCACAGCACTCCATGGCTCCCACCTTCCTCTGGGTCAAAGCCTCCCTGTGACCTCTAAGGCCCAAAAGACCTTCCCGGTCTCCTCCCTGCCCTGCCCTCCTCCTCTCCCCTCCTTACTCAATCTGTTGAAGCCACACGGGCCTCCTTGTTTTTCCTCAAAACCTGCAAACTTCTTCCCATCCCCTTTCCACTCACAGGACAGTCAGGGGTGAACAGAGGTGGGAAGTTAGCAGAGGTCTGACTGCACAGGTGTCATAGGCTGCAGGTACCAGGTGAAGACATTGGTCTTTATCTCAAAGGCACTAGGGAGTCATAAGAGGTTTTTTGTTTGTTTGTTTGTTTAGATAAAGTCTCACTCTGTCATGTGGGCTGGAGTGCAGGTGCAGTGGTGTGATCTTGGCTCACTGCAACCTCTGCCTCCCAGGTTCAAGTGATTCTTCTGGTTCAGCCTCCCAAGTAGCTGGGACTACAGGTGCGCACCACCACACCCGGCTAAATTTTTTTGTATTTTTAGTAGAGACAGGGTTTCACCATGTTAGCCAGGATGATCTCAATCTCCTGACTTCATGATCCACCCGCCTTGGCCTCCCAAAGTGCTGGGATTACAGGTGTGAGGCACCACATCTGGCCCATAAAAGAGTTTTTAATTGGAGCAGAGGGGGCAATCACATTTGCATTTTAAATTTTCTTTTAATTTTTTTTTTTATGTTTTAAAGAGATGAGGCCTTACTATGTTGCCCAGGCTGGTCTCAAACTCCTGGGCTCAAGCGATCCTCTTGCCTTGGCCTCCCAAAGTGCTGGGATTACAGGCGTGAGCCACCGTGCCTGGCCACTTTTCTAGTTTATTAAGGTGGAAGTTTAGATTATTGATTTGAGACTTTAAAAAATAAGCATTTAATGCTATAATTTTTCTTCTAAACACTGTTTTAACTGCATCTCACAAATTTTGATGTATAATATTTAATTTATTATCATTGAATTTTAAATATTTTCTTGTTTCTCTTATGAGTTCTTTGATCTAGGTTATTAAGAATTATTTGTTTAATTCCCAAATATTTGGAGATTTTTAAAAACATATATGTATGTAAGTGTGTGTGTGCATGTGTGTGTGTGTGTATATATATATATATATTTGTGTTGTTTGTTTTGAGACAGAATCTCTCTCTGTCACCCAGACTGGAGTGCAGTGGCACAACCTTGGCTCACTACAACCTCCACCTCCTGGGTTCAAGTGATTCTCCAGCCTCAGTCAGACTCCCAAGTAGCTGGGATTACAGGCATGCACCACCACGTCCAGCTAATTTTTGTATTTTTAGTAGAGACGGGGTTTCACAGTGTTGGCCAGGCTGGTCTCAAACTCCTGACCTCAAGTGATCCACCTGCCTCAACCTCCCAAAGTGCTGGGATTGCAGGCATGAGCCACCACACCTGGCCTTTTTACATAATATTTTTGTGATTTTCTTCTTCTTTTTTGGGAGGGCAAGGGGGAGATGAGAGAGAGGACAGAGAGGGTGGGAAGCAGGTGGGTGGGGGAAGAGGGGAGAGGCAAGGGGGCAAGTGGAAGGGGAGGTAGCAAAAGAGAGGATGGAGATGAGGGAGAAGTGGGTGGGAGGGACCAGGAGGATGAAGTGAGGGAGCAGGTGAAGGGAGAAATGGGAGAGTAAGAAAGAGAATGGGATATCTAATTTAATTTTATTTTGGTGGCCGGGCGCGGTGGCTCAAGCCTGTAATCCCAGCACTTTGGGAGGCCAAGACAGGCGGATCACGAGGTCAGGAGATCGAGACCATCCTGGCTAACATGGTGAAACCCCGTCTCTACTAAAAAATACAAAAAACTAGCCGGGCGAGGTGGCGGGCGCCTGTAGTCCCAGCTACTCGGGAGGCTGAGACAGGAGAATGGCGGGAACCCAGGAGGCGGAGCTTGCAGTGAGCTGAGATCCGGCCACTGCACTCCAGCCTGGGCAACAGAGCGAGACTCTGTCTCAAAAAAAAAAAAAAAAAATTTTATTTTGGTTAGAGAACAAAATTTGGATGATTTGAATGCTCTTAAATGTATTAAGGTTTGTTTTCTGGCTTATTTTGGTGAATATAATTAAAGAATATGAACTGGGTACCCATATGGGAGGGCACCCATGGGGAGGTTTCACCTTATTGGCCAGGATGGTCTCAAGCTCCTGACCTCATGATTCTCCTGCCATGGCCTCTCAAAGTGCTGGGATTACAGGTGTGAGCCACCATGCCTGGCCATTTCTTTTACTTTTAACTTATAGTTATCTTTATATTTAAAGTGAGTTTCTTGCTAATCATAAATTTTCTGTTTTTGTTTGCTAAAAAAAGGTCTCCATTTTTCTTTCATTTGTGAATGATTTCATTGGGTATAGAATTCTGAGTTGACAGTGTTTTTCTGCCAATACTTTAAAGATGTTACTCCATTGTCTACTTACTGGCATGGTTTCAGATGAGAATTCTGCTGTTATTCTTTTTCTTTTTTCCTTTCTTTCTTTTTTTTTTTCCCCTTCTTTTTTGGCATTTTAGCATTTTTAGTGTTATAGGAACCAGGGTGGGCAGGGTGGGGGGTGTGGTGCAGACAGAGGATCCTCACAAAGATCCAGGTGCTGGCCCAGCTCAGTGGCTGCTGCAGTTTTGATCACTGAAGTGACCCTCTTGGACCTCAGTTCTCAGAGTGGAAAATGTGGCTGGTCAACTGGGCATCTCTGGTGGGGGCATAGGTTGTGCTACACAGTGGATGGTCCACAGCCCAACCCATTGACTGGGCATGGCTGGGGGTCTTGTTTTTTCCCATCTGTCTTTGTCACTGTCTCTCTAATTCTCTCCAGTTATCCAGTTACTCTAATTCTTGCTCTGTTACCCAGGCTGAAGTGCAGTGGTATGATCACGGCTCACTGCAGCCTCGACCTCCTGGACTCAAGTGATCCTCCCACCTCAGCCTCCCAAGTAGCTGGGACTATATAGGTGCACATCACCATGCCCAGATGATTTTAAAACTTTTTGTAGAGGTGGGGTCTTGCCATGGTGCCCAGGCTGGTCTCAAACTCCTGACCTCAAGCAATCCTCCCACTTCTGCCACCCAAAGTGTTGTTAGAATTACAGCACACCTAACCTGTTATTCTCTCCCAACTCTCTGTTCCTTTTCTGAATGCAGTGGGTCTTTTCTTAGCCCCCCTCTGCTGCCTTCAACAATTTTCTTTTGGCCAGGTGAGGTGGCTCATGCCTGTAATCCCAGCACTTTGGGAGGCTGAGGTGGGCAGATCATGAGGTCAGGAGTTCGAGACCAGCCTGGCCAACATGGTGCAACCCCATCTCTACTAAAAATACAAAAATTAGCTGGCCATGGTAACCAGGCAGGCACCTGTAATCCCAGCTACTCAGGATGCTGACACAGGAGAATCACTTGAATCCGGGAGGTGGAGGTTGCAGTGAGCTGAGGTTATGCCACTGCACTCCAGTCTGCATGACAGAGTGAGACTCCATTTCAAAAACTATTTTTTTCTTTATTTTTAATTTTCTGCATTTTGAATATATGTCTGGGTAGTCTCTTAGAGGATATTTATTCTGTTTGGTGTTTTCTGAGCCTCCTGGATCTGTGAAAATTATTGACCATTCTCTGTGAAAACATTCAGCTGCCCTCCCTATTCTTCCTTCTCCTCTGGGATTCCAATTACACCTGTGTTAGATCACCCACTCTTCACCTGCAGCTCCTGGATGCTCCTAACCTGTCTTTAACACCTCTCTAATTCTTGCTTATCTTTTTTACAAACAGAGCAGGCTTTGGGCTTGGTATTTGGTTAGCGTATGATAAGGTTGAGGAGGTTTTTACTGCATTTATCTTTGGACCTGCCCTCGACTCATGGCAGACTATAGTGCTGGGGAGGCGTTATTCTTTTCTCTTTACATATATCTAAGTCTTTGAAAACGAACAGTTTAATCCAAAGAAAAATCTTCACTAATACTTGGACACAGACAAAATGAGAAGGGTGGTCTGCGAGTGACAGCCTTGACAGGCTGCCCTAATCTGGACTTTGGTTTTTCAGCTAGGGAAACTGGCATGGAGTGGGTAAAGACTTGTAGACCAGGCCAGGTGCCGTGGCTCATGCCTGTAATCCCAGTACTTTGGGAGGCTGAGGTGGGTGGATCACCTGAGGTCAGGGTTTCCAGACCAGCCTTGCCAACAAGGTGAAATCTCGCCTCTACTAAAAATACAAAAGTTATCCACGCATGGTGGCAGGTGCCTGTAATCCCAGCTACTCAGGAGGCTGAGGCAGGAGAATCGCTTGAACCCGGGAGGCGGAGGTTGTGGTGAGCCGAGATCACATCATTGCACTCTAGCCTGGGCATCAAGAGTGAAACTCCATCTTAAAAAAAAAAAAAAAAAAAGATGTGTAGACCTGGGTCCTCTGTCTTTGGTATTGGGGGATAGGACCCAGGGTAGGGGGTACGGCGCAGACAGAGGGTCCTCACGAAGATCCACGTGCTGGCCCAGCTCAGCAGCTGCTGCAGTTTTGATCACTGGGTTGACCCTCTTGGGCCTCAGTTCTCGGAGTGGAAAATGTGGCTGATCAGTTGGGCGTCTCTGGTAGGGGCATAGGCTGAGCTACACAGTGGACAGTCCACAGCCCACCCCATTGACCGGGCACGGCTGGGGGTCTTATCTTTCCCATCTGTCTTTCTCACTGTCTTTCTCTCTCTCTAACTCTCTCCCTGTCTGTCTCATTATCTTTATATCTCTGTCTTTCTCCATCTCTGTTTATCTCCCTCTAAATCTCAGTGTCTCTCCTTGCCTGTGTCTTTGTCTCTGTCTCTCTCTCCTTTGTCTCTCTCTTGCATTCTTTCTGCATGTCTCTGTATCTCTGTCTTTCCCTGCCTCTCTGTGCATGTCTCTGTTTCTCCGCCTCTCATCTCTCTCTTTCCGTGATGTCTCTCTCTGTTTCTTTCTCTTCCTCCCTCCCTCTCTCCTCCTTCTCTCTCTTCCTCCCTCTCTCCCTTTCTCCCTCTCCCTCTTTCCCTCTTCTCCCTCCCTCCATCCCTCTCTCCCTCCCTCCATCTCTCTCTCCTTCCTTCTCACTCTCCCTCCCCCCTCCATCTCTCTCTCCTTCCCTCCCTCCATCTCTCTCTCCCTCTCTCCATCTCTCTCTCATTCTCTCTCCCCCTTCTCCCTCCCTCCTTTCATCTCTCTCTCCCCTTTCCTCCCTTTATATCTCTCTCCCTTTCTCCATCTCCCTCTCTCTCATTCTCTCTCCCTCCCTCCATCTCTCTCTTTCCATCTCTCTCTCCATCTCTTTCTCTCTCCATCTCTCCATCTCTCTCTCATCTCTCTCCATCTCTCCATTTCTCTCTCCATCTCTCTCTCTCCATCTCCCTCTCTCTCACTCTCTCTCCCTCCCTCCATCTCTCTCCATCTCTCCATTTCTCTCTCTCCATCTCTCTCTCTCCATCTCTCTCCATCTCTCTCATCTCTCTCCCCCTTCTCCCTCCTCCTTTCATCTCTCTCTCCCCTTCCCTCCCTCCCTTTGCCTCCCCTCCCTCCCTTTATCTCTCTCCCTCTCTCCATCTCCCTCTCTCATTCTCTCTCCCTCCTTCCCTCCATCTCTCTCTCCCTCCCTCTCTCCATCTCTCTCTGCCTGTCTCCATCTCTTTCTCTCTCCATCTCTCCATCTCTCTATCTCCCTCTCTCTGTCTGTCTCCCCCTCCTTCCCTCCATCTCTCTCTCCCTCCTTCCCTCCATCTCTCTCTCCCTCCCTCTCTCCATCTCTCTCTCTCCCTCTCTCCATCTCTCTCTCCATCTCTCTCTCTCTCCCTCTCTCCATCTCTCTCCCTCTCTCTCTCTCTCTCTCTCTCTCTCTCTCTCCCTTCCCGTTTGAAGGTTGCCTCCCACATCTGCCTTCCGCCAAGGCCCGGGCTCTGACCCGCCGTCTGAATGCCTGACTCCAACCACACATCTGTGGGGTAATTGTCTCCTACAACCACAAGGTACTGAGGCAAATTATAGTGACGAGGCGGGGGCCTCCATGTGGGCGAACTGCGTCCGCTGGGCCGGGCTTTGCTGGCCTCAGCTGGGCAGGATGGCCGAGGCATGGCCCCACTAGGGCCAGGAAAGCTCACGCCAGGCCCTTCCCCTCGCCCCTCCCCACACACGAGCCCATCCTTTGCCAGGCCTCCATCTTTAGTGCCAGGATGAAAATGCCTTTTGTGAAAATCAGCAGGAAACTCCAATATTTGCAAAACCCTGACTTTCTATTCATGCATACATTCGTGCATTCAACAGATCTGTTACTGAGTGCCTACTCTGAGCCAGGCACTGTTCCGGGCACTGAGGCCAAAGCAGTGAATGAGATCAACACAATTCTTGACCCTCCTGAAATCAACACCCCACTGGGGGAGACAGGCAGGAAATAGGCAATGATCATCAGTGCTTGGAAGAAAAAGCAGGAAAGAGATCTCAGGGGCCCGGGGGGGGTATTTTATTTTATTCATTTATTTATTTGTTTGTTTGAGACGGAGTCTCATGCTGACGCAAAGGCTGGAGTGCAATGGCATGATCTCGGCTCACTGCAACCTCCGCCTCCTGGGTTCAAGTGATTCTCCTGCCTCAGCCTCCTGAGTAGCTGAGACTACAGGTGCGCACCACCATGCCTGGCTAATTTTTTTTTTTTTTTTTTTTTTTGAGACGGAGTCTCGCTCTGTCACCCAGGCTGGAGTGCAGTGGCCGGACCTCAGCTCACTGCAAGCTCTGCCTCCCGGGTTTATGCCATTCTCCTGCCTCAGCCTCCCAAGTAGCTGGGACTACAGGCGCCCGCCACCTCGCCCGGCTAGTTTTTTGTATTTTTTTTTTTTTTTAGTAGAGACGGGGTTTCACCGTGTTAGCCAGGATGGTCTCGATCTCCTGACCTCGTGATCCGCCCGTCTCGGCCTCCCAAAGTGCTGGGATTACAGGCTTGAGCCACCGCGCCCAGCCTAATTTTTGTATTATTAGTAGAGATGGGGTTTCACCATGTTGTCCAGGTTGGTCTCTATCTCTTGACTTCGTGATCCACCTTCCCCGGCCTCCCAAAGTGCTAGGATTACAGGTTTGAACCACCATGCCCAGCTATTTTATTTTATTTTTATTTTGAGATAGAGTCTCGCGCTGTCACCCAGGCTCACTGCAACTTCTGCTTCCTGGATTCCAACAATTCTCCTGCCTCAGCCTCCTGAGTAGCTGGGATTACAGGTGTGCACCACCACGCCCGGCTAAGTTTTGTATTTTTAGTAGAGATGGGGTCTTGCCATGTTTGCCAGGCTGGTCTCGAACTCCTGGCCTCAAGTGACCCACCCACCTCGGCTTCCCAAAGTGCTGGGATTATAGGTGTGAGCCACTGCAGCCACCAAGCCACTGCTATTAATATCGATGATTCAAATGATAGGGTCTCTCCCATACACCTGCCCTGTCAAGCATTGTGGGTGCATACTGTGTGCATGGCTGAGTCCCAGGGGACGCTGGGGTCCCGGTGAGGGTTCAGACCTGGGTCCTGCCCTCCAGGAGCTCCCCCAGGCTGGGGGAGGCCATATTGGATCTCAATTCCTCGGGGTTAGGGCTGGGTCTTATGGAAACCTTCCTATCGAGCAGAATGTGGCTGCTAACCCAGGCTTTTCAGGGTGGGAACTCAGAGCCTGTGGTCCAGACAGCGGGTGTGGCTGGGTGTCTTGTCTTCCTCTGTCTGTCTCTCTCCAACTTTCTCCCCATCTCTCTCCCTCTATCTCTGTCCCTCCATTTGTCTCCGTATCTCTGTTTCCCTTAGTCTCTGTCCTCAAGGGTGGGGGCAAGGTCGGGGCTGGGTTTTGATGTATGCATAGGAGTTGCTAGGTTGTGCAAAGAGGAAAGGCGTACCAGGCAGAGGCAAAGGTCCAGAGCTGTAGAAGAACATGGCATTGTTAGGAAGTGGGAAAGTGAGATGCATTAGCGAGAGAGCGGGGATGAGCGGGAAGCTGGGTCCAGTCTCCATTGGGTTCTTATGTTGGAGACCATGAAGGGAGGCTGAGAGAGGAGGGAACCAGCCACAGCTAGCACTTTAGGAAGATCCCCCCCACAGTGCCGGGGACTGAGCAGAGGAGACGAGACTGGGGCGGCCACGTTCCCCAGCACTCCACCCCTTCCTCAGCCCCAACTCCACAGCGAGGCACCTGGTCCTCATTCACGTCCTGTAGCAGCTGCTCTGCCTCCATTTCCCTGCGAGCACTCAGAGTGGACACGGAAAAGCAGAGGCCAGAGGAGTTCTGGGCACGCCCTGTCACTGCCGTTTCAGAGCTAAGGGGCAGTCCCTCCCCAGGGAAGTTCTTCCTGTAGTCTATCTACAGCCCCTCCTGCTGCCTGCGGGCCAGGACATCCAGCCCACACACACACACTGGTGACCAGCCCCTTCTCACCTCGCTTGGGCATACACTTTGTGCTCCATAAATGCACAGCGACTGTTACCTTATGAAATACAAGGAGCTCCCCCGCCCCCCGCCACCCAAACCCCCCAACTTGTCTCTGCTTGGAGGCTGGGAGAACAAAGGAGAAGATAAAATGCCGCCGGGCGCGGTGGCTTGCGCCTGTAATCCCAGCACTTTGGGAGGCCGAGGCAGGTGGATCACGAGGTCAGGAGTTCAAGACCAGCCTGGCCAAGATGACGAACCCCTGTCTCTACTAAAAATACAAAAATTAGCCGGGTGTGGTGGCACACACCTGTAGTCCCAGCTACTTGGGAGGCTGAGGCAGGAGAATTGCTTGAACCTGGGAGGCAGAGGTTGCAGTGAGCCGAGATCATGCCACTGCACTCCAGCCTGGGTGACAGAGTGAGACTCCATCTCAGGAAAAAGCAAAAAAAATAGTGACAGTCACATCCCCTTCTGTGAGGTTTACATCTTGTCCCACCCTTGTTCTCAGCGACTATTTGGTGTTTTCTTTTTTAAATTATTTATACTTTTATTTTATTTATTATTATTTTTTTTATTTTTTATTTTATTTATTTTTTTTTTTTTGAGACGGAGTCTCGCTCTGTCGCCCAGGCTGGAGTGCAGTGGCCGGATCTCAGCTCACTGCAAGCTCCACCCCCCGGGTTTACGCTATTCTCCTGCCTCAGCCTCCCGAGTAGCTGGGACTACAGGCGCCCGCCACCTCGCCCGCCTAGTTTTTTGTATTTTTTAGTAGAGACGGGGTTTCACCATATTAGCCAGGATGGTTTCGATCTCCTGACCTCGTGATCCGCCCAGCTCGGCCTCCCAAAGTGCTGGGATTACAGGCTTGAGCTACTGCGCCCGGCCTATTTTATTTTATTTTTTTTGAGACAGAGTCTCACTCTTGTCACCCGGGCTGCAGTGCAGTGGTGCAATCTCAGCTCATTGCAACCTCCACCTCCCAGGTTCAAGTGATTTTCGAGCCACAGCCTCCCAAGTAACTGGGATTACAGGCGAGTGCCATCATGCCCAACTAATTATTTTGTATTTTTATAGAGATGGGTTGGCAAGGCTGGTCTCGAACTCCTGATCTCAAATGATCTGCTCGCTTCGGCTGCCCCGAAGTGTTGGGATTACAGGCGTGAGCCACCGTGCCCAGGTATACATTTATTTTTTGTAGAGACAGGGGTCTTGCTTTGTTGCCCAGGCTGGTCTCAAACTCCTGAGCTCAAGTGATCCTCCCGCCTTGGCCTCCCAAAGTGCTGGGATTACAGGCGTGAGCCACTGCACCCAGCCTTCTTGTCATTTTCAAGAGAGAGACTGAAGCCCAGAGAGATCTAGCAATTCATCCAAGATCACACAGCCAGAACACCAACACCAGGCCTCCTCTTTCCAAAGCCAGGGGCGTCCTACCTCACCCCCTTCCTGCATGCAGAGAGACCCTTTCCTATCTTCTCTCTCAAGACTTATCCTTTGTACCTTCATTTGACCAGGCACAGTGGCTCACACCTGTAATCCCAGCACTTTGGGAGGCCGAGGCGGGCGGATCACCTGAGGTCAGGAGGTTGAGATCAGCCTGGCGAACATGGCAAAACCCCATCTCTACTAAAAATACAAAAATTAGCCGGGTGTGGTGCCAGGTGCCTGTAATCCCAGCTACCCGGGCGGCTGAGGCAGGAGAATCACTTGAACCTGGGAGGCAGGAGAATTGCTTGAACCTGGGAGGCGGAGGTTGCAGTGAGCCGAGATCGCGCCATTGCACTCCAGCCTGGGTGACAAGAGTGAAACTCTGTCTCAAAAAAAAAAGACTTACCCCTCCAGGGTCCCATGGAGACAGCCGAGCCCTTCCCGGAGCTAACGGAGGCCTTGAAGCATGCTCACAAGGGCACCCTCCCGGCTGGCATCTGGGAAGCGGAGGTGGGTGAGGGGGGGTGTCGGTGGGAGGGGTCCCCCTCCCGCCCCAGGCTGCCGGGTCCTGCGCATCCGTCTGTCCCTGATGGAGGTGGTGGGCAGGCGGGAGAAGCCACGCTCCTTCCGGGGAGGCGGGAGGGGGGATTTTCCAATCAGAGCTTGAGCTTCATTCACAAATCCATGGTCCCGTCTGATTGCACCAACGGCTGCTGCACACACACACACATGCACACACACACACACACACACACGGCCTGTGACAGCCTCCCCGGGCTGTGGGTGGTCACTTAGTTGAGAGTGGCCTGGTGTGTCTCAGATTAACGCATCCCAAGCCCTCCTGCCTCTCTCTCTCTCTCTCTGTCTCTGTCTGTCTGTCTGTCTCTCTCTCTCTCTCTTACTCTCTCGTCTATGCTCTCCAGCTCCCAGTGTCCCTGGCACCCTCCTCCGACTCCCCAGAGAAAAGCCCCTTGTGTGACGGCATCATGGAAGCCTGGTGGCCAGACCTGCATCCCAGGCGGACGGCCCAGCCCACACTCCGATCCCCATAAGGCGATTCGGGGCTGCCCTCGCCGTCCGCGCCAGCATGGAGGTGCCCGGGCCCCCCGTGTCCAGCAAGCCAGGAGAGACTTCGGTCAAATGGCAACTGTGCTACGACACGACGGCTAAAATGTGGTGGATGGTGAGTGGAGCGGGGCCCGCTGTGGCCCGGGGCCGGGGACAGGAGGGGGCGGCCGGCCGAGGAGGCTTCTCCAGCCAGGCCTGGTTGGGTGCGGGGGTGACCCCCTCACTGGGGAGCTGTGAAGTCAGGGAAGGTGGTCAGAGATGGTGAAACCAAGCCCAGACCATGGAAAGGACAATAATTCCTGCTTCTTCCACCTGGAGACGAGTCCGGGGCTGCCCAGGCATGGCCCCCACGAGGGCACCAGGGTGGCCGTTTCCTTGGATGGTTTTGCAGAGGATCAGGGGTCCTGGAGATGCTTGTGCTGGGCCCAGGGCCTATGATGGGATGTTTTGAGGGTGGGGGGGGGCTGGGGAGTGTGAGGCCCAGGGTCTGGGCTGCTGTGTGACCCCAGCCAAGGCCCCGCCTGCCTCTGTGCCCTGTGGTCCCAGAAAACTGGGTGGACACCCTCCCCACTCTGGCTGGATGATGGCCAAGGGCCAAGGGAAGGTAGGGTGGGGCTGTTGCCTGCTTTGGCCCAGAGGAGGACTATGGCATCACCCTTACCAGATTGGGCACCCTTCCGGAAGCTTCCAGTGGTGGTGGTGGGGGGTGGTTAAGGCCACGTCCCTTGAAACTGGGACCCAGCCGGATGGGGTAAGAAGCAATTCCGGGCCAGCTCTGGGTGTAAGACAGGGCACAGGTATGGAGCCTGGCTGGGGGCCAGTGTCCACGGCTCTTGGGGTCCACGCGAGACTGTCACACTGTCTGCCTCTCGGTTCGTCGGTCCGTCCAGCTGTCTGGGAGCTGGCCTGTCATCCATGGGGAACCTAAAAACCTGTCAACACGGTTCTGCATCACACAGACGCGGGTTTGAATCTGGGCTTGCTGTGTGACCTTGGGACAGTGGCTTACCCTCTCTGGTCCGCAAGTTCTCCCACGAGGGAAATGGTGTGCAGCCTAGACTTATCGGGTTTCACGGGCAGGTGCTCTGTGGGTTGCCAAGGAAAGTTAGGCCTCGAGGTGGGACATGGCACCTCATGACCTGCTGTGACCTCTCATAGCTGCTGTCTCTGGGGTGTGTCTGCTTCAGGTGGGGTCAGAGCATCTGTGGCCGTTTCCTTAGTCTCTGAGCACCAAAGTCTTGGGGTTTACAAGGACAGAGAGACCTTTCCCACAGCCCTGCGGATGTCACGCATTGCTTTCACTTTTCATTCCTCATACAACCAACATCTGAGTACTCGCTGTACCCCAGGCCGCATTTCTCCATACAGGGGACACAGCAGTGACCCAGATGGAAAAATGTCCCTGCCTTCTTGGGGCAAATGTCCCAGGGCGGGAGACAGAGGATAAAAATATTTGTGCATGGGCCAGGCGCAGTGGCTCACGCCTGTAATCCCAGCACTTTGGGAGGCCGAGGCGGGTGGATCATGAGGTCAGGAGATCGAGACCATCCTGGCTAACACGGTGAAACCCCGTCTCTACTAAAAATACAAAAAAAGTAGCCGGGTGTGGTGGTGGGCGCCTGTAGTCCCAGCTGCTCGGGAGGCTGAGGCAGGAGAATGGCGTGAACCCGGGAGGCGGAGCTTGCAGTGAGCCGAGATCGTGCCACCGCACTCCAGCCTGGGTGACAAAGTGAGATTCCGTCTCAAAAAAATATATATATATATATTTGTGCACAAAGTAGGAGTGAACTACGATTATAGGAAGAAGCAGTGAGAAGGTGCTGGGGGCCTGAGTGAGCCCAGGCAATCTGGGAGGGCTTTCCTGAGGAGGTGACATCTGAACTGAGATCTGGTGGATGACAGAATTCATTCAGAAAAGACAAATGGGAAGAGAGTTCCAGGCATGGGGCATGGCATGTGGAAAGGCCCTGGGGCAGGACCGCGCCTGGCCTGTTGGAGGAACAGTGAGGAGGCCTGTGTGGCTGGACCAGAGTGAGCGGGGGGAGAAAGGGAGGAGGAGAGGGCAGGGAAGGGATGGGGCAGGTCGTGCAGACCTGATGGCCTCTCGGAGGACTTGAGCTATGATGCCGAGGAAGGTGGGAGCCATGGAGGGCTGCAGGCAGAGGAAGGACGGGACCTATTTTATATTTTTAAAGCTTCTTTGGGCTTCTGTGGGGAAAAGGGGTGGGCTGGGGGCTGATGTGGCAGCCAGAGACCAGGGGAGGCTGGGGCGACTTCTAGAGAGGGATGATGGGGACTTGGAGGTGCAGGGAAGGGAGCAGGTTTCAGATGAAAAGTCTGGGACTTGGCAATTAAACTGAAGGCCTAGAGAAGTTGAGTGATTTGCTCAAAGTCACCCAGCAAGTGAAGAACAGCTGGGAGTGGGAGAAGGGCCTGAGGGCAGAGGGCAGAGGCAGAGGAGGTGCTCCTTAGTGAGCCGAGTGGAACTGGCGTTTGAGAAAAGGAGAACATTCTGTGCAAACTTGAGGTCTTATCAATAAAGGTAGAAGCTCCGGTATAGGGGAAGCTATGGACCCGCTGATTAGTCAAGGGGAGGTATCAAACCAGAGTATGTCTAGACAGGGAAAGTGGATAGGGCGGCCTTCAGGGAAAGCCTGAGAGACTCAGGGCTTTAGCCCAAGAAAAGAAGATGCCTAGGGGTGGAAATCAGTTCAGCTCTCCAAGCTCTCCCTGACACGTCTCTGGCATTGGTTCAGAGCTGGGCCCTCCCACAGCATCAACTGCACATGCAGGGGGTTCCCAAACACAAGAGTGGAAGCAGCAGGACCCAAGATTCAGGTCTCAAAATCTCCCTAGGCAGGGCTGCCCTAGGGCAGAGGATGCTAAAGAGGGCAGAGGGCAGACCAGGCACAGTGGCTCACGCCTGTAATCCCAGCACTTTGGGAGGCTGAGGTGGGCGGATCACGAGGTCAGGAGATCGAGACCATCCTGGCTAACACAGTGAAACCCCGTTTCTACTAAAAAGAGTACAAAACATTAGCCAGGTGTGGTGGTGGGCACCTGTAGTCCCAGCTACTTGGGAGGCTGAGGCAGGAGAATGGCGTGAACTTGGGAGGCAGAGCTTGCAGTGAGCCGAGATTGTGCCACTGCACTCCAGCCTGGGCGACAGAGCGAGATTCTGTCTTAAAAAAAAAAAAAAAAAAAAGAGGGGCAGAGCTGGGCGTCGTCAGGGATCAGCTTGACCTCTGTAAGTACTTTCTCTCAAGTACGTAAAGGTAATGAGGCATCCGTCACAGGAAGCATGCAAGCCTCTGTTGGTGGAAATTCCTTTCTTTTTTTTTTTTTTTTGAGATAAAGTATCACTCTGTTGCCCAGGCTGGAGTGCAGTGGCGTGATCTCAGCTCACTGTAACCTCCACCTCCTGTGTTCAAGCAATTCTCCTACCTCAGCCTCCCGAGTAGCTGGGATTACATGCATGCACCACCATGCCTGGCTAATTTTTGTATTTTTAGTAGAGACAAGGTTTCACCATGTTGGCCAGGCTGGTCTTAAACTCCTGGCCTCAGGTGATCTGCCCACCTTGGCCTCCCAAAGTGCTAATATTGCAGGTGTGAGTCACTGTGCCCAGTCACCATTCTTTTTTTTTTTTTGAGATGGAGTTTTGCTCTTGTCGCCCAAGCTGGAGTGCAAGGGCACGATCTCAACTCACTGCACCCTCCGCCTCCCGCGTTCAAGCAATTCTACTGCCTCAGCCTCCCAAGTAGCTGGGATTACAGGAACCCTCCACCATGCCTGCCTACTGTTTTTGTATTTTTAGTAGAAACGGGGTTTCACCATGTTAGCCAGGCTGGTCTCGAACTCTTGACCTCAGGTGATCCGCCCACCTCAGCCTCCCAAAGTGCTGGGATTACAGGTGTGAGCCACCGCGCCCCGCCCCAGCCTCCATTATTTTAAATAGAGTGAACCAGGTGATTTTCAAAAGATGCCTTGACACTCAGCACAGCCAGGCTTCCAAGAGGAATGAAGGATCCACAGAGGGTTCAAAATGTGGAACTGGACGGAGAGAGAGGATACCGGGCAGGCGTTCAGCCTCAGCCTCCAAATCCCAAGGCAGAGTTAACATCTCCCAGAGCCACAGGAGGCACAGCACAGGGCACCTGAGACCTTTAGCACTCATGGAAATATTTCAAGTTTAATTCCTTGTATAACTATGATAATAATGAATATACGGTTATGCATCCAGCCTGGATTCTATGCATCTGTGTGCCTATGCAGCCATGAAAGATAAGTTTTTTTTATAATTAATTAATTAATTAATTAATTAATGGGTTTTTTTTTTTTTTTTTTGAGACAGAGTCTCGCTCTGTCGCCCAGGCTGGAGTGCAGTGGTGTGATCTCAGCTCACTGCAAGCTCCGCCTCCCGGGTTCACGCCATTCTCCTGCCTCAGCCTCTTGAGTAGCTGGGACTACAGGCACCCGCTACCACGCCTGGCTAATTTTTGTATTTTTAGTAGAGATGGGGTTTCACCGTGTTAGCCAGGATGGTCTCGATCTCCTGACCTCGTGATCTGCCCGTCTCGGCCTCCCAAAGTGCTGGGATTACAGGCGTGAGCCACCGCGCCCGGCCAAGTTTTTTTTTTTTTTCTGAGACAGAGTCTCGCTCTGTCGCCCAGGCTGGAATACATTAGTACAATCTTGGCCCACTGCAAACTCTGTCTCCTGAGTTCAAGCAATTCTCCTGCCTCAGCCTCCTCAGTAGCTGGGATTACAGGCGTGCACCACCACGCCCAGGTAATTTTTGTGTTTTTAGTAGAGATGGTTTCTCGCCATGTTGGCCAGGCTGGTCTCGAACTCCTGACCTCAGGTGATCCACCTGCCTTAGTCTCCCAAAGTGCTGGGATTACACACATGAGCCACTGCACCCAGCCCATAAAAGATCATTTTAAACAATTCTATGTTTTATGAAGGAAAGAGCCCACAGGGCCGGGCGCGGTGGCTCACGCCTGTAATCCCAGGACTTTGGGAGGGCGAGGCGGGCAGATCACGAGGTCAGGAGATGGAGGCCATCCTGGCTAACACAGTGAAACCCCGTCTATACTAGAAATACAAATAAATAGCTGGGTGTGGTGGCAGGTGCCTGTAGTCCCAGCTACTCTGGAGATTGAGGCAGGAGAGTGACGTGAACCCGGGAGGTGGAAGTTGCAGTGAGCCGAGATCGCGCCACTACACTCCAGCCTGGGGAGAGTAAGACTCTGTCTCAAAAAAAAAAAAAAAAAGGCCGGGCGCGGTGGCTCAAGCCTGTAATCCCAGCACTTTGGGAGGCCGAGATGGGGGATCACGAGGTCAGGAGATCGAAACCATCCTGGCTAACACGGTGAAACCCCGTCTCTACTAAAAACTACAAAAAACTAGCCGGGCGAGGTGGCAGGCGCCTGTAGTCCCAGCTACTCGGAGGCTGAGGCAGGAGAATGGCGTAAACCCGGGAGGCGGAGCTTACAGTGAGCTGAGATCTGGCCACAGCACTCCAGCCTGGGTGACAGAGCGAGACTCGGTCTCAAAAAAAAAAAAAAAAAAAGAGCCATAAAAACACAATTTCCCGGGCCTGGGAAAATCATAATGTAGTGAAGGTCATTCATTTATCCGTTCATTCATTCCAAGAACAAGTGGTGGCAGGGTAGCCTCACAATGTAATCCTAACACTGTGGGAGGCTGGAGATGGGAGGACGTTTGAGCCCAGGAGTTTGAGACCAGCCTGGGCAACATGACAAAACCCCATCTCTACAAAAAATACAAAAATTAGCCAGGCATGATGGTGCATGCATGTAATCAAGGCTACTCAGGAGGCTGAGGTGGGAGAATCGCCTGAACTCAGCAGTTCGAGGCCACAGTGGGCTGTGATTGTGCCACTGCACTCCAGCCTGGGCAACACAGTGAGACCCTGCCTCTAGAAACAGACAAAAGCAAAAACAAAAACAAGCCAACAAACAAAAAACAAAAACAAAAAACACACACACAAAGAAGCCAGGCATGGAGTCTCATGCCTGTAATTCTAGCACTTTCAGAGGCCGAGGCAGGTGGATCATGAGGTCAGGAGTTCTAGACTAGCCTGGCCAACATGGTGAAATCCCATCTCTACTAAAAATACAAAAATTAGCTGGGCGTGGTGGTAGGTGTCTGTAATCCCAGCTACTCAGGAGGCTGAGGCAGGAGACTCACTTGAACCCAGGAGGCAGAGGGTGCAGTGGGCCGAGATCCCACCACTGCACTCCAGCCTGGGCGATAGAGCGAGACTCCATCTCAAAACAAAACAAAACAACAGAGGCCGAGCACAGTGGCTCAAGCCTGTAATCCCAGCACTTTGGGAGGCCAAGGCTGGTGGATCACAAGGTCAGGAGATCGAGACCATCCTGGCTAACACGGTGAAACCCCGTCTCTACTAAATACAAAAAACTAGCCGGGCGAGGTGGCGGGCGCCTGTAGTCCCAGCTACTTGGGAGGCTGAGGCAGGAGAATGGTGTGAATCTGGGAGGCGGAGCTTGCAGTGAGCTAAGATCCGGCCACTGCACTCCAGCCTGGGGGACAGAGTGAGACTCCATCTCAAAAAAAAAAAAAAAACAGAAAAAGAACAAGTCACGTCAGCTCTCCATGCCTCAGTTTCCTCATCTGTAAAGCAGGCGGAGGTATACACTGCAGAGTCCCCCCTCCCCCCCATAGGGTCTTTGTTGGAAATCCAATGTGCTGATGACCACGGAGGTATCTTGCAAACGGTGAAGGGCCCTGCCCAGGTCAGGAACTGAGTAATGGTCACAAAGATAAAGCAGGAGAGATTGTGGTTAGATTCCAGAAGGACGTCCGTGGAGGTTCCGCATATGCCCTGAGTGCCTATTACCAGTGCGCGGTGAACCAGAGAGACCCAGCCCTGCCCTTCCTGGGCTTCTGGCCCGGCACGGAGAACCGTAAAAGAGAAAATGAATAATGCATGAGATAATTTTAAATTGGGAGGAGGATGGTGAAGAAATTAGAAGAGGCAGCCAGTGGGCCGGGAAGGTGACGTTGCAGCCTGAGCCATGTCAACTGACCCGAAGTCTTGGGGGCAGAGGGCACAGCCCATGCAAAGGCCCTGAGGCAGGACTGTGCTGGTGCGTTAGAGGAATGGCCAGGAGGCTCTTGTGACTGGAGCAGAGTGAGGAGGGAGAGAGAGGGAGGAGGGAGGGCAGGGAGGGGATGGGCAGGTTGTACAGGGCGCTGTGGGCTCCGGGGTGGATGTGGCATTTGGGACAAGAAACCCTAGGGAGCCATGGAGGGTTGTGGGCAGACAAGGCCTCCCCCATCCACCGAACGGTTCCCTTTGCCCGTCCGTGAGTGCCACCCGCCACCTCCCCTTCTGTGTGCCTGGCGCTGGTGGGGGGCCGCGGGATGCTTCCTCTCCCCAGCCCCCTGGCCTGCGCCCGCCCGGCCGCCGCCCACTCTGCCCACATCTGAGGCGCCTAGGAGCCGGACAGTCTGCCGCAAACCACGGAATGTTTCCCGGAGCGCCGGGCCGGGAATGTCGGCGGTGAGAGGGGAAGGGTGGGGAGGCCCAGAGAGATGGGCCGGGGCGGTGGGCACCGCCACATGAGGGACGCAGAATCATTGTCACCCTCAACTCCAGAGAGGGGCCGCCACGATGCCGCCGCTTTACAGATGGGGAAACTGAGGCACGGAGTGGCGACGCACCTTTCTATGTCCACAGGGTTTGGGAGAGGCAGCGCTGGGATTTGAACCCAGGCTTCCTGGCCGCAGACCTCAGGGGCTTGCCCACTAACCCGCAGCAAAGAGGTCAGCGGGAACTCTCAGTGAACCAATGAATGAATGAATTAATGAATGGGTTTTGTAAGTGAATGAATGAAGCCTCATTCACTCCGCCCAGACAGGCCTCCCATCCTCAGCCACAGACCAAGCAGAACATGTTGAAGCCCACCAGCCCCCATCCTCCAGTTCCCACCACTCCCACTACCATCTGGAAGTCCCTCCTCGTATCTGATCTAGGTCTTTCCTCACTCTTTTCTTTCCCAGGGCAGATAAATGGTAAGGCGTTCACACCCTCCCCTGCAAGCTGCTGAGTCTGTCCCTCCAGGAGAAGGGCAGAGCCCAGCCACTGCTCACCCCAGAAGTCACTGGAGAAGGGATAGTTGAGGCTCAGAGAGGGGCAGTACTTTTCCCAAGGTCACACAGCAAATTCCTGTGACGCCAGAGCCCTGAACAATTCCTGAACTGACTCCCAGTTAGAGTCACAGCCGGCTGAGCCTCCCATGTTGTATCTCCTTCAATCCTCCCAACAAGTTGATGGGGAAGGAACCATTAGTATCGCCATTTTATAGATGGGGAAACTGAGGCTTGGCAAGGGGCAGACACTGCAGGAGGTGGCTGGGAAGTGAGCAGGGTAACGTGGCCACTCTCTGGATTGGCTGAGTAGAGGGACCAGCTTGTTACTCTGCCACCTGTGACGGGGGGTGAGATGAAGCCATGCTGCCGGGGGTCACATCACCTAGGTGTCCTGTGTCCACCCCAGCCACACCCTAAGTCCTCATAGCAGCCTGGCCACGTGGTTTTGCCCACCTTTGCGCCTGGTGGCTTTGCAAGGTTCCGTGAACTCCCTAGCAGGCGGAGATACCTTGTCCTTTGATAGAAACCCATGGGGCAGGGAGAAGCCACTGGCTAGGGGCTCCCTGGAGATGGTAGCATTTGAGCCAGGCCCAGAGGGATGCTAAGCCTTTCAACACAAGAAGGTAGCAGGGAGAGCATTCCTGGCAGAAGGAACTGCTCAGACAAAGGTGTGGTGGTGTGAATGTGCCCGGGTGTGACCGAGCTAAAACGGGGGGCTGGGGTGGGGGGGCAGGTAAGAGAGACATGCAAAGCCAGGCTGTGATGGGTGGGCCTCAAATGCCAGGCTGTGGAGGTCGAGATTTCTCTCCAGGGCAATAGGGAGCCATGGGAGGTGTTTGAGTGAGCAGGACCGGGGGACAGATGGGAGAGAGGATCTAAGGGGAGAGTGAGCAGATGTGGAGATGGACAGACCATGGGGAGCCAGGAGGAGGGAGAAGATGGGGCTGATGGCAGCGATCCCTACCTCAGGGATGGGGAGTAATGGTAGAATTGTCCCTGAGATGGGGACATGGAAGGAGGAGGGGGTTTAAGGAAGATGCTGAGTCTGGAGACCTTGAGGAATGTCCTGGAAGAAGCTGAATAAGGGAGCGAGATCGCTGGAGTCTAAGATAATGACTAGAACATCTGCAATCAGTGACTGCTTGTGAGTTGGATGGAGGGAGGGAGGGAAGAGTAGATAGGTGGGTGGGTTGATGGGTGGACAGATGAATGAGTGGATGGCTAGGTGAGGGGATGGATGGGTGGGTGGGTGGGTGGATGGATGGATGGATGTGGATGGATGGATGGGAGGGAGGTGGATGGATGGATGGATGGATGGATGGATGGGAGGGAGGTGGATGGATTCATGGATTGATATGTAGATGGATGGATGGATGGATGGTTGGATGGATAGAGGGATGGATGGATGGGTGAATGGGAGGGAGGTTGATGGATTGATGGAAGAGTGAGTGGATGGATGGATGGATAAGTGAATAGATGAGTGGAGAGATGAATCAATGGCTGGCTGGCTGGATGGATGGATAAATGGGCAAACAGATGGGTAGGTGGATGGTTGCATGGATGAACGGATGGACGACTGCATGGTGCATGGATGGATGGATGGATAGATGGATAAATGGATGAATGGAAGGATGGATGAGTGTATGGTTGAGTGAGTGAATGGATGAGTGGAGAGATGAATGGATGGGCTGATGAATGGATGCATGGATGGATGGATGCATGGATGGATGGATGGATGGATGGATGGATGGATAGATAGAGGGATGGATGGGTGGACGGGTGAATGGATGGGAAGGTGGATGGATAGATGGATAAAGGGATGAAGGGAGTGGTGGATAGATGGATAGATGGTTGGCTGCATGTGTGGGTGGATCAATGGGTAGGGGGAGCCTGAAGACAGAAGTGGCTGCCCTGAGTGTGAAGGCAAAGGTATAGCCCTGGGAAACCCCCAGGTCAAGGCCAGGAAGAGGAGATCTGGGGAGGGGGCAGGAACTGTGCCAGTTGCCTCCGTAACTGCCTCTCTGTAAGGTCTCTCCACCCAAGTCCTTTCCTCTGCCCCTCTTCCCCATAAATGGCTTTGGGACTTGAAATCCCCGCCCCCCCCGTACCCCACCACACACACACACACACATGGCTCAGCTCTGGGGGGGTCTACCGCAGACAAATCAGTGGAAAATTAAAATAGTGCCTGTGCACTGGTGATCGGCGGCTTCAGCCGGGCACTTAATGACCCCTTTCTGGGGATTGTTACCAGCTGGAGGCGGCGGGGGGGTGAGGGTCTTCACCAGCCACCCAATCTGAGCAGGAGAGGGTGGTCCCTGGGAGAGGGGGTGCAGCCCATGAAGCCAGAGGGTGGCAGTGATGACAAGGCTGGGAAGGGCTTAGGCAGGGACAGGGATGACCTTGAGCTCTGGGGATGAACCCACCTGGACCCCTGCACCCCTGTGGCCCCTGCTGGGACGTTCTTTCTCCCTCAGTTTGGCTAGATGGCTCCAGCTCATCTTGTAGGTCTCAGGTCCAAAGTCACCACCTCCAGGAAGCCCTCCTGGACTAGGTCAAATGCCCTCAGAGGTATCTGACCACCCTTATCTATAATCCTATTTGCCTGGAGGCCTTGAGAGCAAAACCTCACTTTGCCACATTAACTGTGTGTCCTCGGGGAAGTCACTTTCCCTCTCTGTGCCTTATTTTCCTCATTTGTAAAATAAGGCTGTTAAGTGAATTTTTTTTCTTTTTAGAGACAGGGTGTGACTCTGTCATCCAGGCTGCAGTGCAGTGGTGCGATCACAGTTCACTGCAGCCTCAAATTCCCTGGGTTCAAGCAATCTTCCCACCTCAGCCTCCCAAGTAGCTGAGACTACTAGTGCATGCCACCATGCTTGGCTGATTTTTTAGTAGAGATGGGGGGTCTCACTATGTTGCCCAGGCTGGTCTTGAACTCCTGACCCCAAGTGATCCTCCCGCCTCAGCCTCCCAAAGGGCTGGGGTTACAGGCATGAGCCAGATTAAATGAGCAATTGTGAGTAAACTGGTATTTACTAAGCCTTTATTATGTGCTGGGCACAGGGCTGAATCTGGTCCTCAAATTCTCAAAATAAGCCAATCAATGTCAGCAAGATGTTCATCCCCATTTTAGGGAGGGGGTCACTGAGGCCCCCGGGAACGAGGTAAATTCACTTAATACCGTCATCGTGTGCCTGGACCAGTCCAGTCCCCTCTGCTGTCACCTCCACAGTCTGTCCTCCCCATAGCAGCCACCAGAGGATGCCTGTGAGCACCATGATCAGGTCCTGTCCCTCCTCTACCTACAACCCTCCATGGCTCCCACCTCCCTCAGGATCAAAGCCCAAGTCCTCCCCATGGTCCATATGACCTGCCCCGTCCTCTCCCTGCCCTCCCTTCTTTCCTCTCTCCCTACTAACTCTGTCTGCTCCAGTCACACAGGCCTCCTTGCTGTTACTACAACATGCCAGGCAAGGTCCTGCCCCAGGGCCTTTGCACAGACTGTGCCTTCTGCTCAAGATGCCCTTCCACCTCCCCTTAGACAAACTGGCTGTGCCTCCTCCATCTGGCCTCAACTCAAATGGCATCCAGGACACCCCTTCCCCAGCTAAAGGTCCTCCTGCTGTAGTGTCTGCCCCAGCCCCATTCTTGTGAACGTAACAGACACACACACACGCATTGCAATAATTCTGTATGTGACTTTGCAGGCGTCTCTGTTCCCCACTCAACTGCAGGGAGGGAGATACTTCTGTCCTAGCCTTCTTGGGGCCTCCAGCACCCCACATCAGAGGGCATGGCTCATAATTGGCACTGAAGGGCCGGGTGCAATAGCTCACGCCTGTAGTCCCAGCACTTTGGGAGGCCGAGGCAGGAGGATCACCTGAGGTCAGGAGTTTGAGACCAGCCTGACCAACATGGTGAAACCCCATCTCTACTAAAAATACAAAAATTAGCTGGTGTGGTGGTGCATGCCTGTAATCCCGTCTACTCCTGCTGAAGCAGGAGAATCGCTTGAATCTGTGAGGTGAAGCTTGCAGTGAGCCAAGATTATGCTACTGCACTCTAGCCTGGGTGACAAGAGCGAGACTCCATCTAAAAAAAAAAAAAAAAAAAAAAACTCTATCAGTATGGATTTGTACAGATTAATGTTATACTTTGTTTTCTAATCCAATTCTGTGTATACACACACACATAATATATATATATATATATATACCCTAAACAACAGCAAACATTAGAGAAATATTTGCGATGTACTTGCAAAAGAATTGTACTGGGTAACAAATATGTAAAGAGTTCCTACAAATCAATAAGAAAAGATCAACTGAAAAAATATGCAAAGGATATGAACACATCACAGAAAATACCTAAAAGAAATCAAAATGGACTTTAAATCTGTGAGAAAATGGCCAGGCACAGTGCCTTGCACCTGTAATCCCAGCACTTTGGGAGGCCGAGTTGGGAAGACTGCTTGAGCTCAGGAGTTTGAGATCAGCCTGGGCAACATGGTGAAACCCTGTCTCCACAAAAAATACAGGGATTAGCCAGCGTATAGTGACTCATGACTGTAGTCCCAGCTGCTTGGGAGGCTGACGCAGGAGAATCACTAAACTCGGGAGGCGGAGGTTACAGTGAGTTGAGATCATACCATTACACTCCAACCTGGGCAACAGAGAGACACCGTGTCTCAAAAATAAATAATAAAAAATAGATAAGTGAATTAATTAAATTAATTAAAATATATGAGAAAATGTTCACCCTGATTCATAGGAAGGTAAATTCAAGTTAAAACTACAATAAGGTGAGGCGTGGTGGTTCATACCTATTATCCCAGCACTTTGGAAGACTTGACACAGGAAAACTGCCTGGGGCAAAGAGCCGAAGACCAGCCAGGGCAACATAGTGACATCGTGGCTTTATAAATATGGGGCGCAGTGGCTCACGCCTGTCATCCCAGCACTTTGGGAGGCCAAGGTGGGTGGATCACCTGAGATCAGGAATTTGAGACCAGCCTGGTCAACATGGTGAAACCCCGTCTCTACTAAAGATACAAAAATTAGCTGGGCATAGTGGCGGGCACCTGTAATCCCAACTACTCGGGAGGCTGGGGCAGGAGAATCACTTGAACCTGGGAGGCAGAGGTTGCAGGGAGCTATGATTATGCCATTGAACTCCAGCCTGGGTGACAAGAGCGACACTCTGTCTCAAAAAAAATATATATATACACACACACACACACACACACATATGTTATATATATACATATATGTATATATTTATATATTATGTATATATATGTATATATATTAAGGCTGAGTGTGGTGGCTCACACCTGTAATCCCAGCACTTTGGGAGGCCGAGGTGGGCAGATCACCTGAGGTCAGGAGTTCGAGACCAGCCTGGACAAAGTGACGAAACCCCGTCTCTACTAAAAACACAAAAATTATCTGGGTGTGGTGTCAGGCGCCTGTAATCCCAGCTACTCGGAAGGCTGAGGCAGGAGAATCGCTTGAACCTGGGAGGTGGAGGTTGCAGTGAGCTGAGATCGCACCACTGCACTCCATCCAGCCTGGGCAGAGCCAGACTCCATCAAAAAAAAGAAAAAAGAAAAAAGAATATTCAGTGCCACCTAGTTTGTGGTGGCAAAAGACTGCAAATAAGTAGAATAAGCATTGAGAGTTACTTTTCTTTTCTTTTTTTTTTTTTTTTTTGAGGTGGAGTCTCGCTCTGTCGCCCAGGCTGGAGTGCAGTGGCGCGATCTCGGCTCACTGCAAGCTCCGCCTCCCGGGTTCACACCATTCTCCTGCCTCAGCCTCCCGAGTAGCTGGGACTACAGGCGCCCGCCACGTCGCCCGGCTAGTTTTTTGTATTTTTTAGTAGAGACGGGGTTTCACCGTGTTAGTCAGGATGGTCTCGATCTCCTGACCTCGTGATCCGCCCGTCTCGGCCTCCCAAAGTGCTGGGATTACAGGCGTGAGCCACCGCGCCCAGCCTCTTTTTTTTGTAAGTGATGCATCCGTGCAATAAATCGCTGCAGCATTTAAACGCGCTTGAGTATTAGCCATTCTGATGGGCAACCCTCTGAGATTTAAGTGATGAACGGTCGCGATGCCTGTGGTTGTCACTAGAGGGAAGCACATGACCATGAAAACTTCTTCCACGACCGTCTCAAATTATTGAAGGGTTTTATCCTGTTTCATTCTTCGGTTTCTTTTCTCTTTGATTTACCCCATGCATTTCTATCTGTTTTCTTTTTCTTTTTTCTTTTTCTTTTTTTTTTTTTTTTGAGACCGAGTCTCGCTCTGTCGCCCAGGCTGGAGTGCAGTGGTGCGATCTCAGTTCACTGCAAGCTCCGCCTCTCGGGTTTACGCCATTCTCCTGCCTCAGCCTCCCGAGTAGCTGGGAGTAAAGGCGCCTGCCACCACACCCGGCTAGTTTTTTTTTTTTTGCATTTTTTTTAGTAGAGACAGGGTTTCACCGTGTTAGCCAGGATGGTCTCGATCTCCTGACCTAGTGATCCGCCCGTCTTGGCCTCCCAAAGTGCTGGGATTACAGGCTTGAGCCACTGCGCCGGCCTCTTTTTTTTTTTTTTTTGCAATGGAGTCTCACTCTGTCTCCCAGGCTGGAGTGCAGTGGCCTGATCTTGGCTCATTGCAACCCCCACCTCCCGTGTTCAAGTGATTCTCCTGCCTCAGCCTCCCAAGTAGCTGGGATTACAGGTGCGCGCCACCACGCCCAGCTTATATATATATATATATATGTACACACACACATATATATACATACACACATATATATTTATATATACACACACACACACACACACACTTTTTTTTTTTTTTGAGATGGAGTCTTGCTCTGTTGCCCAGGCTGGAGTGCAGTGGTGCGATCTCGGCTCACTGCAAGCTCCACCTCCCAGGTTCACGCCGTTCTCCTGCCTCAGCCTCCCAAGTAGCTGGGACTACAGGCGCCTGCCACCACGCCCGGCTAATTTTTTTTTGTTTTTTAGTAGAGACGGGGTTTCACCGTGTTAGCCAGGATGGTCTCGATCTCCCAACCTTGTGATCTGCCCACCTTGGCCTCCCAAAGTGCTGGGATTACAGGCGTGAGCCACCATGCCCGGCCCACGCCTGACTGATTTCTGTATTTTCACTAGAGACAGGGTTTTGTCATGTTGTGCAGGCTGGTCACAAACTCCTGAGCTCAGGTGATCCGCCAGCCTCGGGCTCCCAAGTGCTGAGATTATAGGCGTCAGGCACCGCGCACAACATATTTATTTATATATTTAGTTTGGACGGGGTATTGCTCTGTAGCCCGGACTGGAGTGCAGTGGCGTGATCATGGCTCACTGAAGCCTTGACTTCCTGGGCTCAAGCGGTCCACCTCAGCTTCCAGAGTAGCTGTGACTACAGGCTTGTGCCACCTCGCCCGGTTAATTTTTGTTTTGGGTTTTTGTTTATGTTTTCTTTAGATACAGGGTTTTGCCATGTTGCCCAGGCTGGTCTCAAACTCCTGACCTCAAGTGATCCCCCCGTCTCAGCCTCCCAAAGTGCTGGCATTACAGGTGCGAGCCACTGTGCCCAGTCCCATATTAATTGTTTTGTTTTGTTTTGTTTTTTGAGACGGAGTCTTGCTCGCCCGGGCTGGAGTGCAGTGGCCGGATCTCAGCTCACTGCAAGCTCCGCCTCCCGGGTTTACCGCCATTCTCCTGCCTCAGCCTCCGAGTAGCTGGGACTACAGGCGCCCGCCACCTCGCCCGGCTAGTTTTTTGTATTTTTTAGTAGAGACGGGGTTTCACAGTGTTAGCCAGGATGGTCTCGATCTCCTGACCTCGTGATCCGCCCGTCTTGGCCTCCCAAAGTGCTGGGATTACAGGCTTGAGCCACCGCGCCCGGCCTTGTTTTGTTTTTTTTAAGATGGAGTCTGGCTCTGTCGCCCAGGCTGGAGTACAGTGGCGCAATCTCAGCTTGCTGAAACCTCCGTCTCCCAGGTTCAAGCACTTCGTAGCTGGGACTACATGCGTGCACCACCAAGCCTGGCTAATTTTTATATTTTTTTAGTACAGACGGGGTTTCACCATTTTGCCCAGGCTGGTCTCGAACTCCTGACCTCAAGTGATCCACCCACCTTGGCCTCCCAAAGTGCTGGGAGTACAGGTGTGAGCCACTGCACCCGGTCCTGTATTAACTTATGGTAGACATTCAACCTACAAATAGGAAAGTGTATCTAGTATAAATGTATAGCTCAAAAATTCTCCCAAACCAAACACATTTATGATTTGTATAATCAGGTCCCTGAACTCATCAAGAAAAATGATATTTCTCCTTCCCCCACCACCCTCATAGTCACCCTGATCTTCCCCCTTGGTCTCTAACTTTCTCATGGTTAAGCACCAGCCCGATTTCTCTCTTCATAAATTAGTACAGGGTACAGTGGCTTACATCTCTAATCCCTGCACTTTGGGAGGCTGAAGCAGGAGGATCACTTGAGGCCAGGAGTTAAAGATCAACCTGGGCAACACAGGGTGACCCCAAAACATAAACATATGTTTATCTCAAACATAAGTAACAAAGTAAATGAATCAATCAGTACTGCCCACGGTGAACTCCATGTACACGAAATCACCATAATGACAGGCCTTTTGTCCTCAACATAAAGCTTGTAAGATTCATCTGTGTTGTTAAAAGTTTTTGTAGATTGAGTGGCAACACATTTTTTCTTGTAAAAGGCCATATCGTAAATATTTTAGGCTTTGTGGACCAGGCAGTCCCTGTTGCAGCTAGTCACCTCTGTCCCTGTAGTCAATGGGCAGCCATAGACTATATGTAAGTGAGTGGGTGTGGCCGTGTGTACCAATAAAACTTTATGTATAAAAGTAAGTGGTGGGCTGTGTATTAATCAGGCTTCTCAAACAGAACCAATGCAGGGTGTTTGTGTGAGAGAGAGAGACAGAGAGAGAGTGATTTTAAGGAATCACTTAAAATTGGGCGTGGTGGCTCAAGCCTATAATCCCAGCACTTTGGGAGGCTGAGGCAGGAGGATCTCTTGAGCTCAAGAGTTTGAGACCAGACTGGGCAACATGGTATCCCCATCTCTACAAAATAGATAAATAAATAAATAAAATAAAATAAATTTGCCAGTTACAGTGGTACACACCTGTAGTCCCAGCTAGTTGGGAAGCTGAGACAGAGTTGAACCCAGAAGCTCAAGGCTGCAGTGAGCTGTGATCACGCCATTGCACTCAAGCCTGGGTGATAGCATGAGATCACGTCTCAAAAAAAAAAAAGAAAGAAAGAAAGAAAGAAAAGACAAAGAAAACAAAATTGGTTCACTTGATTTGGGGGCCAGCCAGTCTAAAATTTATAGAACAGGGCAGCAGCTAGACATTCAGATAAGAGTCAATGTTGCAGCCTGGGCACAGTGGCTCACGCCTGTAATCCCAGCACTTCGGGAGGCCGAGGCGGGCGGATCACCTGAGGTCAGGAGTTCAACACCAGCCTGGCCAACATGGCAAAACCCCATCTCTACTAAAAATACAAAAGTTAACTGGGTGGCTGAGGCACAAGAATCATTTGAACCAGGGAGGCGGAGGTTGCAGTGAGCCGAGATTGCACCACTGAACTCCACCCTGGGCAACAGAGAGAGTCCCTGTCTCCAAAAAAGAAAAAAAAACAGAAAGAGAGTCAGTGTTGCAGCCTTGGGTCCAAAAACTGTAGGGCATTCCTTGCAGGCTGGAAATGAGGACTTTTTTTTTTTTTTTTTTTTGATGGAGTCTCGCTCTGTTGCCCAGGCTGGAGTGCAGTGGCACGATCTCTGCTCACTGCAAGCTCCACCTCCTGGGTTCAAGTGATTCTCCAGCTCAGCCTCCCGAGTAGCTGAGACTACAGGCACCCGCCACCACGCCTGGCTAATTTTTTTGTATTTTAGTAGAGACGGGATTTCACTGTGTTGCCCAGGCTGGTCTCCAACTCCTGAGCTCAGGCAATCACCCGCCTCAGCCTCCCAAAGTGCTGGGATTACTTTGTGAGCCACCGTGCCTGGGAAAATGAGGATTTTTATGTTCCGGTCTTGAGGCAGAATTCCTTCTTCTCTGGGAAACCCTGAATGTTGCTCTTACATCCTTCAACTGATTGGACGAGGCCCACCTATATTACAGAGGGTCATTTTCTTCACTTAAAGGCAACTGACTCTAGGCATTTACCACATCTGCAGAATACCTTCAGAGCAACATGCAGATGCCTGTTGGAGCAAACAACCAGTCACCATGGTCTCTCCCCGAAGCCCCATACAATCAACCATCACAGGCTGGATCTGATTTGGAGCCGTGGTTTGACAGTTCCAGTGTTCACGTGCTCCTTGGCTTATGATGGGACCATGTCCTGATAAACTCATTATATGTTAAAAATATCATAAGTCGGCCGGGTGCGGTGGCTCATGCCTGTAATCCCAGCACTTTGGGAGGCTGAGACAGTTGGATTACCTGAGCTCGGGAGTTCAAGACCACCCCAGGCAACATAGTGCAACCCTGCCTCTCCTAAAATACAAAAAATTAGCCAGGCATGGTGGTGTGCACCTATAGTCCCAGTTACTCAGGAGGTTGAACCGGGAGAATCACTTGAACCTGGGAGGCAGAGGTTACAGTGAGCCGAGATCGTGCCACTGCACTCTAGCCGGGGTAACAGAGTGAGACTCCGTCTCAAAAAAAAAAAAAAATTAGTAACTCAAAAATGCATTTAAGCCAGGTGCAGTGGCTCATACTTATAATCCCAGCATTTTGGGAGGCTGAGGTGGGAGGATCACTTGAGGCCAGGAGTTCATGAGCAGCCTGAATAACATAATAAAATCCCATCTTGGCTGGTAGAGTGGCTCATGTCTGTAATCGCAGCACTTTGGGGGGCCGAGGCGGGCAGATCACCTGAGGTCAGGAGTTTGAGACTAGCCTGGCCAACATGGTGAAACCCTGTCTCTACTAAAAATACAAAAATTAGCCAGGTGTGGTGGTGCACACCTGTAATCCAGGCAACTTGGGGGGCTGAAGCAGGAGAATCACTTGAACCCCAGAGGCAGAGGCTGCAGTGAGCCAGGATCGTCCTGCTTCACTCCAGCCTGGGCGACAGAGTGAGACCCTTTTTTTTTTTTTTTTTTGAGGCGGAGTCTCATTCTGTCGCCCAGGCTGGAGTGCAGTGGCCGGATATCAGCTCACTGCAAGCTCCGCCTCCCGGGTTTATGCCATTCTCCTGCCTCAGCCTCCCGAGTAGCTGGGACTACAGGCGCCCGCCACCTCGCCCGGCTAGTTTTTTGTATTTTTTAGTAGAGACAGGGTTTCACCGTGTTAGGCAGGATGGTCTCGATCTCCTGACCTTGTGATCCGCCCATCTCGGCCTCCCAAAGTGCTGGGATTACAGGCTTGAGCCACCGTGCCCAGCCTTCTATTTTTAAAAAAAACAAAAAAGGAAAAACGTATGTTGGAATCATTGGTCTTCGTTTCCTGGGCCTTCCTTAACAAAGTAGCACAGCAGGAAGGGCTCAAACAACAGAAATGTGTTTCCTGACGGTTCTAGGGGCTGGAAGTTCAAATTCAGCATTGATTCCTTCTGAGGGCTGGCAGGGAGAGTCTGTCGCACCCTTCTCTGTCCTTGACCTGTAAGATGACGCCTTCGTGTACACATGACGGTCTCCCTAAGTGCATGTATGTGTCCAAGTTTTCCCTCTTTTTGTAAGGACACCAGTCAGGTTAGATTAGGATCTGGACTAATGGCCTCATTTTATTTTGATTCCCCCTGTAAAGACCCTGCCTCCTAATAAAGTCACCTTCTGAGGTCCTGGGGGTTAGGACTTCAACATATGAATTTGGGGGGCAGCACAATTCAATGTATAATCACCCTGTTGTCCACGTCGGTTTTTTGTTTTGTTTTTTGTTTGTTGTTTGTTTTTTTCATTGCTGTTTCCACTCATTCTAGTGTGGATGTTCATTTCAATTAGTTCCAGTTCTGGGCTCTTACAAATAAAACCGCTATGAACATTTCCATGCACGTCTTTCAGTATATAGATGTGCCCGTCCTTCCTTCCTTCCTTCCTTCCTTCCTTCCTTCCTTCCTTCCTTCCTTCCTCTCCTTCCTTCCTTCCCTTCTCTCTCTCTCTCCTTCCTTCCTCTCTCTCTCCTTCCTTCCTTTTCCTTCCTTCTTTCCTTCCTTCCTTTCTCTCTCTCTCCTTCCTTCCTCCCTTCCTTTTTTCTTTCTCTCTCTCTTTCCTTCTTTCCTTTCTTTCTTTCTCTCCTTTCTTTCTTTTCTCTCCTTTTCTTTTTCCTTCCTTCCTTCCTTCGTTCCTTCCTTCGTTCCTTCCTTCCTTCCTTCCTTCCTTCCTTTCTCTCTTTCCTTCTTTCCTTTCTTTCTTTCTCTCCTTTCTTTCTTTTCTCTCCTTTTCTTTTCCCTTCCTTCCTTCCTTCCTTCCTTCCTTCCCTCCCTCCCTCTCTCTGTCTCTGTCTTCTTTTTTGAAATAGGGTCTTGCTCTGTTGCCCAGGCTGCAGTACACTGGTATGACCATGGTTCATTGTAGCCTCAAACCCGGGAGTTCAAGTTATCCTCCCTCCTCAGCCTTGCCTCAGCCTCCCAAGTAGCTGAGACCACAGGCATGTGCTACCATGCCTGGCTAATTTTTTTCTTTTTTTTATAGAGCCGGGGTCTCACTCACTATGTTGCCCAGGCTGGTCTGGAACCCCTGGGCTCAAGCAATCCTCCCGGTGGCCTCAGCCTCCCAAAGTGCTGGGATGATAGGCGTGAGCCACCGCACCCAGCCAAATGTCCCCTTTTCATTAGGACACTGGTTTTTGGACTAGGGTCCCACCCTACTCAGGGATGATGTCATCTTAACTAACTCCATCTGCAAAGACATTATTTCCAAATAAGGTCACCTTCTGAGGTCCTAGATGTTAGGACTTCACCATATGAATTTAGGGAGGCGCAGTCCAACTCGTAACCACCCTGTTGTCAATGTAGGCGGTTCTTTTTCTTTTTCTTTTCTTTTTTTTTTTTGAGACGGATTCTCTGTCACCCAGGTTGGAGTGCAGTGGCGCAATCTCAGCTCACTGCAACCTCTGCCTCCCCAGTTCAAGCAATTCTCCTGCCTCAGCCTCCTGAGTAGCTGGGATTACAGGTGCCCGCCACCACGCCCGGCTGATTTTTGTATTTTTAGTAGAGACAGGGTTTCTCCATGTTGGCCAGGCTGGTCTCGTACTCCTGACCTTGTGATCCACCCACCTGGGCCTCCCAAAGTGCTGGGATTACAGGCGTGAGCCCGGCCAGGGGATTCTTTTCCATTGCATCCATCCTCGTGCAGATCTTCATTAAGTTGGTTCCAATCTGGGGCTTTTATGAATAAAGTGGCTATGAACATTTCCATGCATATCTTTTGCTATATAGATGTGCCATTTCTTCTTCTTTTTTTTTTTTTTTTTTTTGACACGGTCTCAATCTGTCACCCAGACTGGAGTGCAGTGGCTCAATCACAGCTCAATGCAGCCTCAACTTCCCAGGCTCAAGCAATCCTCCCACCCCAGCCTCCTGAGTAGCTGGGACTACAGACGCTTGCCATGCATGGCCAATTTTCTTCCCTTCCCTTCCCTTCCCTTCCCTTTCCTTCCCTTTCCTTCCCTTCCCTCCCCTCCCCTCCCGTCCCCTCCCCTTCCTTCCCTTCCTTCCCTTCCCTTCCCTCCCTTCCCTTCCCTCACCCTCCCCTCCCCTCCCGTTCCTTTCCCTTCCCTTCCCTTCCTTCTCTTCTCTTCTTTTTTTAGACATGGGGTCTCTCTATGTTACCCAGGCTGGTCTCGAACTCCTGGGCTCAAGTGATCCTCCAGCTCTGGCCTCCCAACGTGCTGGGGTTACAGGCGTGAGCCACCGTGCCCAGCCCAAGCATTGTCGATAGGGATATATACAACAGAGGTGAAGTTGCTGCACATAGTAGGGCCACAGAGACGCTGTCATCATTTGTGACTGGCGCAGGGAATCAGGCAAGGAATTGCCCATCAGAAGGAATAGAAGAGAGGGAAGAGAGAGATTAAAGGTTAAAAGCCCTGGCGCCGTGGCTTACGCCTGTCATCCCAGCACTTTGGGAGGCCGAGGCAGGCAGATCACCTGAGGTCAGGAGTTGAAGACCAGCCTGGCCAATATAGTGAAACCCTGTCTCTATTAAAAATACAACAATTATCTGGGCGTGGTGGCGGGTGCCTGTAGTCCCGGCTACTCGGGAGGCTGAGGCAGGACAATCACTTGAACCCAGGAGGTGGAGGCTGCAGTGAGCCGAGATTGTACCACTGCACTCCACCCTGGGTGACAGAATGAGACTCCATCTCAAAAAAAAAAAAAAGGCTGGAGGGAGCTGTATGTTGCCTGGCAGGTGCGCGGGGGGCAGAGATCCCTCCTACCCACCTGTTTCCCCCCAGTTCTGTGCCAGTGGGGTTAGCAGGGACATCAGGAGAAGGAGCTGCTGGTGGGTTTAGTTGCTTTCAGTGTGCTGGAGACAGGTGGCTGCAGGGAGAGTGAGTGAACTATGAGATGGACCAATACAAGGGCCACCTTGTGGGGTAGTCTGGGGGCTATCTGGGTTCAGGGAGCCTCCACAGCCCCGTCCCTGCCTCCCAGAGCAGCAGGTACCTGCCAGGGGACAGCAGGCAGCCAGGCCTGGAGCTAGGGGTTTGGGGAATCCAGCTACTCTCTCATCCAATCCCAGCTACTGCTGCTGGCCAAGGCCGTGACCTTTCTCCCAGATCCTGGAGCTGAGTAACAGTTACTGGAAAAATAAGTCGGCCATCTGGGGGTGGCCGCAGCCCCATCCTGTTGGGTCCCCAGCCTGGCTGCTAGAAGTGAGGGTGCCAGGGCTGGGCTGTCTGTCCCATACAGCAGTACCATAGCCACCGATGTGACCAGGCCAGGTACCTCCTCCCTGTCACACTCTATCCCCGCCATGCCACACTTCCCCTGGTGCAAGGACCTGAAGTGACAGCCCCACTCCCATACCCAGACACCCAGGAAGGCCTGATGGGTGGGTGGAGAAAGAGTCCCGGGCATCCCTGGCAGCCCTGAATGTTTCCTCTGGCCCTGGTCTCAGAGACGCCCATGTCTGGGAAAAGCAAGTCAGCAGCTCAGCCCAGAAGGAGGCTTTGACAGTGAGGAGGGCTGCGTTCGAATTTCAGCTCTGTCATTTTTTTTTTTTTTGCAGGGTGACTCTGAGTGGGTCACTCCTTTTCTCTGAGCCTCAGTTTCCCCCTCTGGAAAAAGGGGAATAATGGAGCACCCTACTGGCCGGTTTCGCAATGCTCAAATGTAATACGGTTGTGCTGAGCGCAGAGCGTGGTCCTGAGAGGGTAGTCAATACACACGAACGGTTTAGCCCTCAGCTGCCGAAATATGTTCAAGGCACCCGCTGTGGGTCCAGCTCTGTCCTAGACACAGGAGATCCAGCAGCAAACAAAAGTGACACAGACACCTGTCCTTCTCGAGGGATTGGGACTCCACGGAGAGACACAAACCATGAATTAAAATGTTAATGTCGGCCGGGCGCGGTGGCTCAAGCCTGTAATCCCAGCACTTTGGGAGGCCGAGACGGGCAGATCACGAGGTCAGGAGATCGAGACCATCCTGGCTAACACGGTGAAACCCCGTCTCTACTAAAAAATACAAAAAAACTAGCCGGGCGAGGTGGCGGGCGCCTGTAGTCCCAGCTACTCAGGAGGCTGAGGCAGGAGAATGGTGTGAACCCGGGAGGCGGAGCTTGTAGTGAGCTGAGATCCGGCCACTGCACTCCAGCCTGGGCGACAGAACGAGACTCCGTCTCAAAAAAAAAAAAAAAAAAAAAAAAAAAAAAATGTTAATGTCCAAGAAGGATGAATGCTACAGAGAAATGAAACTATCATTAGATCTTATTACTGTTGTGACTGTTACTGTGGACGCCAAGTTGATCGTGATTATAGCCCCGATTCCAGCTTCCACGGGTATCAGAGGCATGCGATTATTTAGCGCCAACTGCGTACCAGGCTCCAAACACCTATAACCCCACAAATTCATTTCCCAGAAGAGAAACCAAGGTCTCAGGTCTGTCCAAGGTTGTGAGCCGGTTGTGTAGGCAAGCCTGGAAGTGGATTTGCCAGATGGCATGAGTCCCAGACCTGCCCCCACCTCCCAGGGAGAGCTGGCATCCTTCCAGCTGGACCTGGCCCCCCCCTTGGAGCTTCCCCAACCTGGGGATACAACAGGGCCCCCACGGGGAGGGAGGCAGCCAGGGCAGGCAGTGGCACAGACCAAGGAGGGAGCAGAGTGTCTGCCACCCGCCCCCACGGCTGCCTGGGAAACGCCAGGGCCTAATCCTGGCTCAAGAGGACACGTTGTACCAGAGATTATATAAACCGACCTCTCCCTTTGTTTGTTTAATTCTTTCAGGCTTTTCCCCTCATCCTTCTCTCTTTAATCGCTCTGCCAGTGGGGCCAGGGGTGGGGTGCTCCGGGCTAGGCCTCCTCTAGGAGGGAGGGGGCTGCAGACCCAGCACCCCCCCACTCTGGCCACACCCCTACCTGGCTTCCCAGCCACCCTCCCCCTGCTCCTCCCCCCACCACACACACCAAGTCCTGCCAGTGGCAGGGGCATGGGGCTGGACAGGCTTGGCCAGTGGAGTGAGTCTGAGAGGCCAAGGCCAAGGGCACTGAGTCAGGCTCAGACTCTGCTGGGCCCCTGGGATGTGGCTTCTCCACTCAGCACTCAGCTTCCTCTTCCAAAAAAATGGGATCCCTGTGGTCCCAACCCCCAGGTTGTTGAGAACACGCCCATGCAAGGAGTGAGCGTGGCCCATGGTGGATGCCACGTGAGAGCTGCTGCCTGTCCCCAGCCCACACTGCAGACACCCAGGCAACAGTTTCGCCCTCAGACTGGCCCTGGAGCACCGTGACCGTGGTGGCCCATCGGGCCTCCCAGATGTCCATAATACCCAGTGGGTGCTCTGATGTGGAAGGCTGGGCACCATCACCCAGAGAGGGCAACCAGGGGTGTCTGGCTCTGTGCCCACCCACCGCTGACTCTGAGCCAGGCCCTGGACCTCACCAAGACCCGGTATTTCCGTCTGTGTCCTGGGGAGGCCAACATGAACCTCCCACCATCAGGGCAGTCCACCCACAGAGGGGCCTGGGTTCCCCTCCTGGCCCCTCCTTTACCACCTCTGCCACCTGTGCTGCTTGGTTGCTCTGTGCCTCAGTTTCCCCATCTGTAAAGTGGAGATCATCATAGCAGTCAGACCTCCCAAGAGGATTAATCATATTAATCCTTATAATGTATTTATTCTTAATTTATATGAGTTTTTTTTTTTTTTGTAGAGATGGGGTTTTCCCATGTTGCCCAAGCTGGTCTTGAACTCCTGGGCTCACGTGATCCACCTGCCTCGGCCTCCCAAAGTGCTGGGATTACAGGCATGAGCCACCACACCTGGCTATGCATTTTAGAACAGGCCCTGACATACATTAACATGAAAGTATCTGCTAACTAAAGGAAAATAAAATAAATAAAAAATGACCAGGCATGGTGGCTCACGCCTGTAATCCCAGCACTTCAGGAGGCCGAGGCAGGTGGATCACCTAAGGTCAGGAGTTCAAGACCAGCCTAACCAATATGGTGAAACCCCATCTCTACTAAAAATACAAAAATTAGCCAGGCATGGTGGTGTGAACCTGTAGTCCCAGCTACTCGGGAGGCTGAGACAGAAGAATTGCTTGAACCCAGGAGGAGGAGTGAGCTGAGATCATACCACTACACTCCAACCTGGGCGACAAAGTGAGACTCAGTCTAAAAAAGAAAAAAAATAAAAATTAGGCCGGGCGCGGTGGCTCACACCTGTAATCCCAGCACTTTGGTAGGCTAAGGCGGGTGGATCACGAAGTCAGGAGATGGAGACCATCCTGGCTAACACAGTGAAACCCCATCTCTACTAAAAATACAAAAAAATTAGCCGGGCGCAGTGGCAGGCGCCTGTAATCTCAGCTACTCGGGAGGCTGAGGCAGGAGAATGGCGTGAACCCGGGAGGCGGAGCTTGCAGTGAGCCGAGATCGCGCCGCTGCACTCCAGCCTGGGAGACAGAGCGAGATTCTGTCTCAAAAAAAATAAATTAATTAATTAAAAAAAAAAATAAGTAAAGAAAGAAAACCAGGCCCATTGCACACATGGGAAATTGATGTTGATGTTCCCAAAGCAAGTCAGAGGCAGGGCTGGGAGCTGAGAAACCAGGCTGGGAACCCTGCACTCCCATGAAGCCCAGTGGAGGGAGGTTGGGGGTGGGGAACAGAGAACTGAGGTCATGGTGCCAGGTCCCAAGGGGCCCAGGCTCACGTTCCTGCCTGATGGCCACAAGCTCCCAAACATCCCACTCCGAGCCTCTGCTTCCCTTCTCTGTAAGACAAGCCCCGGGGTGGCACAGGGTGGGCGGGGTGCCGGGGTGTCCGGCCACTCCCAGCCCTTTACATAACCTGCGGCATGGCAGGAAATCAAAGTGCCAACAACTGCCTCCTCAGTAACCGACGGGCTCCCTCTGTAACCGACTTCCTGTCTTTACCCACCCACCTTGGGTACCAGCTGCCTGCTCCCTACCTCCAGTGGCAGAGGGATCCCATCCCTGATCCCAGGGCTTCCTCCCCAAGGAAGGGCCCCCGTACCCTACCTAGGCTGTTCCACCATGCCACCCTGAGTGTCCAGCCAGCTCTGGCCTCAGTTCCCCCATCCAGATATGTCCCTGGGCTGCCAGGACCATCACCCTGCTTCTTTCGGCCACTGGCTGGGAGACTGCGTACTGGCTGCCCCCAAACTGAGGCTAGAGGTCAGAGGGCAAAGGGCAAAGGCCAAGGAATTCCCTCTTTTTTTTTTTTTTCTGAGACAGAGTCTCGCTCTGTTGTCCAGGCTGGAGTGCAGTGGCACTATCTTGGCTCACTGCAACCTCCACCTCCCAAATTCAAGCGATTCTCCTGCCTCAGCCTCCCCAATAGCTGGGATTACAGGCATGCGCCACCACGCCCGGCTAATTTTTTTTTTTTTTTTTTTGGTATTTTTAGTAGAGACGGGGTTTCACCATGTTGGCCAGGCTGTTCTTGAACTCCTGACCTCAACTGATTTGCCTGCCTCAGTCTCCCAAAGTGTTAGGATTACAGGTGTGAGCCACCATGCCTGGCTAGAATTCCCTTTTTTAATTAATTTAATTAATTAATTAATTAATTAATTTTGAGACAGAGTATCACTCTGTTGCCCAGGCTGGAGTGCGGTGGTGCGATCTTGGCTCATTGCAGCCTCTGCCCCCCAGGTTCAAGCAACTCTCCTGACTCAGCCTCCTGAGTAGCTGGGATTACAGGCGTGCGTCACCACGCCCGGCTAACTTTCGTATTTTTAGTAGAGATGGGGTTTCACCATGTTGGCCAGGGTGGTCTCGAACTCCTGGCTTCAGGTGATCCACCCGCTTCGGCCTCCCAAAGTGCTGGGATTACAAGCACGAGCCACTGCACCCGGCCAGAATTCCATTTTTTTTTTTTTTGAGACGGAGTCTCGCTCTGTCGCCCAGGCTGGAGTGCAGTGGCCGGATCTCAGCTCACTGCAAGCTCCGCCTCCCGGGTTCACGCCATTCTCCTGCCTCAGCCTCCGGAGTAGCTGGGACTACAGGCGCCCGCCACCGCGCCCGGCTAGTTTTTTGTATTTTTTTTTAGTAGAGACGGGGTTTCACCGTGTTAGCCAGGATGGTCTCGATCTCCTGACCTCGTGATCCGCCCGTCTCGGCCTCCCAAAGTGCTGGGATTACAGGCTTGAGCCACCGCGCCCAGCCAGAATTCCATTTTTAGAGCGAGAAAAGCAGGAGTTGCCTCTCATTTTGAGGGAGGGAGACTCTGGTTTTTCAGGGCTTTTCAAAGCTGTGGGTGGGGGGTGGAGGGTGCCCCCGCAATGGTGCAAAGAGGAGACCCCAGCCCTGCCCTGGAAGGGAGTGTGGGCTTGTGGGGAAAGTCTCTGGGGCAAACTTAGTGACAGCCACAGTCAAGACTGTCCCCATTTTGTAGATGGGGAAACTGAGGCATTAAGCAAGGCCGCCATCTGCCCAAGGTCCCGTGGTCTATAAGTGGCAGAGCCTAGATTTGAACCTCTGAAGACATGACTGCCGGGATGTGGGTGGAGGGGTCAGGCAATGGGACCTCTGTGGACTCTGCAGGGCTGGAAATCACAACATCTCTGCACAGACATGGGTGACTTTCTCTTCCGTGCCGTGACCCCTGCCAGGCATGTTAGCAGTTCCTCTTGGACAGATGGAGAAACTGAGGCTCGGAAAACAGGAGCAGCTTGGGCAAGTTCATTCATGGGATACGGTGAGAGAGGCTGGGCCGGGGAAATACCCTCCGCTGGGAGGACTCCAGAAACCTGTAGACAGCATCGCCACCCTTCATATCGCCCACCTTGTGAGGCCTAGCACCCCAGGCCTCAGTTTCTCCATCTGTGAAGGGATAGAGGCCGGAAGGCTGTGACTGCGACCTCAGAGGCTGGCTGGCTTCCTGGGGCTCTGCCAGGCTGGGCATGAGGGCGTGGAGTGTGTGGGCAGGCTCTGGAGAGCCAGGTGATGTCTGTGCCCACACCCACGGTGCCAGGCCCACGGGGCAGAGGGGCTGGGGTTGACTCTTCTGCCATGCTCTGTGGTCTCCTTCCCCTACTGGGCAGGGCCAAGTTTGGTTCCACGTCTTCATCCAAAGCTGCATAGCACACGAGTGGGAAAACCAGGGCCAGCTCAGCCAGCCTCCAAAGTCCAGCTCTTTCCACAGGATCCAGAGGGTTTCAGAGAACTCAGGGCACCAGCTCCCCGGCCTGAAACTCCAAGGCCCATGGGCAAAGGGCTGAGCCTCAGTTTCCCTGTCTACTCCACAGGGTCCATCATCCGCCTGCTCATTGCCCTGTGTCTTTTTTTTTTTTTTTTTTTTTTTGAGACAGAGTCTTGCTCTGTCACCCAGGCTGGAGTGCAGTGGTGTGATCTCGGCTCACTGCAACCTCCCCCTCCCAGGTTCAAGCGACAATCCTGCCTCAGCCTCCCCGGTAGCTGAGATTACAGGCACCTGCCACCACGCCCGGCTAATTTTTGTATTTTTAATAGAGACAGGGTTTCGCCATGTTGGCCAGGCTGGTCTCAAACTCCTGACCTCAGGTGATCTTCCCGCCTTGGCCTCCCAAAGTACTTCACTTTTAAGAACATGTAATGTGTCCAGTGAGGGAGAAACATTGGGTAGCTGTCCTGCCCCATGGATCGCCACACCCAGGAAGTGTTAGCAGCTGTCTATCCCTCATCCCTCTTTCTGCTGGGCTTCTCCTCCCTACCTGTGTGGAAGATCGAAAGGGAGGGTTCTAGGGGTGAGCCCAAACAGACCCTGAACCACATCCTGAGCAAGTCCCACCTCCTGGGAGGGCTACAGGAGGGGTTGGGGGCTTGAATCAGCAGAAACAGAAGCAGCAGCCTCCACACTTGGGCTCTGAGTCCCACCATGGTGCCCTGCACAGCCTGGGTGCGAGTGTGAGGGGACCTAGAAGCCTGTGTGTTGCATGTGGCCATGGATCCCTGGGACAGACCCCTTTCTTTCTCAGCCTCAGTTTCCCTATCTGTAAAATGGGACAGGCCGGGCGCGGTGGCTCATGCCTGTAATCCCAGCACTTTGGGAGGCCAAGGCGGGCGGATCATGAGGTTAGGAGATCGAGACCATCCTGGCTAATAACGGTGAAACCCCGTCTCTACTAAAAATACAAAAAATTAGCTGAGCATGGTGGCAGGCGCCTGTAGTCCCAGCTACTCCGGAGGCTGAGGCAGGAGAATGGCGTGAACCCAGGAGGCGGAGCTTGCAGAGAGCCGAGATTGCGCCACTGCACTCCAGCCTGGGCGACAGGGTGAGACTCCGTCTCAAAAAAAAACAAAACAAAACAAACAAAAAAACACTGTCTTTGGGGGCTGTGTGTGAACAGGTGGCAAGGACAATCAATCCAGGCTAGCCATGGGGGGCTGAACCAAGGAGGCTATCCCTGCATCCAACCCAGACGCATTGATCAGGTGCCTACCATGGCCTCTTGTCGAACCCAGGGCAGCCTGGAGAGGTGGATACAGGGGTTGCCAGGCAGAGGACAGAGAGCCTGGGGCAGGACAGAGACACTGAAGTAGAGGGAGCCTCAGTTGGCCTCGGACTCAATGTACGACTGTGAGCTGGTGCCTCAGTTTACATATCTGTAAAATGGGGTGAGAAGTGGCTGTCAGGAGTCATAAGATTGGACTCATCTGTGAAAGTGCCTGGCACATGGTAGGTGCACAATAAACCTGTCATTGTCCTCATCTCCCAACACTGTAACGAGGATATTTATTTATTTATTTCAAAACAAGAGTCTCACTCTGTCACCCATGCTGGAGTGCAGTGGCACGATCTTGGCTCACTGCAATCTCTGCCTCCTGGGTTCAGGCCATTTACCTGCCTCAGCCTCCCAAGTAGCTGGTACGACAGGAACCCGCCACCGTGCCCAGCTAATTTTTGTGTTTTTAGTAGAGATGGGATTTCACCTTGTTGGCCAGGCTGGTGTCAAACTCCTGACCTCAGGTGATCCACCCACCTCAGCCCCCCAAAGTGCTAGGATTACTGGCATGGCCACCGCACCCGGCCATGAGGTTAAATGAAGCCTATCCTATACTCAGGAGACTGAGGTGGGAGGATCACTTGAGCCCATGAATTTGAGGCTGCAGGAAGCTATGATCGTATCACCGCACTCCAGCCCAGGTGACAGAGCAAAACCCTGTCTTTACAAAAATTAAAAAATTAGTCAGGCGGGGTGGTGCATTCCTGCACTCCTAGCTACTTGGGAGGCTGAGTTGGGAAGATGTCTTGAACCCAGGAGTTCAAGGCTGAAGTGAGCCATGATTGCACCACTGCACTCCAGCTAGGGCAAGAGAGTGAAACCCTGTCTCTAAAAAAGGCCAGGCACGGTAGCTTACGCCTGTAATCCCAGCACTTTGGGAGGCCGAGGCGGGCAGATCACCTGAGGTCAGGAGTTCAAGACAGCCTGGCCAACATGGCAAAACCTCATCTCTACTAAAAAGACAAAAATTAGCCTGTAATCCCAGCTACTCGGGAGGCTGAGGTAGGAGGATTGTTTGAACCCAGGAGGCAGAGGTTGCAGCAAGCCGAGATCACGCCACTGCACTCCATCCTGGGCGACAGAGTGAGACTCTGTCTCAAATAAATAAATAAATATTAAAATTAAAACATTTAAAAAATGTAATAAAAAGCCAGCCTTCTAAAGGACTGGCCCATTGTAGCAAGTCAATAAATGTATGTTGAGTAAATAACAAAAAAAAATGACGCAGCTCCTTTCCTTCCATGGGCATGTCTTCCCGTTTCCAAAACTGCTAGATTTCTGCAGCTGGGTTCTCAGTACTGTGGACATCTGAGCCAGATCGGCATGTGTGTGCTGGGGAATGCGCTGTGCATGGCAGGAGGTTGCGTAACATCCCTGCCTCCACCTACTGCATGCTAGCAGCAAATCCCCCCACCCACCCACCCCGTCCCAGTCATAACAACCAAATATGTCCCCAGACATTGCCAAGTGTCCCCTGGGGGGCAGAATTACCCCGTTGAAAATCACTGCCCAGCATCGTGGTTACTGTTCAAAGTTCGCGTTTAGCAGAAGAGAATAAAGGCTCAGAGAGGGGCAGGTCTAGCGCAGGGTCACACAGCACAGTGGGGTGGAGCTAGCTTCTGCGCTGGGCATGACTCCGGGCACAGCCAAGCAGGGGTGGAGGCCAACAGCTCTGGCCATGCCAGGATTCCAGGAACTGCCAGCAGTGGCCCAGGACATGCCACTGTTGCAAAATCTGAGGGCGGCATGCCGGCAAGCCTGAGCAGTTGCCACGGCCTCAGCCCCGCAGGCACCGCCAGGAAAGGAAAATGCAACTCACACCTGGGTACCAGGACAACCAGAGGAACCCCAGGCGTGGGACGGCTACCGGAAAGCAGGGCCCAATCAGAGACGGCTGCCTTGCTGTGTGGCCTATCAGAAGATGGCTGCATATGTTCTGGCCAATGAGAATGTCCCAGTGAGGAAGGCCACGCCCCCCAAGTGAAGTCCATTGGCCCCGTGAAACAGCTTTGGTCCTAAAATCCCTTCTTCACTCTGTTGGTTGCAGACGCAGGTCAGCTGATGCTTCCTGATACGTGGGCACTGTGGCTCCATCTGGGAGAGCAACCTTCTCAGAGGTGTGCCCCCAGACTGTTACCACCTAACCAGAGCCAGGATTCTCCTTAACATTTCAATGCCACTTATTAACCCTTTATGTATTTATTTATTAAACAGAGACAGGGGTCTCGCTATGTTGCCCAGGCTGGTCTCAAACTCCTGGCCTCAAGTGGAATTCTCACCTTGGCCTCAAATTCCCAAATGCTGGAAAATTATGGGTGTAAGCCACCACGACTGGCCTCATTAAACATTTATTGAGGCCGGGCGCAGTGGCTCATGCCTGTAATCCCAGCACTTTGGGAGGCTGAAGCAGGCGGATCATGAGGTCAGGAGATCGAGACCATCCTGGCTAACATGATGAAACCCCACCTCTACTAAAAATACAAAAAAATTAGCCGGGCGTGGTGGTGGGCACCTATAGTCCCAGCTACTCGCGCGGCTGAGGCAGGAGAATGGCGTGAACCCAGGAGGTGGAGCTTGCAGTGAGCCGAGATCGTGCCACTGCACTCCAGCCTGGGCGACAGAGAGAGACTCCGTCTCAAAAGCAAAAAAACAAAAAAACAAAAACAAAAACAATTTATTGAGCCTCTGTTATGTGCTAGTCACTGAGGATGTGAAGATGAACAAGGTGGATGTAGAATGTAGAGAAACAGCCACATTGGAGGAAGGGCCTTCAGGCAGAGGGAACAGCCCATGCAAACAGCCTGGGGCAGGACGGCACCTGATGTGTCGGAGGAACAGCGAGGAGGCCCCTGTGGCTGCAGTGCAGGGAGGAGAGGGAGAGAGGGAGTAGGCGAGGGCAGGGAGGGACAGGGCAGGTCAGGCAGGGCTTTGTGGCCCTCAGGGAGGACTCTGTTGCCTGGAGGGCGGTGAGGAGCCATGGAGGGCTTTAGGCAGTGGAGGGATGTGATGTGGGACTGGAGCCAGGTCCTGTCCCTCTCTGAGCCTCAGTCTCCTCATCCGTCAAACAGGGGAATGAGAATGCCTACCTGGGGGCCCGATGCAGAGGGGAGCGAAGGACCTCGCACAGTGGCCGGTACATGCCAGGAACACAGCTCCCACCAAGGTCCAGCCCCATTATAGCCCCCCTGGGCCTGTGACCTTCCCTCAGCCCGGATGCTCCCACTCCCACCCTCACCCCTGCAAGGCCTGTCCTACCTGAAGCAGCCAGAGGGTGCCTGTGAGTCAGGGTCCAACCCTCCTCTGCCCGCAGCCCTCCATGGCTCCCACCTCCGGCAGGATCAAAGCCCAAGTCCTCCTTGTAGCCTACAAAGCCCTGCACAACCTGTTCTGTCCTCTCCCTGCCCTCCCCTCCCCGCTTACTCCCTGTCGCTCACTTTGCTCCAGCCACACAGGCCTCCTTGCTGTTCCTCCACACCAGGCATCATCCTGTCCCAGGGCCTTTGCACAGACCTGGAATGCTCTTCCCCTCATGCTCCCCATGGTCCTCCCTTTCCTCCTTCAATTCTCAGCTTCTTAAAATTGCACCCTCGGCCGGGCGTGGTAGTTCACACCTGTAATCCCAACAGTTTGGGAGGCTGAGGGGGATGGAGCACCTGAGGTCAGGAGTTCGAGGCCAGCCTGGCCAACATGGCAAAACCCCATCTCTACTAAAAACACAAAACATTAGCCGGGTGTGGTGGCGGGGGCCTATAATCCAGCTGCTTGGGAGGCTGAGGCAGAATTGCTTGAACCCAGGAGGCAGAGGTTGCAGTGAACTGACATTGCACCATTGTGCTCCAGCGGCCTGGGTAAGAGAATGAGACTCTGTCTTAAAAAAAAAAAAAAAAAAAATTGCACCCTTAAGCCTGCCCCACCCGCCTCCTTCTTTCCCTGGCCTCCTTTTCCTCAGTAGGACTCAGCAGCACGCTGTCCACTTTCCCTCCATGTCCTGGTCACTGCCTGTGTCCCCCATCTGATTATCAGAGCCATGAGGGCAGGAACTTTGTTTTGTTCTTAGTAGCAGTAACCCCAGAACCCAGAACAGGGCCTGGCACACAGCAGGTGCCCAATAAATGTAGGTACATGAATTGTTGAAAGGTGGTTGTCATTATCCTTATCCCCTCTGTGTTCCGGATCAGTCCCTGTCCCCCTTTTTGGCCTCCTTCTCCCACTCCAGCCACCCTCCCCAGCCCTGGGGGAACCGGGGGGGTGGGAGAGGGAAGAGCGGGTAGGACCAGCCACCTCCAGCAGCCTTCAGCCCCTCATCACGCTGATGGCCAAGCAGGAGTCCTGGTGATTTTCTTGTTGAATCAGAGGAGGGGTCGTAAGCCTGGCAGTGGCCACACTTGTGTAGGGGGACTTCATGCCACAAGGTTGCCTGAGCTCGGTTCTGGCCAGGGGCTGTCCTGTGGGATGGCTTCCCTGGAGATGGTGGGGATGGGTCTATGTGGGTGGGTACAGAAATGCCACGGGGTCCCGACCCCCGGCTCAGCCTGTAAACCCAGCTCAGACCATCTTGGTGGGGGTGGTAGGCAAGGCCCGGCGAGCCCCCTCTTACCCTATTTCTGGCCCAGGGTCCCCGCCTTTAGCTCTGGACTCTCCACCAGCAAAACCCCAAAACTCCACGAGGTTTTCAACGATGAACAGATGGTCACAGGCGGCGGGGGCCGAGCCGAGTCTGAGAGGACCCAGGGTCTCTGGAGCAGTCCGGCTGCCCTCCCAGTGAGGAAACTGAGGCAGGGAGCCCCCCTCCATGCCCCTGTGCCCGGGGCTGGGAAGCCGGTGCCATCCTCGGAAGATCCCCAGAGCGGCCACGTCATAGCTGGCGAGGACAGCTCCGGGGAGGGCGAGGACCGGGCCCACTGCCATGTCAAATTCCTCCCGGAGCGGTGGGGGAAGAAGGAGACGGAGTGCTTTTTTCGTCTTCCCTTCATCCTCACCCCCCCCCCCACCCCAACTCCACAACAGAATCAAAAGGAGGAGAGAGAGCGCTGTTGGCAGGAAGAAGGAATTGGAGCCAAGCCGAGGCTGGGCTCACCCTGAGAAATCACACTCGGGGCGGGAAGAGAGGACAGAGGCTCTTCCACCCCTTCCCAGCATTTTGTAAAAGCAGAGAGGGGGTGGCCCGCTCAAAGGGCATCAGACGTGGCCTTCATGGCCCGCAGCTGGCAGCTGCCACCTCTCCCACGAGTGGCTCGACAGGCTTTCTACCGCCAGACCTTAGCTCGGGCCGTCCTCTCCTCCTGAAATGCCTTTCTCGTCTACCTCAGTCTCCTTCCAGGCACCACCTGGGATCTGGACTTCAAGCCCCATGGACCTACAGGGCCAAGAAGAGTCGTGTTGCAGCCTAAGGCCAAAATAAACCCCAAAATCAGTAATACATAATCCATCTTTTTGTTTGTTTGCTTGTTTTTTTTGAGACAGAGTCTCACTCTGTCGCCCAGGCTGGAGTGCAGTGGCGCAATCTCGGCTCACTGCAAGCTCCGCCTCCCAGGTTCATGCCATTCTCTTGCCTCAGCCTCCCGAGTAGCTGGGACTACAGGCACCTGCCACCACGCCCAGCTAATTTTTTTTGTATTTTTAGTAGAGATGGGGTTTCACCGTGTTAGCCAGGATGGTCTCGATCTCCTGACCTTGTGATCTGCCCATCTCAGCCTCCCAAAGTGCTAGGATTACAGGCGTGAGCCACTGCACCTGGCCTGTAATCAATTTTTATTTAAATATTGGTATTTCATTCATTCTAGATCTTCTGCAGTCACTTTTATTCTTAGAAAGTTTGTGTTAAAACATGAGTTATCAGTTGGGTAAGGTGGCCCCACCCACCCAGCACCCAATGTGAACCCAGCATTTTGGGAGGCCAAGGCAGGAGGATTGCTTGGGGCCAGGAGTTCAAGACCAGCCTGGGCAACATAGCAAGACCCCATGTCTACAAAAATTTAAAAATTAGGCCAGGCGCAGTGACTCACGCCTGTCATCCCACCACTTTGGGAGGCCGAGGCAGGAGGATCACTTGAGGTCAGGAGTTCGAGACCAGCCTGGCCAACATGGCGAAACCCTGTCTCTACTAAAAATACAAAAATTAGCCGGGTATGGTGGTGGGCACCTGTAATCCCAGCTACTCAGGAGGCAGGAGAATAGCTTGAATCCAGAGGCGGAGGTTGCAGTAAGCCAAGATTGCACTGCTGCATTCCAGCCTGGGAGACAGAGAGAGACTCCATCTCGAAAAAACAAAACAAAAAAAGACAGAGAGAGAAAATAAAATAAAAGAACTCCAGGGAGGGGAAAGGGCTATGCATGTCTGAACTCTGGCCCAGACTGTGGAGCTGTGCAGGGACGGAGGGGCCCCAGGCACAGTGGGGCCGGCTGGACTAACCTGGTCATCATTCTTTGCTCCAGGAGCTTCGGACTGAGTTTTCAGGGAAGGCACGGCTGCCTGGGTTCCTTCCTAGTGCCAGAGCCCGCTCTCGGGGGCATGACCCCAGCAGATCCGGCCACGCCAGCGGTCCCATTGTGTGACCCTGGGTAACCCATTTCCTTCATCTGACGCCTCCTCTATCAAACGAGGTAATAAGGGCTCCCCTGCCTGGCCTGGGGCTGTCTGTGCATGAAATGGGATAATTGCCGGAAACCGCGGCCTGACTACCTAAGCTGTTATTAAGGTTGCAGACCTACCTGTGGGCCTCAATTTCCTCATCTATAAAATGGTCTCATACCTGCTGCTGTTAACCTCTCAGGGCTCTGGAGGATCAAGGGGCACTAAGGATGCCTCGCAGAAGAAACATCTGAAGGCCAAGCAAATTCTGCAAAAGTGGCCACAGTGGCTTTTCTTGTGGGGTTGCTTTCCCCCCACCCTCAATTTGTATAATGTCCCTTGCAGAAGTATGGAGAAAGAGGAAAAAATATAACAAACGAACAAGCAAAAAACAGGCAACACAGCCGTTGTTGCATTTTTTTTTTTTTTTTTTTAAACAGAGTGTCACTGTGCTGCCCAGGCTGGAGTGCAGTGGCCAGATCTCAGCTCACTGCAAGCTCCGCCTCCCGAGTTCAAGCAATTCTCTTGCCTCAGCCTCCCAAGTAGCTGGAATTACAAGTGCGTGCCACCACGCCAGGCTAATTTTCGTGGTTTTTTTTTTAGTAGAGAGGGGGTTTCACCATGTTGGTCAGGCTGGTCTCGAATTCCTGACCTCAGGTGATCCACCTGCCTCGGCTTCCCAAAGTGCTGGGATTACAGGTGTGAGCCACTGTGCCCGGCCCATTGTTGCAATTTTAACCTCTTTTCTCCTGTTCCCGAACCCCATCCCTCAGTTTCTTTTTTCTTTCTTTTTTCTTTTTTTTTTTGAGACAGAATCTTGCTCTGTCGCCCGGGCTGGAGCACAGTGGTGCAATCTCAGCTCACTGCAACCTCCACCTCCTGGGTTCAAGCTATTCTCCTGCCTCAGCCTCCCAAGTAGCTGGGACTACAGGCACATGCCACCATGCACAGCTAATTTTTGTATTTTTAGTAGAGACGGGGTTTCACCATATTGGCCAGGCTGGTCTCGAACTCCTGACCCCAGGTGATCCACCCGCCTCGGCCTCCCAGAGTGCTGGGATTACAGGCATAAGCCACTGCACCTGGCCATCCCTCACTTTCTTTTCCTGCCCTTTTTTGCTGCTAAGAGATAGAAGGTAGAGCCATTGGACCTGAAGGAGATGTGCTCTGTGAGTCTACCTGCCCAAATGCAAATCCCAGACTTGATGTTGGCTGTGTGGCATTGAGAAAGTGCCTCAACTTCTCTGTGCCTCAACTTCCTCATCTGTAGACTGGGAATGATACTATTAGTTTGGTGCCAAAGTAATTGCAGTTTTGGTCAGGCATGGTGGCTCACGCCTGTAATCCCAGCACTTTGAGAGGCCGAGGTGGGTGAATTACAAGGTCTGGAGCTCAAGATCAGCCTGGCCAACATGGGGAAACCCCATCTCTACTAAAAATACAAAAATGAGCCCACCGTGGTGGCACGCGCTTATAATCCCAGCTACTTGGGAGGCTGAGGCAGGAGAATCACTTGAGCCCTGGGGGTGGAGGCTGCAGTGAGCCAAGCTCACGCCACTGCACTCCAGGCTGGGCAACAGAGTGAGACTCCATCTCAAAAAAATAAGTAAATAAATAATTTTTGGTAGAGACGAGGTTTTCTCATGTTGGCCAGGGTGGTCTCAAACTCCTGGCCTCAAGTCACCTGCCTGCCTTGGCCTAGTTTTTGTATTTTTAGTAGAGATGAGGTTTCACTATGTTGGCCAGCTGGTCTCAAACTCCTGACCTCAAATGATCCGCCCTTCTTGGCCTCTCAAAGTTTTTCCTTTTTTTTAGTGATGAGTTCTGCCTCTGTGGCCCAGGTTGGAGTGTAGTGGTGTCATCATAGCTCACTGGAGCCTCAGCCTCCCTGGGCTCAAGTGATCCTCCCTCCTCAGCCTTCCAAGTAGCTGGGACAACAGGTGTGCTCCACACCCACAGCTAATTTTTAAAATTTTTGTAAAGATGGGATCTCTCTAGATTGCCCAAGCTGATCTCAAACTCCTGGGCTCTAGCAATCCTCCTGTTTCAGCCTCCCAAAGTGCTCAAATTACAACTATGATCCACCCTGCTGGGTTTTGTTTTTTTACATTGTTTAGTGATTGAAAGAAGTCAAAAGAACACTTTGTGACACATGAAAAGTACGTGTGATTCACATTTCAGTGTGTGTAAAGTTTTATTGGCACATAGCCACGTTTATTCATGACTATGCCGTCTATGGTAGCTTTTGTGCACTAGGGCACAGCTGAGCAGGTGCAATGGGGATGATATGTCCTGCGAAGATGAAAATATTTACTCTCTGGCTCTTTACAGAAAAAGTTTGCACACCCCTGAGTTAATGTATCATGAGCACTTTGAACAATGCTGGGCATAAAATGTGCTGGTATTGTTATTCAAAATGTGTTTCAGGTCAGGCATGGTGGTTCAAGCCTGTAATCCCAGCACTTTGGGAGACTGAGGAGGGCAGATCACCTGAGGTCAGGAGTTTGAGACCAACCTGGCCAACATGGCGAAACCCATTTTAATCTCTACTAAAAATACAAAAATTAGTCAGGTGTGATGGTACGTGCCTGTAATCCCAGCTACTCAGGAGGCTGAGGCAGGAGAATCACTTGAACCCACGAGGCAGAGGTTTCTGTGAGCTGAGATCGTGCCGCTGCACTCCAGCCTGGGCGACAGAGCGAGACTCCATCTCAAAAAAGAAAAATTGTGTTTCAGGTTGGGCGAGGTGGCTCATGCCTGTAAACCCAACACTTTGGGAAGCCAAAGCAAGAGGATCATTTGAGCCCTGGAGTTCAAGATCACCTTGGGCCACAGAGCAGATCCCATCTCTACAAAAAATTTTTAAAAAATTAGCCAGGTGTGGTGGTGCACTCCTGTAGCCCTAGCTGGTCAGGAGGCTGAGGTAGGAGGATCCCTTGAGCCCAGGAAGACAACGCTGTAGTGAACTATTAATGCACCACTGCACTCCAGTCTGGGTGACAGAGCAAGACCCTGTGTCAAAAAAGAAATGCACAAAGGTAAAAAAAATTATATATGGTTCATACAAAAATTATATCCTATGTTGTCCCCTATAAACATCCCATCATCATTATGTCTCCCAGACCACTGACAATTTTTGGAAGCCTCACTGTGCCATCTCGTGAAATGTCCTCCACAGTCCCCTACTGCTGGACACTTAAGCTGTTCCCAGTTGCTAAGATGGAGCTACAGGGACAGCCTCACATTTTAAGCTAGATTTGCTTTTATGTAACAATCACTTTTATGTCATTCACTATGTGTTAAGTCCTGTCTCTGGGCACTTTGCAAATATCAACTTATTTCATGCTCTCTCCAACTCCCATAAACTCCCCATTTTGCAGATGGGAAAACAGAGGTTCTGTAGGTTGAGGTGACTTGCCCAGGATATGAACTCAGGCTGGACAGCTCCTGTCAATGCCCTGAGACGCCTGTCTCCTTCCCTACAGTGGAGACCCAGGAGCCAAATCACTCTGTCAAAGGGGAGCAAAAATTCCTGCTGGGCGCGGTGGCTCACACCTGTCATCCCAGCACTCTGAGAGGCCGAGATGGGTGAGTTACTTGAGCCCAGGAGTTTGAGACCAGCCTGGGCAACATGGTGAAACACCATCTCTACTAAAAATACAAATATTAGCTGGGTATGGTGGTGCATGCCTGTAGTCCCAGCTGCTCAGGAGGCTGAGGTGGGAGGATCGCTTGAGCCCAGGAGTTGGAGGCTGCAGTGAGCCATGATCATGCCACTGCACTCCAGCTTGGGAGACAGAATAAGACCCTATCTCAAAAAGTAATAATAATAATAATTATATATGTACATATAATATGTAATACATACACGAGATTTTTGAAAATTACGTTGTTTTTGCCTAGGCTAGAGTGCAGCAGTATTCATAGCCATAGCCATGATCATAGCACACTATAGCCTGGAACTCCTGCGCTCAGGTGATCCTCCTGCCTCGGCCTCCTGAATAGGTGGGACTACAGGCCTCTGAATTAGGTTATTTATTTATTTAAGACAGAGTCTCGGCCGGGCGCGGTGGCTCAAGCCTGTAATCCCAGCACTTTGGGAGGCCGAGGCGGGTGGATCACGAGGTCAGGAGATCGAGACCCTCCTGGCTAACACGGTGAAACCCCGTCTCTACTAAAAATACAAAAAACTAGCCGGGCGCGGTGGCGGGCGCCTGTAGTCCCAGCTACTTGGAGGCTGAGGCGGGAGAATGGCGGGAACCCGGGAGGCGGAGCTTGCAGTGAGCCGAGATCGCGCCACTGCACTCTAGCCTGGGCGACACAGCGAGACTCCGTCCCAAAAAAAAAAAAAAAAAAAAAAAAAAAAAAAAAAAAAAAAAAAAAGACAGAGTCTCACTCTGTTGCCCAGGGGGGAGCGCAGTGGCACAATCTCGGTTCACTGCAATCTCTACCTGCCAGGTTTAAGAGATTCTCCAGCCTCAGCCTCCCAAGTAGCTGGGATTACAGGCACCTGCCACCATGCCGGCTAATTTTTTTTTGTACTTTTAATAGAGACAGGGTTTTGCCAGGTTGGCCAGCCTGGTTTCGAACTCCTGACCTCAAGTTATCTGCCTGCCTCATCCTCCCAGAGTGCTAGTAGTATAGGCAGGAGCCACTGTGCCCAACTGTTTTTGCCTTTTGCATAGCACAGTCATGAATATCCTGGGTCATGTTTCCTGTGGATATTTATCTAGGAGAGCAAAGGCTATGTTATTTGGCACATGTATGTTCAGTGTTGTGGCTAATGTCAGTCTGTTTTGCAGAGAGACTGCAGTGTGGAAGAGCTTTGTGTACCCGTGGCTTCTAACACTCGGTATTGTTGGACATTTTATACTAGGGGACAGTGAAATGGGAGTAAAATGGGGCCTGTGACTTTATCATACATGTCCTGGATTCCTAACAACGTTGGACATCTCTTCATGTATTTGTCAGATGCTTGTGTTTCCTCTTTTGTAAAATGCCTTCTCAGGCTTTGCACTTTTTTTTTTTTTTTTTTTTTGAGGCAGAGTCTCGCTCTGTTGCCCAGGCTGGAGTGCAGTGGTGCAATCTCTGCTCACTGAAAGCTCCACCTCCCGGGTTCACGCCATTCTCCTGCCTCAGCCTCCTGAGTAGCTGGGACTACAGGCACCCGCCACCAAGCCCGGCTAATTTTTTGTATTTTTTAGTAGAGACGGGGTTTCACTGTGTTAGCCAGGATGGTCTTGATGTCCTGACCTCGTGATCCGCCTGCCTCAGCCTCCCAAAGTGCTGGGATTGCAGGCTTGAGCCACCGCGCCCGGCCTGCACATTTTTCTTTTGAGTGATTGTCTTTTTCTTATTGGAACTTCATTCTTTTTTTTAAGTGATGGGGGAGTGGGGGGGTCTCACTATGTTGCCCAGGCTGGTTTCGAACTCCTGGCCTCAAATGATCCTCCTGCCTCACCCTTCTAAGTAAGGAACTTGATTCTTTTTAAAAGACTGTATGAGATTCCATCGGAAGGTTTTCCTTTTCTTTATGGCATGCATTCTTTTTTTTTTTTTTTTTTTTTTTTGAGATGGAGTCTTGCTCTGTTGCCCGGGCTGGAGTGCAGTGGTGTGATATCAGCTCACCTCAAGCTCCGCCTCCCAGGTTCACGCCATTCTCCTGCCTCAGCCTCCCGAGTAGCTGGGACTACAGGTGCCCACCACCTCACCCGGCTAGTTTTTATTTATTTATTTATTTATTTATTTATTTATTTATTTATTTTTGAGACAGAGTCTAGCTCTGTCGCCCAGGCTGGAGTGCAGTGGTGCGATCTCGGCTCACTGCAAGCTCCGCCTCCCGGGTTTAGGCCATTCTCCTGCCTCAGCCTCCCGAGTAGCTGGGACTACAGGCGCCCGCCATCTCGCCCGGCTAGTTTTTTGTATTTTTTAGTAGAGACCGGGTTTCACCATGTAGACCAGGATGGTCTCGATCTCCTGACCTCATGATCCACCCGTCTCGGCCTCCCAAAGTGCTGGGATTACAGGCTTGAGCCACCGCGCCCGGCCTTTTTTTTTTTTTTTTTTGTATTTTTTAGTAGAGACAGGGTTTCACCATGTTAGCCAGGATGGTCTCGATCTCCTGACTTCGTGATCCACCCGTCTCGGCCTCCCAAAGTGCTGGGATTACAGGCTTGAGCCACCACGCCCGGTCATATGGCATGCATTCTTAACAAAGGCAAAATTGGTTCTTGGCGGGGGAGGGTGTGAAAAAATCTTACTCTTTTAATATACTAAACACAGCAAAACAGAGATATACATATAGTATATAAGCAAATATACAGGATATCTATGTTACTAAATTTTCATGTGGGGTGATGAGGAAAAAATGTCTGAAAAGATCTATAGGTGATAATGACAAACAAGGTTTTTTTTTTTTTTTTCTGGAGACAGAGTTTTGCTCTGTCGCCCAGGCTGGAGTGCAGTGGCATGATCTCGGCTCACTGCAAGTTCTGCCTCCCGGGTTCACGCCATTCTCCCTGCCTCAGCCTCCAGAGTAGCTGGGACTACAGGCACCCACCACCACGCCCAGCTAATTTTTTTGTAGTTTTAGTAGAGACGGGGTTTCACCGTGTTAGCCAGGATGGTCTCAATCTCCTGACCTTGTGATCTGCCTGCCTCGGCCTCCCAAAGTGCTGGGATTACAGGCGTGAGCCACCGTGCCCGACCAACAGACAAGGTATTTTTATACTAATTTTCATGAGTATATGGCAACAAACATTTTTAGGGGCATACATACCTTTTCTTTTTTGTTTTTTGTTCTTATTTGTTTGGTTGGTTTTGGGTTTGCTGGGATTTTTATCTAGTTTATTTCTTTATTTTGAGAAAGAGTCTCACTCTGTTACCCAGGCTGGAGTGCAGTGTTGTGCTCTCAGCTCACTGCAAGCTCTGCCTCCCGGATTCAAGCGATTCTCCTGCCTCAGCCTCCCGAGTAGCTGGGACTACAGGCACCCGCCACCACACCTGCCTAATTTTTATATTTTTCATAGTGAAGGGGTTTAGCCATGTTGGCCAGGCTGGTCTCGAACTCCTGACCTCAAGTGATCCACCCACCTCAGCCTCCCAAAGTGCTGTGATTACAGGCGTGAGCCACCACACCCAGCCCCTGTTGGTTTTTTGAGACAGGATCTCACTCTGGCGCCCAGGCTGGAGTGCAGTGGCGTGATCACAACTCACTGCAGCCTCAATCCCAAGGCTCAAGCAATCCACCCACCTCAGTCTCCCACGTAACTGGGACTACAGGTGTGTGCCACCATGCCCAGCTAATTTTTAAAATGTTTTGTAGAGATGAGTTCTCACTATGTTGCCCAGGCTGGTCTCAAACTCCTAGCCTCAAGTGACCCTCCCACCTCTGCCTTCCAAAGCACAGGGATTACAGGTGAGCCACTGAGCCTGGCCCATATATGTGTTTTCTTAAGTTTAGAATAAGCTCCCAAAATTTAGACAGTAAAATCTGAGCCTGTCTTAGGCCTGTGCCACACAAGCCAAACTGCTTTTACAATTCATACACCCATTCAAGCAATGATGAAAATGCTTGTTTCAACACATCCTCACCAGCACTGGTGACTTTGAGGAGTGCCAAAACATGGTCGATTCTTACTGTTTTTCCACCTTTCTTTGGTCTCTGTAAGGCTGAACCTTTTCAATATGTTTGCTAATCACGCTGTCCCTGGGGAACGTTCTAGAATAGAACATCGTGTTGACTCCTATGAAAAAAAGGGGGTCCCTTCATGTGGAGGGGCAGAAATTTAGCTGTGATGTAGCCTATGGTTATGCAGAAAGCAGAATTTGCAAGCAGTGAACTTGGATATGTAGCCTAGGGGAATTTCCAGCAAAGTGTTGAAAGCGCAGGCTGGTTTCTTCTCTCTGCTTGTTATAAAATGTGAGAGGAAATAGACAGATTGAGGGAAGAAGTGTGAAGTAAAAAGGAACCAGGACTTGATAATCTGGGAAATTCTAAGCCCATTGAGATCACAAAAGATGCTAAAATTAGATGCTCCCGACCATCACCACTTCTCAGCTCGGTGACCTCAGGCAAGTGTCTAAACCTCTCTGAGATTCAGTTTCCTCATCTGTAAAATGGGCTTGATGGTAATAGCACCCACTTCAGAGGGCTGTGGTGAGGGGTAAGTGAGTAGGTTCATGTCAAGCACTTCACGCAATGCCGGGCAGGTGCAGGGGTGATTTCGTAGGGAAAATGATAGGTGAGAGGCGCTGCGTCAGTGCTCCACTGTCTCTACGCCCCTCTTTACTTCCTGGCTGCTATCAACCCATCCCTCCTCTCCTCTCCTCACCCACAGGTACCTAATTCCCCGAGGCAGGGGAGGGGGTGAGAATTCAAGCTGAGGATTAGTAGAGGCCGATTAGAGACGGGCGGGAGCAGGAGGGAGGAGGGAGGGTCTCTAACCCACTAATCCTTCCCTTGCCGGTCCTGCCTCAGGTTTGCGGGAGGGATGGGGGCCTGCAGAACCTTGGTACCTGCCACACCCCTGGATAAAGCATTAGGGTCCCTGCTGGTTGACCCCAGGTTGACCCCTCTCTGGGCCTCATTGGTTCCTTCTGAACTATGGGGTGAAGACTGCAGAAATGAAATGGGAAAGCCTCAGCGTCTGAAGATGAGGGCACAGGGTAAATGCCTCGGGGCTGGCTGAGACATCCTTCGGGTAGACAACACTTACTGAGCACCTACCATGTGGGCAGAGCTGCTGGCATCACTGTCGCCTAGAACTGCTCAGCTCCCAGAGTGCCAGACTCAACTTCCAGAACCCCCAGACTCAGCCATGGCTCCGGAGGGGCGCTCCGGGGCCTGGTTCCCCTCCTGGGGTGCCGCCTGCTCCCACCCTCACCCTGGGCGTCCTCCCTGGGGGAGTAGGGAACCACTCCCCCAAAGGGGTCCCTGAAATCCTGGATCCTCAGTGTGTGTGTGTGGGGGGGGAACTGGGGAAAGACAGAAGGACCACAGCAGAACCCCTTTCACCAGTCACCCCCTGCAACCTCCCCCAGCTGCGCCAGACGCAGAGCCGGTGGGGGGGAGGGGGCGGTGCCTACTCTGCGGCTGTCAGAGGAGGGGGACTGCGGGAGAGCGCTTGGGGGGGCGCTGCGGCAGGCGGTCCCAACCCGCAGCGACTCGCGCGGCAGGGGCGGGGGCGCTGACCCACCTCGGCCCGGCCCCTCCCCCGCTGCGGAGGCCTCGCCATTAATCCTGATCGGGGGAGGGGGCGCCCCCACTTCCTACGGGGGCCGCTGCGAGCACTCCCCTGCCGCCCCCCGCCTGGAGCCCCTGCGGGACCCCCAGGGGACCCCCGCCCCCAGGTCTGTCGCCCTCGGTGTCGGAGTCTCTGTCTGTGTCCCTGTCTGTCCCGTTTCCCTGCTGTGCGTGTGTGTAGCCGCGTGTCCCCCGAACACCTGCAGTCACCGGCCAGGGCGGCTGGGGGAGGGGTCCTGGGGGTCGCGCGTGGGTCCCTCTGAGGTCTGGGTGTCTTTCTGGGACTGTGCGCCGGTGTGATCTCGGGGTGGCAGCCCCACAGGCTGCGAGTGTGCGTCCGTGTTGGCCTCCTGCAGAAGGTGTGTGTCCCAGATGCCTCCCCGGCTTCAAGCGTGGGTCCCCGTGTGCCCGGCGGACACCCACGGGCGGTGTGTCCGTCACACGCTGTAGGTGCCGCGCGTGGGGATCTCTGCGCGTGTCCGTGTGTGGTGTGTATGTGTCCGCGGCTGAGTCGAGGAGGCCCGGCCCGCCGGTGTCCCCGAGTCGCCTGCGCGCGAGTGTGTGTGTGCGCGTGTGTGTGCGCGCGCGCAGCGGCGAAGGTGGATCCGCTCGCTCCGCAGCGAGCCCGGCCGGGGCCCCTCGACCTGCAACAGCCGCCGCCGCCGCCGTTCCCCGGGCCTCCCCTCGCGCGGGCCGGGCCGGGGATGGAGCCGCAGCCAGAGCCGCTACAGCCGGAGCCGCGGCGCGGAGCAGCCTGAGGCGCGGGCGGCGCGCGGGACCGGGGGGAGGGCGGGCCGAGGGGTGGGTCCTGCGGGCCGGGGGGGCGGGCGCGGCGCGCCCCCTCCCTGGCGCGCTCGCTCCCTCCCCCGCGCGCCCTCCCTCGCCGCCTCCTCCCGCCGCCTGCGGCCCCCCCTCGCCGGGGACCGAGCGCGCTCGCTTCGGCGCCGGCCTCGCCTCCTCGCAGCAGCGCCATGGTACGTCGCCGCACCCACTTTCGTTTTCGCCCGGGGACTTTTTGGGGTGGTGCGTGGGCTCCGGGCGAAAGTTACAAGGTCTGGGGGGACAGGGGGCGGGGGCCACCCGGAGGAGGGGCTCAAGGCGGGGACCCCCAGTAGCCCGTCGCCACGGGACCCCTACCCACGATCCCCCCGACCCCGGCTGGGGGCGGAGCTGGCGCGCGGGGCGCCGCGAGAGACCCCAAGTGGGGGGCCCCTAGCGGGCGCCGCGGAGTTGGCGGGGAGGGCGGGGCTCCCCGGAGAAGGCCCCTGCAACCCCAGGCCGGGCCCCCGCCCCCTCCCCGGGCCAGACCCCAGGCGGGAGGGCGCGGCTCTGGGCGCACGACCCCCGAGCGCGCAGTCCATAGGGGAGCCCAGGCCAAGGAAGGGGCGCACGGCGGGGCGGCGCGGGGGGCGGGGGTCGCGGCGGCCCCCGCGGGGTGCCCCGGCCCGGGCGAGCGCGGCGCGCCAGCTAGCGGAAAATGGCCGCTGCGGAGAGGGGCGGAGAGCGCGCCGCGGCCGCCGCCGGGCGCCTTGAACTTGGAGCCGGGCGGGCGGCCGCGCTCGGCGCCGCGCAGGAGCAGCCGCCCCTCCTGCTCTCGCACCGCCCCCGCCCCGCCCCTCGGCAGACCCCGGCCCGGCTGCCGCGCGCGCGGGGTCCCCAGCTGGGAGGGACCCCCGGGTCTCGGCCGAGCGCGCCCCAGGCCCGGGAGCAGCGGTGGCTGCACTTGGGGTTCCGGTGTCCGGTCGACTGGCGTCTGTGTCGTGCGCACCTCTAGGGGTGCGTGGGAGCCCCTGCGCTCCTTAACGGGCCGGCACTGGCGCCTGGGGGAGCGTCCGGGGTGCGCGCGACTCGGTGGTCGCGTACCTGCCGTGGGGCCGCGGGTCCTGGCGCGTCGGTTCCGCCGCTTTCTGTGTCCGCGTGTGTCTGCACATCCACGTGCTGGCGTGTGTTGTTGTGAGCGCCGCCCGCATTGTGAGGCTGCGGGACACTCTTGTGTCTTTGGATAACTGGGCGACTGTGCGCGCGTCCCTGCGGGGCGGTGTCGTGAAACTATGGCTGGGCTGTGTGTCCGCGGGGCCGCGTGTCCCTGGGTGACCGTGGGGTGTCCCCGTGTGGGTGTGTGGCGGTTGAGGGGGGTCGCCAGGGAGTGGAGAACTGTCGAGTGGCCGCGTTCCAGGGGACAGTTGGGTGCCGCTCGCTGTGTGCGAGTGACTGGCGCTGAGTGACCCCCCAGGGAAGGGTCTGCCTTCCACTCCTGGCCGCGCCTCCCCCAGTTCCTTTTATCCTGTAACTGGGGACTGCCTGAGCGGCGGGGGAAGAGCGCTCCCTCTACCTTTTCAAAACTGTGTCCCTTTACCTCCCCCCTAAGTCCCCTCCACTTCCCCCAGCCTTCGGGGTCCCCCATCCGCTTGACCTAGGGGGTCCTGGCTGGAGGTTCGGGCGCGAGGTGGCGCCGGGACGCGATCACTCGGCGCGCAGACGTCGCTCGCCAGGGGTTGCGCTTGCGCGGGGACCTGCCCCAAGGGGGGCGGGGCGGCAGGGGTTCCCCCCTCCCTGCGCGGCCGTGGAAGTCCCGAGGGGTGGGTGGTTACAGCAGAACAGGGGTTAGGAGGGGCCCGGTAGGTGGCTAAAGAGACCCCTCTTATCCTATGCTGGGGAGAGCCCAGGGACACCCGGACTGGTCCCGCAGTCCCGCAGTGCCGCCTCTAGCACTTGCCCCCAATGGACCAGAGGCTGTGGGCACAGAGAGCTGTTTTCTCACCTCCAGGGGAATCCCCGCCGCTCCCCACCCCCACCCCGCCCCCAGTGTGTTTGATATAATTTTCTAAATAGAAAAACCCCAAGGCCGGGCTGGTGTCTCTCCTGTTCTTCTTGGCGTCCCATCATGGGGGGCTGTTTGGGGTTTGAAGAAGGAGAGAAAACTCATCCCACAAAGACACGGAGACCTCCCCCCACAACACTCAAGGTCACACTTGGGTTGTCACCATCCCCCACACCCACTCCCAGTCTCAGACTCAGCGCTCTCCCTCCGCACTCCCGGATCGGACAGTGGGATGCCCTGGCCTTCAGCATGCGGCATGCACCTCTGTCCCCATTTTCTGTCCTGTGCACAGTGGGACACACGTGCATGCAGTCATAATTACACACACACACCCCCACAGCACTCCCTCACGGTGCCTGTGTCTGTATGACTATGCACACACAACCACACAGAGACTCATGTAGACACACAGGCCTGTCTAGAGACAGATGTCACACACACAGGCGTGCACGGACACACACGGGCAGACGCACTCACGGACACAAACACCGCACTTGTGGGGGGGAGGGGAGGACAACCATGTCGCCCTCCTGCCCTTCCCTGTCCCCACTGTGCTTCTGCAGGGCCAAGAGCCCAGCCCCGGGGAAGAGCTGGTGTGGGAGAAGCAGGGAGGTGGCGTGCTGTGTGTCATTGTGATGGTGCGTATGTGACTCTGTGTGTGCCTGTGTGGGAATACCAGGAGGGTTCCACTTGTGGGTGTGTGTGTGCTTGTAAGAGTGTGTGGTCTGTGCGGAGTGTGTGTGTGATTGTGGACAAGTGCCCACATGTTTGTGGTTGTGTCTGCCCTTGTGTGGGGGCAGCCGTGTCCCTGTGTTGTGCTTGTAAAGGAGCGTCCTGTGGGCAGTTGGGAGGGTGTGTTTGTGACTGTGTGTGCCATGTGGGCCTGTGTGTTTGTGTGTCTCTGCTCGCCCCTCTTTGAGGAGGTATTTGAGGTCAGGTGTGGGGAAGGCTGTGATCATGTATGTATGGGTCTGTTTTTGTGTGAATCTGTGTGCGTATGTTTGTGTCTTTGTGTGTAGGTGTATGTCGTGTGGAGTCTGTGTCTGCAACTGAGTCTGCACAGTGTGTGTCTGTGTGTCTCTGTGGGTTGTAGTGTGTGGTGTGTGTGACTCTGTGTGGTATGTGTCTTTATCTGTACCAGCCTCAATGGCCTATCTGACTTTTAACTCACTTGACCTTAACATCCCTTTCTACAGCCTCAGTTTCTCATCTGTAAAATGGGACCATATGGGACACTTGCAAGGTTCATGGGGAGCTGACATTGTGGGCCCCTTGCTGAGCAGGTGCGGGGCAGGGGGAGGCTGAGTGCACACTGCACTGCTGTATAATCATTTGCCTGCAAGATTTATGTCCTTTATTCTCTGGGTGTGGTGGCTGTGGGGTTACCATGGGGGGCTGGGGTTCCTATCTACCCTGCCTGAGCTGCTCTATGAATTGCATTCAACTTTTTAAAAGTTTTCCTTTAATTACTGAAGCCATTAGTGATCATATGAAGACGACACAACTGTATCCAGAGGAAAAAAATGCAGTCTTTCTGATGACCCCCATTTCTGGGTGGAACCCCTCTCCAGAATGTTGCCATCTATAGTTGGAGCATTTGCAGGTGTCAGAAATAATACATTCTTACAGAGGATACATGTGCATATGTGTATATTTCCATAAAGGATGTACTTGTGGAAATACTTGTGTATTTCCATAAAGGAGATATGTGTGTGTGTGTGTGTGTGTGTGTGTGTATTTTTTTTTTTTTTTGAGACGGAGTCTCACTCTGTTGTCCAGGCTGAAGTGCAATGGCACGATCCCAGCTCACTGCAACCTCTGCCTCCCGGGTTCAAGCGACTCTCCAGTCTCAGCCTCCTGTGTGGCTGACATTACAGGCACCCTCCACCATGCCCGGCTAATTTTTGTATTTTTAGTAGAGACAGAGTTTTGCCATGTTGGCCAGGCTGGTTTCGAACTCCTGACCTCAAGTGATCTGCCTGCCTCGGCCTTCCAAGGTGTTGGGATTACAGGCATGAGCCACTACACTCGGCCAAAGGATATATATACGTATGTGTGTGTGTGTGTGTGTGTGTATATATATGGATACTGTATATATTTTTATAAATACATGTGTACTCTTTAAAACCCTAAATGAGATCTTGAGTTTCCTTGCTGGGTCTACAGCAGTGGGGTCTCAGCCAGGGGTGATTCTGTCCCCAGGGGACACTTAGCTATGTTTAAGGACATTTGTGGTTGTCACGACTGGGGGGTGCTCCTGGCATGGAGTGGGTTGAGGCCATGGACACTGCTCAGCACCCTGCAATGCCCTGGATCGCCCCAACCCAGAGAGTGATCCAGCTCCAGTGTCACAGTGCCAAGGGGGAGAGCCTGGTCTACAGCTTCCTGTCTCCCCGCTTGTCGCTTGGAGACATCACCAGTTGGGAGCCACTGGTTTTACTCAGCTGCATAGTGTCCCGGCCTGTGCCAGGATTACTAAACTGGTCCCCCACACATGGACAGCATGGCGGCTTCCAAACTGTAGGCATTAGTTTTATAGGTGGCAGTCAACTCTTTTGTGCTTCTGTATCTGGGACAGTTGCAGAGATGCCGAAGAGTGAAATAACTGTAGAGAGAGTGCTTTAAAAAAAAAAAAAAAAGAGCCAGATTGTGCTGGAAAGTACCAGGAGCTAAATCGTGCACCCATCTTCCAGGCCCTCCACACACAGGTCTAAATCCACCAACTGCCTTTTTAAAGAAACTACGATGTACGGTTCCCTGCTGTAACCAGGGGCAGGTATTTGCTGACTCGCCTACAACCCAGAGAGTTAGAAGCTGGCGTCGCCCCATTTCACAGAGGGGAAAGCCGAGGTGCAGAGAGATGAAGCTGCTGGCTGGAGGAGACATAGACCCAAGTATGGAGCCCGAGCTGCATTGGCCTGCTGTGTGGATTTAGGGAACCAACTGTGTGTGCTGCGGGGGGGGGGGGGGGGGTCCCTTCCCACTCAAACTGGGATATAGGCTGCTGTTCATACACTTGCAGAAGCTGCTCCCTGCAGCCACCACTAATAGTGTTAACACACCCTTCCCACAGGCTATCTAAAGACTCCAACCTTCCCCACCTTCCGAGATGCGTCCTGTTGCCATAGCCATTTTACAGATGAGGAAACCCAGGTTCCTAGAGGGGCAGTCTGTGGTCTCTAAACGTCACCTTCCAAAGGATTCTAAGCTGCTGAATGAAGGTGGCAGGCAGGGTGGGCTGTGCAGGGGAGGGAGGGTGGAAGGCACGGGGTCTGGAAGTCTAGGAGGATTGTCTGAAGTCAACCGCAACTTTTAAATGTCTGTGAATTTTAGATTTCACCCTATACGTGTCCCTAGCGTGTTTTAATAAAATACTGCTTCACGTTATATTGGTAATGTGGATTTCCAGATACACTTCTCACCATTTAATTCAAATGCTCCCCACAGCTGCACGGTGGGTTTAAAACACAGACACACACACACACACACACACACACACACACACACACACACATTTATGGCGTGTTCGTGATGTGCTAAGCACTGTTTAAATAATGTCACCCTCACGCAGAGAGGAGTCTGGGGGGGGGGGCCAGGGAACCTATGCTCCAGGAATTCTGCTGCCTCCTAGTCTACCTGTCGGACCCTGGGCAAGTGGCTTCCATTCTCTGGGCCTCAGTTTCCTCTCCTGCAACACCTGAGGATAATGGGTGCTGGTATCTTCTGTGCCCCTGGTCCTGGGGCACCTGCCCCAGCTTGGTGAGAGGGTATCATTTGTCCTTGGGAAGCTCAGAGAGATGAAGCGAAATGGCCAAGCTTTCTAAGAATGTCTTTAGTGGACATTTGACTGAAGGTCAAGGCTCTGCTAAGGTCATTGTCCTTATCCCCAGCAGTCCTACAGGATGGGCACCTGTAAGCCACTTTATAGGGGAGAGAACCCTTGGGGTGGGAATGAGAGACACAGTAACCTCTGAACAAGCCTGGGAGGATCCAGGGAGTGAACCGGGGGAGTGTTGGGGCCCTGTCATCAGATGCCCTAGGGGCTCAGACCCAGGCAGGCCAGGTCTCTGCCCTGTTATTCTAGAAGGAGAACAGAATGTGGGCTCGGGGGCCAGATGGCCTAGCTCCAAGCCCCCCTCGCCATACCTCAGTCTTGAGATCTGTGAAAAGGGCACACCCCTGAGGCAGGTGGAAATTATTGGATACCCAGGGGGAGGCTACAAGGGTTTATCTGGCCAGCTGGAGAATCCGCCTGGGCTCCGTCCTCCTGGGGTGCTGGAGAGACACGCAGGCGAGGCCACCCCGTCCCTGCCCCTTGGGTGCTGAAGAGAGCAAATTCTGGAGCCTCCTGTGTTAGCCTGGGCCCTTCTCGCCAAGGAAAGGACGGCTGCACAGAAGCCCCTCTAGCTGGGAACCCGCAGTCCCTGCCTGGCTCTGAGGGGAGAAGGGAGCGAGGGTGCTGTGGGACCAGCAGCTCACCGTGCACCCAGAGTCGTACATCTTTAAGGGGAAAGAGGCGCGCTGGCCGGCCCCTGCGCACGTCACTTCTTCATTCCTTCCCTCCCCCCTGGCTCGTTCATCCAACTTCCCGGCCAGCTCGGGGGTGATGGGGGGGGGTGGGGAGGGGGGGGCCTTAAAAATCCACCTCTGGCCCCTCAATGTCCAGAAACAGCCCAGTACCCCCTCTCCGCTTGATCCGAGTGGGGGTCGCCCTGCAGTCCCGGGGTCCGGTCTAGTGCTCCGGGGCACTGCGTAAATACGGGAGTGGGGGGTCCTGAGACGTCGGGGGAGGCTCTCCTTTCTCGCTCGCGCCCTTTTTTCCCTCGTTTCTTTGAAAGTTGGGTGTTGAGAAGTGGGAGGTTCGGGGTGGGAGGGGAGATAAATGGGGGGTGGGAGGGGAGATAAATGGAGGAGGGAGGGGGAGGGTGTCAGAGGGTGGAGAGAGAGAGACAGAGACGGGGGAGAGAGGAAGAGAGACACCGAGAGAGACAGAGGGAGAGAGGGACAGCGAGCGAGGCGGGCGGCGCGAGAGAGGGAGAGCGGGAGGGAGGAGGAGGGAGACCGAGGGAGGAGGCGGCGAGGAGAGCGCGCCGGCCGCGGGAGGGGGGGCGGGGGGGGTGGTTTGGAAAAATGACTCAGTAACTTCAGCGCGCCCGCTCCGGCCGGCCCTGCGCCTCCCGCCGCGCCCGGGATGTATTCGTCCCCGCTCTGCCTCACCCAGGTACGGTCCTCGCCCGGCCCCCGCCCGCGCCCCCCGCGCCCTGGGCCCTGCGCGCCCCCCACATCCCAGCCCCGGAGTTTTGAAGCCGGAGGAGGCGGGACGAAAAAGGCGCGCGTCCCTCCCGCCATCCCTGCCCGGGATGCCCCCGGCGCCAAGGGCTGGGGTCCGGTGGGGGGATGGGTCAGGCTGAGGGACCCCCCCACACACACCCCTACCTACCCTGAACCCCCTACGCGGGACTCTCGCCCAGCCTCCCCACCCTCGACTCTTGGGACCTCTCCCGGATGTGGGGGCTTGGTCTGCCGATTTGCGCTCCCCCCTACTCCGACGTACTCCCCCCTGACACTCGGAAAGGTCGAGGTGGGGGCTGGTTCCCCTCCAGCAAGGGCTCTGCGGGAAGCCCCCCGCCTGCCTCTGAGAGGAATCTAGGGGGTCATGATTGGACCCTGGGTCTCCCCAGCTGGAGAGAAGGGGACCTCTCATGTGTCTCCTCTATGTCCCCCCACCAAGGTTGTACGGCCGCCCTGGCCCTGGGCCGCCTTTCCCCCGTTATTGGCCCACGTGTGCGTGGAGGGGGAGGGGGCACGAGAAGTTGGAGGCCCAGGAGGGGGAAGGGTGCTCTGGCGGCCCGGCTCGGTCCCCCGCTTTGCAATCCCCCCAGCACCATCCCGGTATTTTCGCTGCATCGATTCTGGATTCTGTAGCCGCCGCCGGGAGGAGCGGGAGGCCCGGCGCTCCGGGTCTGGCCTGGGCACTGCAGCGCTGCGGACGCCCTCGCCAGCCCGGCACCTGCCCCTGCCCCCTCCCCCTCCGTAGCCTCTCACCCCTGGCCGCACTCCCAGACTGCCCCGGGGCCCAGCCTTGTGCAATGGCTGAGGGGGTGTATGGGGAGGGGGCGGCCCCCCCCAACTCCTTCCAGCCCCAGACTCCCCGGGGACCCCGAGGTCTGCAGGTTCCGTTTTCTAGATGGCTGCTTTCCTCCTTATGCAGTGTGTCTTTAGGCTGGAGAGGTTCTGGCCTCAGTTTCCCCTGAAGTGATGTGCGGCTAAGGCTGGTTCTGGAGAGAGGGGCGGTATGGCGGGCAAACTGTCAAGTCTGGGCATGTGGGGGGTGCGAGTCCAGCGAGGGCCAGGCCAGTCTTAAGGAGCACTGTGTGGGGAGTCTGTGAGTGCCCGGCTTCCGCCCCAGGGCATGGTGCAGTGAGGGACCCCCCACGCCAGGCATGGCTCTTGTTAGGGTGTTCCTCTCCAGCCCCCTGCAGCCGACAGGGAATGTGGGGGCTGGTGCTGAGGGGGTCTGAGGCCTGTCCTACCTATGATCCCCTGAGTGACCTTGGGTAAGTCCCTGTCCCTCTCCCAGCCTCAGTTTCCCTTTCTGAGCAGCTTTGGGGAGGGGTTCCCGAAGACGGCATCTCTTTGAAGCTCTCCAAGAACAACCAGGGTTGAGTGGGCATGCTGTGTGACCTTGGGCAGGCTTTGAAGTCTCTGGGCTTATGGGGAGACCGAGGTGTCCCCGCTTTGTCCTCGCCAGCTGGAAGGAGCCATTTGGGAGGGCTGAGCGGAGGGGAGGCTGTTCCAGGCTGGGGAGGTTGGAAGGCTGCCTGTGCACCCTGGAATTCCCCCATCAGGGCTGGTTGGGAGCCATCCTGGTTGCTGGGATTGGGGGTAGTGAGAACCCCAGTCCAGGCGTTGCTTCAGAGAATTGCTAACTCGGCCTCAGTTTCTCCAGGAACAGGGCAAGGACCAGCCAGGAGGGCTGTCTGTGGAAACCGAAAAATGGAGAGGCTAAAAGCTAAAAACAAAAGCTCTCCAGGGTTGCTGCGTGTAAGAGACAGAGATGAGAAGACAGAGAGGGGCAGAGAGACAGAGGCAGAGAACTCCTAGGCCAGGGTGGGGACAGCAAGTCCCAAGTGCAGGGGGCTCCCTCCTCTCCTGTGATTCTCCTCTCTGCCCCTCCCTCCACCCCAGCCCCAGAGTGGAGCTGGGGACCCCCTTTCGGGTTTCTCTTCAGCCTGAATGTAATCCCCACTGCTCCCCCAAGGCCCAGCCTGGTCTGGGGTAGCCAGCGGGGCGGGCTGAGGGACTCAGAAGGACCCTGAGTGTCCCATGCAGGACCCTCCCACCCAAGTCCTGGCTGCCTGACTCAGTTTCCCAAATCATATCCCCTCCGTTTCTGTCATCTTGGTCTATTTTTGTCTGTCTCTATCTCTATCTTTCTTTCTCTCTGTCTCGCTCTGACACTCTCTCTGTGTCTCTGTTTCTCCCTGTCTCTCCATCTGTGTTTCTCCCCGCCTCTGTTTCACTCCCAGTCACTATTGGTCTCTTTCTGTCTCTCTTTCTCATCCTCTGTCTCTGATGTCTCAGTCTCTCCCTCTGTCTCTATCTCTTCATGTCTATCTCACCATCCCTTTCTCCTCTCTTTGCCTCTGCATGTATCTCTGATGTGTCTCTGTCTCTGTTTCTCTGTCTCTGTCTCTCTGCCCCCTTCCTCTCTGTCTCTGTGTGTCTCTCCCATATGTCTGTCTGTCTCTTCATCTCTGTCTCTCCATCCCTTTCCCCTCTCTCTGTCTCTGCGTGTCTCCCCTTGCCCCCTCTCTCCCTGTCTCTGCATGTCTCTCCTTACTCCTATCTCTCTGTCTCTCTCTGTCTCTGGGCCTCCCTCTCCCCCCTTTTCCCAGCTAATTTTACAACCTGAGCCCAACCGAAAATAGCTCCCTTTTAGCTGATCCGACCCGGATCCTTCTCGGGAGCCGAGGCTGGTGGAGGGTGGGGGGGCGCCTCGGTGCCAGCCCGCTCTGTGCCACCCAGGCCCTGCCCGCTGAGGGGGGAGCGGGTGCTGGCGGCCCTGGGGCATTCTGGGAGCCCCGGGCCAGGCTCAGCGGTGACTCAAGCTCTTTTTCACTTTTACTCTTAAGAGGAACTGTGTGGAGCCCGTGGCTCCCATAAATCCTGCCGGCGGGAAGGCCGGCCTCCCCGTGTCTGCTCTGGGCCTCCCTCCCTGCCTCCCTCCCGTCGGCGCCACCGCCACGTTATTCTGGGTTTGGGGCCAAGTCCCTCTTGGCTGCAGCGTGGAGGATTCCCCGGGCCACCTCCACCCTGCCACCCGGTCCCTGCCTCATTCATTCATTCTTTCCTTCATTCCCTCGTCCCATGCCCTCTCAGAGTAGAGCATGCTTTGCTGCCATTTCTCCAGTGGGGAAACTGAGGCTGGGAGGGGCTGTCCTCCCACCCCAGACCCCCGACCTTTGTTGGATTTTCTAGATCTTCCTTAAGCATCTCCTGGGCCCCGGGGATAGGAGAGGGTGGGGGAGGCAGCAGGGCGCAGGCCGAGTGTGGGTTCTTAGAGGGAGCTTGGGGGGTGCCTACCAGGAGCAGGGAGCCTGCAGCCCCTCAGGGCTGGCAGAGGGGCTAAGAGTCAGAGAGGGCCAGGGCCTGCCTGAAGCGGCACAGCGGAGCTGGCAGAGCTGAGGTTCAGGCCATTGTCCATCTGGCGGCTTGGGCAGGTGGGTGCTGTCTCCCTGTGTGCCCCCGACCTGGGGCCTGGTGCCCCCTGATTTACTCTCTACAAGGCGCCACCTCTCTCCTGGTGTCTCTCCCTGTCTCGATTTCTCTGTGTGTCTCTCTCTGTTTCTCCCCCTCCCCTCTCTGCGACGGAGGTGCCTCTGCGTGCCAGGGCCAAGCGCCCTGTAAATCACCAAAGCTGGGCTTCTGGCAGAGTCAGCATTCTGTCTCTCTCTCTCTCTCTCTCTCCCCACCCATTTCGTTCTCTTCTCCTCTCTCCTTCTCTCTCCCTCTCCTCCTCTCTCCCTCCTCCTCTCTCCCCACTTCTATCTCCCTCTCTCCTTCTCTCTCCCTTTCCATCTTTCCCTCTTCCTCGCTGTGTCTCTCCCCCCTCCCCCTCTCCCTCTCTCTTTCTTCTCTCTCTCTGTCTCTCTATTTCTCCCTCCCTCCCTCCTTCTCTCTCTCTTCCTCTTCCTCTTTCTCTCTCTCTGAGCTGGCCTCCCTCCCTGTCTCACACCAAATGGATGGGAAGCACTGCCTGGGCCTCCTGCCCCTGGCCACGGCCTGCCCCCCACTCTCCTGCCTGTGTCCACACCCACCTCACCTGGGTGCCGGTCTGCCTTGCAACACTTAGTGTGCAGGCACCCGTGTCCTGACCAGGACATATCCATGACCACACGCTGGGCGCACACGCGTGCACACTCCCTGACACCCACATGGACGAGGACACAGCTCTGCCTGCCTCGGATCTGCCCTAACGGGGGTCACCAACACATAGATCTAGAGTGCCCCTCAGATCTGCCTGAAAATCTTGCTCAGGAGGCTCCAAACCCAATATAGTACCTGGTATACAGTAGGTGCCAAATAACTGCTATAGAGTGGTGCCAAATAAGTGTTGCTGTGCTTGTGATTGTTGCTAAACTAATTCTCCTCTTCCCTGACTCTGGGTGGGTGACCTGCCCCCACCCCCCGCCCGACCCCAGACTGTTTCTCGCCCTGAAATGAAGTCAGCAGAAACCCCCACTTCCTCAGGACTGCTGCAGATTCAGGGAGGCAACGCAGTTCTTTTCGTCTGTTTTTTTTTTTCTTTTTGAGATAGAGTCTCGCTCTGTTGCCCAGGCTGGAGTGCAGCGGCGCGATCTTGGCTCGCTGCAACCTCCGGGGAGGCAGAACATTTCTGAGGTCCACGGTGCAGGGCTTGGTACTCAGTCGGTGCCCAATAAATACCTGTTTCATGAATTAATGAATGAATGCTTTTGGTTGAGAGGCGGGACTTTGGTCTTCCCCAGCCTCCCGTTTCTCTGCCAACATAAAATAAGAAACATAATGGCACTTTCCTCAGAGACATCACCTTAGTTCAACGCCTGGTACACAGTAGGTGCCAAATAAGCATTGCTGTGCCTGTGGTTGTTGCTAAACTAGTAATTGCATTAAACACCCCAGAGGCATTTTCCAATTTCCCTCCCTTCCCTCTGTGTGTATTTACGCAGCGTAAGCCGGGCTTTGGGTTGGGTGACAAGGACAACGGTGACTTGGAAAGGCACAGGCTTGGACCCTTCTCTACTGTGGCATTTCTGTTAGTCTTTCTTTCTTTTTTCTTTCTTTTTCCTCCTTCCTTCCTCCCTTCCTCCCTCCCTCCTTCCTTCCTTCCTTCCTTCTCTCTCTCTGCCCCTCTCTCTCTCGGAATCTTGCACTGTCTCCAGGCTGGAGTGCAGTGGCGTGATCTCAGCTCACTGCAACCTCCGCCTCCTGGGCTCAGGTGATTCTCCTACCTCAGCCTCCCAAGTAGCTGGGATTACAGGTACGGGCCACCACGCCCGGCTAACTTTTGTATTTTTGGTAGAGACGGGGTTTCACCATGTTGGCCAGTCTGGTCTCAAACTCCTGACCTCAGATGATCCACCTGCCTAGGCCTCCCAAAGTGCTGGGATTACAGGCGTGAGCCACCGCGCCCAGCTAATTCTGGTGTTTTTAGTAGAGATGGGGTTTCACCACGAGCCCGGCCTCTGTTAGTCTTTTCTCCCTGCCCAGCCCTGTCCAGGGTCTCCCTGAGTATGACCAGCCCTGCATGGGTACCAGCCTTCTTTACACATGGGGGTGCATGGACTTGGCGGGGGGGATCCCAGAGGCAGAGGATGAGAGCATTGCTTCAGTGGTCTGGATGCTGGAGATGCTAACAGATCAAAGCTATGCCCTCGTGGGACCGACAGTCTAGGCCGGGTTGGGGGCAGGCAGGAAATGAGGTGACCAGGACTCCTTGAGGATGTGGCGTGCAACAAACAAGGGGAAGGGAACCACGTGGGACTTGCAGAGTGTGCACAGTGCAGACCAGGTGTCACTGGACACTCTGGCCTCAGACTGTTTGCTCAAGGGGCCCAGGAGTGGGGTGGGGTGTCAGGAGGCCCAAGGACCGGTCCCAGCTCAGTTCCTTCCCGACTGTCTAGAGGATTTCATGCCTCAGTCTCCTCCTCCAGGCAGTGGGCGCAGTGATAGTCCCCACTTCATAGTAGGCTTTTTTTTTTTAATGGAGTCTTGCTCTGTCGCCCAGGCTGGAGTGCAGTAGCATCATCTGGGCTCACTGCAATCTCCACCTCCCGGGTTCATGCGATTCTCCCACCTCAGCCTCCCAGGTAGCTGGGATTACAGGTGTGCGCCACCGTGCCCGGCTACTTTTGGTGTTTTTAGTAGAGACGGGGTTTCACCATGTTGGCCAGGCTGGTCTCCAACTCCTGACGTCAGGTGATCTGCCCGCCTCGGCCTCCCAAAGTGCTGGGATGACAGACATGAGCCACCGCGCCCAGCCCCCATTTCATGGTAGACTTGATAGCTCATCAAATGCTAGCTCATAAAATGCTCAGCCTCTAAGAGGCACAGCCTTGCTCCCTGCCCCTCTCCCCCACCTCCTGGGCCCTGTGGCTCAGCCCTCATTGTCCTCCCAGAACATCAATGCACAGAGGGAAGTAGGGGACCCAGGGTTCATTTTGCTGACTCATTACCTTGGCAGGGAGTTTGAACCCTGTGGACTCAGTTTACCCAGATTCCTCACTGTGGCCCACAAGGCCCTGCCCAGCCTGTCCTTGTCCCCTCCCCAACTCTCCCCTCCTCTCTCTTTCCCCCTTGCTCATTCTGCTCCAGCCACATGGGCCTCCTCGCTGTTCCTCTGACACACCAGGGGTGGTCCTGCCCCAGGGCCTTTGCATGACCCATTTCTCCCTCAGAAAATTTCCTGGCCTGGAGTGCCGTCTCTCAAGACTTTGTTCAGGTGTCTGCTCCTGCAAGAGACCTTCCTGGACCACCCCAAGCTAAAAATCACCCCCCACCCCAGAGATTCTCTGGTCCCTCAAACTCTTTTAAATTTCTTCAGAGCACTTTGCCCAATTTGACGTTTTATTACATATTTTGCTGCTTTTAACCATCCGTCCCTGCCTCAGATCTGGATCCAGGTGAGGGCCGAGGCCAGGTCCCTGCCAAGTCCTCAGCACCATGCCTGGGGCAGGCATGCAGCAGGCACTCGCTAAATGTTTGTTGAGATAGTTGAACGGCCTCTCTGGGAGCTGCTCACATGTCCACAGGCTGTGATTCTCTGAGCTGGGGGAAGGAACGGCCCAAGGTTAGAGCCTGATGCTGCTGCCAGATGGGCCTGGGATGGTCTGTGTGACCACGGACGAGTCATCTGACCTGGAGAAGAGGGCATTAGAACTAGGGCTTTGAAGGATGCATAGGAATTTGGGATAAGTGCTAAGTACGTAATGAGCAGATTCTCACAAAGGATTGTTGCGTCACTTTCACCTGGAAACTTTTGGTTTGGAAATTGGAGTTTCATGTCCTGGTTTGCTGGCCTGGACTTTCAGAGTGGGAGGAGCACAGGGAGGTGAGTGAGGGGCATCGCCCAGTGGATGGCGTGGTCGTTCACCAAGGGCTTGGATCCAGATGTCTCCCTCCCAGCTGCTGCTGCTCTCTTTGGCCAGGAAGTCCCAGTGGACTAAGCTGGGGTTTCCAGGAAAGACCTGGCCTTGTTCCCCTTCTCCCCATCACCTTGCAAGGAACAAGGTCACCAGGGCAAGGAACGAGCTCCCCTTTCTCCAGCAGGCTGCAATATCCCTTTCTGCCCATCGTACAGAATAAGAGACTGAGGCCTATCTGAGGTGATCTGTTCCCTAGCCATTCAGACAATGAAAACAGACATTACTGTCACCCAGCCACCTTCTCTGACAGTGGGTGCCTCAACCATGGGCCTCAGGATTGGAGATGGGGAGGTGATAGAGCTGGATGGTCCTGGCTAGATCTGGGAAACCCTGGGTTGAGAAGGAAAGGCTGCTTGAAGGAGGGGACACTGGAGATAGGGTGTTGAGGGATGTGTAGGAGTTTGGGAGGATTTTCAGCATCTAGCTTGCCTTGGTTATCTCTTTTGCTGGTTTGGGCCTCTGAGGGCAGTGGGAGGTCCCTGGGGAAGAAGCCCTGGTTATTGCAGGTCACGTGGGACAAACAGAGTGACAACCGGCCAACCGGGCCCTGCCTCTCACCTGGTCTGATCCCCTGGGGAGGACAAGGGAGGATGGGGCAGCAGGTCCATGACCCAGTTACAAGCTGTTTGTCTTCCTGCCTCTGTAACTAGCCGGGGTCACCACTGACGTGGGCCCCCACCCCTGCCCGCCTCCCTGGCACCTGTCCCCGGAAAGGGCACGGAGAGGGGGAGGAACATAGAGAGGGGAGGGGCAGTTAGGGAGGAGGAAGGGAACTCAGATCTAGGAGGGGCCAGAATGAGAAAAGGAATTCGCAGGAGGGGGGCTCGGAAGTGGGAAGAACTCAGAGAGAGACAGACGTTGGGGAGAGAAGGAGTTGGGGGGGCAGTGATCCCTGCCCCCCTGGCGGACGCCTCCCCTGTCCCTTCCAGCAACCTCTTATCACCGAGCCCCAGTAAGCGCCAGAGCTTGGGTGGCAGCCATGGCCCAGCTGGACACCATTGTCCGGGCCTCCTGCCCTCCTGGCATCCCCTCCACGGGCAGGTCCTGTGCCTCCATGGATCCTCTCTGCCGCGTCCCACTGTCACCCCACACACCGCCCCCACCGCCCGGCTTCCCTGGCCAGACCATCTGGGCTCTGGTCCCGGCTCTGCTGACCGGCTGTGTGACCCTGTACAAACCGCTCTGCATCTCTGGGTCTCATCCAGGCAGGGGCAGGGACGAGGTTGGACAGGGCCTGGGCCGGGCCCCCTCCATCTCCCCTTTGCCTTAGCAGGTTGGCTGGGGAAGCGGGGGCAGCGGAAAAGGGCCCTGAGGTCCGGTCCCTGCTGCAGCTGTTATGGTGACTCACGCTTCGGGGGACACTGGGGTGGGGGAACTTCGCTGGTACAAGCTGACTCTGGTCTTGCTGGGTGGGAGGCTATTTTCAGAGCTTCAGTAATAGGTGAAATCTGATGTCCCGCCCCTCCCCCAAAGCACCCCATGGCCGGAGGTGGCCCAAGGGGATGTGGAGCACAGAGCAGGGAGGGTGATCTGGAAGCGGCTGCTCTGCCCATCCTGGCCTGGAAATGGGACCGAGTCCAGCCACATCCGCTGGCGCACACAGTGGGAGTGCAGGGTGAACATCTCCCTAACTTCCTGAGACCCCAGCCTCACAGAGAACAGGCTGTTCTGAGAAAGGGACCCATGGCCTTCCAGGGGGTCAGGGTCCTGGTTCTTATCCTCACACCGGCCCTGAGACCCTGTGGGACCTCAGCCAGGTCTCCACCCCTCTCTGAGCCTTAGTTTCCATGCCACAGAACACGCGGCGGGGCCTCAGGCTGTTCCCTGCTTCCTGGAAGATTGTCTGCAATCAAATGATCACGGCAATCGTGTCTGTAGTAATGAAAACACTCCAGTGTCTTGGAGAGGCTGAGGTGGGAGGATCGCTTGAGCCCAGGAATTTGAGACCAGCCTGGGTAACATAGCAAGACCCCCATCTCTAGTAAAAGTACAAAAATTAGCTGGGCATGGTGGCGCTCCTGGAATCCCAGTTACTCGGGAGGCTGAGATACGAGAATTGCCTGAACCCAGGAGGTGGAGGTTGCAGTGAGCTGAGATCATGCCACCACCTTCCAGCCTGGGCAACAGAGTGAGACATTGTCTCAAAACAGAAAAAAAAAAAGAAAGAAAGAAAATACCCCAGTGCCTTGAGAGGCCGAGGTGGGAGGATCACTTGAGCCTAGGAGTTTGAGACCAGCCAGGGCAACATAGTGAGTGAGACCCCATCTCTGCAAAAATAAAAATAAAAATTAGCCAGGCATACTGGTTTGTGCCTATAGTCTCGGCTACTTGGGAAGCTGATGTGGGAGAATCGCTTGAGCCTGGGAGTTCAGGGCCCAAGTGGCCTAAGATTGCGCTACTGCACTCCAGTGAGACTCCCATCTTTTTTTGTTTTGTTTTGTTTTGTTTTGAGATGGAGTCTCGCTCTTGTCTTCCAGGCTGGAGTGCAGTGGCGCGACCTCGGCTCACGGCAACCTCCGTCTCCCAGGTTCAAGTGATTCTCCTGCCTCAGCCTCCCGAGAAGCTGGGATTACAGGTGCCGCCACCACGCCTGGCTAATATTTTGTATTTTTAGGAGAGATGGGGTTTCAACATGTTGGCCAGGCTGATCTCAAACTCCGGACCTCAGATGATCCACGCGCCTCAGCCTCCCAAAGGGCTGGGATTACAGGCATGAGATGCCCATCTCTTACACCAGGCTGAGATGCCCATCTCTTAAAAAGATTTTTAAAAAGTAATAAAAATCACAATAGCCCCAGCACTTTTTGGGAGGCTGAGGCGGGCGGATCACAAGGTCAGGAGATCGAGACCATCCTGGCTAACGCAGTGAACCCCTGCCTTTGCTAAAAAAAAAAAAAAAATACAAAAAATTAGTCGGTCGTGGTGGCAGGTGCCTGTAGTCCCAGCTGTTCGGGAGGCTGACGCAGAATGTCATGAACCCTGGAGGCGGAGTTTGCAGTGAGCTGAGATCGCGCCACAGCACTCCAGCCTGGGTGACAGCGAGACTCCCGTCTCAAAAAAAAAAAAAAAATCCCAATAGCAATGTAAATTGTAATGACAACAATAATCGCAGCATTAATAACAATGTAGCCCTTTGAGAGCTAGTGGGAGGAGCTAGGTTTCTGTGCTAGGAAGGGATCACCCCTGTCCGAAATGCCCAGCCCAGCCTGGTCAAGGCAGGGAGATGGCAAGTCAGTTTTGCTTTTCTTTCACTTCTTTCTCCCTGAATTTATTCCACCTTGAGGCTGAGAAACCAGGTCCCAGATGTTTTACATTTATTTTATTTTTTATTTTTTTAGAGACAGGGTCTTACTCTACCCCTAGGCTGGAGTGCAGTGGCACAATCACAGCTCACTGCAGCCTCAACCTCTGAGGCTCAAGTGATCCTCCCACCTCAGCCTCCTAAGTAGCTGGGATTACAGATGTGCACAGCAGCAATTACGCCCAGCTAATTATTTTTGTAATTTTCAGTAGAGACGGGGTTTTAACATGTTGCCCAGGCTGGTCTGAAACTCTTGGGCTCAAGTGATCCATCTACCTTGGCCTCCCAAGTAGCTGGCACTACAGGCACGCACCACAAAAATTATGCCCAGTTAATTTTTGTAATTTTTGTAAAGATAGGGTTTTGACTGCTGGGCACAATGACTCACACCTGTAATCCCAGCACTTTGGGAGGCTGAGGCAGGTGGATCACCTGAGGTCAGGAGTTCAAGACCAGCCTGGCCAGCATGGCAAAACCCCATCTCTACTAAAAATACAAAAATTAGCTGGGCATAATGGTGCGTACCTGTAGTCCCAGCTACTTGGGAGGCTGAGGCAGGTGGATCACCTGAGGTCAGGAGTTCAAGACCAGCCTGGCCAGCATGGCAAAACCCCATCTCTACTAAAAATACAAAAATTAGCTGGGCATAATGGTGCGTACCTGTAGTCCCAGCTACTTGGGAGGCTGAGGCAGGAGAATCGTTTGAACCCGGGAGGCGGAGGTTGCAGTGAGCCGCAATTGTGCCACTGCACTCCAGCCTGGGTGATAAGAGTGAAACTCCATCTCAAAAAAAAAGAAAAAAGAGATGGTTTTTTGCCATGTTGCCTAGACTGAGAGTGAACTAGACTCAAGTGATCTGCCCACCTCTGCCTTCCAAAGTTCTGGGATTACAGGCATTAGCCACCGTGTCCAGCAGAGATCCCAAATGCCATGCAGACTCAATTTCCCTTGCTGGAAAATGGGAAGAATGGGAAGGGTCTCTCCACACCCAGACAGGGAGCCGGGGGCCTCCCACTGCCCCACATTGCTCTCCAAGAGGCTGCCGTTTTTTTCGTGGGGAAGTCAGATGAGTGCAGGTTCCAGTCCACCTCTGCCCCCCAATGGCCAGGTTCCCCCTCAAGGCCTCAGTTTCCTCATCTGTAGCATGGATTTTGTGGCTGCCGTCAGACACCGATTCATCATGATTTGGGAGTAGGTTGAAGTCCCAGCTCTGGCCTGGTCTCAGCGTCTCCCCAGCCCTCAGACTTTCTGTCTCCAGAATGGGTCTGCAGGGAACGGGGTGGCCCCTCTCCCAGCTCTGAACCTTCGTGGCAGAGTCTCTGCTTCTCTGGTCTCTGTTTCTGTATCAGCACAGTGGGTTCATGGAAAGGGGAAAGGAGGGAGAGGACTCCACCTGGGATCTCTCCTCCCTCTGATTAATCCTGGTACCCTTTAATCTCGTATCTTTTGATGCAGAAATCCCCCATCCTTCCATCAGGCCCTGACCTCCAGGCGGGCCTCGTGTCTGCCTGTGGACCTCAGCCAGGCCTGTCTGTACATCTGCTCTATAGGAATAAACTTTTGTATTCATTTTTTGTTTTCCCAAGACGGAGTCTTGCTCTGTCACCCAGGCTGGAGTACAGTGGCATGATCATCTCGGTTCACTGCAACCTCCGCCTCCCAAGTTGAAGCAATTCTCCTGCCTCAGCCTCCCAAGCAACTGGGATTACAGGCATGGCACCACCATGCCTGGCAAATTTTTGTATTTTTAGTAGAGACAGAGTTTTACCATGTTGGCCAGGCTGGTCTTGAACTCCTGACTTTGTGATCTGCCTCCCTCGGTCTCCCAAAGTGCTAGGATTTTTTTTTTTTTTTTTTTTTTTTTTTGAGACGGAGTCTCGCTCTGTCGCCGGGCTGGAGTGCAGTGGCCGGATCTCAGCTCACTGCAAGCTCCGCCTCCCGGGTTTACGCCATTCTCCTGCCTCAGCCTCCCGAGTAGCTGGGACTACAGGCGCCCGCCACCTCGCCCGGCTCGTTTTTTTGTATTTTTAGTAGAGATGGGGTTTCACTGTTAGCCAGGATGGTCTCGATCTCCTGACCTCGTGATCCGCCCGTCTTGGCCTCCCAAAGTGCTGGGATTACAGGCTTGAGCCACCGTGCCCGGCCTTTTTTTTTTTTTTTTTTGAGACAGAGTCTCACTCTGTCACCCAGGCTGGAATGTAGTGGCGAGATCTCGGCTCACTGCAACCTCTGCCTCCTGGGTTCAAGCAATTCTCCTGCCTCAGCCTCCTGAGTAGCTGGGACTGCAGGCATGAGCCACCATACCCGGCTAATTTTTTGTATTTTTAGTAGAGATGAGGTTTTACTATGTTGGCCAAGCTGGTCTCAAACTCTTGACCTCAAGTGATCCGCCTACCTCAGCCTCCCAAAGTGCTGGGATTACCGGCATGAGCCACCGTGCCTGGCCTCTTTTTTTTTTTTTTTTTTTTTTGAGTCAGGGGTCTCACTTTGTCACCCACTGGAGTGCAATGGTGTAATCTTGGCTTAGTGCAGCCTTGACCTCCTGGGCTCAATCGATTCTCCCACCTCAGTCTCCCAAGTAGCTGGGACTACAGGTGTGTATCACCATGCCCAACTAAGTTTTGATTTTGTAGAAATGAGGCCTCACTGTGTCATCCAGGCTGGTCTTGAACTCCTGGGCTCAAGCAGTCCACCCACTGTGGCCTCCCAAAGTGCTGGGATTACAGGTGTGAGCCACCATGCTTGACCACCTACCCTAGTTCTTTTTTTTTTTTTTTGAGACAGAGTTTCACTCTTGGCACCCAAACTGGAGTGCAGTGGCATGATCTTGGCCCACTGCAACCTCTGCCTCCTGGGTTCAAGCAATTCTCCTGTCTCAGCCTCCTGAGTAGCTGGGATTACAGGTGTGCTCCACTATGCCTGGCTACATTTTTTTGTATTTTTAGTAGGGATGGAGTTTTGCCATGTTGGCCAGGCTGGTCTTAAGCTCCTAACCTCAGGTGATCCACCAGCCTTGGCTTCCCAAAGTGCTGGGATTACAGGTGTGAGCCACTGCACCCAGCCTTTTTTTTTTTTTTTGTGACAGTGTCTCACTCTGTCGCCCAGGCTGGGGTGCAGTGGCACCATCACAGCTCACTGAAGCATTAAACTCCTGGGCTCAAGTGATCCTCCCAGCTCAGCCTCCTGACGAGTTGGGACTACAGGTGCAAACCACGCCTGGCTAATTTTTGTTTTTTGTTTTGTTTTGTTTTGTTTTGTTTGTTTGGGGTTTCACCATATGGCTCAGACTGGGTCTCAAACTCCTGGACTCAAGCAATCTTCCCTCCTCGGCCTCCTCAAGCGCTGGGATTACAAGTGTGAGCCATTACACCCAGCCCAAGCCTAGTTGCAATAGGTGGAGAATAGGTCCACGACATCTTTGTTCTCCCAACCTCAGTTTTACCCGTCTGTACAATGGGTCCTCCAGGAGCTTCCACTTGGCCCCCTTAGCTTGCTCTGTCTATGTACTGGGGTTCAAGATAGGTCCTCCGTGGTCGGGCAGGGTGGCTCACACCTGTAATCCCAGCACTTTGGGAGGCTGAGAGCCAAGGTGGGCGGATCGTGAGGTCAGGAGATCGTGACCATCCCGGTCAACGTGGTGAAACCCCATCTCTCCTAAAAATACAAAAATTAGCTGAGTGTGGTGGTGGGCACCTGTCATCCCAGCTACTCGGGAGGCTGAGGCAGGAGAATTGCTTGAACCCGGGAGGTGGAGGTTGCAGTGAGCCGAGATTGTGCCACTGCACTCTAGCCTTGGCGATAAGAGCAATACTCTGTCTCAAAAATAAAAAAATAAAAATAAAAAAGATGGTCCTCCACAAACTTCCGCCTTGATTTGTGCCTCTCACGTAGTCTAAGTCTCAGTTTGCTCATCTGGGCGATGGGTTCTTGCAGGTCCCTGATAAACTTCTCCTGGGTCCTCCTGGCCTTCTGTGTGCCCCCGGTGGCGTGCACTGGTCTGCAGCAACCCCCTGCCCACTTCTGCCCAGCCCCTCCCACTCTGCGGGTCTGTCCAGGGCCCCTCCGACCTCAGGCTTTGGGGCCGGGCAGTGGGTCCGCCCTCCGCGTCCCTGGCACCCCTGACCTCTCGCCTCTCTGGCCTGCAGGATGAGTTCCACCCGTTCATCGAGGCCCTGCTGCCTCACGTCCGCGCCTTCGCCTACACCTGGTTCAACCTGCAGGCGCGGAAGCGCAAGTACTTCAAGAAGCACGAGAAGCGGATGTCGAAGGACGAGGAGCGCGCGGTCAAGGACGAGCTGCTGGGCGAGAAGCCCGAGGTCAAGCAGAAGTGGGCGTCGCGGCTGCTGGCCAAGCTGCGCAAGGACATCCGGCCCGAGTGCCGCGAGGACTTCGTGCTGAGCATCACCGGCAAGAAGGCGCCGGGCTGCGTGCTCTCCAACCCCGACCAGAAGGGCAAGATGCGGCGCATCGACTGTCTCCGGCAGGCGGACAAGGTGTGGCGGCTGGACCTGGTCATGGTCATCCTGTTCAAGGGCATCCCGCTGGAGAGCACCGACGGCGAGCGCCTGGTCAAGGCCGCGCAGTGTGGCCACCCGGTCCTGTGCGTGCAGCCGCACCACATCGGCGTGGCCGTCAAGGAGCTGGACCTCTACCTGGCCTACTTCGTGCGTGAGCGAGGTGAGGTGCAGCGGCCTGAGCGGGGCGGCCAGCGGGGAGGGGGTCTGATGGCAGTGACGCGGCGTGAGGAGGGTCTGAGGGAGGAGGCCAGTGCCTGTGGAGGTGATGTGGTGGTCTGAGAGGGGACGTGGGCCTTGGAGAGCGTCTGATGGGGGTGACACGGGGCCAGGAGGGTCTGAGGGAGGAGGCTGGTGGGTATAGGTGTGATGTGGTCTGAGAGGGGAGGCGAGTCTAGGAGAGTATCTAAAGTAGGTGATATGGCACAAGGAGAGTCGGAGAGAGGAGGCCGGTGCATATAGATGTGATCTGGTGGTCCAGGCGGGGCAGCAGGCCTGGGAGAGCGTCTGAGGGGGGTGACATGGTGCAAGGAGAGTCTGTAGGAGGAGGCTGGTGCATATGCCTATGATGTGGTGGTCCAAGCGGGGAAGCGGGCCTAGGAGAGCATCTGATGGCGGTAACATGGTGCAAGGAGGGTCTGTGCGAGGAGGCTGGTGCGTGTAGATGTGATGTGGTCCAAGGGGAGAGACAGGCCTGGGAGAGCGTCTGACGGGGGTGACACGGTGCAAGGAGTGTCTGAGGGAGGAGGCCAGTGCATGCAGGGCCCAGGTAACTGCTGATGGGATGTGGAGGTCAGATGGGGGAGGCAGGCCTAGCAGAGGTCTCAAGTGAGAGGGTACAAGGAGGTTTTTTTTGACGGAGGAGGCAGGTGGGCTATGGTGCTCCAGTGGTAGAGGCAGGGTCTCACCCTCACGTCTGAGGGAGGAAGCAGGAAGGCCCTTGAGGTCTTGGGGGTGAGAATGTCCTGGAGGGTCTTGGGTGCAACTGACGGCCTTGCTGGAAGCAGGGATGAGGAGAGGAGCGGGACAGGCCATGCCAGCCCTCCAGGGAGAGCCGGGAGAGTCCAGGCACTGCTTCCTGTGAATGTTTGTTGGTTGATCAACTCTCAGACCACGCCAGCAGAGAGGCCTGATGAGGCAGGCCCTGCCAGCGGGCTGTTTGCCGGTGGTCAAATGCCTGATGTTGAGACCAGCAAGCTTTGCAGGGGTGAGGAAATCCAAGGCGGCTTCCCAGAGGAGGAGGCGCAGCTGAGCTCAGCTCTGCAGGATAGCCAGGCTGCAGTGAACAAGGGGATGCCCCAGGGGGCCTGGCAGGATCGTGGAGATGGGAGGCCTGACGCCTGTGCCTCTGGTCCCGGTGCTAAGAGCAGGGTTGGTCCTGTAGCTTCTTGGCTGTGTGGCCCGCTTGGACTTCAGTTTCTCCTGCCTGCCAAATGGTGGAGATGATCAGAGTCCATAGCTGGATGGGGCTATGGGAGGTTCCAGAAGATCATGCGTGTAGCCACGTGCAGGGTGTCAGCTGCACCCCAAGACCTGAGTGGGTGCACAGCACCCCTGCCATGCCCACCCAGGCTGTGTCTGGAGCACGCGTGAGCACCCACGTACCCAGGGGCTGCCAGAGCATGTGGGATGGGTGACGCCAGACGCAGACCCATGCAGGTCACCAGCCCAACCCCAGCCCAGGCCTCACTCTATAGAAAGAGGCAATTGCACAGCCTGAGAGGGAGGGGCATTTGCCAGAACAAGGGGGCCTCTGGGACCAGACTGCCTGTGCTCCAGACAAAGCCCTTCTTTTCCCCAGCTGTATAGACACAACCCTTTTCTGTGCCTCAGTTTCCTCCTTGGTGCAATGGGAGTAACAGCCATGCCACCTTCTAGAGCTGGTGCAAGAGTGAGACAGGGTCATGGGCTCCCAGGCTCTATGGTGTGTGGAAGGAGAGCAGGGCAGAGTTACCCAGTGTTTTTTTTTTTGTTTTTTTTTTTCCTGGAGACAGGGTCTCGCTCTGTCCCCCAGGCTGGAGTGCAGTGGTGTCATCTCGGCTCACTGTAGCCTCAACCTCCCAGGCTCAAGCGATCCTCCTGCCTCATCCTCCCAAGTAGCTGGGACTACAGGTGCACACCACCATGCCCAGCTAATTTTTTATATTTTTTTAGAGATGGAGTCTTGCTATATTGCCCAGGCTGGCCTCAAACTCCTGGGCTCAAGCCATCCTCCCGCCTTGGCCTCCCAAAGTGTTAGGATTATAGCAGGCAAGAGCCACTGCACCACACCAGTTACCCAGTCTTTTTTTTTTTTTTGGGAGATGGAGTTTCACTCTTGTTGCCCAGGCTGGAGTGCAGTGGTGCGATCTCGGCTCGCTGCAACCTCCGCCTTCCGAGTTCAAGCGATTCTCCTGCCTCAGCCTCCCCAGTAGCTGAGATTACAGGCACCCGCCACCACGCCTGGCTAATTTTTGTATTTTTAGTAGAGACAGCGTTTCACCATGTTGGCCAGGCTGGTGTTGAACTCCTGACCTTAAATGATCCACTGGCCTCATCCTCCCAAAGTGCTGGGATTACAGGCGTGAGCCACCATGCCCGGCAGTTACCCAGTCTTGATCTTGATTCTTTGACCTTGACTTTAGCATCTTTCTCCTCCCCCACCCCCACCAATGAGCAACAAACCTACTGGGGCTGGCTGTGAGGGGGCATTGGGGACGGTGGGGGGCAGAGAGGTGGGCCGGGCGACTGCCTGTTGGGGGCAGGAGGCAGGGGCCACCGTGGGGGCGGGGGTGCTCATCGCCACGCAGGGCCAGACCTCTCTGCCACCACACATCTTCCTCGCCCGGCCCCGCCCCCACCTCCTCCACGCTGAGCTGATAAAATTTTGAAGCGAGCTTTCTGCTGCAGTCAGCACAACCTCTGGGCACCTCCCCACCCCCACCCGGCCCCTCCCGCCTCTGCTCAGCAGGCAGGCCTGTGCCCCGGGTCAGGTTGGCCTCTTTGAGTGAGGGCTGCACCCTCCCTCGCCCCCAGCCTGCCCCCTTCATCCCCAAGGGAATCCCTGCTTCAGTTGACTCCAGCAGGCCACACACCCCCCAAATTGGCCCCAGCAGGCCACAACCCGCCCCCAGTCATACCATCTGCCCACTGCGAGTGCTCCAGCTCCTCATGGGGGCGAGAGCTGGGCCTGGACTCCAACCCCAGCTCAGCTGCCCACTGGCTGGGTGATCTGGGGCCAGTCACTCACCCTCTCTGTGCTTCATTTTCTTGTCTATAAACTGGGGGGCTCAAAAATGGTTGCCTTGTGGGAAATGTCACGTGCCCAGGGTGAGGGCTCAGTAAACCACCAGGAGGCACCGTGAAGACCAGGCATTAGGCATGGGGCTAGGGCCTTCCATGGTTATCGTTACTAACGTTATCCTCTTCAGGATTGGTTTGTTTATTTGTTTTTGTTTTTGTTTTGAGATGGACTCTTGCTCTGTCGCCCAGGCTGGAGTGCAGTGGCACGATCTCGGCTCACTGCAAGCTCCGCCTCCCAGGTTTAAGCAATTCTCCCGCCTCAGCCTCCCGAGTAGCTGGGACTACACATGCCCACCACCACGTCCGGCTAATTTTTGTATTTTTAGTACAGACGGGGTTTTGCCATGTTGGTCAGGCTGGTCTCCAGCTCCTAACCTCAGGTGACCCACCCACCTCGGCCTCCCAAAGTGCTGGGATTACAGGCGTGAGCCGCCACAAGTGGTCTTTTTTAGTTTTTGCAGAGATAGGGTTTCGTCATGTTGGCCAGGCTGATCTCGAACTCCTGGGCTCAAGTGATCCTCCTGCCTCGGCCTCCCAAAGTACTGGGATTACAGGCGTGACCCCCTGCGCCTGGCCCATCCTCCTCATTCTGATTATCATCTCCCACTGCCAGGCCTTTCCTTATGCTGTTCCTTGAACATACAATGTCTTTCCCATATGGAAAACCCCAACTCTGGCTGGGTGTGGTGGCTCACGCCTATAATCCCAGCACTTTGGGAGGCCATGGCAGGTGACTCTCCTGAGCTCAGGAGCTCGAGACCAGCCTGGCCAACATGGCAAAACCCCATCCCTACCAAAAATACAAAAAATTAGCCACCTCCCTGGCTAGAAATTCTTTCCCATTCTCACAGCTGCCCTGTGAGGCAGGGATCATTGCTGTATGCTTTTTTTTTTTTTAGATGGGGTTTCACTCTGTCACCCAGGCTGGAGTGCAGTGGCACGATCTCGGCTCACTGCAACTGCTGCTTCCTGGGTTCAAGCGATTCTTGTGCCTCTGCCTTCCGAGTAGCTGGGATTACAGGCAAGTGCCACCACACCTGGTCAGTTTTCGTGGTTTTAGTAGAGACTGGGTTTTACCATGTTGGCCAGGCTGCTCTCGAACTCCTGGCCTCAAGTGATCTGCCCGCCTCGGTCTCCCAAAGTCCTGGGATGACAGGCGTGAGCCACCATGCCCGGCCTGCTGTATGCATTTTACAGAGGAGGAAACAGAGGCTCAGAGGAGGGATCTGACCTGCTGAGGTCACACAGCCGAGAGTGGGCCAGGTGGGATTTGGACTCAAGCAGCGTCTACCTCTGCCCTGTCCTTGACACCAGGCTCATCCTCTGTTAATGTCGGAAGAGGATGGGCAGAAATTGTGGTGCGTGAGGGGGCAGTCTGCTGGCATGATGTGGTCACCTTCTGGCACGGTTGTGTGAGGATCCCACAGGCTGAGGTCTTACATAGGGTCCCCAGGCTGTGGCTGGCCTCAAGGCCTCCACGCTGATCCGGGCGATTGTCACCTTGACAGCAGGAGGACTGGCCACCAGCTTCCTTTTCCGAACCGAGAGTCCCCTTGGCTGTGGAGCGTCCTGGCCCAGCCAGAGTGCAGCGTCTGGCTTTCATCAGCCCTGCTGGGCAGCTGAGGCCCTGGGATAGATGCGGAGGGAGGGGTGGGCATAGAGCCTTGGTTGGCCTCTTGGGGTATGCAGGGTGGATGTTGGTGGAGGGGCACCTGCCACGGGGCTGAAAGCAGCCACCACTTGCAGTGTCACAAGCGAGAGAGGGAGTCAGGCGAAGTGGCTCTCTCCTGTCATTCCAGCACTTTGGGAGGCTGAGGCGGGTGGATCACCTGAGGTCAGGAGTTCGAGGCCAGCCTGGCCAACATGGTGAAACCCCATCTCTACAAAAAATACAAAAATTAGCCAGGCGTGGTGGTGGGCATCTGTAGTCCCAGCTACTCGGGAGGCTGAGGCAGGAGAATGGCTAGAACCCCAGAGGTTGCAGTGAGCCGAGATCACGATACCGCACTCCAGCCTGAGTGACAGAGTGAGACTCTGTCTCAAAAAATAAAAATTAAAATTAATAGGAAGAGGGTGTCAGGGAGCAGCAGGAAAACAAAGCAGGGAGGGGCGTGGAGAGGGGCTGGGGGCCACTCTGGATGGGGAGGGCTTCTCTGAGGAGGCATCTTTGAGGTGAGGCTTGAAGGGGGTGAGGGAGCCTGGAGAGGCTGGAGGGAGGGGCACTGGGTGGGTTGTAGCCAGTACGAAGGCCTGGAGCCCAGGAACAGCGTGTGGAGCTGGCTGGATGTTCAGGGGGTAGTGAGTGGCGAGGGCTGCTCTGTGGCCTCCCGGTGAGGGTGACCAGCCGGGGGTGGGGCGGGAGAGGGTGACCCGGGTGCTCTCTGACCTGCCACGTGCTGGTGAAGGAGGCTGCAGGAACCAGGGCCCAGAGAGGGAAGCCGCCTGCCCGCCCAGGGACTAAACCCAGCCAGGCCTCCCCGCCCCCTCTGGCAGCCCAAGAAACCTGAGGCGCGGGCGGGCACCATGCCAGGGCTGGGTGGAGGAGGGGCTGCCAGGCCCGCCCGCCCCAGCAGCTGCCAGCCCGCCCCAAGCCGCCAGCCCAGATGGTGCCCATCTGCTGACGCCGCCATGGGCCAGCCTCCCATTCCCGCCTTGCATCGTGCCAAGCTCCTGCAGTCCAGCGCCCGGAATGGCGCGGTGGGCAGAGCCCGGCCTGGGAAGCTCACAGCATGCCAGAGAGGCTGCCCTGGGTGCCCTGGAGAGGGTGGCAGGAGAAACGTAGAAAGGGGACGTCCCCATCACTTCCTGGGTGGAACTGGGGAGCAAGGACCCTAACGGGGATGATGATGGCGGCAAACATACATGGAGTTCCCTCTGTGTGCCAGGCTCCAAAGCCACTGTCACCCTAACTGGTTTAATTCTCTCCCCCATCCAAGGAGGAAGGGACTTTGACCTTCTGTCGTGTTCTAGTGGAGGAAGCAGAGACCCAGAGATGGTCAGTCACTTGTCCAAGGTCACACAGCTCCTCAGGGGCAGAGCCGGATTGAGTATCCAGAACCCCTGTGAAAAAGGGATTGCGGCCAGGCGAGGCAGCTCACACCTGTAATCCCAGCACTTTGGGAAGCTGAGGCAGGAGGATCACTTGAGGCCAGGAGTTTGAGACCAGCCTGGGCAACACAGCGAGACCCCCCCAACACACAACTTTTTTTTTTTTTTTTGAGACGGAGTCTTGCTCTGTCGCCCAGGCTGGAGTGCAGTGGCCGGATCTCAGCTCACTGCAAGCTCCGCCTCCCAGGTTCACGCCATTCTCCTGGCTCAGCCTCCCGAGTAGCTGGGACTACAGGCACCCGCCACCTCTCCCGGCTAGTTTTTTTTTTTTTTTTTGTATTTTTTAGTAGAGACAGGGTTTCACCTTGTTCGCCAGGATGGTCTCGATCTCCTGACCTCGTGATCCACCCGTCTCGGCCTCCCAAAATGCTGGGATTACAGGCTTGAGCCACCGCGCCCGGCCTACAACTTTTTAAAAAATGAACCAGGTGTGGTGGTGTATACCTGTAGTCCCAGCTACTCGGGAGGCTGAGAAGGGAGGATGGCTTGAGCCCAGGAGTTGGAGGTTGCAGTGAGCTGTGATCCCATCACTGCACTCCAGCCTGGGTGACAAAGCAAGACCTCATCCCTAAAAACTGTGTGTTTATTTTTTTAAGGGGTGATTGAGGCCAGTTGTGGTGGTTCACACATGTAATCCCAGCTACACAGGAGGCTGAGGCAGGAGAGTCGCTTGAACCTGGGAGGTGGAAGTTGCAGTGAGCTGGGATCGCGCCACTGCGCTCCAGCCTGGGTGACAGAGTGAGACCCTGTCTCAAAAAACGGAGGGGGGGGATTGAAAACCCTTAAACCTCTTTTCAAAAACAAACTGAAAGTGCCCTTTGAGGTTATCTCGTGGAAGCCACAGCCTCTGAGTCATCTGGATCATACAGTACAGGCCGTGCACACCCAGGGAGTGAAGCAATGAATGAGTGAAGGAAGGAATGAATGAAGGAATGAATGAATGAATGAGGTGAACCCTATGGAAGGGGACCAAGCCCGGGGCCACGGTGTCCATGAAACTCACTCTGAGCTTGACGACAGGAGAAAAGGGTCTCAACCTGGGAGTGAGGGGCCTGGGTTAGCCACAGTGCCGCCCTGGCTTGCTGTGTGGCTTTGAGAAAAATCCTGCCCTCTCTGGCCTGGGGTCGAGGGGAGTGGAGGGTAGGAATGGGCAGCCTTGTGGGCCACGGACAGGAGCAAGCCGGGTCCTCACGGAAAGCCTCCCGGCCTCTTCCGCTTTTATTGATCTTCATCCCGGCTGTGGGTTGCCGCGCTGGGGAGACAGAGAGGCCATGAGCGTGGGTGACAGTGCCTGTTTATTTGTACAGTGGACAGAATTTGTGTTTTCGTGTGCTCCAGGCGGCGTGGGGCACATTTCTCCTCTTTGAGCCTCTGTAGAATGGAGAGAATCAGAGCTGTGCCCAGTGCATTAAGGATTGGAGTCAGTGGGCCGGCGCGGTGGCTCACGCCTGTAATCCCAGCACTTTGGGAGGCTGAGGTGAGCGGATCACAAGGTCAGGAGATCGAGACCATCCTGGCTAACACGGTGAAACCCCATCTCTACTAAAAATACAAAAAAATTAGCCGGGCGCGGTGGCGGGCGCCTGTAGTCCCAGCTACTCGGGAAGCTGAGGCAGGAGAATGGCGTGAACCCGGGAGGTGGAGCTTGCAGTGAGCCAAGATCACGCCACTGCACTCCAGCCTGGGCGACAGAGACAGACTCTGTCTCAAAAAAAAAAAAAAAAAAAAAAGGATTGGAGTCAGTGGTCTCTGAGAAGCATACAGAAGGCACTCAATAAATGCTCATTTCCTCCCTGGATCCTCTCCCCAACCCCAGGAGGGAAGGAGGGAGGCCCTGGTGCTGCCGCGAAACCCTAGGCCTCCTTTTACCACCCCAGTGAGCCAGTGGGGGTTGTTGCCAGAAGCTGTCACCCTCTCCAGGTGTCTGGACAGCAGAGGGGTTCCTGGCAGCAGCAATCTGGTATCCCCCCAGGGCCGGACAGCCAGGTGTGCCAGCCGTCTGTCTTTGCAGAGAAGGTGGCTGCCGGGTGTGAGTCGCAGACACCAGCTGATGGTATATTTATAGCGATGGCAGGAGTCCGTGGGGCACACGTCAGTGGTAAAGAGGGGCGGGCAGGTGGGGTCCAGCTCCCACAGCAGACGAGAGCCCACTAGGACTGGCCAGGGAGCTGAGCAGAGTGTCAGGGAGAATGAGGGGTACACTCTCCAGTTGGGAGGCCCAGGCTCACACCCCTCTGCTCAGGAACTGCGTGATGTTTGCCAAGCGGCGTTGTAGCCGCAGGCCTCAGTTTCCTCCCCCATCGAATGGGGATGATAATAGTGCTGCCCACCTAATAGGGTGGCATAGGATCCAGTTAGTGCATGAAAAGCGTGAGGACAGGGCCAGGTATACAGTTAGCACTCAAAAGTGATTTGTTGCCTGGAAAAGGGAGGGAATCCCGACATGGGCTATAATGTGGATGCACCTTGAGGATGTCACACTCAATTAAATAAGCCAGACACAGAAGGATAAATCCTGTGTGGTTCCACTCCTAGGAGGTCCCTGGAGTTACCAGATTCACAGAGACAGAAAGTAGGATGGGGGATGCCAGGGGCTGGGGAGGGGGCTGACGAGACAGAATGTTTCATGGACACAGAGTTTCAGTTTGGGAAGATGAGAAGGTTCTGGAGAGGATGGTGGTAATGGTTGTACAACCCGGTGAATACACTTAATGCAGGGTTAATGCCGCTGAACTTAGAAATGGTTAAAAGAGAGGCAGGAGGATTGCTTAAGGCCAGGAGTTCGAGACCAGCCTGGGCAACGCAGCGAGACCTCATCTCTACAAAAAATGTAAAAATTATCTAGGCGTGGTTGCACACACTTGTGGTCCGATCTACTCAGGAGGTTGAGGCAGGAGGATCGCTTGAGCCCAGGAGTTTGAGGCTGCAGTGAGCTATGATCATACCACTGCATTCCAGCCTGGGCCACAGAGCAAGACCTTGTCTCAAAACCAGAACCAGTCCCCACAAAAAAATGGTAAATTGATGTTATCTAGATTTTACCGCAATCTAAAAATGTAGCTCTAGTTGTGAATAAGGACAATAACAAGTAATAATGTTATATATATGGCCAGCTGCAGTGGCTCTACTAAAAATACCAAAATTAGCTGGGCATGGTGACGCAAGCTTGTAATCCCAGCTACTCGGGAGGCTGAGGCAGGAGAATCATTTGAACTCGAGAGGTGGAGGTTGCAGTGAGCCGAGATCGTGCCACTGCATGTCAGCCTGGGGGACAGACCAAGACTCCATCTCAAAAAAAAAAAAAAAAAGAGAGAGAGAGATATTATCTCATTTAAATTGCTAGGCACCCCCTATGCTCAATTCACAGATGAGGCAGTAAAGCACAGAGTTGGCAAGAAACTCACCCAGGGTTACACAGCTGCAGGGCAGAGCTGGACGAGAACCACAGTGATGATGGTCATGATAATGACAATTATAACTACTGTGCTGTCACTGCAGACACTATTTTTTTGTATTTATTGTTGCATGATTATATATGACATGTTGCTAATTATTACATTGTAACATATGTAACTTTTTTTTTTTTTTTTGAAACCGAGTCTCACTCTGTTGCCCAGGCTGGAGTGCAGTGGCGCAATCTCAGCTCACCACAACCTCCGCCTCCCGTGTTCAAGTGATTCTCCTGCCTCAGCCTCCCAAGTAATTGGTACTACAGGTGCCCACCACTACGCCTGGCTAATTTTTGTATTTTTAGTAGAGACTGGTTTTCGGTATGTTGGCCAGGCTGGTCTCGAACTCCTGACCTCGTAGTCCACCTGCCTTGGCCTCCCAAAGTGCTGGGATTACAGGTGTGAGCCACCGTGCCCGGCCTACGCCTGGCTAATTTTTGTATTTTTATTAGAGACAGGGTTTTACCATGTTGGCCAGTTTGGTCTCGAACTCCTGACCTCAGGTGATCTACCTGCCTTGGCCTCCCAAAATGCTGGGATTACAGGCGTGAGCCACCGTGCCCGGCCTAAATGAGATAATATCTATGAAAAAACTAACCCTTTGCACGTGATGAGTGCTGGGAACTGGTGGGCTCTTTGAGGAGTAGGTCCTTCCACCACCCCGCAGATGCCCTCACCCAGCAGAATGCTGGTTTCTGCATGAATGCATTTGTGTGGAGACTCCTGAGATAGCCCCTGAGGGGCCCTCATTCACCCGGGTGGGGCCCAGCCCTCCCAGAGCCAGTGGGAGGGGGAGGCGCCTCGTTGCACCTGTGATACCCCCCGTTGTGACTGGGCTGCAGTTGTCACCCTGGCCCCGTGCCCGGGAAGCCAAGGGGAGGCTGAGGGCAGCTAGGGACAGCTCCGTGCCCATGGCCCCTCCAGCCAGCTGCCAGGCCAGCCCCCTCCCTCCAGCTGGGTGTGGGCAGGAAGTCACAGGTGGTCAGGGTTGGTAAGGGGTGAAGCAGGGGGCAATTGGGGACACCGGATGTCTTGTCCAGATGGGGAAACTGAGGCCCAGAGAGGGGCAAGGCATTGCCCAGGGTTGCCCAGGAAGGGTCTTGGCTCTTATCCCTTCTAAGTCCCATCTTTATTTTTATTTTTTATTTTTTTTGGAGACGGAGTTTTGCCCCGTTGCCCAGTCTGGAGTGTAGTGGTGTGATCTCGGCTTGCTACAACCTCCGCCTCCTCAGTTCAAGCGATTCTCCCACCTCAGCCTCCCAAGTAGCTGGGATTACAGGTGCCCGCCACCACGCCCGGCTAATTTTTGTATTTTTGGTAGAGATGGAGTTTCACCATGTTGGCCAGGCTGGTCTTGAACTCCTGACCTCATGATCCACCCGACCTAGCCTCCCAAAGTGCTGGGGTTACAGGTGTGAGCCACCACACCCAGCCTAAGTCCCATCTTTAGGTCCACTTGGCTGTTCCAAGGCCACCTGGAGGGGTGGTAGGGACAGCAAGGAGGGACCCCAGTGTCTTAAGGCAGAGGATCTGCCGGAGGGGAGGGAGAAGCAGATTCTGAGGGGAGGGAGGCGTGAGAATCCTGATGCTGAAGTGGTTTCCAGATTCTCCAGGGCATGAGTCCTGAAATCCCCAAGGCCTGAGTTCTAGAGTTTCTTCTACTGGGGTCCTGACCACACAGGCGATTCTAGAATACTCCTAGGTGAGTTCCAGACCCAGGGGTCCAGGAGAAATAGAATGTTGGCCGGGCGCGGTGGTTCACACCTGTAATCCCAGCACTTTGGGAGACCAAGGGGGGTGGATCACTTGAGGTCAGGATTTCGAGCCCAGACTGGCCAACATAATGAAACCCGGTCTCTACTAAAAATACAAAAATGAGCCGGGCGTGGTGGCACGAACCTGTAATCCCAGCTACTCGCCGGAGGCTGAGACAGAAGAATTGCTTAAACCAAGGAGGCAGAGGTTGCAGTGAGCTGAGATCGCGCCACTGCACTCCAGCCTGGGCAACAGAGTGAGACTCTGTCTCAAAAAAAAAAAAGAATTGCAACCACACATATAATTTAACATTTTTCTGGTCCTCACACTTAAGCATGTAAATTTAAATATACTGGGAGAATTCATTTTAACATTATTTTTTAACATTATTTTAAATAACGTTAATTTTTTTTTTTCTTGAGATGGAGTCTCGCTCTGTCACCCAGGCTGGAGTGCAGTGGTGCAATCTCGGCTCACTGTAACCTCCACCTCCTGGGTACAAGCAATTCTCCGGCCTCAGCCTCCCGAGTAGTAACATTAAAATGTTTAATTTTAACATTATTTTATTTAACGTAGGGCATCCGGAATATTACCATTGCAATCCGTAAACAATAGGACAAATTATTAACCAGGCACAGTAGCTCATGCCTGGAATCCCAGCACTTTGGGAGGCTGAGGTGGGAGGATTGCTTGAGGTCAGGAGTTCGAGACCAGCCTGGCCAACATAGTTAAGACCTTGTCTCTACAAAAAAATTTAAAAATTAGCCAGGCGTGGGGCCGGGCGCGGTGGCTCAAGCCTGTAATCCCAGCACTTTGGGAGGCCGAGACGGGCGGATCACGAGGTCAGGAGATCGAGACCATCCTGGCTAACACGGTGAAACCCCGTCTCTACTAAAAAAATACAAAAAATTAGCCGGGCGAGATGGCGGGCGCCTGTAGTCCCAGCTACTCGGGAGGCTGAGGCGAGAGAATGGCGTAAACTCGGGAGGCGGAGCTTGCAGTGAGCTGAGATCCGGCCACTGCACTCCAGCCTGGGCGACAGAGCGAGACTCCGTCTCAACAAAAAAAAAAAAAAAAAAAAAAAAAAAAAAAAAAAAAAAATTAGCCAGGCGTGGTGGCGTGAACCTGCAGTCCCAGCTACTCAGGAGGCTGAGGTGGGAGGATCGCTTGAGCCCAGGAATTGGAGGTTCCAGTGAGCTGTGATTGCGCCACTGCACTCCAGCCTGGGTGACAGAGCAAGACTTCAACTCAAAACAAAGTTACCGAGGTATTTTATGGTCTTCTCTTTTTTTTCCCCCTACACGAAGTCTGAAATTTGGACAGACCACATTTCAAGCACTGGATGGCACATGTGGCCAGTGGCTGTTGCATTAGGCAGGCTGTGCTAAGACATCTGAGTTCTAGAGCAGGGGTTCTCGACCTCCGGGCCACAGACGGGTACCAGGCCTGTGAGGAACCCGGCCACACAGCAGGAGCTGAGCTTCCGGCAAGCGACCATTCTCACCTGGGCTCTGCTTCCCGTCAGATCAGCGGGTGGCTTTAGATGTCATAGGAGCGTGAACCCCATTGTGAACTGCACGTAGGAGGGATCTAGGTTGTGTGCTCCTTATGTGAGTCTGACTAATGTCTGATAATCTGAGGTGAGGCAGATTCATCCCAGAACCATCTCCCCACTCACCCCGTCCCTGGAAAAAAATTGTCTTCCATGGAATCGGTTCCTGGGGCCAAAAAAGGTTGGAGGCTGCTGTTCTAGAGAATTCGGAAGCAGATCTCCAATCTCCCAAGTTGGGTTCTTGAAAATGTGAGGGCAGGTTCTAAACCTTCCAAACTGGTTGCTTGAAAATCCAAGGAGGCCAGGCGCGGTGGCTCACGCCTGTCATCCCAGCACTTTGGGAAGCCGAGGCAGGCAGATCTCTTGAGGTCGGGAGTTTGAGACCAGCCTGTCCAACATGATGAAACCCCATCTCTACTAAAAATACAAAAATCAGCCAGGTGTGGTGGTGGGCGCCTGTAATCCCAGCTCCTGGGGAGGCTGAGGCAGGAGAATCACTTGAACCCAGGAGGTAGAGGCTGCAGTCAGCCAAGATCACACCACTGTACTCCAGCCTGGGCAACAGAGTGAGACTCTTAACTCTTTTGCCCAGGCTGGAGTGTAGCAGTGCGATCACAGCTCACTGCAGCCTTCAACTTCCAGGTTCAAGCGATCCTCCCACCTTAGCCTCCCAAGTCACTGGGATTACAGGCGCACACCACCACAGTGGAATTTTTTTTCTCTTTTTTTTTCAGTAGAGATAAGGTCTCACTATGTTGCCCAGGCTGGAGTGCAGTGGTGGAATCATAGCTCACTGCAGCCTCAATCTCCCAGGCTCAAGTGATCCTCCTGCTTTAGCCTCCCAGGTAGCTGGTAGTACAGGTGTGCACCACTATGCCTGGCTGATTTTTTATTTTATTTTATTTTATTTTATTTATTTATTTATTTATTTATTTAATGAGATGGAGTCTCACTCTGTTGCCCAGGCTGGATGGAGTGCAGTGGCGCGATCTCGGCTCACTGCAACCTCCACCTCCCAGGTTCAAGCGATTCTCCTGCCTCAGCCTCCGGAGTAGCTGGGATTACAGGCACTCGCCACCACGCCCAGCTAATTTTTGTATTTTTAGTAGAGACAGGGTTTCTCTATGTTAACCAGGCTGGTCTGGAACTCCTGACCTCAGGTGACCTGCCTGCCTCAGCCTCCCAAAGTGCTGGGATGACAGGTGTGAGCCACTGCGCTCGGCCTTATTTTTATTTTTCATAGATAGGAGGTCTCACTATGTGGCCCATGCTGGGATTTCAGGCTCTTTGAGGTTTCTTCCATATTGGCTGGGGCTGGAGCAGGACTCCACTGTGGCGGGAAGTATTTGGGCGCAAGGGGAGCAGTCGTGGGGACTGGTAGTGACCCCAGTTACTGTCTGTTGTGCTTTGGATGCCAGGCACGGGAAGCCTGGCTGTGTGTGTTTCCAAAAGGTTGTTATGGGGCCTCAGGCACACCCTCACTGGGTCTGGATCCCAGCCCGTCTACCACCAGGCATCCCTTCCGGTGGGCAGAGCTACGTGAGAACTTCCCACAGGGATGCCATGGCTGCTCGTAGCCCAGAGCTTGCGAGCTTTGTTTAAAGGCAGTGGCTGGGGCTGAGTGCAGTGGCTCATGCCTGGAATCCCAGTACTTGTGGAGGCCAAGGTCGGCGGATCACCTGAGATCAGGAGATCGAGACCAGCCTGGTCAGTGGCTCAAGCCTATAATCCCAGCACTTTGGGAGGCCGAGACGGGCGGATCACGAGGTCAGGAGATCAAGACCATCCTGGCTAACATGGTGAAACCCCGTCTCTACTAAAAAAATACAAAAAAAACAAAACAAAAAAAAAAACTAGCCGGGCGAGGTGGCGGGCGCCTGTAGTCCCAGCTACTCGGGAGGCTGAGGCAGGAGAATGGCGTAAACCCGGGAGGTGGAGCTTGCAGTGAGCCGAGATCCGGTCACTGCACTCCAGCCTGGGTGATAGAGCGAGACTCCACTTTAAAAAAAAAAAGAGACCAGCCTGGCCAACATGGCGAAACCCTGTCTCTACTAACCATACAAAAATTAGTTGGGTGGTGGTGGCACACACTTGTAGTCCCAGCTACTCGGGAGGCTGAGGCAGGAGAACTGCTTGAACCCGGGGGGCGGAGGTTGCAGTGAGCCGAGATCATGTCATTGCACTCCAGCCTGGTCACAGAGTGAGACTCCATCTCAAAAAAAAAAAAGCAGTGGCTGTCATGATCGGTTGTGGCATCTAGTGGGAGGCGGGGCTGTTTGCGTGTGTGTTTGGGGTACACTGCGGAGGGATTGCAGGCATATTGAGGGCTTACCAAGTGCCTGGCTCATCTGAGCCCTCAGGAAACTACACTGTTGGAAGCTGCTTCACCGTCTCACAACGACCCACTGAGGTTGGAGTGATCATTAACGGCATTTAACAGATGGGGAAACTGAGGCCCAGAGAGGCAAAGTCACTGGCCCAAGGTCACATAGCTAAGGAGTAGAGTCAGGATTTAAATCCAAGTCTGGGAAATCCCAGGGCCCGCAGTGGGCACCAGATAAAGGAGCTGTTTGGGGTATGGCAGGGACTGCCCTGGAGCATTCTGGATCCTGCCTTTGGGCCTACAGGGCTTTGGTGCCGGTGAGCAGGCCGCAGGTTCAGCTGGCTCAAGGAGCAGCTTCGGGGCTGTAGCTGGGCTGGGGGCTGGGCGGGCCTCAAACCCCTGGACCTGGGGAATCAGGGAGGTGTGAGCTGCATCTGAGGTCGGGTATCTCTTTGTCTCTGTCTCTGTCTCTCTCTCTCTACCTCTGATTCTCCCCAAGCTGCTTTGTCTCAGTCCCTGTCTATTCCCACCCCACCCCACTGTCTCTCCCGGCCTGGCCAGTCTCCTCCCAGCCCCCCATCCCACCCAGTGGGCTGCCCGGAGGTGGAGGCAACAGGCAGCTGAATGGGTTTCTTGTTCCTGGCCACACCCGCCCCTCGGGGTCACCCTGGGACATGCCCAGGCAGCGTGGCTGCCTTAAAGGGCCAGTGCCCAGAAAGCATGCGGGCAGGGGAGGCTGTGTCCACTCCCAAATCCCACCGGCTCCCAAAGGTGGACCACTCATGTGTCTGATGGTGGTGGGGAGCTCTGTACCTAGACACCCTCATGGCTTGGGGGAGGCCTGTCTGGAGAAGGAGACGTGATGGGGTTTGGGTTTGACCTTGGATAAATCTCTTCGTCGCTCTGTGCCTCAGTTTCCCTATCTGGATCAGGGGGCTCCTTGGAGCCACCCCTGTGGGCTGCTGGGCAGATGGCATATTATCCGGGATTCTGCACACAGTTGACGCTCTTCCTGTGCCCACCGTGCCTTGATAGAGCACCTGCTGTTTCAGCCCAGCATTCATCCGCTGTGCAGACTTGGCAATTCCTTCTTCACTTTGCTCCGTGCCTCAGTTTCCCCAAATGTAGAATGAGGCGATGGCTGTCTTAGCTTCACAGAGAGCTACGCAAGGATTTAGTCGGTTCATGGAATTAGAAGGTATTAGAGAGAAGGGCCTGAAACACTGCTGAGTGTCACCTCCACTGGTGCACTTATTGAGCACCAGCTGCATACCAGACCTTGCTGAGGAAGCTTCAATGCAGAGGTTGCAGTGAGCTGAGAGGGGAAGGCCACCCAGCCTGGATCTCACTCTGGTGTCATCGCCTCCTGCTTCTGCTCGGGGCTGTGCAGCCTCAGGCTGCTCCCCTGCCCTCTCTGGGCCTCAGTTTCACCTTCAGAGCAATGGGAACAGCCCCATCCCTTCACACACTGGAAACCATCACCTTCTGCCTGGGAGGGGGTTGTGTTGTCTGTGGGAATCGCAGGCATCCCCTAGACAGGAGCCAACCCAGAGGCCCTCGGACCTGGGCTGCACCCTGTGACCGCTCCTGGTGGCTGCGGCGCTCCCATGCTCCAGGCCGGCCCCACAGACAGCCTGGGACAGGTTGCTGCCGGACGGACAAGCCTGTGCCTCACTGCCTTATGTAACCAGTTTATGCAAGGGCAGCCGGCCCGCTTACATAAGGGGAGGCCGGGCCAGCGCCCAGCTGGGGAGGGGGAGGCTCTTAAAGGGACCGGCGTCCCCCGCGGCTCCCTCCACGGGCACTGGTGTGAATTCATGGGCGAGCTGTGGACTCCGCTCTCAGTAAGGCCGCCATTAATGTCATTATGATTATCTTTGTGGATGTTGTTTATCATTACTATATTCTTTCCCCAGGGCGGGGGTTCAGCTGAGCGGGGGATCACGCCCAGCCCTTGGGCAGAGGGCTTGGACCGTGACGCTGGCTCTGGGTGCCACTTGGTTAAGTCCCTCTCTCTGAGCCTCAGCCTCCCCTTCTGCACAGTGGGGCAGTGCAGGAAGGCATGGGGTCCTGGAAGGTCCTGGCCCTGCTGCCTGTTTACTGTGTGGCCTCAGGCAGGTGGCGTCCCCTCTCTGGGCCTCAGTTTCCCCATCTATAAAATAGCACCTGCTCCGTGGAGATGCTGAGGGAGAGTTGATAAGACACATTAAGAGTTTACATGCCCGCCAGGCATGGTGGCTCACACCTGTAATCCCAGCGCTTTGCGTGGCTGAGACGGGAGGATCGCTTGAGGCCAGGAGTTCAAGACCAGCCTGGGCAACATAGTGAGACCCCCATCTCTACAAAAAATAAAACTTAGCCAGGTGTGGTGATGTGTGCCTGTAGCTCCAGCCACTCAAGAGGCCAGGGCAGGAGGATTGCTCAAGTCTGGGAGGTTGAGGCTGCAGTGAGCTGTGATTGGGCCACTGCACTCCAGCCTGGGTGACACAGCAAGACCTTGTCTCAAAAGATAAAAATAGGCCAGGCATGGTGGCTCATGCCTGTAATCCCAGCACTTTGGGAGGCCGAGGCAGGTGGATCACTTGAGGTCAAGAGTTCCAGACCAGCCTGGCCAACAAGGGGAGACTCTGTCTCTACTAAAAATACAAAAATTAGCTGGGCATGTGGTGGGAGCCTGTAATCCAGCTACTGGGGAGGCTGAGGCAGGAGAATCACTTAAACCTGGGAGGCGGAGATTGCAGTGAGCCAAGATCGTGCCACCGCACTCAAGCCTGGGTGACAGAGCAAGACTCCATCTCAAAAAATAAATAAGTAAATAAAAATAAAAATAGGCTGGGCACAGTGACTCACACCTCTAATCCCAGCCCTTTGGGAGGCTGAGGTGGGAGGATTGCTTGAGCCCAGGAGTTTGAGACTCGCCTGGGCAAATCCCTGTCTCAAAAATTTTTAAAAACATAAAGAGTTTAGGACAGCATGGAGCACAGACGCTGTCAGCACTCATCCAGTGGAACCATTTTGCAGCCAATAAATATTTAGTAAGCTCCTACTGTATGCCAGGCACTGCTCCAAGTGCTGGGATACTGCAGTGAACAGCACAGATAAAAATTCGGCCCTGGCCAGGCGCGGTAGCTCATGCCTGTCATCCCAGCACTTTGGGAGGCCGAGACGGGCGGATCACGAGGTCAGGAGATTGAGGCCATCCTGGCTAACACGGTGAAACCCTGTCTCTCCTAAAAATACAAAAAATTAGCCAGGCGTGGTGGCAAGCGCCGAGGCTGAGGCAGGAGAATGGCGTGAACCTGGGAGGCAGAGCTTGCGGTGAGCCGAGATCACGCCACTGCACTCCAGCCTGAGCGACAGAGTGATGTCTCAAAAAAAAAGGCCGGGCTCGGTGGCTCATGCCTGTAATCCCAGCACTTTGGGAGGCCGAGGCGGGTGGATCACGAGGTCAGGAGATCGAGACCATCCTAACACGATGAAACCCCGTCTCTACTAAAAAATACAAAAAATTAGCTGGGCGTGGTGGTGGGCGCCTGTAGTGCCAGATGCTTGGGAGGCTGAGGCAGGAGAATGGCGTGAACCTGGGAGGCGGAGCTTGCAGTGAGCTAAGATCACGCCACTGCACTCCAGTCTGGGCAACAGAGCGAGACTCTGTCTCAAAAACAAACAAACAAAAAATTCCGCCTTGGTGGAACTCACAGTTTGGTTGAGGTGATGGGCAAAGAACAAGAAATAAATGTCAGTTTAGGCCGGGTGCGGTGGCTCACGCATGTAATCCCAGCACTGTGGGAGGCCGAGGCGGGCCAATCACCTGAGATCAGGAATTTGAGACTAGCCTGGCCAACATGGTGAAATCCCGTTCCTACTAAAAATATAAAAAATTAGCCAGGCATGGCGGTATGGACCTGTAATCCCAGCTACTGGCAGGGGCTGAGGCAGGAGAATCACTTGAATCCGGAAGGTGGAGGTTGCAGTGAGCCGAGATTGTGCCATTGCACTCCATCCAGGGCCACAGAGCGAGACTCTGTCTCAAAAAAAAAAAAAAAAAAAAGATAATAAAAAGAAATAAATGTCAGTTTAGTGATAAGGACTATCAAAAAAATAAAGGTCAGAGGAAAAGAGAGGAATGGGCTGTGCTGGGGAGGTCCCTGAAAGGCTGTCTGAGGACCTGCCATTTGAACTGAGACCTGAGGGGTGAGGAGGGACCAGTTATATGAAGAACTGGGGGAAGGCGTTCCAGGCAGAGGGCACAGCCTGTGCAAAGGCCCTGTGGCAGGACACACCTGGCACTTTGGAGGAACAGTGAGGAGGCCTGTGTGGCTGCAGCAGAGTGAGGAGAAGGAGAGGAGGAGGACGGGAAGTCAGGGAGGGTACAGGGCAGTTTGTGCAAGGCCTGGTGGGCAGTAGGAAGGACTTGGGCTTTGACCGCAAAGCAAATGGGAGTCATAGAGGGCAATGGGCAGAGGAGGGACCGGCCTTGACTCACGTGCTCACAGGCGCCCTCTGGCTGCTGCAGGGAGGACAGACTGGGGGGCGAGGGCGGCAGCTGGGGACCAGAGCAGAGTGGACCGCCCTGGTGCAAGCAGGCAGCAGCAGGGGCAGAGGCAGAGGAGGGGGCAGAACCCAGATCAGCTCCGGCGGTGTGAGGATTCAGTTGCTCACCTGGGTCGTTTATACCTGATCTGAGTCTGGCTCTTGCTCTCCTTGCCCCATCTCCTGCCTGCAAGCCGCACCTGCCTGGGCACATGCAGAGAAGGGACGGGGTTCTGGGCTCCTGCCAGGGTCCCAGCCCCAACCCAGGCACACCACCCACATGGCAGGGTTATTCTCATTATTTTTTTTTCCTTTTTTTAGACAGTCTTGCTCTGTCGCCCAGGCTGGAGTGCAGTGGCGCGATCTCAGCTCACTACACCCTCTGCCTCATGGGTTTAAGTGATTCTCCTGCCTCAGCCTCCTGAGTAGCTTGGACTACAGGTGTGCACCACCTCATCCAGCTAAGTTTTGTATTTTTAGTAGAGACAGGGTTTCGCCATGTTGGCCAGGCTGGTCTGAAACTCCTGAACTCAAGTGATCCAACCGCCTTGACCACCCAAAGTTCTAGGATTACAGGTGTGAACCACCGCGCCCAGCCTGTTCTCATTTATTTTCTTTCTTATTTCTTTCTTTTTTTTCTTTTTTTGAGACAAAGTCACCCAGGCTGAAGTGCAGTGGCACAATCTCAGCTCACTGCAACCTCCGCCTCCAGGGTTCAAGCAATTCTCGTGCCTCAGCCTCCCTAGTAGCTGGGACTACAGGTGTGTGCCACCATAGCCAGCTAATTTTTGTATTTTTAGTAGAGATGGGGCTTCGTCATGTTGACAACCAGGCAAGTCTCGAATGCCTGAGCTCAGGTGATCCGCCCGGCCTCAGCCTCCCACAGTGCTGGGATTACAGGCGGGAGCCACTGCGCCCAGACGTTCCTTCCTTTTCACGTCTCCTGCTTCCACTCTCCCATGTACCATCTCTCTCTCTTTTTCTCTCTGCTTCATCCCTCCCTCTCAACTTTCTGTCTACAAATGTTCATTGAGCACCTAGTCTATATCAGGCCTTATTCTAGCCACTGAGGGCACAACAGAGATCTAGACAGACAAAGCCTCTGCCCTTGAAGAGGTGACGTTCCACTGGGGAGATGAGCAAACACCCATGCAGTCACTAAGCAACTCAGCAAATCCATAGGCAATCACTAACTTCCTCTGAAGGAAAGAAAACAGAAGACTGAACTGGCCGGGGGCGGTGGCTCAAGCCTGTAATCCCAGCACTTTGGGAGGCCGAGACGGGCGGATCACAAGGTCAGGAGATCAAGACCATCCTGGCTAACACGGTGAAACCCCGTCTCTACTAAAAAATACAAAAAACTAGCCGGGCGAGGTGGCGGGCACCTGTAGCCCCAGCTACTTGGGAGGCTGAGGCAGGAGAATGGCATAAACCCAGGAGGCGGAGCTTGTAGTGAGCTGAGATCCGGCCACTGCACTCCAGCCCGGGCAACAGAGCAAGACTCCGTCTCAAAAAAAAAAAAAAAAGAAAAAAGAAGACTGAGATTGAGGGTGGCCAGAGGCTGCGTGAGGTGAAGGAGCTCCGGGTAGACCTCTCTGAGAAGGGAGCATTTGAGCTGAGACCAGGAGAGATCCCAAGAGAGAGAGCGAGCAGTTAGCTGTTTAGACAGCGGGAACAGAATGTACAAAGGCCCTGAGGCAGGACTGGGCCAGGTGCATTGGAGGGACAGCGAGGAGGCCCCTGTGGCTACAGCAGAGTGAGTGAGGGGGAGAGAGGGAAGAGGGGAGGGCAGAAAGGGGACAGGACAGGTTGTACTGGGCCTGTGGTCCTAGGACTTCACTTTGAATACTCCCCCAAATCTCTTAAGGTTCCTCAGGTTCCTTTCCCTGACAAGCATTTATTTTGCACCTGCTGTATACCAGATCCTATCAGGAGAATCCCAAATATTCATGCAACAAGTTCATATTGGGTACCTACCATAGCCCAGGCTCTGCTGGAGTAATCACACTCATTTGACTGCAAGCTTTCATTGAGTGTCAGCTGTGTACAAGCATTTATCAAGCACCACCTGTGTACTAGGCTGTGGGGAGCGAGGCCACATGAAAGCTTGGGAAGGAGAAAAGGTTTCCTTCCACTCCCTTTCAGGTTCGTGCCCTCTGGTTTCCAGCCCCCTCCCACGTTCAAGGCAACACTTAAACCTCTGGGTTCCAAGTTCTGTTGTCCACTGCGTGGCCGTGAGACCCAGGGCAAGCCCCTTCCCCTCTTGGATCTTCCGTTTCCCCCTCTGTAAAGCAGGGCACTCCACAATCTGATGTGTTTACAACTCAACATCTACTTTTTTGCAGCAAGGGAAACTGAGGCACAGCAGAGTAGAGATGTGTCTGTATCTCTTCCTCCCCAAGCAAGACTGGCATGGAGCCCATTCTCCTGACCCACGCCAAAGCCAGGGCGTTTAGCATTTTGTTCTTGGAGGCCCAGAGAGGGGCAGGGCTTGCCTGAAGCCACACAGCACCGGGCAGGCCTCAGGATTGCGGAGAGCCCTCCCCTCGGTGCCTGCCCGGGCTCCCGTGGCTTCCTCCTGCCTCCTTTGGCTGGGCCGCCAGCCTTGCCTCCTGTCCTCCAGACTCCCCAGGGGCTGCCCAGTTGGAGACGCGGCCCAAGAAATATCAGAAGGAAGGGGAAGCCAGGAGGGGCCCCCGCCTCCTCCCGCCACCCCCCGCCGCGCCCAGCTGCCCCCACCCGGTGCCCGACATTGGCAGAGTGTCCTCGGGCGCTTCCGCCTGGCCCTGCCTGCCTCGTGTGGCCACTGATCCCTTCCGGAGCCTCTCCATGGGGACGCCCGTGTGTGCGCTCAGCCCGTGGGCACATGTGGTTCCCGGGGCTCCCCCCTCCACCCCCTAACCCCCTGCCTGCCCCTCTCCCCCCAACCTTTCCGGAGCCTCTCCATGGGGACGCGTGCGTGTGCGCTCAGCCCGTGGGCACATGTGGCTCCCGGGGCTCCCCACCCAGGCCTGCCCTTCTCCCCCCTACACAGCCGCCCAGCCAGGCCTGCCAGGAAGATGTTGGGGGGGGGTGCGCGGGGAGGCCTCGGCTTGGCTGCTGGAGAAGCCAAGAATTTGCTCCAAATGTAAACAGCGAGTTATTTTCAGTCCACTCCCCCCCACCCCGGGTGGCGTTGACACATTTGACATTGGCGGGACCGGGAGGGGGTGGGGGTGAGGGTGTGCGTGCGGGTATTTTTAACCTTGCTCCTCACATCCCTGGAGTTTGGCTGGTGCCGAGTGGCGTTTAATGGGGAGGGGGCGCGGAGGCGTGGGGAGCCCTGGGTGGCCGTGCGCGGGTGGGCGCTTGGCAAGGCCGCCCTGCTGTTGGTGCCACGTGTTTAACCCCTGAGAGGCTGCAGAGGGGCTGGGGGAGGCGGCCCAGGGTCCAGGGGTGCCCCCGAGGCTCCCTCGTCACCTTCTCCTGGTGTCCCCCCCTCAATGCCACCCAGGAGGGCAGGGCCGGGTGCCTGAGCCGGTGCCAGCCCGCGCCACCCAGACCCACAAAATGGCCGCCAAGGCCGGAGAAACATCTGGAACAGGGGAAGGGAGAGGCGAGAAAATGGCCGCCAGAGGGATGATGTCATGGGCGGCGTGGCCTCCCAGAGCGTCCCCAGCGCGGGGCGAGTCCCTGCCCTCAGGCCTCTGAGCAGGGCCCTGCGGCCTCCAGGGGCCTCCGGACCCACTGCCCAGGCCGGACACCCTCAAAGAGTGACACCGGGGTCCCCAGGGGTCCCCAAAGGCGGCCCTGAGACCTGGGGGAGGGTGAGGCCAGCACTGGGCCTCCAGTCCCAGCAGCCCGATGCTGGGGACGGTCCGGGGGCGGTGGTGGCCGCTGACCTGACCCGCAGGACACGGAGGCGTCCACTAGCGCCCGGGAGGGCCCGGAGCCAGGCCATGGAGCTGGCGGGGGCCGGGTGGAAAGAAAAAAGAAACTTTTCTTTGAAAGTGATTCCGAAGCAGGTTGGCTCGGGCCCAGGCGGCCCGGCGGCAGGGGAGAGGGAGATGGAAAGTATGGGCCAGACTTGAGGAATGCAGGAAGGACGAGGACGGGGAGGCCCGGGGTGGAGGCCGGCATCCCGAAGGCCACCCCGTCCACGCCTCTCTGCCTCTGGGGGCCCCCCAGGTCTCATCCAGATTTTCCTCCCTGTCCCTGGGGTGGGCGCGGAGTGTGGAGAACATCTATGGGCTTGTGTTTTCTCTTCCTTTGATTTATCCAGACAGGCTCCGGACAAGGGCTGGGCAGGGGTTTTAGGTCATCTGTACTGCCAGGATGTGGAGGCTCAGAGAGGGAGAGTGCTTTTAGTGAGGTCACACAGCACTGACAAAACTGACAGTTGCTTCTCTCCTTTGAGCACCTTGGGGAGGAGGAAGTTCTCTCTGGAGGCTCAGGGTCTGTATTGGAATTCCTTTCTATTTTTATTTTATTTAATTAATTAATTTATTTATTTTTGAGGCAGAGTTTCACTGTTGTTGCCCAGGCTGGAGTGCAATGGCGTGATCTCGGCTCACTGCAACCTCCGCCTCCTGGATTCAAGCGATTTTCCTGTCTCAGCCTCTTGAGTAACTGGGATTACAGGCGTGCTCCACCATGCCCAGCTAATTTTTTTCTTTTTAGTAGAGATGGGGTTTCACTGTGTTGGCCAGGCTGGTTTCGAACTCCTGACCTCAGGTGATCCACCTGCCTCAGCCTCCCAAAGTGCTGGGATTATAGGCTTGAGCCACTGCACCCGGACCCTTTTTCTTTCTTTCTTTCTTTCTTCTCTTCTTCTTCTTCTTTTTTTTTTTTTTTTTTTTTAAACAGAGTCCTGCTCTGTCACCCAGGCTGGAGTGCAGTGACTCGAGGCTTACTGTAGCCTCGACCTCCTGGGCTCAAGCAGTCCTCTCACTTCAGCCTCCTGAGTAGCCGGGACCACAGGCATGCATCACCATGCCCAGCTAGTTTTTGGGTTTTTTGTTTGTTTGAGACAGAGTCTTACTCTGTTGCCCAGGCTGGAGTGCAATGGCACGATCTTGGCTCACTGAAACCCCCGCCTCCCGGGTTCAAACAATTCTCCTCCCTCAGCCTCCCAAGTAGCTGGGATTACAGACACCCGCCACGATGCCCTGCTAATTTTTTGTGTTTTTAGTAGGGACAAGGTTTTGCCATATTGCCCAGGTTGGTCTCGAACTCCTGACCTCAAGTGATCCGCCTGCCTCAGCCTCCCAAAGTGCTGGGATTACAGGTGTGAGCCACCATGCCTGGCCTATTTTTTTTTATTTTTTGTAGAGATGGGGTCTCACTATGTTGTCCAAGCTGGTCTTGAACTCCTGACCTCAGGTGATCCACCCACCTTGGCCTCCCAAAGTGCTGGGATTACAGGCATGAGCCACCGTGCCCTGCCTATTTTTTTTTGTAGAAATAGGGTCTCGCTATGTTGCTCAGGCTGGTCTGGAACTCCTGGGCTCAAGTGATCCTCTTGCCTTGGCCTCCCAAAGTGTTGGGATTACAGGCATGAGCCACTGCATCCAGCCAATGTCTATGTGTTTTTCACTGCTCTGTCCCCAGTACCTGGGACAGGGCCTGGTACACAGTAGGTGCTCAAAATGTGTGTTGGATGAAAGCATCACAGTTTTCTCCTGAGACTGGGGTTTGCACAGATGCTGGCACAGGATGGGGGCAGAGGCTCAGGAAACGCAAAGCAGGTTGCAATGTAACTGGATGCACACGGGAACCCTGTGGTCACATTTCTCAGGAGGGACATGAGGAGGCGAAAACTCAAACTTGCCTCACTTCAAGCGCAGATTCTGTGCCAGGAGCTGTGGACGATAAACCACATTTGAACAGAAGTCTCAGTAAAGCGGAAGAGTGAGCCAGGCAGGCATTTGCAGGGATGGTGTTCCAGGCAGTGCTCACAGCCTGTGCAAAGGCCCTGAGGCAGGACCATGCCTGGTGCATTGGTGGAACAGCAAGGAGGCCTGTGTGGCTGCAGCAGAGTGAGCGAGGGGGAGAGAGGGATGAGGAGAGAGGAGAGAGGGGGCAGAGGCAGGCTGTGCAGGGCCTTGAGCACTGTGGGGAGATGGGGAGAACTTGGACTTTTACATATTTGTTTGTTTTTGTTTTTGTTTTTTGTTTGTTTTGTTTTTGAGACGGAGTCTCCCTCTGTTGCCCAGGCTATAGTGCAGTGGCACAATCTCGGCCCACCACCTTGAACCCTCTGCCTCCTGGGTTCAAGCAATTCTCCTGCTTCAGCCTCCTGAGTATCTGGGATGACAGGCGTGCGCCACCACGCCTGGCTAATTTTTGTGTTTTTTTTTTTTTTTTTTTTTTTTTTTGAGGCAGAGTCTCGCTCTGTCGCCCGGATTGGAGTGCAGTGGCCAGATCTCAGCTCACTGCAAGCTCCGCCTCCCGGGTTTACGCCATTCTCCTGCCTCAGCCTCCCGAGTAGCTGGGACTACAGGCGCCCGCCACCTCGCCCAGCTAGTTTTCGTATTTTTAGTAGAGACGGGGTTTCACCATGTTAGCCAGGATGGTCTCGATCTCCTGACCTCGTGATCCGCCTGTCTCGGCCTCCCAAAGTGCTGGGATTACAGGCTTGAGCCACCGCGCCCGGCCAATTTTTGTGTTTTTAGCAGAGATGAGGTTTCACCATGTTGGTCAGGCTGAGCTCGAACTCCTGACCTCAAGTGATCTGCCCGCCTTGGCCTCCCAAAGTGCTGGCATTACAGAGGTGAGCCACCGTGCCCGGCCGAACTTTTACGTATCTGTAGACCCAGACACAGTCCAGGGTGCTGGGGACTAGAACAAAGGTTTGGAGAAAGGGCTGGGGAGGGTGTTCCAGAGAAGGAGACGTCAGAGCTGGGCTGTGAAGTATGGCTGGAGGTTTCCTGAGAGAGAGAGGGGCAGGGAAGACGGCAAAGCCGGAGCTCAGGGGACTCAGGCCCAGGTCACGTGTATATTCCATTGCCTTCCAGGACAGAGAAAGTGGAACCTTTACCGGGTAATGTTTAAAAATGGCCGGTGACGCCCAGTAGCTGGGAATTCCAGGCCCTGGCTTTGGTTTTCTCTTTAGCTGGCTGAGGTTAGGAGGCGGACGTGGCAGACGGCAGAGCCAGCAAAATTTGGAAGCTGGCTAACATTGGAAAATCAACCAGGCGAACTCACGGTGGCAGCCGATGCTGGAAACCTGGGCTCCGTGAGGTCCAGCAGATGCCCTGCTGGGGCCCAAGTGGACATCCTAGGCCTTCTGACAACCCGCCAGGTTTTTAAATAAGTGTGATTATGGTTTCAGCAAGTCCTGTCCTTTCTACAGCCAAAAGATCAATTCAATATGGCCACTCTGTGCAATGCCGGGCCACCCTGCTGGGCCAGGGTATTGTGTTCAAGCCAAGATTCGCAACACCCGAGAGTCCAGAAGTCACTCAGCAGCCAGAAATTACTTTAAAAATTGCTTTAACTGTGGTAAGACACACATCACACAATTTTTTTTTTTTCTTGAGACACGGTTTCACTTTTTCACCCAGGCTGGAGTACAGTGGCACTATCTATTATAGCTCATTGCAGCCTCAAACTCCCAGGCTCAAGCAATCCTCCCACCTCAGCCTCCTGAGTATCTGGGACCACAGGTGCAGTACACACCACAACACCCGGCTTATATATATATGTGTGTGTGTATATATATATATGTGTGTATATATATGTATATATATATTTTTTGATACGGAATCTCGCTGTGTTGCGTCATCCCGGCTCACTGCAACCTCCACTTCCCGGGTTCAAGCAGTTCTGCCTCAGCCTCCTGAGTAGCTGGGACTATAGGTGCACACCACCACACCTGGCTAATTTTTGTATTTTTAGTAGAGACGGGGTTTCACCATGTTGACCAGGCTGGTCTCAAACTACTGACCCTGCGATCCCCCTGCCTCGGCCTCCCAAAGTGCTGGGATTACAGGCGTGAGCCACTGTGCCTGGCTGACACCCAGCTAATTTAAAAAAATATTTTGTAGAGATGGGGTCTTGCTCTGTGGTCCAGGCTGGTCTCGAACTCCTTGCCTCAGGCGATCCTCCCATCTCAGCCTCCCAAAGTGCTGGGATTCCAGGCGTGAGCCACTGTGCCCAGCCCAGAGACTTTTGAAAGTCTAAAATGGATTGTATCATAGGCCACATCACTCGTCGTCAGGCTGTAGGATAAAACCCAGGCTTCTCACTGCAATGCACATGGCCCTGAGTGGTCCCGCTCCCCTCGTCATCCCTTCCTCTTTCCTTTGCCTACCACGCTGCAGCCTGGGGTCTGTCGCTGCCCCTCTCACGTCCATCTTCATTCCTGCCCTGTGGACCTTGCCCTTGTCACCGAATCTGCCTGGAACGATTTCACCCCAGCTCTCCACACTGCTGGGCTCCTTCTGCTGGACAGCCACTGTCACATCCTCGGAGAGGTTCTCCCTGAGTCCTCCCTCCAACGCCGCCCCCAAAGCCATTCCCCCTTCGGCCGGCCTCATCGCTCCCGTAGCACCTAGAACCGTGTGAAATGATCTGAGGCATCCTCTGTGTGCTGGTTCTGCCCTTCTCCCTCCTCACTTGCTTCTCTGCCATCCCCCCAAGGTCTGGCGAGTAGTAGGTGGTCGTAAACACCTGCTTCGTGAATGCCGGGTGTGCGTTGACCTCCTAGTCACCAACGGCGGAAGCTTCAGCCACCGGACGCAGGGAGTTGTCCCTCGCAAAGCGGGTGGGTGCTCCCGGGCGGGAAGGGTGGGGCCGGAGCCCACGGCGATGCCTTTGTCATGAGCTAGGACGGACCGAAATTGGGCTCGTGGCCACGGACAGGAGAGAACAGTTTGTCCGCACGGTCAGTGCCATCCAGCGTGCATGGCTGTTGTTGTGCCTCGTGTGTTTGCTTGAGCAAAGGCTACAGGGTGCAGTGACATTCCTGGCTGTCCTTGACACCCCATGGACTGGGAAGTCAAGAGAACTGGCTCTCGGCCAAATGAGGGTGTCATTCGAAATACAGTTTGCTGGCTGGGTGCGGTGGCTCACACCTGTGGTTCCTCCAATTTGGGAGGCAGAGGTGGGAGGATTGCTTGAGCCCAGGAGTTTGAGACCAGCCTGGGCAACATAGCAAGATTGCATCTCTAATTTTTTATTTTTATTTTTATTTTTTTGAGATGGAGTCTCGCTCTGTCGCCCAGGCTGGAGTGCAGTGGTGCGATCTCGGTTCACTGCAAGCTCTGCCTCCCGGGTTCACTCCATTCTCCTGCGTCAGCCTCCCGAGTAGCTAGGACTACAGGTGACCACCATCACATCTGGCTAATTTTTTGTATTTTTAGTAGAGATGGGATTTCACCGTGTTAGCCAGGATGGTCTCAATCTCCTGACCTTGTGATCTACCTGCCTCGGCCTCCCAAAGTGCTGGGATTACAGGCGTGAGCCGCTGCGCCTGGCTGCATCTCTGTTTTTTTTGTTTGTTTGTTTTTTTAAAAAAAAGGCAGCCAGGCAGTGTGGCTCATGCCTGTAATCCCAGCACTTAGGGAGGCCAAGGCAGGTGAATCACTTTGAGCTCAGGAGTTTGAGACCAGGCTGGGCAACCTGGCAAAATCTCATCTCCTGAAAATACCAAAATTAGCCAAGTGTGGCGGGCACCTGTAATCTCCACTACTTGGGAGGCTGAGTCAGGAGAATCGCTTGAACCTGGCAGTCAGAGGTTGCAGTGAGCCGAGATCACATCACTGGACTCCATCCTGGGCAAGAGAGTGAGACTCTGTCTCAAAATAAATAAATAAATAAATAAAAAGTAAAGTAAAGAAAGAAATACAATTTGCTTTCCAGAAGCAGGGCCTCTCTTACACTAGCATGTGTGTGGTTATCCATGCTAAATGGTGCTGAAAGAGCCGTTTGTGTCTCTCTGAGGAGATATTTGAGGAAAGTCCTGAATGAAGGGAGAGGATGAGCCATGTAGATAGCTGAGGGAACAGTGTTCCAAGCAGAGGCACAGCCTGGGCAAAGGCCCTGAGGCAGGACCATGCCTAGTATGTTGGAGGAACAGTGAGGAGGCCCTCGTGACTGGAGCAGAGTGAGGAAGGGGAGAGAGGAAGGAGGGGAGGGCAGGGAGGGGACCGATCGGGCCACGCAGTGCCTTGTGGGCCACGGGGAGAAGACGGGATTTTCCCCGCAAAGAAGGTGGGAGCCATGGAGGGCTACGGGCGGGGGTGGGGGGGCAATGGTCATTTAACTCCTGGAGCTTGGCAAAATGCTATCATCAAAACAGACTTTAACACAAAACCTATAGCTATCCCCTTCCCCTCCGCAAGCTCCTCTGAGCATAGCCACAGAACTGTAAAGTAAGGCAGCGATTGGAAATGCCCGCTTTATAGATGGGGAAAACCAAGGCTCTGGCAGAGGAGGTGACTGGTCCAGGGCCACATGGCCAGATTTGTGCTGGGGCTGGGCTCCATCGAACTCAGGTTTCAGGGTGCAGCCCTCGTTTCCATGAGATACTTTGAAATCAGACAAGTCTGAGACTTGCCACCTCTTCTTTAAAACCCCAGTGCTTTTTTTTTTTTTTTTTTTGAGATAAGGTCTTGCTCTGCTGCCTGGGCTGGGGTGCAGTGGCACAATCATAGCTTACCCACTGCAGCCTCGACCTCCTGGGCTCAAGCAATCCTCCTGCCTCAGCCTCTTGAGTAGCTGAGACTACAGGTGTGCACCACCACACCCAGCTAACTTTTTTTTTTTTTAAGTAAAGATGGGGTCTCCTGTGTTGCCCAGGCTTGTCTCGAACTCCTGAGCTCAAGTAATCCTCCCGCCTCGACCTCCCAAAGTGCAGGAATTACAGTTGTGCGCCACCACGCCCAGCCCTCCAGTGCTTTTTTATTATTATTTTTATTTATTATTATTATTATTATTATTATTATTATTTGAGACAGAGTCTTGCTCTATTGCCCAGGCTGGAGTGCAGTGGTGCGATCTCAGCTCACTGTAACCTCCGTCTCCCAGGTTCAAGCGATTCTCCTGCCTCAGCCTCCCGAGTAGCTGAGACCACAGACACCCACCACCACGCTCGGCTAATTTTTGTATTTTTAGTAGAGACGAGGTTTCACCATGTTGGTTAGGCTGGTCTCGAACTCCTGACCTCCAGTGATCTGCCTCCTTGACCTCTGGGGATTACAGGCGTGAGCCACTACTCCCGGCCCTCCAGTGCATTTTTTTTTTTTTTTTTTGAGACGGAGTCTCGCTCTGTCGCCCAGGCTGGAGTGCAGTGGCCGGATCTCAGCTCACTGCAAGCTCCACCTCCCGGGTTTACGCCATTCTCCTGCCTCAGCCTCCCGAGTAGCTGGGACTACAGGCGCCGCCACCTCACCTGGCTAGTTTTTTGTATTTTTAGTAGAGACAGGGTTTCACCGTGTTAGCCAGGATGGTCTCAATCTCCTGACCTCGTGATCCGCCCGTCTCGGCCTCCCAAAGTGCTGGGATTACAGGCTTGAGCCACCACGCCCGGCCCCTCCATCCAGTGCATTTTAAAGGTTCTGAAAAGTCCTACGTTGTCCTGAAAACTCCTCCGCGATGCTGAACCTTTTTGACCTGCGAACCCCAGGTTTGGGTAAAGTCTGCTCACGTCTGGCGGCACACCCATAGGAAACCCCCAGCCCGGCTGTGAGAAGCGTGAACTTTATTCACCAGGTCCTTGGCCTGGCTGTAGTTTCTCCGGTGTCTGTGTTTGCTTGTGCAATCATGAATGTATATTGACCAGCACCAGGTGCCAAATTGAACGTCTGGACTGAGCTCAACTGCAGAAAGCAACAAATTGGAAAGAGTGTCTACCAGGCCAGGAGAAAACACACACAAAACGCAAACATTTGAAAGCTTGCAGTCGACATCGTATAAAATTTGAAAAGATGTTCATTTGTATGTTTTGTTTTTGTTTTCTTTTTTTTTCTTTGAGACGGAGTCTCTATCTGTCACCCAGGCTGGAGTGTAGTGGTGCGATCTCAACTCACTGCAACCTCCGCCTCCCGGGTTCACTCCATTCTCCTGCCGAGGAGCTGGGACTACAGGCGCCCGCCACCACACCCGGCTAATTTTTTGTGTTTTTGGTAGACGGGGTTTCACCATATTAGCCAGGATGGTCTCGATCTCCTGACCTCGTGATCCGCCCGCCTTAGCCTCCCAAAGTGCTGGGATTACAGGCATGAGCCACTACGCCCAGCCTGTTTTTGTTTTCTTAAGACAGGGTCTCAGTCTGTCACCCAGGCTGGAATGCAGTGGTGCGATCATAGCTCACTGCAGCCTCGAGTTCCTGGGCTCAGACAATCCACCCTCCTCAGCCCCCAGAGTAGCTGGGACTGCAGGCACAGGCCACCACGCCGGGCTAATTTTTACATTTTTGTAGAGACAGGGTCTTGCTCTGTTGCCCAGGCTGGAGTGCAGTGGTGTGATCTCAGCTCACTGCAGACTCCTGGGTTCAAGTGATTCCGCACCTCAGCCTCCCAAGTAGCTGCAACTATAGGCACGTGCCACCATGCCCAGCTAATTTTATTTTTATTTTTATTTTTGGTAGAGAGGGTGTCTCTTTATGTTGCCCAGGCTGAATTCCTGAAGCCAAGCAGTCCTCCCACCTCGGCATCTCAAAATGCAGGGATTACAGATGTGAGCCACTGTGTCCAGCCCATTCAGATGTTTTAAAGATAGGTGCAGACAAAACTGGGTTGGTGCCTCCACGTCCCTCTCTGTGTGACGTTGGGTAATTTTCTTACCCTCTCTGGGCATCCTGGAGATTGTTGGCCCCAGCCAAGGATGGTTATAAGGCATTAAACAAGACCTAGGGCACAGCCTGACATCTGGAGCTCGTTAAACCATCTGTACATGCAGGTGTCGTTGTATTATTATCAGTGCTATTCTCTCAGTCCACACCCCGACTCACACCTCAGTGGCCCCAGGTCGGGGTGCTCTGAAATTTCTCTGACCTGGGCAGTAGCTGAGCAGGAGGGGCCGGGGGTTCTGCTGGTATAAAGCACAGAGGAGGAAGCTTTGAAGGATTTGTTCTGTCCCAGCTGTCCCCAGTATCACAGTTAGCCACGTGGATGGCAGAAGAGACCTTTGACAGTGGGCACAGGGGCCGGAAGGTCCCAGCCTGGGGCTCACTGCAATCTCCGCCTTCCAGGTTCAAATGATTCTCCTACCTCAGCCTTCCGAGTAGCTGGGATTACAGGCGTGCGCCACCACGCCCGGCTAATTTTTGTATTTTTAGTAGAGATGGGGTTTCACCGTGTTAGCCAGGCTGGTCTTGAACTCCCGACCTCAGGTGATCCACTCACCTCGGCCTCCCAAAGTGCTGGGATTACAGGCATGAGCCACCGCGCCTGGCCTTGGGGCTTTATCTAACCGGCCAGAGAATGGGATTCAAACACCGGGAATCATCCCAAACCGCCAACAAGGAGGAGTCCTGGAGTGAGGGGAACCGAGACCCTCCTAAAAGGATTCGCGAGGTGTCACAGAATCAATATTACGGCAAGGATTCCTGTGAGACCCCAGGGTGCCCGCTCATTGGTTCTAGACCCACCAGCTGTTGTTCTGTGAATTTGACGCCATTGCTGTCTCGCTTTGTGCCTCAGTTTCCCCAGCTGGCGATTACCGTCCCCATATGGGGACGTGTCTGCTGCAGAGGAGTTAACGAAGATTTGTGAGGCAATGGAGGCAACATTTGCAGCCCAACCTAGTCAAAGGAATTACTCACTGTGCATTAATGTGTTGTTGTTGTTTGAGACGGAGTCTTGTTCTGTCGCCCAGGCTGGAGTACAATGGCACGATCTCGGCTCGCTGAAACCATCCCCCAGGTTCAAGCAATTCTCCCATCTCAGCCTCCGGAGTAGCTGGGGTTACAGGCGCGCACCACCACGCCTGGCTAATTTTTGTATTTTTAGTAGAGACAGGGTTTCGCTATGTTTTCCAGGCTGGTCTCAAACTCCCGGCCTCAGGTGATCCTCCCGCCTCGGCCTCCCAACCTCCCTAGCACTTCGACGATCCGAAATGACCCTCTTGATTTATTTGCTGACTTGTTCATTTCCTGTCGTGTTCCCATTAGAACATCAGTGCCTCGAGGGGAGGGATTCTTGTGCGTCTCTGTCACCCGGCGTCTGGCATCCGGGTGGCTCTCTGCAATCCGTTTGCTGAGTGATCAAAGGAAAGAACTAATGGCAATGTAGTGCAGCTCCAATGTACAGATGAAGAAATCCAGCCTCAGAGATGTGGAAGTACTTGCCCAAGGCCACACAGCCGGAAGCCCAGCCAACTCTTTTAGTAAACGCCCAGTGACACTGTAAACATTTTAGGCTTTTAGGCAGGTCACACGTGGTCTCTGTTGCATCTTTTTTCTTTTGTTTATAACCCTTTAAAAATGGAAAAGACAGGCTGGGCGCCATGGCTCACGCTTGTAATCCCAGCACTTTGGGAGACCGAGGCGGGCGGACCACGAGGTCAGGAGTTTGAGATGAGCCTGACCAACATGGCAATACCCTGTCTCTACTAAAAATACAAAAATTAGCCAGGCGTGGTAGCGGGCACCTGTAGTCCCAGCTACTCGGGAGGCTGAGGGAGGAGAATCACTTGAACCCGGGAGGCAGCAGTTGCAGTGAGCCGAGATCGCACCACTGCACTCCAGTCTAGGAGACGGAGCGAGGCTGCGTTTCAAACAGAAAATTTAAATAAATAAAATAAAATAAAATAAATAAAAATCTTCTAGTTTACCCATCTTTTTTTTTTTTTTTTTTTGAAACGGAGTCTCGCTCTGTCGCCTGGGCGGGAGTGCAGTGGCCGGATCTCAGCTCACTGCAAGCTCCGCCTCCTGGGTTTACGCCATTCTCCTGCCTCAGCCTCCCGAGTAGCTGGGACTACAGGCGCCCACCACCACGCCCGGCTAGTTTTTTGTATTTTTTAGTAGAGACGGGGGTTTCACCGTATTAGCCAGGATGGTCTCGATCTCCTGACCTCGTGATCCGCCCGTCTCGGCCTCTCAAAGTGCTGGGATTACAGGCGTGAGCCACCACACCCGACCTAGTTTGCCCATCTAATGTCAGTACTCACAGACTGATTCCAAAACCCTGCACCGAGAATCTAAAATGCTGCCAACCCCAACTCTGATGCTGGGGAGCTAAGGTGCTTGGTTTTTTGTTTTTTGTGTTTTTTGTTTTTGTGTTTTTTGAGACAGAGTCTCGCTCTGTGGAGTGCGAGGCTGGAGGGCAGTGGCGTGATCTCAGCTCACTATAACCTCCGTCTCCTGGGTTCAAGTGATTCTCCTGCCTCAACCTCCCAAGTAGCTGGGACTACAGGTGCCCGCCACCACACCCGGCTAATTTTTGTATTTTTAGTAGAGATGGGGTTTCTCCATGTTGGCCAGGCTGGTCTGGAACTCCTGACCTCATGTGATCCACCCGCCTCTGCCTCCCAAAGTGCTGGGATTACAGGTGTGAGCCACTACGCCCCGCCAAGTGCTTGGTTCTTTAGGCTGGAGTGCAGTGGTGCGATCTTGGCTCACTGCAGCCTCCAGCTCCCAGGTTCAAACAATTCTCCTGCCTCAGCCTCCCGAGTAGCTGGGACTATGGGCGCACGGCAGCACACCCAGCTAAATTTTTTTTTTTTGGTATTTTTGGAGAGACAGGGTTTCACCCTATTGTCCAGCCTGGTTTTGAACTCCTGACCTCAAGTGATCCGCCTGCCTCGGCTTCCCAAAGTGCTGGGATTACAGGTGTGAGCCACCGCGCCCCACCGAGTGCTTGGTTCTTTCTCGACTCAATCCCGTTTTCTTCTACACAGATCGGGTCTGCCTCTACTCCCCCCACCCCATGCCCCATTTCACCCATTGACCTCTGAAGCCCAGAGATGGGCAGGGGTTTGTCTGAGACCACACAGCAAGAGGGGCAGCAGAGGAGGATGGGAACCCAGATCTGCTTCCCTCCCAGCCTACACCCCTGCAATCCCCTGGCCCCTGCAAACTTGTATTTAAGCCTCCTCATTACAGGGGTTTGGAGCCGAGGAAACCCTACTGTCTTCTAGTAAATGCTCTCCCTAGACGGCAATCTTTGATGGAGGCTCTGGGAGAAGTTGTTCAGGCCCGTGCATTTATTGAGCGCCTACTGTATACCTGGTGCAGGTATAGGGTTGGGTGGAAGGGTCTTGTCCACTACAGTGTTTCAGAACCCTTTTTTCTCCCCCATTATTGCCTTCCCTGGCCAGGCAAGGTGGCTCACACACCTGTAATCCCAGTCCTTTGGGTGGCTGAGGCAGGAGGATCGCTTCAGCCTTGGAATTTGAGTTCAGCCTGGGCAACATAGTGAGACCTCATCACTACAAAAAAATGTTTTTAAAAAATTAGCTGGATGTAGTGCCACAAGCCTGCAGTCCCAGCTACTTGGGAAGCGAAGGCGAGAGAATCGCTTGGGCCCAGGAGGTCGAGCCTGCAGTGAGCTGTGATGATGCCACTGTGCTCCACCCTGGGCCACAGAGTGAGGCCCTGTCTCAAAAAAAAAAAAAAAAAAAATCAAGACCATAATTTCCTCCCCCTAAAGAGCCCTTTTAAATATTTTTTTCCCTAATCACTCCCCTGTGAAATTTTAATGGCATAGGTACATTTTATATACCTCTCTATATATAATGTACATACGCCATTAAATATATATTATATATAATATATAGGTATATAAAGTATACCTATTTGCCATATAGGTAGGTATATAAAATGTACCTGTATGGCATGTAGATATGTAAAATATGCCATATAGGTATATAAAATATGCTTATGGCATTAAATATGTATATATAAGATACAAATATACTATATATGTTCTCTTCTATACTGTAACTGTATGTCTGTACATTATTATTATTATTATTATTATTATTATTATTATTACTGAGATGGAGTTTCACTCTTGTTGCCCAGGCTGGAGTGCAGTGGTTCGATCTCGGCTCACCTCAACCTCCGCCTCCTGGGTTCAAGCGATTTTCCTGCCTCAGCCTCCCGAGTAGCTGGAATTACTGGCATGAGCCACCACGCCCGGCTAATTTTGTATTTTTAGTAGAGACAGGGTTTCTCCATGTTGGTCAGGCTGCTTTCGAACTCCCGACCTCAGGTGATTCACTCACTTCGGCCTCCCAAAGTTCTGGAATTACAGGTGTGAGCCACCGTGCCCAGTCTGCATTTTTTTAAAAACACAAAATTCTGGCCAGACATGGTGGCTCACACCTGTAATCCCAGTGCTTTTGGAGGCCTAGGCAGGAGGGTCACTTGAGAGACCGGCCTGGGCAATATAGTGAGACCCCCATCTCAAAACAAAACAACAACAGAACTTCTGAGCTAGGCAGACAACTTTCCTTTGAATCTGACACCAGCTTTGGGAAATACGCTCTGTGCACTGGGCCTGGGTTGACCAATCTCACAAATTGAGCAGATTTAATCAGATGGGGCCAGGAAGTGCTATTTCAGCACAGTAAAAACTCAGCAGATGGAAGCTGCCCGCTGGGGTCTGGGGAATCTTGGGGCCTTGGAAGTTAGCCAGCCTGAGACAATATGCACTTATGCACATCTGCTCAGACCGAAAGAAGGTCCATTTTAAGGCTGGGTGTCTACTAAGTAGGTGGAGGAGGAGGAGGAATTATCTGTGCCTCTTTTTTTCTTTTCTTTTCTTTTTTGTTTTTGTTTTGTTTTTTGAGATGGAGTCTTGCTCAGTCGCTCAGGCTGGGGTGCAGTGGTGCGATCTCGGCTCACTGCAAACTCTGCCTCCCGGGTTCACGCCATTCTCCTGCCTCAGCCTCCCCAGTAGCTGGGACTACAGGCGCCCGCCACCACGCCCGGCTAATTTTTTGTATTTTTCGTAGAGACGGGGTTTCACCGTGTTAGCCAGGATGGTCTCGATCTCCTGACCTCGTGATCCACCCGCCTCGGCCTCCCAAACTGCTGGGATTACAGGCGTGAGCCACTGCGCCCGGCCCCTCTTTTCTTTTCATGGAAGCAGCCAGGGCAACACAGTGCGCTAGAATGTTCCTTGCTGATGGCAAAATATTCTGTGCTGTCCAACTTGGTCACCACCAGCCACATGTGGCTCTTTGGTGCTTGAAATGTGATTTGTGCAACTGAGCAACTTAAAATTTAATTTTCTTTCTTTCTTTTTTTTTTTTTTTTTTGAGACATAGTCTTGCTCTGTCACCCAAGCTGGAATGCGGTGGCTCCATCATAGCTCACTGCAACCTCCACCTCCCAGGCTTAAGCAATCCTCCCACCTCAGCTCCCCGAGTGGCTGGAGCTACAGGCATGCCGCTACACCCAGCTAACTTTTGTATTTTTTGTAGAGATGGGGTCTCGCCATGGTGCCCAGGCTGGTCTGGAACTCCTGGGCTCAAGTGATCCTCCTGCCTCGGCCTTTCAAAGCACTGGGATTACAGGCATGTGCCACCACGCCCCGCCTAATTTTATTTCAGTGTAGCTGACTTAAATGTAAAAAGTCATATGTGGCTGTGACGCTCATACCAAGGGCGCTAGAACATGGGGAGTTTTCAGGAGCCAAGTGATGGAAGAACGGTCAGCAGGTGGTTGGGAAATATTCCCAGGTTTTAGAGATGATTTAAAATGAGACGGCCGGCTGGGCGCAGTGGCTCACGCCTGTCATCCCAGCACTTTGGGAGGCCAAGGCAGGAGGATCACTTGAGGTCGGGAATTCAACACCAGCCTGGCCAACATGGCAAAATCCCGTCTCTACTACAAATACAAAAATTAGCTAGGTGTGATGGTGGGAGCCTGTAGTCCCAGCTACTCAAGAGGGTGAGGCAGGAGATTTGGTTGAACCCGAGAGGCGGAGGTTGCAGTGAGCTGAGATCGTCCCACTGCACTCTAGCCTGGGCGACGGAGCGAGATTCCATCTAAATAAATAAATGCATATATACATAAAGTGAGACAGCCAAATAAAAAGGAAGGAGATTCTGACCAGGCTGCCACACGGATGAACCTTAAGGGTATTAAGCTCAGTTGAGAAACGCTGGACACGGAAGAGCAAATCCCGTGTGGTTCCACTCCTAGGAGGTCCCTAGAGTCATCAGATGCGTAGAGACAGAAAGGAGGTTGGGGGGTGGGGGTGTCGGGGCTGGGGAGGGGACGGGACTAAGTGTTTCATGGGGACAGAGTTTCAGTTCGGGAAGATGAGAAAGTTCTGGAGAGGATGGTGGTGATGGCAGCATAGCTGTTGGAATGCATTTAATGCCACTAAGCTGTGTGTAAAGATGGAATGGTAGGCCGGGCGCGGTGGCTCACACCTGTAATCCCAGCACTTTGGGAGGCCAAAGCGGGTGGATCATGAGGTCAGGAGATCGAGACCATCCTGGCTAACACGGTGAAACCCCGTCTCTACTAAAAATACAAAAAACTAGCCGGGCGAGGTGGTGGGCGCCTGTAGTCCCAGCTACTCGGGAGGCTGAGGCAGGAGAATGGCGTGAACCCGGGAGGCGGAGTTTGCAGTGAGCGGAGATCACACCACTGCACTCCAGCCTGGGCGACAGAGCAAAACTCCGTTTCAAAAAAAAGATGGAATGGTAAATATTATGTATATTTTACCACAGTAAGAAATTAAATTAAAAATTAAAATGCGATGGCATATATTTATAGCATATTATTTTAAAACTACACTAATTTTGCCCAGGCATGGTGGTGCTCACCCATGGTTCCAATTACTCAACAGGCTGAGGCGGGGGGACTGCTTGAGCCCAGGAGGTCCAGGCTGCAATGAGCGGTGATTGTGCCACTGCACTGCAGCCTGGGTGACAGAGCAAGACCCTGTCTCAAAAACAAACAAACAAAATTAGGCCGGGGGCAGTGGCTTACACCTGTAATCCTGGTACTTTAGGAGGCTGAGGCACGTGGATCACTTGAGGTCAGAAGTTCAAGACCAGCCTGGACAACTTGGTGAAGCCCCATCTCTACTAAAAATACAAAAATTAGCCGGGTGTGGTGGCAGGTGCCTGTCATCCCAGCTACTCAGGAGGCTGAGGCAGGAGAATCGCTTGAACCCAGGAGGCAGAGGCTGCAGTGAGCTGAGATCGTGCCATTGCACTCCAGCCTGGGCAACAGAGCAAGACTCCGTCCCCCCTCCAAAAAAAATTAAATTTAAAAACACATAAATTCCTAGGACTGTAGGAAAAGAAGAAAACTTCCTTAACCCAAGAAAGGGAGCTACAAAACCCCACAGCTAACCCTGTACTTAGTGGTGAGAGACTGGATGTTTTCTCCTGAGATCGGGAACAAGATAAGGACACCACTCTCACCATTTCTATTGAACATTGTACTGGAAGTTCTGCCAGACCAATAAGGCAAGAAAAGAGGTGGGACGTGGTAGCTCACACCTGTAATCCCAGCACTCTGAGAGACCAAACCAGTGGATCGCTTGAGCCCAGGAATCCCAGACCACCCAGGGCAACATTGCGAAAACCTGTTTCTACAAATAATACAAAAATTAGCCAGATGTGGTGGCGTGCACCTGGGGGCCCAGCTACTCAGGAACCTCAGATAGAAGGATGGCTGGATCTCAGCAGTTTAAAACTGCAGTTAGCTGTGATTGTGCCACTGCACTCCAGCCTGGGTGACAGAGCAAGATCCTGTCTCAAAAACAAAGAAGAAAAAGAGATCATCCTGGCTAACATGGTGAAATCCCATCTCTACTAAAAATACAACAAAAATTAGCTGGGCGTGTGGGTGTGGTGGTGGGCGCCTGTTATCCCAGCTACTCGGGAGGCTGAGGCAGGAGAATTGCTTGAACCTGGAAGGCGGAGATTGCAGTGAGCTGGATCGTGCCACTGCACTCCAGCCTGGGCAACGGGAGAACAAGAGCGAGATTCCATCTCAAAAAAAAAAAAAAAAGATACAAAATAACACCATGGAAGACAGTAACAACAGGGATATTAATCAAATAGCTATAGTAGTGAAGCCACCCTCTGCCTGGTGAAGCGCTGACTATGGCAACCATGGTTCTGGGAGTTTTATTAATAATTCATTTATTGGCCGGGCGCGGTGGCTCACGCCTGTAATCCCAGCACTTTGGGAGGCCAAGACGGGCGGATCACGAGGTCAGGAGATCGAGACCATCCTGGCTAACACGGTGAAACCCCGTCTCTACTAAAAAAAAATACAAAAAACTAGCCGGGCGACGTGGCGGGCGCCTGTAGTCCCAGCTACTCGGAGGCTGAGGCAGGAGAATTGCTTGAACCTGGAAGGCGGAGATTGCAGTGAGCTGGATCGTGCCACTGCACTCCAGCCTGGGCAACGGGAGAACAAGAGCGAGATTCCATCTCAAAAAAAAAAAAAAAAGATACAAAATAACACCATGGAAGACAGTAACAACAGGGATATTAATCAAATAGCTATAGTAGTGAAGCCACCCTCTGCCTGGTGAAGCGCTGACTATGGCAACCATGGTTCTGGGAGTTTTATTAATAATTCATTTATTGGCCGGGCGCGGTGGCTCACGCCTGTAATCCCAGCACTTTGGGAGGCCAAGACGGGCGGATCACGAGGTCAGGAGATCGAGACCATCCTGGCTAACACGGTGAAACCCCGTCTCTACTAAAAAAAAATACAAAAAACTAGCCGGGCGACGTGGCGGGCGCCTGTAGTCCCAGCTACTCGGGAGGCTGAGGCAGGAGAATGGCGTAAACCCGGGAGGCAGAGCTTGCAGTGAGCTGAGATCCGGCCACTGCACTCCAGCCTGGGCGACAGAGCGAGACTCCGTCTCAAAAATAAATAAATAAATAAATAATAATAATAATAATAATAATAAACCATTTATCACCTTTTTTTCCTTTTTTTTTTTTGAGATGGAGTCTCCCTCTGTCACCCAAACTAGAGTGCAGTTGGTCCGATCTCGGCTCACTGCAACCTCCGCCTCCTGAGTAGCTGGGACTATAGGCATGCACCACCACACCCAACTAATTTTTTTTTTTTTTAAAGACAGAGTCTCACTCTGTCACCCAGGCTGGAGTGCAGTGGCGCAGTCTCGGCTCACTGCAAGCTCCGCCTCCCGGGTTCACACCATTCTCCTGCCTCAGCCTCCCCAGCAACTGGGACTACAGGCGTCCGCCACCACGCCCAGCTAATTTTTTTGTATTTTTAGTAGAGACGGGGTTTCATTGTGTTAGCCAGGATGGTCTCGACCTCCTGACCTCATGATCCACCCGACTCAGCCTCCCAAAGTGCTGGAATTACAGGTGTGAGCCACCACGTCCGGCCCCAACTAATTTTTTTATTTTTAGTAGAGGTGAGGTTTCACCACGTTGGTCAGGATGGTCTCGAACTCCTGACCTCTTGATCCACCCACGTGGGCCTCCCATAGTGCTGGGAATACAGGCGTGAGCCACTGCGCCTGGCCAATGTTTCATTCATTACCATCTTGTCCCTCATAAATAGCTTCCAAGAGAGGGTGCTATAGCTGTGTCCATTTCACAGATGAGTAGAGTGAGGCGTGGATGCATCTGAGACCCCACTCCCTGGCTGCCCAAATTGGAAGCTCATGCTGGGAGCCACCGTGGGGGCCTGGCACTTAGTAGGTACCCAAGAAACATTCTCGCTTCCCAGGGAAACATCCGGACGCCAGCTGGACACTGCAGCCTGCTGAGTCCATGTGGGCTCTGGTTCCAGAAGAGGGTCCTGTGCCCACAGCCTGGAGCCCAGACGGCCGGCTGCCCAGGCTGGGCCCTTCCCAACATCATGGCCACCGGTGCCCAGCCTTGAGGCAGTCCAAACGGAACTGGCCAGCTCCGAGGGGCCGCTGGCTGCCCCAGCCTGGGATCGGCTGCAGGGCTTGGGGCCGAGCTGGGCACACTCCCCTCGGCTGCTGTCTGGCCCAGTTGGCCACGGCTAGGGCAGCCTCGCTGGAGGAAGGGCTTCTCATCTGCTCCTGTTTCCTGATGAGGAAACTGAGGCACCGGGCCTTGCTCCTGTGCTGTTTATGGCACCTTTGGTCGTGGCAATAGTGGGTGCTGGACACACAGTGTGTGCAGAGCCATTAGCACAGTGCCAAGCTAACTCCAGAGGCTCCGTGCACCAGGAAATATCATTGCTTTGATCATTCCCACGGCAACCCTGAGAGTGGTCTCCATGTATTTTCTTTCATTTATTTATTTATTTATTTATTTTTGAGACGGAGTCTCGCTCTGTCACCCAGGCTGGAGTGCAGTGGCACGATCTCGGCTCACTGCAAGCTCCGCCTCCTGGGTTCACGCCATTCTCCTGCCTCAGCCTCCTGAGTAGCTGGGACTACAGGCGCCTGCCACCACGCCCAGCTAATTTTTTGTATTTTTAGTAGAGACGGGGTTTTACCGTTTTAGCCACGATGGTCTCGATCTCCTGACCTCGTGATCCGCCCGCCTCAGCCTCCCAAAGTGCTGGGATTACAGGCGTGAGCCACCGCCCCCAGCCGATTTATTTTTTTAAAACAAGGTCTTGCTCTGTCACTCAGGCTGGAGTGCAGTGGCATGATCACAGCTCACTGCACCGTCGACCTCCCAGGCTCAAGTGATCCTCCTGAGTAGCTGGGACTACAGGCATCTGCCACCATGTCCAGCTAATTTTTTTCTTTTTCTTTTTTTATGAGATGGAGTTTTGCTCTTGTCGCCCAGACTGGAGTGCAGTAATGGCACGATCTCAGCTCACCGCAACCTCCACCTCCCAGGTTCAAGCAATTCTCCTGCCTCAGCCTCCCAAGTAACTGGGATTACAGGCATGCGCCACTATGCCCAGCTAATTTTGTATTTTTAGTATAGACAGGGTTTCACCATGTCAGTCAGGCTGTTCTCGAACTCCTGACCTCCAGTGAACTGCCCGCCTCGGCCTCCCAACATGCAGAGATTACAGGAGTGAGCCACCGTGCCTGGCCTATTTTGTGTGTGTGTGTGTGTGTTTTGTAAAAACGGGGTCTCACTGTGTTGCCCTGGCTGGTCTCGAACTCCTGGGCTCAAGCGATCCTCCTGCTTCGGCCTCCCAACGTGCAGAGATTACAGGCGTGAGCCACTGTGCCACTACCCCTGGCTTAATCATCATCTCATTTTGTGGATGAGGAAACTCAGGCCTTGAAAGGAAAGTGACCTGCTCAGGAACACAGAGACCCGGGGGGCTCTCAGAGACAGTACTGGGCTCAGGGGTCTGATCCCAGCACAAAACTGGATAAAATAACCCTGGTGAAGAAGCCCATCACAGGGCCTGGGAGGGAGAACACTGCTCATGGTTCTCACCCGTAGCTTTCCTTGTCTATGAAATGGATACAGCCAGGCACGGCGGCTCCCACCTGTAATCCCAGCACTTTGGGAGGCCGAGGCAGGTGGATCACTTGAGGTCAGGAGTTCAAGACCAGCCTGACCAACATGGTGAAACCCCGTGTCTACTAAAAATACAAACGTTAGCCGGGCGTGATGGCAAATGCCTGTAATCCCAGCTACTCTGGAGGCTGAGGCAGGAAAATCACTTGAACCAGGGAGGCAGAGGTTACAGCCAGCTGCGATCGCACCACTGCACTCCAGCCTGGCAGACAGAGTGAGACCCTGTCTCAAAAAAATTATCAAAAAATAAAAGAAATAGAAGAAAGTAATAACAGGGCGGATTCTCTCGTGATTGAAGTCTCCAAATGCCCTCAAGTGCCTCAGGAGTATGCTCTCCTCACTACCTCCCAGCTCTGATAAGGCCTGGGCAATGTTTGTGCCATGTGGAAGATGAGAAACAGGCTCAGGACAGTTAGGCAACTTGCCTGAGGTCACACAGCAATTGCATCCTGGCCTTGGGGTCTGGGTGGTGGGCCGGAGGAGCATGTCACTTCCTGCGGCCTTCGATGTTGGTTCCTGCCACCTTTGTCTTTGACCTGGCTGATGCATGAGTGGGGCTGGGGAAGGGGGTCTGCCTGGCTGGGCTTGTCCACCTGCCCCCCAGCTTCAGCCCTCCATGGAGGGGTCAGGGCTCCAGAGGGGGCGGATGTGACTCGTCCTGCATCCAGGCTGCCAGAGCTGATAACGCTGAGCTCAGCGTCTGTCTGCCTGCGCGTCTGCCAAGGAACCTGATTATTTTTAGATAAGATGGAGGGGCAGGCGCCGGGGCAGAGGGACACCCAAGCCGGGCGGGCAGTGGGGGCGTCGCCATCACAGAGACCACCCCTCAGCCTCTTCTCTCCGGGGTCTCTGAATGGCAACCCAGAACTAACAGTCGGGTCCCTGGGACTACAGGGGCAGAGGCTGAGGCTAAGGGACCTGACGTCTCCAGGACTCACCTCTCTGGTCCTCAGTTTCCCCATCTGTAAAACGGGCACAGTGATAGACCTCCTGCATAGGGCTGAGGCGGAGCTGAATGACTGAACCTCATTTTATTTTATTTATTTATTTATTTATTTTGAGATGGAACCTTGCTCTTGTCACCCAGACTGGAGTGCAGCAGCATGATCTCCACTTGCTGCAACCTCTGCTTCCCGGGTTCAAGTGATTCTCCTGACTCAGCCTCCGCAGTAGCTGGGATTACAGGACCGTGCTACCACGCCCAGCTAATTTTTGTATTTTTAGTAGAGACGGGGTTTCGCCATGTTGGCCAGGCTGGTCTCGAACTCCTGACCTCAAGTGATTTTCCTGCCTTGGCCTTCCAAAGTGCTGGGATTACAGGTGTGAGCCACTGTGCCTGGCCATTTTGTTTTTTGTTTGTTTGTTTGTTTAATTTTATTTTCTGAGATGGGGTCTTGCTATGTTACCCAGGCTGGCCTCCAACTGCAGTCGCCGAGACTAGAGTGCAGTGGTGCAATCTTGGCTCACTGCAACCTCCGCCTCTGAGGTTAAAGTGATTCTTCTGCCTCAGCCTCCCGAGTAGCTGGGATTACAGGTCTGTGCCACCACACCTGGCTAGTTTTTGCACTTTTAGTAGAGATGGGGTTTCACCATGTTGGATAGTTTGGTCTCAAACTACTGACCCCGACCTCGGGTGATCCGCCTCCCTTGGCCTCCCAAAGTGCTGGGAATACAGGCATGAGCCACCATGCCTGTACTGAACTTCATTTTACAGATGAGGCTCAGAGAGGGCAAGTGACTTGCTCAGGGTCACACAGCAAGAAAGCAGCAGAGCGGGGATTTGAACGTCGGTCTGTTAAGACTCCAGGTGTCTAAGTTCTTACCCATGACTGAGCCACCCCTGCAGAAGCAGAGGGCTCACCCCAGCATACAGGGGCCTGGCTGGTGTCTGCAGGGTGCCTGGCCAGATGTCCGTGACCCTCTAGGGCAGCAGCCAAGGGAAGGGCCCAAGCAGAGACCCCGGGGCCTGGGCATGTTTCAGGGCCACTGTCTGCACAGCACTGGCCCAGCCCAGGACTGGAGCACCGGCATCAACACCTCATCTGCTCCTGGGGTGGGGTCTCTGTGACGTCACCAATGTTTCTTCCCTCTCTTTGCAGATGCAGAGCAGAGCGGCAGTCCCCGGGCGGGGATGGGCTCTGACCAGGAGGACAGCAAGCCCATCACGCTGGGTGAGTCTGGGGGCATCGTGGCGGTGACGGGTGGAGGGCACAGCCCTGTCCTTGTCTTTTATTTAGGAATCATTTGCTTGGCACCACTCATTTTACAGAGGAGCAGACTGAGGCTCAGAGAGGTTAAGGGGCCTGCCCAGAGGCGACCAGGGAGCTGGGTTGGAACCCACGACTCTGAGCTCCCAGCTTCTGGGCTCTGAGGTGCTCAGCCCATGGGAGACCTCGGAGGGTTCTATAGTCCCATGGGATGTTTGGGGGTTTTTGTTTGTTTTGTTTTGTTTTGTTTTGTTTTCATTCATTTATTTGAGAGGGAGTCTCACTCTGTCACCCAGGCTAGAGTGCAGTGGCGCGATCTCAGCTCACTGCAACCTCCGCCTCCCGGGTTCAAGTGATTCACCTGCCTCAGTCTCCCAAGTAGCTGGGATTACAGGTACGCGCCACCACGCCCGGCTAATTTTTGTATTTTTAGTAGAGACGGGGTTTCTCCATGTTTGCCAGGTTGGTCTTGAACTCCTGATCTCAGGTGATCCACCCACCTCGGCCTCCCAAAGTGCTGGGATTACAGCATGAGCCACTGCGCCCGGCCTGTTTGTCTTAGAAACAGTCTCACTCTGCTGCCTAGGCTGGAGTGCAGTGACACCGTCCTAGCTCACTGCAGCCTGGACCAGCTGAGCTCAAGCAATCCTCCCATCTCAGCTCAAGTAGCTGGGACTACAGGTGTGCGCCACTGTGCCTGGCAATTTTTTTTTTTTTTTTTGAGATGGAGTCTCGCTCTGTTGCCCAGGCTGGAGTGCAGTGGTGCGATCTCAGCTCACTGCAAACTCTGCCTCCTGGGTTCACGCCATTCTTCTGCCTCGGCCTCCTGAGTAGCTGGAATTACAGGTGCCCCATCACCACGGCTGGCTAATTTTTGTATTTTTAGTAGAGATGGGGTTTCACCATGTTGGCCAGGCTGGTCTCAAACTCCTGACCTCGTGATCCACCTGCCTGGGCCTCCCAAAGTGCTGGGATTACAGGCGTGAGCCACCGCACCTGATTTTTTAACATTTTTTTGTTTTTGTAGAGACAAAGTCTCACTATGTTGCTCAGACTGGTCTCAAACTTCTGAGCTCAAGTGATCCTCCTGCCTTGGCTTCCCAAAGCGCTGGGATCATAGGTGTGAGCCGCCATACCAGCCCTCATGGGATGTCTTCATAGATGGGTAGGACAGTGTAATTCTATGTTGTAGGGATAGGAAGTGGGTAATTTTAGCTCACCTAGACCAGAGCAGTCACTTCCATCCTCGCCCCCAGCTCCTGCCCTTGTCTCCCACGGTTTGTCTTTCTCACTATGGCCAGAGGACGCCTGTGAGCCCCCAAGTCAGGACCCATCCCTCTTCTGCCCACAGCCCTCCACAGCCCTCCACGGCTCCCACCTCTCTTGAGGTAAAAGCCCAGGTCCTCCCTGTGGCCCACAGGGCCCTACACAACCTGTCCCCACCCCGCCCTGTCCTCCCCTCCTCCCTTTCTCCCCCTCGCCCACTCCCAGCCACACAGACCTCCTCGCTGTTCCTCCAGTGCACCAGGCCCAGTCCTGCCTCAGGGCCGTTGCACATTCCATTCCCTCTGTCTAAACAGCTAACTAACTGCTCACTTGCTCTCTCCAGATCTCCCCTGGTATCAGCTCAAATGCCCCCTTCTCAGAGAGGTCTACCCTGAGCTCCTTCACCTCACGCAGCTTCTGGCCACCCTCCATCTCAGCCCTCTGTTTTCTCTCCTTCAGAGGAAGTTAGTGATTGCCTATGGATTTGCTGAGTTGCCTAGTGACTGCACGGGTGTTTGCTCATCTCCCCAGTGGAACGTCACCTCCTCGAGGGCAGAGAGGCTTTGTCTGTCTAGATCTCTGTTGTGCCCTCAGGGCTTAGAATGGGGCCTGGTACAGAGTGGGTGCTCAATAAATATTTGTAGAAAGAAAGGAAGGAGAGGGATGAAGCAGAGAGAAAAAGAGACAAGAGAGGATGTGTGAAGACAGGAAAGAGGAGAGATGAAAAAGAAGGAAGGGGCTGGGCGCGGTGGTGGCTCACACCTGTAATCCCAGCACTTTGGGAGGCCGAGGCAGGCAGATCACCTGAGGTCAGGAGTTCAAGACCAGCCTGACCAACATGGCGAAACCATGTCTCTACTAAAAATACAAAAATTAGCCGGGCATGGCGGTGCACACCTATAATCCCAGCTACTCGGGAGGCTGAGGCAGGAGAATCGCTTGAACCCAGGAGGCAGAGGTTGTGGTGAGCCAAGATTGTGCAGCCTGGGTGACACAGCAAGACTCTGTTTCAAAAAAAATAGGGGGGGGCAGGGTGTGGGGGCTCACACCTGTAATCCTAGCACTCTGGGAGGCCAAGGCGGGTGGATCACCTGAGGTCAGGAGTTTGAGACCATCCTGATCAACATGGAGAAACCACGTCTCTACTAAATATACAAAAATTAGCCAGGCGTGGAGGCACATGCCTGTAATGACAGCTACCCAGGAGGCTGAGGCAGGATAATTGCTTGAACCCAGTGAGCTGAGATCGCGCCATTGCACTCCAGTCTGGGCAATAAGAGTAAAAACTCCGTCTCAAAAAAAAAAAAAAGAAAAAGCAGGAAGGGGCCAGGGTGCGGTGGCTCACACCTGTAATCCCAGCACTTTGGGAGGCCGTTGGGCGGATGACCTGAGGTCAGGAGTTCAAGACCAGCCTTGAACGTGGCGAAAGCTTGAATGGTTCAAGCTTGGCGAAACCATCGCTTGAACCCGGGAGGCGGAGGTTGCAGAGCCTAGATCACGCCACTGCATTCCAGCCTGGGGGACAGAGTGAGACTCTGTCTCAAAAAAAAAAAAAAGGAAAGGAAAGGAAAAGAAGGAAGGAAGAGAAAGCGAGTGGGTGAGGCGTCCTTCTTGGAAGGACCGGAACAGGCGTGCACAGGGAGGCTGAAAGGTTCCCGGAGGTTCACAGGCCTGAGGCCACTCCTCACTGGCCCCTGGTGACTCCTCCGTCTGTGACCCGGGTCCTCCTCGGCCTCCTGTGATCCCCAGACGCCTTTCTCCAAGCCAGATGTTGGAGGGAGGTGGGGGGCAACGGCGCTTGGCCTGGTCCCCTGGGGAGCTTGGGCGTCTGGTAGAGGAAATCACGTCCTCCCAGCTCGCCAGGGAGTCCCCCAGAGATGGAGCATAGCAGGCGCTGCACAAACAGGAAACCCCGGTGGGGGGAGGCGGAGGGGGCGTGCTGACACCAGCTGGCCAGCTGGGTCAGCAGGAAACGGCTCTGGCCACTTCTTCTGGACACTTGGGGGCCACTGCTCTGTCCTCCTCAGAATGTGTGGCCCTGAACCTCCCAGCACGGGGCAGGGTTCACTGTCTTCACTCAGCAAATGACTGTAACAGGGGGCCGGGTGTGATGGCTCACGCCTGCACTCCCAGCACTTTGGGAAGTCGAAGCGGGAAGATCGCTTGAGCCCAGGAGTTCAAGACCAGCCTGGGTAGTATAGCAAGACCCTATATCTACCAAAAAAAAAAAAAATACAAAAATTAGCCAAGCATGGAGGTACATGCCTGTAATCCCAGCTACTTGGGAGGCTGAGGCAGGAGGATCACTTGAGCCCAGGAGTTTAAGACCAGCCTGGGTAACACAGCAAGACCCTATCTCTACAAAACGTAATAATAATAATACAAAATTTAGCCCAGCATGGTGGTGCGTGCCTGTAGTCCCAGCTACTTGGGAGGCTGAGGTAGAAGCATCGCTTGAGCCCAGGAGTTTGAGGCTGCAGTGAGCTATGATTGCACCACTGCACTCCAGCCTGGGCAACAGAGCAAAACTCTGTCTCTAAAAAAGAAAGGAAAGATTGTACCAGGGGGACTGGCGGGGGTTTGGGTCTGCAGAATTGGACACAGCCATGAGCTCCCTGCAGCCCGTGCTGCCCCCTGGGGGGCGGGAGAGGAACTGCTCCCACCGCCACCCAAAGGCCAAGAGCCTGTCCCACCTCCAAACGGACCAGACTCCCTGGCTCTTTCTGTTCCAACCCTGCTGGCCTGCAACTTGCCAAGTGCGTTTCAACCCGGGGGCCTTTGCACGGGCTGTTCCCAGTGCCGGGAACATCGTGGCCCTCAGGGAGGTGATGAAACATCATCCGCATCAGAGAAGCCAACAGTCACGGGGCGGTTGCCAGGCGCTGTTCTCGGAGCTTTGCAGATTTTAACAAGTTCCTTCCTCTTATCCAGTCTCATCTTGAGGTCTTTGTAAAATGCTACCATCTCGGCCAGGCTTTCTCTGAGCCCTGGGTGTAAAATAGCCTCCCTCCCCACCCTAGCTGGTTCCCCACCGGCCGCCTGCCTTACCACAGGCTGATGCACCTCGCATTTGACTTAATGAACTTTTAATTTGTAGTAAAATGTGCATAATGTACAATGTATCATTTTAACCATTTTTAAGTGTCCAAGTCAAAGTGCACTAAGTACATTCACCTCTATCTAATTCCAGAACATTTCTTTTTCCCCCCAGGCTGGAGTGCAGTGGCGCAATCTCAGCACACTGCAACCTCCACCTTCCTGGTTCAAGCAATTCTTATGCCTCAGCCTCCCGAGTAGCTGGGATCATAGGCACATGCCACCACACCCAGCTAATTTTTGTATTTTTAGTAGAGACAGAGTTTCACCACGTTGGCCAGGCTGGTCTTGAACTCTTGATCTCAAGTGATTCTCTCACCTCAGCCTTCCAAAGTGCTGGAATTACAGATGTGAACCGCTGAGCCCGGCCTAATTCCAGAACATTTCATCCCCCCTAAAAGAAACCCTGTCCCCATCAGCCACCACTCCCCATCTCCTCTCCCAGCCCTGGTGCCCACGTATCCCCTTCCTGTCTCTGTGGCTTGGCCTGTTCTGGATATTTCAGAGAAATGGCTCACACCTGTAATCCCAACACTTTGGGAGGCCGAGGCGGGTGGATCATGAGGTCAGGAGTTTGAGACCATCTGGACCAAGATGGTGAAATCCTGACTCTACTAAAAATACAAAAATTAGCCAGGTGTGGTGGCAGGTACCTGTAATCCCAGCTATTTGGGAGGCTGAGGCAGGAGAATCGCTTGAACCTGGGAGGCAGAGGTTGCATTGAGCCGAGATTGCACCACTGCACTCAGCCTGGGCGACAGAGTGAGACTCCATCTCAAAAAAAAAAAAAAGAAAGACATAGCATCACACACTGTGTGGCCTTTTGTGTCTGGCGTCCCTCATTGAGTGATGTCCTCAAGGTGCATCCATGTTGTACCCTGTGTCAGAGCCTCGTTCTTTTATTTTTATTTACCTTTTTTGAGACGAAGTCTCATTCTGATGCCCAGGTTGGAGTGCAACGGCGTGATCTCAGCCTGTAGCTGGGACTACAGGCACCCGCCACCATGCCCGGCTAATTTTTGTATTTTTAGTAGAGATGGGGTTTCACCATGTTGGCCAGGCTGGTCTTGAACTCCTGAGCCCAGGTGATCCACCCACCTTGGCCTCCCAAAGTGCTGGGATTACAGGCGTGAGCTACCACTACTGCGCCCAGCCCAGGTCCTCATTCTTTTTCCCTTTTTTTTTTTTTTGAGACAAGAGTCTTGCTCTGTCACCCAGGCTGGAGTGCAGTGGTGGAATCATAGCTCACTGCAGCCTCGATCTCCAAGGCTCAAGCAATCCTCCCACCTCGGTCTCCCAAGTAGCTGGGACTACAGGTATGCACCACCATGCCCGGCTAATTTTTGGACTTTTTGTAGGGATGGGGTTTCGCCATGTTGCCCAGGCTGTTCTCAAACTCCGGGGCTCAAGTGATCCACCCACCTCAGCTTCCCAAAGTGCTGGAACTACAGGCACACGCCACCATACCCAGCTAATTTTCATATTTTTTGTAGACACAAGGTTTCGCCATGTCGCCCAGGCTGATCTCAAACTCGTGAGCTCACGAGATCCGCCCACCTCAGCTTCCCAAAGTGCTGGGATTACAAGCATGAGCCACCACACCCAGCATCCTTTTCACAGCTGAGTCCTATTCCAGTGTGTGGATAGACCACACTGAGTTTCTCTCTTCATCTTTTGAAGGGGTATTTGGGTGGCTTTCCAGTTTGAGCTGTGAAGAGTGCTGCTAGGAACACTCGTGGACTTCTGCTGACCTATTCATCTTGGCTGCTGTCTGTCGCTCACCCTGGACTTTGAGTCTCACGGAGGCGGCTGCTTCCGCCTGTATTATCTCCTGCTGTGTCGGGGCCCCGCTCAGAACCAGACACTGTGGATGCTTAGTAAACACCTGTTGAGTCCATGAATCCCTCCTACAAGGGCGTCCGAAGGCAGGACAGGGCTGTCCCCAAGCTATCTGAGGTTGGCCAAGGCTCCCGACCTCTTGGGGACAACTTTGATTTCCAAATCTGTGAAATGGGTCCAAACCACTCCAGTTAAGAGAGGACGATCTCCCTTCTTTTGACATTAGGTAGGAGCGGTGCTGGGGACACGGGGTGGGGAGTTTAACTGTGGCTTGTGGACCCCCATTCGGCTCCGCATTTTAACTGACCCATTGCTGGGTGCCAAGCTCTGGTCTAGGTATGAAGGACACTGCAGGGTTGGGGCACAGAAATCCCTGCCCACACAGACCTCCCAGTCTGGAGGGGAGAACAACAAGAAGCCAGAGTATCTCGGAGGGTGACCGTGTGCAAAGCAAGCCAGTCGCCCCTCCCAGGCAGTTGGATGCAGACCTCAGGACAACCCCAACGGTGGGATCGATGGTTTCCACTTCTGCGATTAGGAAAACATGGAGGCTGAGAGAGGGAAAGCGACCTGCCCCAGATCATACACCGAGGTGGGTGACGGAGCCGACGGGAGCCCAGGTCTCCGCTCTCCACTCATTTTGGAGTGCAGTGGCCGGATCTCAGCTCACTGCAAGCTCCGCCTCCCGGGTTTACGCCATTCTCCTGCCTCAGCCTCCCGAGTAGCTGGGACTATAGGCGCCCGCCACCTCGCCCAGCTAATTTTTTGTATTTTTAATAGAGACAGGGTTTCACTGTGGTCTCGATCTCCTGACCTCGTGATCCGCCTGCCTCAGCCTCCCAAAGTGCTGGGATTATAGGCATGAGCCACCATACCGGCCTCCACTCATTTTTTTTTTTTTTTTTTTGAGACGGAGTCTCACTCTGTCGCCCAGGCTGGAGTGCAGTGGCCGGATCTCAGCTCACTGCAAGCTCCGCCTCCCGGGTTCACGCCATTCTCCTGCCTCAGCCTCCCCAGTAGCTGGGACTACAGGTGCCGCCATCTCGCCCGGCTAGTTTTTTGTATTTTTTAGTAGAGACGGGGTTTCACCGTGTTAGCCAGGATGGCCTTGATCTCCTGACCTCATGATCCACCCGTCTCGGCCTCCCAAAGTGCTGGGATTACAGGCTTGAGCCACCGTGCCCGGCCAATTTTAACACTTTTTGTAGAGATGGGGTCTCACTGTGTTCCCCAGGCTGGTCTTGAACTCCTGAGCTCAAGCGATCCTCCTGCCTCGGCCTCCCACGGTGCTGGGATTCCAGGCGTGAGCCACCACGCCCGGCCTGCTGTCCACTTGAAGGCAGTGTTCCACAGCGTGGGGGTCCCGGATGAAGGCTGTGTGAAGGCCCACGCGGGACAAGGGCCCCCCCATGGGGCCTTCCCCATCGGACTGGAGCTGTCATTCCCCCACTGCAGGAGATAGACAGGGTGAACACCCAGGCTCGGGCCAGCCCCAGGAGTCCAGGCAGCCCTGGAGTGTGGAGAAGGGAAATAGGCCTGGCTCAGCCCACTGACCCCACTGTCTTCCTGTTCCAGACACGACCGACTTCCAGGAGAGCTTTGTCACCTCTGGCGTGTTCAGCGTCACTGAGCTTATCCAAGTGTCCCGCAGTGAGTGTTCCCGTCAGCCCAGAGCTGGGTCCTGGAGAGGGGAGGGGGGCCGTGGGGAGGATGGAGCCCACCCCCTCACCCTACTCCTTGTCCTTTCCAGACACCCACTGTGTTACCAAGCCAAGGTTCCTAGAGAGGGAGGGGGCCAGGCCCTTCCCAGAGCCCAAGGTCAGGGCTCCCTCCCACCTCCCCAGGAAACAGAATCCAAATGCTGGATGGTAACTAAGGAACCTTCTGCCCCAGCATCCCTCCTCCTCCCTGGGGCCTCCACTGTCCTGTCCCAGGAGACCCCAGAGGACCCCCCCACTCCTCCTGTCCCCTTGCTTTCCCTGCTGACCTGCTGGGGACCCAGCGCATTCCATCCCACACTGTCTGAATCCCACCCCAGCAAGTCCTGGGCGCTGTCCTCCTTTAGCCCTGACTGACACTCCCTGTCCAGATCCACAGAGCCTGGCCTTGAGCTCCGGCTATGCCTCTGCCTCACCGTGTGCTCTTGGCCTCTCCCAATGACCTTGGTCCTCTGATCCATAGAATAAAACTGGTTTCAGCCACCCTAGGAACTGGGCCATTATGGGAAGGGGGTCCCCCTTTGGACTGCACCCAATGGCTTGCCCTGCCTCTAAAGCAAACCGCAGCACAGGGCACTGCTTCCTGCCTCACTCTCCTCTCTCACCCTCTGCAGCACCCGTGGTGACCGGAACAGGACCCAACTTCTCCCTGGGGGAGCTGCAGGGGCACCTGGCATACGACCTGAACCCAGCCAGCACTGGCCTGAGAAGAACGCTGCCCAGCACCTCCTCCAGTGGGTAAGTACCCAGGTCCCCACCTCTGGGCATTTCACAACCCCATTCATCAGCCCATCCCCTCTGGTCTGAGCTGACTCATTCCTCTCCCTGGAATACCTCTTTTCACAATTCACCTGGCCTGAGAAACTCCTATTCATCCTTCAAAACCCAGCCAGCCCCACGTGCCTCTTCCTCTAGCCCTGACAGCCCACCGTGGGCTCCCCCAGCTTCAATTCCTGCTGGCTCAGCCAGCCCTTAGGACCCCCCCACCCCAAGAGAATGCAGACACAGGTTCTTGCTGAGATATGCTGTGTGACCTCGAGCGGGTCACATTGTGCCTCAGTTTCCCCATCCATAAAATGGGATCATACCCCTAACAGGCAGTTCTGAGAACTACAGGTGGTCAGGGGATTAGCCAGGCTGCCTGGGTTTTGGTCTCCACCATGCTAGCTTGGTGTCCGACCTCTGCTGAGACCCTCCCTGCCTCTGGCCTGGGTGTCCCACCCAAGCAATGGACGGGTTGGAACAGGCGTTCATTGGGAACGGGCTGAACGCCCGCGGCTCCCGCGATGTCTCGCGGGACTACCTCCCTCGCCCTGCCCACTTAAGGACCGGAAGTAGCAAAGCCCGCGGCCGCGCCCCCCGCCCCGCGTCTCCCTGGTAACCAGCCTCTCCCCCTCCCTCGCCCATAAGGAGCAAGCGGCACAAATCCGGCTCGATGGAGGAAGACGTGGACACGAGCCCCGGCGGCGATTACTACACTTCGCCCAGCTCGCCCACGAGTAGCAGCCGCAACTGGACGGAGGACATGGAAGGAGGTAGGGCTGGTGGCGGGGGCGGAGCCGGCCTTCCGGTCGGGGTTACCGCGGTGGGAACTACGTCTTCCGGCAGCCACTGCGCGGGCGCCGCGGGGCAGGAAGCCAGCCTGGAGCCGCGGGGCCTCCTGGGAATGGTAGTCGCGTCGAGCTGCGCGTGGCTGGAAGTGCGGTCCGGGCTCGCGTTCTCGGATCTCTGGTTCTGCTGAAGCTGGGGAGGGCAGAGACTGTCCCCTGTCTGATTTTCCTGCCCTCCATCCGTGAAAGCCACATCTCTATGGGGTCCCCGAGCTACAGGATGGACTAGTAGTTACTCTGATCAACAGGGCATCTCCTCCTGGGATCTGTCATAGAATCCCTCGTCTGCAGGGACCCTGTTTGTCCTCTTCCCCGCTAGAAGATCCTGAGATGCTGGATCCCTTCTCATTGGGGTCCTTCTTGAAGTTCCTTTTTTTTTGAAGTTCCTTTTTTTTTTTTTTTTTTTAAACCAGGTTCGCATCTCCATGGGATCTTTCTCCGTGTGGTTCTGTAGGAGACTTGTCTCTTTTCTGTAGGGTCTCCATTCCCATGGCATCCTTTTCCAGGAAGATTTTATCCTCTTGCTTTTCTGTCTTCAGAAGGGTCCTCTCTGGAGTGTCTTTCTTTCTTTCTCTCTTTCTTTCTTTCTTTCTTTTCTTTCTTTTCTTTCTTTCTTTCTTTTTTTTTTTTTTTTTTTGAGACGGAGTCTCGCTCTGTCACCCAGGCTGGAGTGCAGTGGCCGGATCTCAGCTCACTGCCAGCTCCGCCTCCCGGGTTTACGCCATTCTCCTGCCTCTGCCTCCCGAGTAGCTGGGACTACAGGCGCCCGCCACCTCGCCCGGCTAGTATTTTGTATTTTTTAGTAGAGACGGGGTTTCACCGTGTTAACCAGGATGGTCTCGATCTACTGACCTCGTGATCTACCCGTCTCGGCCTCCCAAAGTGCTGGGATTACAGGCTTGAGCCACCGCGCCCGGCCCCTTTCTTTTCTTTTTTCTTTTCTTTTCTGTTCTTTTTCTTTTCCTTCCTTCCTTCCTCCTTCCTTCCTTCCTTCCTTCCTTCCTTCCTTCTTCCTTCCTTCCTTCCTTCCTTCCTTCCTTCTTTCTTTTCCTCCCTCTCTCTCTTTCTTTCTCTTTCTTTTTCTTTCTTTCCCTTCCTTCCTTTTCTCTCTCTCTCTCTCTCTTTCTTTTTTTCTTTCTTTTCTTTCTTGTTTCGCTCCTGTTACCCAGGCTGGAGTGCAGTGGTGCGATCTCCGCTCACTGCAACCTCTGCCTCCCAGGTTCAAGCGATTTTCCTACCTCAGCCTCCCAAGTAACTGGGATTACAGGCACGCACCACCACGCCCGGCTAATTTTTTGTATTTTTAGTGGAGATGGGGTTTCTCCATGTTGGTCAGGCTGTTCTCGAACTCCCGACCTCAGGTAATTCACCCGCCTCGGCCTCCAGAGTGCCGGGATTACAGGCATGAGCCACCGCTCCCAGCCTCCTCTTTTTTTTTTTTTTTTTTTTTTGAGACAGAGTCTCAGTCTGTTGCCCAGACTGGAGTGCGGTGGCACAACCTCGGCTCACTGCAATCTCTGCTTCCCAGGTTCAAGGGATTCTCCTGCCTCAGCCTCCTCCTGAGTAGCAGGGATTACAGGCGCGTGTGCCATCACACCCGGCTAATTTTTGTATTTTTAGTAGAGACGGGGTTTCACCCGGTGGGCCAGGCTGGTCTTGAACTCCTGACCTCAGGTGATCCGCCCACCTAGGCCTCCCAGAGTGCTGGGATTCCAGGCATGAGGCACCGTGCCCGGCCTGGGGTGTCGTTCTTATAGGGTTCCTGTTCTTTAGGGTCAGCAGCTTCACAGGGTCTTTCTGCCATTGAACACCAGCTCCTTGGGATTGTGTGTATTTCCTGTCTCCCCAAGCGCTTTCTCTAAAGATTTCTCTTATTTGGGGTCCCCATCTCCACTGCAGTTCTCATCTAAAGAATCGCTTTCAGTCTAAGGTCCTGCTCTCTGGCCAGCCGGCACCTGTGACTTTCAGGAAACTGTGCAAAATGGCCTGTGGACTTGTGTTACGCTGAAGAGAGTGTCCCTGGCATCCATCCTCAGATTCTCAGCCGACTTTGTGCCCCTAAATTTTGCAAGCATTGCTCTGTGCAGTACCTTCTCCTCAAGGGCCCCGGAGGCAGCCCAGTGGATACATGCGTGGGGTCCGTAGTCCACCTACGGGGGTCTGTAGCTCAGCCCTTGCAGCTTCCTAGTGACTGCAGGTTTCTGAGCCTCCCTCGCCCTGTCCACTTAGGGACTGGGTTTCCTCATCTGTAAAATGGGTGTGTTAATACCTGCAGTACGGCTTGCCTGGGGTTGTCATGGGAATTAAGTGAATTAATGCAGCTCATGTCCACAAAACAGGCCTGGCACATAACACATAGGCACCTGATAAATGTGGAAATTTGTGACTTTATTTTTGAGACAGTCTCACTCTAGCCAGGCTGGAGTGTGGTAGCACGATCATGGCTCACTGCAGCCTCAACTTCCCAGGCTTAAGCGATCCTCCCACCTCCGTCTCCTGAGTAGCTGGGACTACAGGTAAATGTCACCATGCCTGGCTAATTTTTTTCTTTCTTTCTTTTTTTTTTTTTTAAGAGATGGAGTCTCACTCTGTTGCCCAGGCTGGTCTCAAACTCCTGGGCTCAGGTGGTTCTCCCGCCCCAGCCTCCTGAAGTTCTGGGATTATAGGCATGAGCCATTGCATCCAACCAGATTTGTTTTGTCTCCCTTCTTCCTCTCTCTCCTCCCTGTACCCATGGGGCCTACTTTATTTTCATTTTTGAGACAGGGTCTTCCTCTGTCACTCAGGCTGGAGTGCAGTGGTACAGTCAGTCACAGCTCACTGGAGCCTCGACCTCCCAGGCTCATGTGATCCTCCTGCCTCAGCTTCCCAACTATCTGGGACTACAGGTGTATACCACCATGCCCCGTTAGTTTTTTTAAATTTTTTGGTAGAGATGAGGTCTCACTGTGTTGCCTAAGCTGGTCTTGAACTCCTGAGTTCAAGTGATCCTCCTGCCTCTTCCTCCCAAAGTGCTGGGATTCCAGGTATGAGTCACCATGCTGGGCCCTTCTTTTTTTTTTTTTTTGAGATGGAGTCTTGCTCTGTCACCCAGGCTGGAGTGCAGTGGCGAGATCTCAGCTCACTGCAATCTCTGCCTCCTGGGTTCAAGCAATTTTTCTGCCTCAGCCTCCCAAGTCGCTGGGATTACGGGCATGCACCACCATGCCCGGCTAATCTTTATATTTTTAGTAGAGACAGTGTTTCACCATGTTGGCCAGGCTGGTCTCAAACTCCTGACCTCAGGTGATCCACCCACCTCGGCCTCCCCAAAGTGCTGGGATGACAGGCGTGAGCCACTGCACCTGGCCACCTGTAGGATTTTTAGAAGCACTATAACATTAGGACTAAGAGGTCAGACTCAGGCATTGGAGAGACCTGGGTTCACATCCCAGCCCTGCCCGTATCTGGCTCTGTGTGCTATGTAACCTGGGGCACATCATTTAACTTCTCTAAGCCTCAGTTTCTTCATCTCCACAATGGGGGTGATGTGAGTAATTGTTCTTTAGGAACTACAGGAGGAGGAAGGGGTAGGACATGTGTGAAGCAACCTTCTGGCCCATGCAACATACCCAGGAAACGGGAGGTCGTTGTTGTCCACGTCTTTATAACATTCCTGTCTCTTTCTGGTGCTCTCAGACGCATCTGGTTGTGACATTTCAGGTGCAAAGGCCCCTCCTTCCCACAGTGTGGGCTCCCAGAGCAGGAACATCCCTAGAGGGTCTCCATCTCTGAGGGGACCTGCCTCAGTATTTATGAGGTTCTTTTGTTTGTTTGTTTGTTGTTTTTGTTTTGAGACGGAGTCTTGCTTGTTTTGAGAGATCACACCAGTGCACGCCAGCCTGGGCAACAGAGCGAGACTATGTCTCAAAAAAAAAAAAGGCCGGGCGCGGTGGCTCAAGCCTGTAATCCCAGCACTTTGGGAGGCCGAGACGGGCGGATCACGAGGTCAGGAGATCGAGACCATCCTGGCTAACATGGTGAAACCCCGTCTCTACTAAAAATACAAAAAACTAGCCGGGCGAGGTGGCGGGCGCCTGTAGTCCCAGCTACTCGGGAGGCTGAGGCAGGAGAATGGCGTGAACCCGGGAGGCGGAGCTTGCAGTGAGCCGAGATTGCGCCACTGCACTCCAGTCTGGGCGACAGAGCGAGACTCTGCCTCAAAAAAAAAAAAAAAAAAAAAAAAAAAAAAAAAAAATTCACTTCTGGTTTTTTTGTTGTTGTTGTTGAGATAGAATATCACTCTTGTCACCCAGGCTGGAGTGCAATGGTGCGATCTTGGCTCCACCTCCTGGATTCAAGTGATTCTTCTGACTCAGCCTCCCGAGTAGCTGGGACTACAGGCGCGCACGACCACAACCAGCTAATTTTTGTATTTTTAGTAGAGATGGAGTTTCACTACGTTGGCCAGGCTGATCTTGAACTCCTGACCTCAAGTGATCCGCCGACCTCAAGTGATCTGCCCGTCTCAGCCTCGCAAGGTGCTGGGATTACAGGCGTGAGACACACCACGCCCAGCTATCACTTCTCATTAACTCTGGAATTGATGAGGCTGTTGGAATGTAAACTGCACACCAATTAAAGTGAAAGACCACCTCTGTGATGAGCCAAAGCATCCCTGAGAGGAAAACTCATAGCTTTAAGTCTATTTATTAGGAGAGGAGAAAGGTGGAAAATAAAGAATCTAGCTTTCAACTGAGAAAACTCAAAAAGAAAACATTTCAAGAGAGAGGAAATTAAAGTTGGAGTCTCTGGAGCTCCGTCGGACTTTTCTGCCCGGCTGTTCGCCGGCAACCCCTTCCACTGGGGAAAGACGAGGTAGCAATAGGAGAGGACAGAGAGGAAGCCTCCACCAGCTTCTGCTGTGTGATCAGGAATCAGAGAGCTAGCAGGGAATGTCAGAGGAGGTCTGTGCTCCTGCAGCTTCCGCTTGATTACCTCAGGGGATGGCAAACTCACTCCCTCTTGAGGGTTTCATCCTCAGTGTAAAGCCCTCCTGTGTACTGGCCTCCTATAATCCCAGCTACTCGGGAGGCTGAGGCAGGAGAATTGCTTGAACCTGGGAGGCAGAGGGTGCAGTGAGCCGAGATCGCACCACTGCACTCCATCTCAGAAAACTCTGGCTCGATATCCCAGTGAAGAGAAAACACTGGAAGAATTTTTTTTTTTTTTTTTTTTTTTGAGACAGAGTCTCACTCTGTCGCCCAGGCTGGAGTGCAGTGGTGTGATCTTGGCTCACCACAACCTCTGCCTCTTGGGTTTACGCCATTCTCCTGCCTCAGCCTCCCAAGTAGCTGGGACTACAGGTGCCCACCACCACGCCCGGCTAATTTTTTGTATTTTTAGTAGAGAAGGGGTTTCACCATGTTAGCCAGGATGGTCTCGATCTCCTGACCTTGTGATCCGTCCGCCTCAGCCTCCCAAAGTGCTGGGATTACAGGCATGAATCACTGCGCCCGGCCAAACACTGGAAGAATTTTAACACCCGTGGCCCAGGGCTGGACGTAAAGCACGCACTTGGGGTGTGAGAGCTGGGTTTATTATTAATTCGTGGCTGAGCTACACCGGGGATGATTTAAGTGGATTTATCCGCAGGGAAAATGATGGGAGGGCATTCCCAGAAGGGAGGATCGTGGTTTCCGGAGTTGCACTGTGGATGTTTGGGGCCAGATCATCCTCTGGGGCGGGGCCGTCTTGGGCACTTGTTGGGTGCTGTGCAGGGTTCATGGCCTCCACCCTCTCCGTGTCAGGAGCACCCCCCAGTGGTGACAACCGTAAATGTCCCCAGACCTGGCCAAACGTCTTTTGAGGGCAGAATCTCTCCTATAGATGGCCCGTGGCATATGCAAAGGGCCTAAACGGAGCAGGGAGAAGGTGCGTGACCCCTGGTCTGGGCCACTTTTTTTTTTTTTCTTTTCTTTTCATTTTTTTTTTTGAGACAGGGTCTCTCCCTGTCGCCCAGGCTGGAGTGCAGTGGCACAGTCTTGACTCACTGCAACCTCCGCCTCCCAGGTTCAAGCGATTCTCCTGCCTCAGCCTCCCCGGTAGCTGGGATTACAGGCGCCTGCCACCACAACTGGCTAATTTTTGTACTTTTTTTTTTTTTTTTCTGAGACGGAGTCTCGCTCTGTCGCCCAGGCTGGAGTGCCGTGGCCGGATCTCAGCTCACGGCAAGCTCCGCCTCCCGAGTTCACGCCATTCTCCTGCCTCAGCCTCCCGAGTAGCTGGGACTACAGGCGCCCGCCACCTCGCCCGGCTAGTTTTTTTGTATTTTTTAGTAGAGACGGGGTTTCACTGTGTTAGCCAGGATGGTCTCCATCTCCTGACTTCGTGATCCGCCCGTCTCGGCCTCCCAAAGTGCTGGGATTACAGGCTTGAGCCACCGCGCCTGGCCTAATTTTTGTATTTTTAGCAGAGGCGGGTTTTCACCATGTTGGCCAGGCTGGTCTGGAACTCCTGACCTCAGGTGATCCACCCGCCTGGGTCTCGTCTCCCAAAGTGCTGGGATTACAGGCGTGAGCCACTGCGCCCGGCCTTTTTTTTTTTTTTTTTTTTCCCAAATAGCGACTTGCTGTGTCGCTCAGGATGGAGTGCAGTGGTGCAATCACCGCCCGCTGGGCTCAAGCCATCCTCCTTCCAAGCCTCCCAAGTAGCTGGGACTACAGGCACTCACCAACGCACCTGGCTATTTTTTGCATTTTTTTTGTAGAGGCAGGGTTCCCTGTGTTGCCCAGGCTAGTCTTACACTCCTGGGCTCAAGCAATCCTCCTGCCTCTGCTTCCCAAAGTGCTGGGATGGCAGGTGTGAGCCACCACACCCAGCTGGCTCTATGTCCCTTCCCAACATTTTAGTCCCAGACAGCCCTGCGGAGGTGACTGGCAGGCTCCTCATTTTGCAGAGGGAAACCCCGAGGCTCAGAGAGGGGACGTCACCCGCTCCAGGTCACCCCAGCAGCAAGCAGGTGCACAGGGACACAGAACCACATGGCCGTTCCCAGCGCCCCCACTAAGGGCACCTTGCTCTCTTTGTTTTATGGGACATCTGCGATGTCCTCAGATGGGTTATTTTCCCTCCTCGGCAACACTGAGATCAGGGCTGCCCCGGCCATCAGTTGACAAGTGGGGAAACTGAGGCCCAAAGGTCCCACAGCAAGAAAGGGGCAGAGAGCCCTGAGCTTATGCCCAGTGCTTCCTGGGCCTCTACCCATCGCTGTGGCCTGCATCGATAAACATTCTGCAGCCTCTGAAGTCCCAAGGAGGGTGCCTCAGAACAGGCCTGGCCCCGGGCTGGAGTGGAGTTCCTGAGGTTCCCAGCTGTAACCTCGTTGCTGGACTGAGGCAAGGGCCAGGGGGCCCAAGGGAAGAGCCAGAGAGGCCGGGGGCATGGAAGGTTCAGGCTTATTGCTGCAGCCTGCGAGGTTGTCCCAAGCCGGGAGCTTCTGCAGAGGGAGGACACAAAACAGGAACCCAGGCAGGCAGGGTCTCTCCCGAAGGTGCCCTTGGCCCCTGGCCACCACCCTGGGATGTTCCTCCTCCTCCTGTGCTTCCTCCCCCTCCTCCTCCTCCTCCCCGGCCTTTCCAGCTTCCTGTCTAGACAGTCCCCAATTAGCCGCTCATTAAGGGGGTTAAGCTGATTAGAGTAGTTCTCCCTTCCTCTGGCAGCGTTGGGGCCTTTTCTCCGGGCAGTGCTCAGCCAGGCCCCCACCCTGAGGCTCACAAAGGCCTGGGGTGGATCCTGCCAGCTCCATGCCAGGCAAGACTCCCACAGCACGCCTCCAGGCCCCACATTCCAGCCTCTAGGCTTTGCCCGCTTGGGGCCTGGGCCAGGAGTGCCCTTTCTCCTGGCCGCCTCCCCCTGAGGCCTCCCTGCTTACCCGGCTGCGTGGGGTGGAGGGAAGGCATCTTCGAGCAGCCCCCCGGTGCTTTGTTTTTGCTGCTGGTGTAGCCCCCACTTGAAGGCGACACAGGCCCCATCCACAGGCAGTTACTACACAGGGCAGGGCAGGCAGCCCCCATCCATGCCTCTCCTCTGTCACCCCAGGCTTCCCCCATCCCTTTTTTTTTTTTTTGAGTCAGAATCTCGCTGTGTTGCCCAGGCCGGAGTGCAGTGGCATGATCTCGGCTCACTGCAACCTCTGCCTTCCAGATTCAAGCGATTCTGCTGCCTCAGCCTTGCAAATAGCTGGGACTGGGACTACAGGCACCCACCACCACGCCCAGCTAATTTGTGTATTTTCAGTGGAGATGGAGTTTCACCATGTTGGCCAGGCTGGTCTCGAACTTCTGACCTCAAGTGATCCTCCCGCCTCGGCCTCCCACGGTGCTGGGATGACAGGTGTGAGCCACCGAGCCCGGCCTGCCCATCCCTTTTGGAGCGTGGCCTGGGGAGGGACAGAGTTGGGTTCCAACTCCACCTCCACCCGCGCTTGGTTCTATTGCTTTAGGTGAGTGACTTCTCCCATCAGGCCTCAGCCTCCACATCTGTGAAATGGGTGCAGCTCCTGTAAGCTCTGCGCAGGGCAGCTGTGAGGACCACATTATGAGAGGAGGCTAGTGCCTTCACAAAAGGTCCTCACCCAGGGCAGTGCTGCCTCACCCCCAGGGACACTGGCCGGTGTCTAGAGACATCTGTGGTTGTCACAACTGGGGGTGCTCTTGACGTGGAGTGGGTGGAGGCCAGGGACACTGCTCAGCACCCTGCAGTGCCCAGGACAGCCCCTCCCCAGAGAACGAGCCAGCCCCAATGTCTATAGTGCTGAGGCTGAGAAACCTGTGTTAATTAATGTGGAAAAAAAACTGAGGCTGGGCGCGGTGGCTCATGCCTGTAATCCTAGCACTTTGGGAAGCCAAGGCTGGAGGATCACTTGAGCCCAGGAGTTTGAGAACACAGGGAAACCCTGTCTCTACAAAAAAATACCAAATGAGCTGCACGTGGTGGTGTGTGCCTGTGGTCCCAGCTACTGGAGAGGCTGAGGTTGGGAGGATCTCTTGAGCCCAGGAGATCAAAGCTGCAGTGAGCTATGGTTGCCCCACTGCACTCCAGCCTGGGCAACAGAGCAAGACCCTGTCTTAAAAAAAAAAAAAAAAATCTGCCCCCGCTCACACCAGAATAAACTCTCAGTGGGGCAGACGGTGTAAACCAGGGGACCCCCAGCTCCTGGGACTCACCTCCTCTCTCCCTCCCACTCACGGTGTGGATTTCAATATGTTCAGCCTCCTGTGACCTCAGCAGGGCTGAGGATCATGGGACGCAGAGTCTCTTGAGGATCCATGGAATCCTCTAAGCCGGGGGGTTTACCTAGGGGTGATCCTGCCCCCAGAGGACACTGGGTGACATCTGAGGACATTTGTGGTTGTCACGACTGCAGGGTGGTCCTAGCATGGAGTGTGGGTCCAGGGACACCTGGGAGGCCAGGGACACCGCTCAGCACCCTGCAGTGCCCAGGGTGGCCCCACCCCAGAGAACGATCTGGTCCCAAATGTCCACAGAGCCTAGAGGAGGCCTTGGTGCACTGTCAACGCCCAGTGGTCACCGCTGTCCTCAGCAGATTCATGACCTGCCTCGGTGCCTCTGTCCACTCCATTCGCCCTGTGTAGGGCCCCCTCCTGACCCCAGACCCTAGAGGCCCAGCAAGAGTGTACCTTGGCTCCCTTGGGGAGCAGGCATTTCAGTGGGAGATGGGCTTGTTTGTTGAGCAAACAGATGGCTGCCCCGACAGGGGTGATGAGGGCCTTTCGTTAAATACAGAGAGGAGGTCAGATGGGCGTGTGTGTTAAACAGACATGAAGAAACTCTGATGGAGGAGCCCGTGGGCCTGCGTGCTCCCTACAGTCAATATGCTCAGACGGGGCATGCAGGATGCGGGGAGGGGCATACGGATGTGTTCCCTGAGAGGAAAAATGGCCACTGAGATGGGTGGGAGACGCACAGGCCCGCTGGCTGAACAGGGAGGTCCCACCGGGGTCCCAGGCATGCCTGCTGAACAGACGGAGGATGCTTGGAAGCAGGGTGCAGAGTCAGTGTCTGCAGAGCCTGCCGGGAGCATGCTGGGTTATTCTTTCTCGCAGTGCCTGGGCTGGGCTCCCCCCTCCTTCCTGCCCTGCCCTGGCTCCCGCTGGCCCCATCTCAGGAAGCTCTAGCGGTGTCTGCAGGGATGTGGCGGCGGGGGGTGGAGTCTGAGCCAGACTATTTCCATCCAGGACAAGCTGTTCTAGGAAATCCTCCTAAGTGAGCGTCTGACAACCCTAACCTCATTCCCGCCATGGCCCTGCGCCTGCAGGGAGCTGCCAGCCCCTACACACACTCATACACACACGCTTGCACACATGTGCATGCTCATCCATATATGCACACATCTGTGCAAGGCATGCACACACGTGTATGCACGCATGCTTGCACACGTGTACATGTGTGTGCGTGCGTGCACACATACATAGACGTGAACATGCAGGTGCAGGTATACACGTGTGTGCATGTATTCACATGCACACATGCACACGCGTGTGTGCATTCACATGCATAGACATGCGCAGACATGCACACATGCAAACACATATGTGCACACACAGGCATGCACACATACACAGACATGAACGTGCATATGCAGGCATGCACACATGCACAAACGCTCACATGCGTATACACACGTACACAGACATGCACGCATGCACGCATCTGTGCACATGCATGCAGGCATTACACACATACATGCACACACATGTATTCACATGCACACACACGTGCACAGGCATACACACCCACACGTAAGTGCCAACAGGACCAGCCCGGCCTCCCTGCCTCCAGGCCACTCTCATTCCTGCCACATCCTCCTGCCCTGGAAAAGCCCGGGCCTGGCTGCTGGGGCCCAGCTTCGTCACAGACTTCCTGGCATCCCAGTGAGCAGTGGGGCCTCTCTGGATGGCTCCGCCTCCATGCCCAGGGCCTCCGGAGTGTTCCCCCGTGAGTGTTCACAGACTGGGCATGAGTGGAGGCGTCATCCTTCCTGCCCCCCGTGTGGGTGTCCTGGGTGCCAGTCTCCTCCAGAGCCAGGTGTTCCCGGGTCCCCGCGAACTGCTGACCTGCTTCTGGGATGTGTCCCGGCGACACCTTCACTCCTCACAGCATGATGTGTGCAGGGCCATGGGACAGCTGGTTCCATAACCACAAAAGCAGATGAAGAGCTGCGTGTCCCCCCCGGCTGGGTCCTGGATCTGGGCTCCCTCCGGGCTGCAGCCATCAGAGAGGACAGAAGTTCCCTGAGTGGTAACCCCATTCAGGGAAGGATACAGCGATGCTGGGAGGACAGAGGAGGTGGGGACAGGGCTGGGGAGGGGCTGTGCCACACAGATGCCTGGAGGTACCTATGGAACCATCAGCAGGAGACCCAAAACACGGTGACACCCTCACCATTTCTAATCAGGGCATCACCCAGAGACACCACGTCACATTTGGGGACATCCATGGTTGTCACCACTGAGGGGTGCTCCTGGCATGGAGTGGGTGAAGGCCAAGGATGCTGCTCAGCACCCTGCAGTGCCCAGGACAGCCCTCCACAGAGACCGATCTGGCCCGCATCAGCAGTGTCGAGACTGAGAAATCCTGTGCGAATTATTTGGAAAATATTGAGTTATGTCACTACTCACACCAGACACCAGGAGAAGCTCCTGACAGGGCAGACGGTAGAAACCAGGGGGACCCCAGCTCCTGGAATGCACCTCCTCTCTCCCTCCTCACTCCGTGTGGATTTCAATGTGTGCAGCCTCCTGGGACCTCAGCAGGGCAGAGGATCATGGGACACAGTCTCATGGAGGGTCCATGGGATCCGCTAACCCAGAGGGTCTCACCCACAGGTGATTCTTCCCCAGGGTACTTGTGGTGATGTCTGGGGACATCTGTGGTTGTTACAACTAGGGGGTGCTCCTGGCATGAAGTGGGTGGTGGCCAGGGACACTGCTCAGCACCCTGCAGTGCCTAGGAGAGCCCCACCCCAGAAAGCGATCCGGCCGCAGTGCCCACCTGAGACACCCTGGAGGTAAGGAACTCCAAGGGCCAGGTCGAAGGGAAGCTAAACTCATCATCCTGTTTGGATGGTCTCAGTAGATATGTTTTACCTTCAAAGAAATGTAAAAATCCCTTCTAAAAATGTGGCTCTCCAGGGCATGCCTCCCTGAGATTCCATTTCCAGGGATAGGGTAGGGCCCAGGACACTGCATTTTTCAGGCATATGTGATCCTTAGCCCTCACTTAAAAAGCTCCCCTGGGGCCAGGTGCTGTGGCTCATGCCTGTAACCCCAGCACTTTGTAATCCCAGCTCACGCCTGTAACCCCAGCACTTTGAGAGACCAAGGGAAGGGGATCGCTTGAGGCCAGGAGTTTGAGACCAGCCTGGGCAACATAGCAAGCCCTTGCTCTAAAAAAAATATTTCCTGGACATGATGGTGCATGGCTGCGGTCCCACCTACCTGGGAGGCTGAGGTGGGAGGATCACTTAAGCCCAGGAGGTTGAGGCTGCAGTGAGCATGATCATGCCCCTGCACTCCAGCCTGAGTGACAAATAAATTGGCCGGACGCAGTGGCTCATGCCTGTAATCCCAGCACTTTGGGAGGCCAAAGTGGGCGGATCACCTGAAGCCAGGAGTTGGAGACCAGCCTAGCCAACATGGTGAAACCCCGTCTCTACTAAAAGTACAAAAATGACCTGGCCATGGTGGCGGGTGCCTGTAATCCCAGCTACTCAGGAGGCTGAGGCAGGAGAATTGCTTGAACCTGGGAGGCGGAGCTTGCAGCGATCTGAGATCACGCCATTGCACTCCAGACAGGGTGACAGAGCAAGACTCTACCTCAAAAAAAAAAAAAAAAAGACACTGCCCCGGAAGGCCAGGCATTTCCGCTCCAGAGCCGGGACTCCACCCCAGCCTCCTGGAAATACCCAAAATGGCCCTCTTTGGGGCTCTGTGTTCCCACTTCATTTTAAAGACAGGGTGCAAGTGTCAAGGGGCACCCTGACATCTCCCCACTCACCCCAAATAGCAGCAGCAGTGGCTCCTGCAGTAACTAACATTTTTCAAGCTGGGTGGCTGACGTTCCCTCAGAAAGCTGGGCTGAAGGCATCCTCAGAGAATGCCCTGATGCCCAGGGATCCGGGACGGCCGTGGGCTTCACCCACACAGGCACCCCTGGCGCAGTCCTCACAGCTGCCACTCCCACACTGCTCCCGATGGAAATTCCAGAGCTTTACAGAATCCCCCATTTTATGAAAAGGGGTGGATGTGGCGGCTCACTCCAGGTCGCACAGCCCCATGGCCAGCCGGGGTTTGAACCGTGGGCCACCTGCTTCCCCCACACCCAGGGGCTTTCCAGGGGGGTGCCTGGAGCGGGAGGGAAGCCAGCGTTTAGTGGGTGAGCCTACCTGAGTCCATCCATCAGTTTTTGGTTTGTTTGTTTGCTTGTTTGTTTTTGAGACAGAGTTTCTCAGTTTCGTTCTTGTTGCCTGGGCTGGAGTGCAATGGCGCAATCTCGGCCCATTGCAGCCTCTGCCTCCTGGGTTCAAGTGATTCTCCTGCCTCAGCCTCCCGCGTAGCTGGGATTACAGGTGCCCACCATCACACCCGGCTAATTTTTGTATTTTTAGTGGAGACGGGGTTTCACCATGTTGGCCAGGGTGGTTTCAAACTCCTGACCTCGTGATCCGCCCACCTCAGCCTCCCAAAGTGCTGGGATTACAGACGTAGCCACCGCGCCCGGCTATCCATCTGTTTTTCTGTGTTTGAGACGGAGTCTCGCTCTGTAGCCCTGGCTGGAGTGTAGCGGCGTGATCTCGACTCACTGCAACCTCCGCCTCCCAGGTTCAAGCAATTCTCCTGCCTCAGCCTCCCAAGTAGCTGGGATTACAGGCGCCCGCCACCACACCCACCTAATTTTTGTATTTTTAGTGGAGACGGGGTTTCACCATGTTGGCCAGGCTGATCTTGAACTCCTGGCCTCAAGTAATCCACCCACCTCAGCCTCCCAAAGCACTGGGATTACAAGCGTGAGCCCCCATGCCCGGCCTCCATCTGTTTCTTCATTTGTTGATTCACTGAGGAAGGTGTGAGGGGCTGAGCTGCTGAGCTGGGGGCTGTCGCGGCTTCTGTCCCAGGCAGCCCGGGAGGTAGTAAGGCCCCTGTCTGCAGAGTGATGCCAGCAAGGCACTGCAGAGGGTGGATGCACCTCACTTCAGCTCCCGGGAGGCTCCATTCCTTCGTCCCGCATGGATGAGGGAAGGCAGAGCTGAGCTGGGGCTTGTCTGTGCGCATTTAGCCAGTCAGGGTCTAACTGGGCTTCGGATCTGACTGTCTCTGCCCTCCCTGCGCCTTCTTTAGGGCTTGGGTGACTTCTAGGTGATGGGGCAGTCCTGAGCCTTCCCATTTCACTGGAAGGAGAGTAGGCAGCAGCCGGGAGCCAGGCCCAGGGGCACATGCTGGTACCCAGCTGTCCATCCCCCAACCGTGCCGCCTTGGCCAGCCCCTTCTCTGCTCTGAGCCTCCGTTTACTCCTCCGTGTAATGGGCTCACATCCTCTCCCCTTCAGGATTCTGGGGGAAGAGAAGGCAGGGTGATGAGGCTTCCTATCCCTTCGGAGGCTGGCTTTGGGGAAGGTCCAGGGCTCCTGGGGTGTGACCAGCCTGTGACTCTCTTGTCCCATCCCCTCCACAGGCATCTCGTCCCCAGTGAAGAAGACAGAGATGGACAAGTCACCATTCAACAGCCCGTCCCCCCAGGACTCTCCCCGCCTCTCCAGCTTCACCCAGCACCACCGGCCTGTCATCGCCGTGCACAGTGGTGAGCGCCACAGGCCCCTGGCGGGGAGGGGCAGCGGGCCCTGCGCTCAGGCGTCTCACAGCCAGAGAAGTCCCACTGGATGTCTGACCATGAGTCATATTGCTGTAGCCTTCTAGGTGGATAAAAAAACCACAGAGGTGCCATAGTGGACAGCACCCGGGGCCTTGTCCCAGCCCAGCTGAGAGATTGGATTCAGTCTCTTTGGGCCTCAGTTTCCCCCTTTGTATAAGAAGAGGCTGCAACCCAGGGCTTACCCTTCACCTCACTCCTCTCACCCACTGTCTCAATCTAATCCCCGCATTCCAACCCCAGACACTGATGGACAGGCAGGATCAGAAGATGCCAATGAGGCCCAGCGCAGTGGCTCACGCCTGTCATCCCAGCACTTTGGGAGGCCGAGGCAGGTGGACCACGAGGTCAGGGGTTCGAGACCAGCCTGTCCAACGTGGTGAAACCCCGTCTCTACTAAAAATACAAAAATTAGCCAGGCACAGTGGCACGCACCTGTAGTCCCAGCTACTTGGGAGGCTGAGGCAGAAGAACTGCTTGAACCCAGGAGGCGGAGGTTGCAGTAAGCGGAGATCGTGCCACTGCACTCCAACCTGGGTGACAGAGTAAGATTCCATCTCAAAAAAAAAAAAGGCTAGGCTCGGTGGCTCACAACTGTAATCCCAGCACCTTGGGAGCCTGAGGCAGGTGGATCACAAGGTCAGGAGTTCGAGAGCAGCCTGTCCAACATGGTGAAACCCCATGTCTACCAAAAATACAAAAATTAGCCGAGCATGGTGGCGGACACCTGTAGTCTGAGCTACTTGGGAGGCTGAGGCAGGAGAATCATTTGAACCCAGGAGGCAGAGGTTGCAGCGAGCCGAGTTCACCCCATTGCTCTCCAGCCTGGGCAACAGAGCAAGACCCTGTCTCAAAAGAAAAAAAAAAAAAAAGGCCAGGCGCGGTGGCTCACGCCTGTAATCCCAGCACTTTGGGAGACCTAGGCCGGTGGATCAAGTGGTCAGGAGATCGAGACCATCCTGCCTAACACAGTGAAACCCCGTCTCCACTAAAAATACAAAAAATTAGCTGGGTGTGGTGGTGGGTGCCTGTAGTCCCAGCTACTCGGGAGGCTGAGGCAGGAGAACTGCTTGAACCCGGGAGGCGGAGGTTGCAGTGAGCGGAGATCATGCCACTACACTCCAACCTGGGTGACAGAGTAAGATTCCATCTCAAAAAAAAAAAAAAAAGGCTGGGCTCGGTGGCTCACGACTGTAATCCCAGCACCTTGGGAGCCTGAGGCAGGTGGATCACAGGGTCAGGAGTTCGAGACCAGCCTGTCCAACATGGTGAAACCCCATGTCTACCAAAAATACAAAAATTAGCCGAGCATGGTGGCGGGCACCTGTAGTCTGAGCTACTTGGGAGGCTGAGGCAGAAGAATCACTTGAACCCAGGAGGCAGAGGTTGCAGCAAGCAGAGTTCACGCCACTACTCTCCAGCCTAAGCAACAGAGCAAGACCCTGTCTCAAAAAAAAAAAAAAAAGAAAAGGCCGGGCGCGGTAGCTCAAGCCTGTAATCCCAGCACTTTGGGAGGCCGAGACGGGCGGATCACGAGGTCAGGAGATTGAGACCATCCTGGCTAACACGGTGAAACCCTGTCTCTACTAACAATACAAAAAACTAGCCGGGCGAGGTGGCGGGCACCTGTAGTTCCAGCTACTCTGGAGGCTGAGGCAGGAGAATGGCGGGAACCCGGGAAGCCCGGAGCTTGCAGTGAGCTGAGATCCGGCCACTGCACTCCAGCCTGGGCGACAGAGCGAGACTCTGTCTCAAAAAAAAAAAAAAAAAAAAAAAAAAGGCCAGGTGCGGTGGCTCACGCCTGTAATCCCAGCACTTTGGGAGACCTAGGCCGGTGGATCAAGTGGTCAGGAGATCGAGACCATCCTGCCTAACACAGTGAAACCCCGTCTCTACTAAAAATACAAAAAATTAGCTGGGTGTGGTGGTGGGTGCCTGTAGTCCCAGCTACTCGGGAGGCTGAGGCAGGAGAATGGCGTGAACCCAGGAGGCGGAGCTTGCAGTGAGCCGAGATCGCGCCACTTTACTCCAGCCTGGGCGACAGAGCAAGACTCTGTCTCAAAAAAAAAGAGAGAGACATCTCCACCTCGGCCAGGCACAGTGGTTCACGCCTCTAATCCCAGCACTTTGGGATGCCAAGGCAGGCGGATCACCTGAGATCAGGAGTTCAAGAACAGCCTGGACAACATGGTGAAACCTTGTCTCTACTAAAATACAAAAATTAGCTTGGTGTGGTGATGCATGCCTGTGATCCCAGCTATTCAGGAGGCTGAGGCACAAGAATTTCTTGAACCTGAGAGACAGAGGCTGCAGTGAGCCAAGATCATGCCACTGAACTCCAGCCTGGGCAACAGAGCAAGACTCTCATCTCAAAAAAACAAAACAAAACAAACAAAAAATCACCTCCCATGGTTGCCATTGGGATTAAGCGGGGTCAGTTGTAGGAAGCCTCAGATATTGCTTACTATCCCACGTTCTAGTCATAAAATATTTAGTTCTTGACGCAGTCATGCACACAGAGAGGCGGGCCCAAATCAAAGCAGTCATTTGGCCCAGGGGTCAGCAAACGCCAGCCCCCCGGCTGCCTGTTCTTATGAATAAAGTTTTATGGCACACAGCCACGACCACATCTTTGTATATGTCCCGTGGCAGCTTCCACCCTGCCTTGGCAGAGCTGAGTAATTACAGCAGAGACCACGTGGCCAAAAGCCAAAAATATTTACTATCTGGGCAGAGGCTAGGGAGACGGGGGAGTGACTGCTATAAATAGTGAAAATACTAAAAATCACTGAACTGTTTAGAAAGAGGAAAAGGCAGGCATCACAATAGAATATGACTCAGCCATGAAAAGGCACGAGGCTCTGACGCAGGCCACCTTGAGGACGTCACGCTCAGTGAGAGAAGCCAGACACAAAAGGCCACACAGCATGTGATCCCATTTCTATGAAATGTCCAGGACAGACCCAGCCACAGAGGCAGGAAGGGTATGTGTGGGTGCTGGGGCTGGGGGAGGGGGTGAGGAGTGATGGCTGATGAAGACGGGGTTTATGTGCTGGAATGAGGCCGGGCACGGTGGCTCACGCCTGTAATCCCAGCACTTTGGGAGGCTGAGGCGGGTGGATTGCTTGAGTCCAGGAGTTGTGAGACCAGCTTGGGCAACATGATGAAACCTCATCTCTACTGAAAATACAAAAAATTAGCCAGGCGTGGTGGCACATGTCCCTGCTACTCCGGAGGCTGAGGCAGGAGGATCACCTGAGGTCAGGAGGTCAAGGCTGCAGTGAGCCATGACCATGCGTCTGCACTCCAGCCTGGGTGACAAAGCGAGATTCTATCTCTTAAAAAAAAAAAAAAATCACTATTCAGGTATTTGCAGAAAGAGCTTACCAACCTCAGGTTTATAATATAGACCATGGGGCCAGATAGTCTGGGTTCAAATTCCTGAACTGCCACCTGATACCGTGTGGCCTCAGGCAGGTGACACATACCCTGAAGGTCACCCTGTCATCCTCTGTTTAAAAAAAAAAAAAAAACCGGCCGGGCACGGTGGCTCAAGCCTGTAATCCCAGCACTTTGGGAGGCCGAGACGGGCGGATCACGAGGTCAGGAGACCGAGACCATCCTGGCTAACACGGTGAAACCCTGTCTCTACTAAAAAATACAAAAAAATTAGCCGGGTGAGGTGGCGGGCGCCTGTAGTCCCAGCTACTCGGGAGGCTGAGGCAGGAGAATGGCGTGAACCTGGGAGGCGGAGCTTGCAGTGAGCTGAGATCCGGCCACTGCACTCCAGCCTGGAGGGCAGAGAGAGACTCCATCTCAAAAAAAAAAAAAAAAAAAAAAAGATGGGGCCGGGCGCAGTGGCTCACACCTGTAATCCCAGCACTTTGGGAGGCCGAAGTGGGCAGATCACCAGAGGTCAGGAGTTCGAGACCAGCCTGGCCAACACAGTGAAACGCCATCTCTACTGAAAGTACAAAAGTTAGCCGGGCGTGGTGGTGTGCACCTGTAATCCCAGCTGCTGGGGAGACTGAGGCATAATTGCTTAAACCCAGGAGGTGGAGGTTGCAGGGAGCTGAGGTCATACCACTGCACTCCAGCCTGGGTGACAGAGCAAGACTGTCTCAAAAAAAAAAGAAAAAAATAACCCGGGCTTGGTGGCTTACACCTGTAATCCCCGCACTTTGGGAGGCCGAGGAGGGAGGATTGCTTGAGCCTGGGCAACATAGCAAGACCCCAACATCTACAAAACTAAAAGATTAAATTAAAACACAGGATAATATCACAGCCCCGTTGGGGTTGCCATGGGAGTCAGGGAATTTGGGTGTAAATGTGGTCAGTGCGGCTGGGGGGTTTTCTGGTTGTTATTAAACGCACTGAGATGCAGCAGGAATCACAGCCACAGACACACAGTCACACGGTCACAGAGCAGACCGGCTGGAGCCCCCAAGTAACCCCCGCTTCCCACTGTCTCCGCAGGGATCGCCCGGAGCCCCCACCCGTCCTCCGCTCTGCATTTCCCTACGACGTCCATCCTTCCCCAGACGGCCTCCACCTACTTCCCCCACACCGCCATCCGCTACCCACCTCATCTCAACCCCCAGGACCCGCTCAAAGATCTTGTCTCGCTGGCCTGCGACCCAGCCAGCCAGCAACCTGGACCGGTGAGTCGGGCGGGGCGCATTCGGGCCTCTCCTGGCAGCTCCGGGTGACCTCCCGGGGGCCACGTGCTCACACGAAGGCACAACTTCTGCTTTGAAGGGTCTTGGGGACTCGGCTCTGAAGTCCCCTCCTCTGTCGTGCTGGGAAGCAGCTGGAGTGGGTCAGAATTGAGATGCTTTCGGATGCCAGGGTTTCAGACATGTCACGTCGCACCCTATGGGGTCTGGGTAGCACCCATAGGTCCCAGCAACTGCGTGAGTGCTACTCGTGTTAACACAAGGCAGGGAGGGACTGGGCATAGCGGCTCAGGCCTGTGATCCCAGCGCTTTAGGAGGCCAAGGTGGGAGGATTGCATAAGCCCAGAGTTCAAGACCAGCCTGGGCAGCATAGCATGACCCTGTTTCTACAAAAAAAAATACTTCAAAATTAGCCAGGCATGGTGGCAGGCGCCTGCAGTCCCAGCTACTCAGGAGGCTGAGGTGGGAGGATCGCTTGAACCTGGGAAGTCGAGGCTGCAGTGAGCTCTGATTGTGCCACTGCACCCCAGCCTGGGTGACAGAGGGAGACCCTGTCTCAAAAAGGAAAAAAGATTTGGGGCGGGGGGTAGGAAGAAATTGATTGCAAAAAACCCACCAAACTCAGTTCAAGTGAGACAGCGTTTGCCAGACTCCATAGGAAGCTTTGGGTGTTCAGAGCTTTTCGGACTTTGGAACCACGGGCCGGGCCGTGGGTGATGGTGGATGATGGCGTGCTCCTGATGAATTAGGAAAAACGCAGACACCCTGCTGTTAGGAGGTGGTGGCACTGTTTGGAAGGAACTCAGGCGAGTTGGCGTGCAGGGGATTTACAAAGGAGACGCAGTGAGCGTGGCCCCAGCAGTGCCGGGCTTTGAATGACACCAGTAAGCGGGCATCCCCAGGCCCCTCCACCTCCAGCCGTCCTCAGACCCACCAAACCCGCCATGGTCACACCCACGCTCTGGCTCCCCCAGCCTGCCATCCCGCCCGGGGCCGTGCACAGAGCCGGGGGCGGCCGGCGCCAGCAGCCCGAGGTAGAGGGGGAGCCCACCCCTTAACCACGTGTCTCTCTGTTCCCCCAGTTAAATGGAAGTGGTCAGCTCAAAATGCCCAGCCACTGCCTTTCTGCTCAGATGCTGGCACCTCCGCCCCCGGGGCTGCCACGGCTGGCGCTCCCCCCTGCCACCAAACCCGCCACCACCTCCGAGGGAGGAGCCACGTCGCCGACCTCGCCTTGTAAGCACGCGGGAAGTGGTGCCCTGGTGGGGCGGATGTCTGCAGGGGGACCTGTCCCCTCCCCAACCCCACTGCCAGGTCAGAGGTCAGGCCCGGCCCTGCGGGGCCTGGCGAGTTTGGTGGGTCTCTGGAAAACAGCCCAGGGGCCACATGGTTGGGTCCGTGTAGGGCTGAGGCAGCCTTAGGGGCTGACCGGACCAAGCCACGGGCCAGGGTGAGAGTCCAGGGTCTGTCCCCTTCGCCGAGTCGCCTGGGGGACCCCGGTGCCCGCCATGGGCCATCAAAAACACTCCCTGGTGTGTCAAGCAGCTGACGGTGGACATGGATCTCACAGTGGTGGCCCGAGGGCCAGACTGCACCCCCAGACTGGTCTTTTGTGGAAAAGGAGAACGGTTGTTACCATTTTAAAATCAGGACGTTTTACATAAACATTTCCAGAGTTCCGGCTTCTTGGGGAGAAAGGAGCTACACCAGGCGCAGTTCCTTTGGGTGATCTGGACTGGACCACACCTTTAGATGGGACCCTCTTTGCCTGTCCACCTGACCCAGAAGCCCCTGGGTTGCTGGCCACTGCACCTTCTAGACTTTTCCGCTCTCTGGATGTGGTTCTGGGTGGCCGCTGGATGGCCCCTCGGTCCTGGCATCCTCGTCCTGAGGTCCACCCCGTTCGTCCGCAGTGGCTCTATCCCCAGACTGTCCTGTGACCCCCATGCAGGCTTGGGTGGGTCACTGGCTTGGCTTGGAACCCAGAGACCTCTCCCCTCGGACTCCATCTGCCCCCATCCCCCTTTTTGAGCATCTCTGTCCCTCACTCTCCAAATGAGACCCCCCACCCCACCCCACCCAAGCAGTTGGTGGCTGTGGTTCCTTCTATGCGCCCTCAGCTCCTCTTCCCCCTGCCCCGGCGTTCCTCCCCCCGGCCCCACTGCCTGCCAGAACCCGGGCTGCCTGCCCATGAAAACCGGCTTCTTCTGAGCACTGGCTGGAGGAGATCAGCCCCAAATCCACCCTGAGCTGGAATCCCGCCTCTGCAGCTCTCTCCCTGTGTGACCTCAGGCAGGTGTCTTCCCCTCTCTGAGCCTCAGTTTTCTCAGCTGCAAAATGGGTTCGCCTTGGTGCCCAATTCACAGGGCAGTGGGGAACAAGCCGGTGACGTGGGTCAGGGAGACAGGGAGGACGTTCCACGTTCCTCGTGGCGCCTGACGCTGCGTGGTGTCAGGCAGCTGTGGTCATTCTTGCCAGCTGTCCCTGCCTGTTCATCTGTGAAATGGGAGCGTTGACTGCATAGGATCCACTCAGGGCTCAGTGGGATCAGGCCCAGAGCCTGGTATACAATAGACACTTAATAAATGCAGGATCCTGCATAGGATCCACTCAGGGTTCGGTGGGATTGTGCCCAGAGCCTGGTATACAGTAGACACTTAATGGATGCAGGATACTGTGTAGTATCCACTCAGGGCTCAATGGGATTGTGCCCAGTGCCTGGCATACAGTAGACACTTAATAAATGCAGGATAGGCATGGATTCCACCCCTCTTTCTCTGCACTGGGGCTGTTAACTGCAAATCTACTCCTACTTCTCCCCCTAAGCCTCACTGCCTCCAGCTCCCCCAAGCCCCAGCCAGGACAACTTGGGGACCCCACCTGTTGCAGCTTCTTCTCCCCCTACCTGGGTCCCGGCCTGTGTGAGGCCCCCATCCCCACTGTAGCAGCAGGCTGTGAGTTACTCACACGCCGACAGAATATAATCGCTGAGACTGAAATATAAATATGCACATCTGTATGTATGCACACACCCAACCCTCCCTCTGCCCTCTCCGGGAGGAAGATTAATAAATAAAACGCCCTTAATAATTCATGCACCCTGCGCGGAGGCAGCCCTCAGTGGCAGGACCGGGCGGGCACTGCACACCCTGAATAATTCACGGGCGTTTTTGTGAATTACGGAGCCATCCTGCTTTCCTTCTCAGCAGACACCCCGCCCAACTGGGCGATCTCAGCCGTGACCCCCGGGCTCCTTGAGTCAGGATCCCCGCCTCCCAAGGACCTCGGGCCTTTCAGGGGGGCTCGGTTCAGCCGAGGGTGGGCGGCAGGCTCGGAGGCCCCAGGCACCGGGTGCGGAGGCCCGGCTGTGTGGCGCCTGGCGGTGGCCACCGTCTCTGGGGCCAGGGCTGCCCCGGCTCCCGCAACCCCTCGCTAATGGGCTCTCGGTCTCTCTCCTCCCTGCAGCCTACTCTCCGCCCGACACGTCCCCTGCAAACCGTTCCTTTGTGGGATTAGGACCAAGGGATCCTGCGGGCATTTATCAGGCACAGGTAGGGGCCGAGAGGCCGGCTGGGGGGGCGGGAGGGGCAGGGCAGTGGGGCCGGCCCGGGGGGCTCAGGGCGAGGAGGGCCTGCTGGGTCCCACGCCACACCCCCGGCACAGGGGCACCAGCCTCCCACACCCCACCCGGGCCTCGAGCCCCAGCCTAGCCTCTCCCTGAGGCCAAATTTCCCTCCACCTTGGTCCTGGGGGGATGGGGTATGGCCCGAGACTCAGCCTATGGGGTCCCCAGGGGCATCTCCTGGAGACCGTCATGGGAGAGCTATGGGCCAGTGTCGCTACCGTTTGCTTACCATTGCACAGATGGGAAAACTAAGGCCCAGAGAGCCAAGGGGATCTGCCCAGGGTCACACAGCGCATCACCCCCCCCCGCCCCCAGCCTCCATCCCCCATCCACACCAAGGCCTAGAGGGACCAGCCGGGGAAACCGAGGCAGCCCATGGCAGGGCGTGGGGCCTCCCAGGACAGCATCCGAGCCCCCACCCCAGGCTCCAGCCCACATCAAAGCCAGTGTGAGGGCTGGGGGTGGAGGGGCTTCGTCAGTAGAACAGACAGGGTGGGGCAGGGGCCGGCGTTCGTGTCCATGCTGACATTCATGTTCAGGCGGCTGCAGCTGAGTGAGCATGGCCGGGGTCCTACCACCCTCAGAAAGCAGGCGGGCAGGCAGGCAGGTGGTGGATAGAGGAGGTTCAGAGAGGGGAACTGAATCGCCTGAGGCTGCATAGCCATCTAGGGAGTGGGGGCATGGGAGGGCAGCCTTAGCCCCACGCCCAGGTGTCCCTCACCCCCCACCCCCGTTAAGAGGCTCTGTGCAGGCCAGGAGTGTGTGAGCGCGTCTGCGGGTTGTGGGTGAGCAGCTGAACCTTTGAGCCTCTGCTGTCTCCCCGGTTTGTGTTGGGGAGAGGGTTGGAGGATGTAGGGGCGGCTGCCGCAGGCCTGGGAGGTCCAGACGTGGAGAGAAATGAGCTCTGGGCTACCCAGCAGCCAAAGAACTGCAGAGTGTGGAGATGTGTGGGGTCCCCAGGGGCCGTGTTCAAATCTTCCAGGACTGCGGGAGGTTTCCTGATGCAGAGCGCACAGGCAAGGGTCAGGGGGCCTCTCCCCTGGACCCTGCGGGGCTGCCCTGGCTGAGCGGATGGGATGGGGGAAGGAACATGGCATTCCCCCTCCCTCCCTGTGCTGGGTGCCCAGGACGCCTGTAGACAGCCCCTCCCTCTCTTCCCAGGCTCCACAAAACCAGCCAGAGAGGAAGCAGGGATTGAGGCTGCTTCTGAGTCCAGAGGAGACCCGCGTGCCCTGGGTGTAGGGAATCCTGGGTCAGGATCTAGGGCTCCAGCCCAGCGCTGGCTCGGAACCTCTGTCTCCTCCTCTGACCTTGGGCACCCACACCGGGAGCCTTTGAAGGGCACTGGGGGATAGAAAGGGCACAGATAGGTTCAGACTTCCCCACCCCCCTAAACATTAAGCACCCTGCCTTGCACCCACAGAGCCCCGGTGGGGGCAGTGACTTGGTCAGGTCCCCCTGCGAGCAGACATCCAGGACTCCTCGCTTTAGGATTTGGGCCACCTATGACCGACCACCCCCTCCCCCGCCCGGTGCTGATGGAGCCTGGCGGCGTTACCTCTGCCACCCCCACCCCGCATCTCTCCCTGCCCGTGCAGGAGGCTGGGAATGTCTTAAGTGGTTCAGAACCCAAAGCTAATAAAAGCTGCGGCGGGAGGAGGCCCAGCCCGTTAACCCTTCCCCAGCCTCTGCGTTGGACCAAACTCTGACCGGGACCCTTCTCAGACTGCGCTGGCTCCAGCCCCCCCCCGCTCGAGCCTGGGAGGGGAGGGAAACTGAGGCAGGCAAGGGCGGCATCTTTCTTAGCATCCCTCTCTTGACTGGCTGGACCCCTTTGGGGACCCAGAAGGAATGGGACCAGGGCTGGCGGAATGGGGCGTGGGGGGGCACTGGCAGGGGGCTCAGCATAGGCAATGTTGTTGCAGGGGGAATGTGGGAAATGGCTGGAATGTGAGAGACCTCCGATGGCAGGCGCCACACGGATGACCTGGGCTGGGCTTTGCTCTGGGGTAGTGGGGAGCCATAGAAGGGTTCAGAGGGAGGGAGTGGCCACCCACCAGGCCTAGGAGTCAGAACTTTCTGGGGCACAGAGGGGAAAGTGACACATTGTCAAGAGGCTCTCAGGGGAGCATGGGTTGGGGGGAAGGTGAGGTCCCCAAAGTGGGTGTCAGGGGAGGGCAGGTCTGGGGAGGACCCCATCGCTGCTGCCCTGACTGGACTAAGAGCACCCGGGGTGAGGCCGGGCACCACTGCCTCCCTGCAGGCCCCGGAGACAGGGAGGGAAGAAGCAGTGAGAGCCCGCTCTCCCCTCTCCCCGCTCCCGCTCAAAGGACCCTGAGCTCAGAGGCCTCCCATTTCCGATTCTGGCCAGTCAGCACTTCTGCCTCCGCCTCCTCTATTCCTGGCAGGGATTCGCTTCCCTCTGCCCCCTCCTCCCTCGAAGCCTGGGTGGGCGCCCCTTCCCTTCTGCCTCTCGGGCTCCCGACACCCCCCAGTCCACAGACTCTCCCCCGATCAATATCCCTCCCGTGATCAATGCTAATTGATCTCGCCCTGGTCAGTTACCCACCCATCCCCCCATGTCCTTCCCCATTAATCCCCCCACCGTGAGGCTGAGTGGCTCTGATGCCCCGGCCCCTCCCCTCTGTGATGCCCTCCACACCCCTACATGTCTCCTGCACGGGGCACACGTAAGCAGGTGGGTAAACCGAGGGTGGGGGGCGAGGCAGGCGTTGAGCCACATGTCCAGAGCCACACAGACGGCTGCAGCCAGGCCAGCAGGATACCAGAGCCCGGACCTCACCCTTCACACCCGCTGCCTCGGTCTCCCCTCAGCTGAGTGGGAGGATATGGAGTTGAGGTTACCTCCCCCGCCACCATTGCTGGGGCCAGAGCCAGGCAGGAAGGGGAGGGGAGGGAGGAGGGGGAGCAAGGGCTGAGGGGAGGCTGGTCCACCACGGGAGGGTCACGCCCAGAGTCTGTCGGTTGCCAACAGAAACCAGACATGAGGTAATGGCCAAGATGAACTTGAACTTGGCTGGAGGTGGGGCGCTGGGAACCATGGTGGCGCCAGTTCGATGGGCTGGCCCAGCGGTTGCCTGGTTGGAGGGGCTCTGTTGAATGATTTGCCACAGGGGTGGGGGGCAGCCCCGCCTCTAACCTCAATGGGGGAGTGAAGGGGTCTCCCCCAGTCCAGAGGCACAGCCCTCCCGTCACAGTCCACACTGGATGCTCCATCGGGGTTGGAGTCTGCATTTCCAGCACAGGGGTCTGGACAGCAGCTTCTCTACAGAGACTGAGGCCAGAGCTGTCCCCAAATTACATGACCCTGGGTACAGCCCCATGCAGACCTCCCTCCCTGAGCCTCGGTCTCCCACCTCTGGTAGGTTGAGAGCCATCCTCAGCTCCCTATGCTTAGTGAGCTTCTGTGGGGTGAGGGGGGCCGTCCGGGGGTCCTGTGACAGGATGGGCCCTGAACGCCCAGGACAGTGCTCAGAGGGGTCCCGAGAGGCAGGCGAGGGGGCTGGCCCTGGGCAGGAGCAGAAATAAGAGCCAGAGTCAGACAGGCCTGAGTTCAAGCTCCCACTCTGCCACTTCCATGCTGGTGACCTCGGGCAAGTTCCTTGACTTCTCCGGGCCTCACTTTCTTCCCGCAAAACAGAGCAGTGGAGGGAGACCTAGTCCCTCCTTCGTGGGGGGGCTGGGATCATCATTAAAGGGGAGAAATTTTTTCGTTTTCTTTCGTGTTTTTTTGTTTGTTTGTTTGTTTGTTTTGAGACCATCTTATGCTGCCCAGGCTGGAGTGCAGTGGCGCGATCTCGGCTCACCACCACCTCCACCCCAGATTCTCCTGCCTCAGCCTCCCAAGTAGCTGGGATTACAGGCACTTGCCACCATGCCTGGCTAATTTTTGTATTTTTTAGTAGAGACGGGGTTTCACCATGTTGGCCAGGCTGGTCTCGAACCCCTGACCTCAAGTGATCCGCCCACCTCGGCCTCCCAAAGTGCTGGGATTACAGGCGTGAGCCACCACACCCAGCCTCTTGTTTACTTTTTTTTTTTTTTTGAGACGGAGTCTCGCTCTCCACCCAGGCTGGAGTGCAGTGGCCGGATCTCAGCTCACTGCAAGCTCCGCCTCCCGGGTTCACGCCATTCTCCTGCCTCAGCCTCCCGAGTAGCTGGGACTACAGGCGCCCGCCACCTCGCCCGGCTAATTTTTTTGTATTTTTTAGTAGAGATGGGGTTTCACTGTGTTAGCCAGGATGGTCTCGATCTCCTGACCTCGTGATCCGCCCGTCTCGGCCTCCCAAAGTGCTGGGATTACAGGCTTGAGCCACCGCGCCCGGCCTTGTTTACTTTTTAAAAACATTCTCAAGGCCGTGCGCACTGGCTCATGCCTGTAATCCCAGCACTTTGAGTGGCCAAGGCAGACGAATAACCTGAGGTCAGGAGTTTGAGACCAGCCTGGCCAACATGGAGAAACCCCGTCTCTACCAAAAATACAAAAATTAGCCAGGTGTGATGGCGCATGACTGTAATCCCAGCTACTCGGGAGGCTGAGGCAAGAGAATCACTTGAACACGGGAGGCAGAGGTTGCAGTGAGGCAGGATCGCGCCACTGCACTCCAGCCTGGTGACCAGAGTAAGACTCTGTCTCAAAAAATCAACAACAAAAAAACTCTTTATAAAGTAAACAAGGCAGCTGGTGTGGTGGCTCATGTCTGTAATCCTATCACTTTAGGAGGCAGGAGTTCAAGACCAGCCTGGTCTACATGGTGAAACCCCATCTCTACAAAAAAAAAAAAAAAAAAAAAACCAGTCAGGTGTGGTGGTACGTACCTGTGGTCCCAGCTACTTGGGAGGCTAAGGTGGGAGGATCACTTGAGCCCAGGAGGTGGAGGTTGCAGTGAGCTATGATGGCACCACTACACTCCAGCCCGGGCAACAGAGCGAGACCCTGTCTCAAAATAAAATAAGATAATAAATTGGCCACAGTGGCTCCCACCTGTAATCCCAGCACTTTGGGAGGCCAAGATGGTGGATCACTTGAGGCCAGGAGTTCAAGACCAGCCCAGCCAACATGGAGAAACTCAGTCTCTACTAAGAATACAAAAATGAGCTGGGTGTGGTGGGGCATGCCTGTAATCCCAGCTACTCTGGAGACTAAGTTACAGGGATCACTTGAACCCAGGAGGCAGAGGTTATAGAGAGCCAAGATCACACCTGCACTCTAGCCTGGGCAACAGAGCAAGACTCTGTCTCATAAATAAATAAAGATAAATAAAAAAGAAAATGATTTTTAAAATATAAAATAAAGGCCAGGCGCGGTGGCTCACGCCTGTAATCCCAGCGCTTTGGGAGGCCGAGGTGGGCGGATCACGAGGTCGAGAGAGTGAGACTATCCTGGCCAACATGGTGAAACCCCGTCTCTACTAAAAATACAAAGATCAGCTGAGTGTGGTGGCACACGCCTGTAATCCCAGCTACTCGGGAGGCTGAGGCAGGAGAATTGCTTGAACCTGGGAGGCGGAGGTTGCAGTGAGCCGAGATCATGCCACTGCACTCCAGCCTGGCAAGAGAGCAAGACTCTGTCTCAATGAATCAATGAATCAATCAATCAATCAATAACATGAGTTCCAGGCTGGGAGCGCTGGCTCACACCGGTAATTCCAGCACTTTGGGAGGCCAAGGTGGGTGGACCACTTGAGGTCAGGAGTTTGAGACCAATCTGGCCAACATGGTGAAACGCCATCTCTACTAAAAATACAAAAATTATCCAGGCATGGTGGTGGATGCCTGTAATCCCAGCAACTCGGGAGACTGGGGCAGGAGAGATGCTTGAATCCAGGAGGCTGAGGTTGTGGTAAGCCAGTATCATTCCATTGCACTCCAGCCTGGGCAACAAGAGTGAAACTCCATCTCAAAAAAGAAATAATAAATAAGTAAAATAATAAAATATAAAATACAGTTCCAGATAAATGGATCTTTTTTTTAAGTATAAGTATATCCCCAATGTCGCATGGGCTAGACTTATACTAAAAGAGTTCTGTGTTAACCAGAACTCCGGTTTCACTGGGCATCCTGTACTGTGTCTGGCAGCCTTCCTCAGAGACAAAGTCACTTCCCCTGGGTCACCCAGCAGGTTGTTAGAGCCTGGGATGGGGAAACTGAGGTCACAGGGTTGCAGGAGGTAGGGGGTGAGCATGGGAAGAGGTAAAACATGTCTGCAACAGAGTCTGACCCCTCGACTTCTCTCCTTTTTTCTCTCTCTCTCTCTCCCCCTCTTCCCCTCTCTCTGTCGCCACTGGACCACTCAGTCCTGGTATCTGGGATAGCAAAGGTCTTCTTCCCTCGCCCCTTCTCCATCGTCCTGGGAATCCCAGGGGGCAGCGCAGCTGGCCCCCGGCCCACGTTTTCGGTGGAAAATTAGAGTGAACAAGAACACCCCCGCCGACTCCCAGCCCGGCCGGAAAGACAAAACACACAGACGCACACACGCAGGAGGAAAAGAAAAAACAAAGGAAAAAGAAGAAGAAGAAAAAATAACCCACCCAAGCAAGAAGACAAAAGGTAAAGACGCAACGTTTGCAACTCTCGGGACGCCAAGGCCACAGGACTGGAGGGTCAGGCCCCGCCACCCCACGGGAGACCCGGGACAGGGGCGTCTTCCTAAGTTATTCATCTCTCCGCCTGCTGCTCGGGAAGGACAGATGCCTGCCACCCGCCCGCGCCCCGGAGGCCCTGGCTCTGTCCGGAGACCAGGTGAGCACAGCCTGGAGCCTGTGCCCAGGGCCGACAGGCGCGACACCCAGCAAAGCCACCTCTCCCCGGGCCCCCGCGCCTCTGCCGGACACGGACCGGCCCCCACCCTCCCCACCGAGGACGCAGCCACTGGGGGGAAAGGGAGACGCAGCGGACCCCGGCCGGGCAGCAGAGACCGCGGAGGCGGGCAGGGTGGGGCAGGCGCGTGGTGATGTCACGGGGGTGTGTGGCGCTTGCTAGCCCTGGCCAGGGGAGGGAGCGAGGCCCAGGCACCTGCTGGCCCTCCAGGGGGCCCTGCCTGCTGTGGGGCCTCCCCATACGCCCCTCCCAAAGCACCGGCCGACTCGCTGTCTCGCTGGGGACTCTTCCAGCCCTCGCGCCCGCCCGTTTGGGAGGAGAAGTCTATGCAATTGATCCCGGCCCCCCCACTCTCCCCCCCCACCCCCGGCATAGGAGGCCCCCCCGCACCCCACCTCGCCCGGCTCACACCCCCAAAGGGAGGGACCCACATTGCACACACTGTAAGAAATGCACTTTCCGAAGAAGCGGATGGGGGAGCCGGGACATCCAGAGCTCCCCGAGTTGGGGGTGCCCGTCTGGAGCCCCCCATCAGCCCCTGGCGGTGGGAGGTGAGAGCGAGTGGTTTAAGTGCCTGATTCCCACCACCCGCCCCCCCCCCCTTTGTCCAGCTGGGACACGGAATGGCCACGGGCCTCCTCCCCCTCCCCTCCAGCCCCTCCACCAGCCCCTCCAGTCACCCCTCATCGCCGTGCCCTCCCAGAGCTAGAGAGATGGGGCCCCTCCGTGGCCCAAGGGGCAGAGCTGGGTGTCACCTCCCAAGCATCCTGCCCTGCCGGGGCGCGGGGATGGGCTCTGGGGAAGCCGGTGCGCCCCCCACGCCTCCGCTGCCAGTGCCTTACATTCTGGAGCGACCCCCCTCCCTGGTGCCTCCCAGCGAAGGGGGACTGCCGTTTGCACTTTCATCGCCCCCCCAAGCGGGGCCCAGCCGGGGGACGTGCATAACGGCTGGGCCCCCAGAGGAGAGAGGAGGCCGACGCCAGCGGTCCCCGCTCGGGACGGGGAGGGTTCTGGGGGGGTTCGGCGTCGCACCTCGGGGCCCCCTCGCGGCCGTGTAGGGGGCCTCCCATCTGCTAAGCGTTTTTCCGTTGAGCCGCTCCAAAAACACTAAGCTGGGGACGCCAGGTGCCCCCTACCCCGGCTCCCTGGCCCCATCCACACCTCCACCCCCACCCCAGGATCGCCATCTTTAGGGGAGGCCTGGGAGGGGGTGTTAGGTGTTTTAGGGCCACCGAGCTCAAACACAAGGACCCCTCCCCGGCTCACCCAGCCCAGCCCCAACTGACCTCCATGCCTAGGGAGAATCTCCCCCCACCACGGCCCCCTCCCCGCACCCAGGCCAAAGCCAGGGCAGGTCTCCGGGTCTCACCTGCCCTTAGCCTCACCCCCCTGCCCCGGAAATCCAGACTCTCCTCCCAAACTAGCCCCAGGAGCTTGGCGACCCCGCTGGCTCCTGAAGAGAAAGACCCAGGACCCTTCCCCATCACCCCCAAGAGAGATTCGCCATCCTCTGGCCTCAAACCCTTGGTCCGTCCGTCCGTCTGTCTGTCCTCAGGGCCCCGCCCCCCGGTGGCCCTTGGGGACCAAAGTGTGGGCCGCTCTCCAGGAGGGCGGGCCGGGGAGGGGGTGGTAGGGTTGTGCCATTGGGGTGTCCGGAAGCTTCTCAGCCAGGGTGGGGGTCGTGGGGTTGGGGAGGGGGGCCAGCCGGGCTCCCGAGGGTCAGGGCGCGACGAGAACCAACTCTTTACCTAACTTTGCATGGTGCTTAGTCAAGGACTCCTGCGACCTGGCTCCCGAGGTCAGCTGGCGGCGCTGACACACATGCATGGCAGATTATACCTGGCTCTATCTCCCTCCCCCTCGCCCCCCCTGCCCCCCACTTCCTCTTTAAAAAAAAAAAGATACAAAAAAAAACCTTAAAAAAATTCCATGTTTCCTAATTTGCACGAAATTTTCTACCACAAGATGTGCCTTGCCTTCCGAGAATAAGTATTACCTTTAAACAATATCAGCGCACACACATAGCTGCATGTTCTGCTCGTGTAGTTTAAAAAAAAAAAAAAGACAAAACAGTGACATGAAATAAAAAATAAAAATTGAAAAGGGATGTATTTCTATTTGTAAAAAAAAAAATAAAAAATAAGAAAGTGAGAATCTAAAAAAAAAAAAAGAAGAAGAAAAACCACGCTAAAAATCAAGCCACTGAAAACAATTGCCCCCAGGTCTACCCAGTTCCTGGCTGTCCTTGGTCCTGTCTCCCCTCCTGCTGTATTCAGGGGTGCCCCCTGGTGCTCAGCCTCTACCATCCCCAACCCTGCTCTCGGGTACCCAGAGGGGTCATTTCTGAACCCCTGCCCAGAGGACAGACCTCTAGGGCCCACCTTGGCCCCGGGAAAGGGTTCTCCTCTCTAATTGGTCCCTGGGCCACAGGCCGGCCCCCAGACACCATTCACTGACCCACTGCAGGCTGTCCCCTCAACCATGGGGTGGCTACCCCACCTGCAGCCAGACTCCCCGCTCCCCACTTTTCATGCAGACTGGCATACCCCTGGCTCAGGGTCAAATGCTGTTCACACCCACCTCAGAGGCACCCCCTCTCCCCTGCCCTGTGCACCCCCACCCTTCTTGCCAAAGGACCTCTTTTCCCCTATCCAGAGACCACCCCGGGTGGCATTCTCTCCCACCCTCTCCTTTGTCCCCCATCCCCTGTCTCTGTCTTCCAGCTGTGAATATGAAGGGTATCCGGTATGAAACAAACAGAAACAAAACCTGATATATGCAATATCTGTCTGTCTGTCTGTGTGTCTACCCACGGGCCTGACTCAGCCATTGGAGGCCCAGCCGAGGGTCCGGCAGGGCGCAGGGACAGCCAGGCAGCACCAAGTCACAGGCCGTGGTCCGGTGGCTGACCATGCTGTTGTCTTGTCCTTGATTTTATTTTCTCTTGTTCTTTCTTTTTCTTTTCTTTCTGTTTTTAACTCCAGCTTCCTTTGCTTTTTACTTGACCAAAGATAAGACAATAGCCAGATGGTTAGTGGGGCAGCCAGGCAGGGAGGACCCAGGGCTGGGATTCTCCAACCTTAGGCCATTCCTGCAGCCCTAACCACCTCCGGCCCCTCCCGGGCCCTCCAAGCATCTCGTGTAGGGACCCACGCAGATGGTCCCGTTCATTCACCATGGCCCCCCACCCTGGGGTTTCGGGTGGTCTCCACAGCCACCATCACTCATCCCATGTTTTCTTCCAAAAAGTCACCTCAGCAGTCTCCCCAGGTGACACAGAGGGAGAGCCCAGACCACCACAGCTGGCCACGACTTTGCCCTTAAGTATATCCATTGGCCAGAGAGCGTAGGCTGGCTGTGCACAGCATCCATGTAGCTGATTTCTGGCTTTTTTTTTTTTTTTCTGCCCCCCTCCTGCGCAAATCTGTCTTGCCAGGGAACTGGGAGCAACCGGTGGCAAAGGGAATGGGTGGCACCATGACTATCGGGACCATCAAGCCCCTGCGCAGCCCACATCTGGGGGCCCTGAGTCCTGGGCTGGGCGCCACCTTTCTCGCCCCGAGCTTGCCTCCTGGGCTCACTTGGCACCTTGGCCGAGTACAGCAGGCAGAAGCCCATGCGGGCAGCATATTGTGGCTGGTTTAGTTCTCCCCGCCTCCCCCCATTTCTTGGAAAAGATACAGGGTCCCGGTAGGGCAAAATTCCCAGGCACCTTGCTGCAGACAGAATAAGACAAAAACACCAGGAACCAGGATTCCATGCACACCTCTGCAGTGTGGGTTCACAAAAGGGGGTGCTGTCATCCCTGGGTGGAAGAGAGAGTTGGTTTGGGGTTTGCTTTTCTTTTTACATGTATGAAACTGACATCTTCTCAGACCTTGTCCCACCCCCCTCCCAAAGCCCGGATCACCCACCCCTGCTGTGGACACCACACCCACGCCAGGCCCCCCGAGTCCCACTCTGGGGTCTGCCCATTCTGTGGGAAAGAATAGGGAGGCCTCCCAAATATATGCAAATTGTCCCCATTCCATGGGGGCACCTGACACCGACCCGGGTGGAGATGGGGCATGGAGGAGTAGGAAGACCCAGCCCTGTTTGTCTGGGGAGAAGGGGTCTGGAGTCCTTCATGCCCAGGTCTGGAACCCAGGTTCTGACCCCAGAGCCCCACCCTGGGCTAGACAATCAGATCCCAAAGGAATGCCAAAGGGGACTTTGTTGGGAGATCCGCTTAGGGGCCAGAGCTGGGTCCCCCTGCAGGTCCCCAGGCAGCAGGCCATTCCACCTTCCGTGCCCCAGGACCTTCAGAGGGGCCAGAGCTGGGTCCCCCTGCAGGTCCCCAGGTGGCAGGCCATTCCACCTTCCGTGCCCCAGGACCTTCAGAGACAGCGGCATCCCAGGCACAGACAGACTTGGCTGTACCCCACTGTCCCTTGCAAGACAGGTCCTGGAGCCGGGAGCAACTGTCCAGCCCTCCAGAAGAGACAGCAGGCAGGCCCCCTCTACACCCTGACCTCCCCGATGGTACTTCGACCTCCAGTGTAGGGCTATACTATACATATATATAATTTTGGAATGTGTTTCTCATAATACAGAGTATACAGTGGCTACCTTTTATCTTGGTCTGGATTCTCTCTCTGAGACCCCGGATTTTACTTTCTCTTTGGAGGGCGCTGGGACAGTCTGTCAATCCAGCTTCCTCCGCATCCTCCCATCTTTCCCCATTTCTGCCCTATCAGACACTTCCTGAGAATCTCACCTCCAAACTGACACCACTGCCCATCCATCACTCAGTGGTACAGAGTGTGGGGTCAAGTCCACCACCCTTGATCTCCCCACAGGGCGAGGGGAGGAGGCGGACCCAAAGCACCACCAGCAGGACTTGTTGCCAGTGATACCAAAACAGACTTTTCCCCAGCAGTGCCTCACATGTCTACTGGTGTAGCTTTGGGATTCTCCTGCCGCCCCCCACAGTCCCTGGCAGCCCCCTCCCCAAGGCTTTGCTCACACCTGAGACAGGAAGGAGGAAGGGGATCCAACAGGAATAAGGGCCCCAGAGAGGAAGGAAGTCATGCACCCCCAAGCCACCACCTCCCAGCCGCCCACGCACACCTCCTGGCTGGAAGAGAGCCCTCTGAAAAGGGGACATGGGCTGCCCTGGCCCCTCGACTGCATCCACACCCCATCCTCTCATCCTGAGTCCCAGCCAGCCCCCCCCAAAACCAAAGCCCCCTCAAGTCTAGGAGTCCCAGCCTGTGCCCCCAGCTTCCTACCCACCTGGCCCCGAGCATCCCCACACAGAGGAAGAACAAGCAAAGGCTCCGGGGGGACAGGATGGGGCAGGGCATACAGTGGGGGGTTGGGGGGCAGCAGGAAGGAGGGAAGAACAAAACAATTTTCTTTGGGTTTTTCTTTTCTTTTCTTTTCTTTTCTTTTCTTTTTTTCCCCTCCTTACTCTTTGGGTGGTGTTGCTTTTCCTTTCCTTTTTCCTTTGAGATTTTTTTGTTGTTGTTTCCATTTTGTATTTTACTGATATTACCAGGATAGTTTACTCTCCTTCTAGCTTTCTGCTTACCGCACACCGGATAACACACACGTACACACCCACAAAAATGCTCATGAACCCAATCCGGAGAAGGTTCCGGCTGGGTCCCCCACCCTCCCCACCTCCTGCTACTCCTCCTCCCGACGGCGAGGGCAGGATGGGGACAAGGGGACACCTGGGCAGACCCGCCGGCTCTCCCCACCCCGCCCCACCCCTCACATCATACTCCAATCATAACCTTGTATATTACGCAGCCCTTTTGGTTTTCGCGGACGCGCCTACCTAAGTACCATTTACAGAAAGTGACTCTGGCTGTCATTATTTTGTTTATTTGTTCCCTATGCAAAAAAAAAAAAAAAAAAAAAAAAGAAAAAAGGGGGATTCCATAAAAGATTCAATAAAAGACAAAAAAAAAGAAAAAAGAAAAAAATGTATAAAAATTAAACAAGCTATGCTTCGACTCTTTCTGGCTGTCCCGGGTCCTCTTTTCCGTGTCCCGTGTGGGTTGCTATGTGTCCTTTGGAAAAGTGAGAGGCAGAGGCTGCAGGGAGCTGGTGGGGGGACCCCGAACCCTGTGGATGGGCAGTCTGGGATTCTGAAAGCTTCAGATCAAGTGTCCCCCGGGGGCATTAGACAATGTCTGGGGACATTTGTGGTTGCCATGACTGGGGGATGCTCAAGGCATGGAGTGGGTGGAGGCCAGAGACACTGCTCAGCATTCTGCAGTGGCCAGGACCAAGATTCATCCACACAAGACGTCCACAGTGCCTGGCGGGGAGAGACTTGCTTTGATTATTTGGAGGAGAAAAAAAAATCAGATTTGCTCCCTGCTCACAGTAAACACCAGGGTAAGCTCCCAATGGGGTGGATGACGGAGACCAGGGAGACCCCCAGCTCCTGGGATTCTCCTCCTCGCCCCCTCAGGGTGTGGATTCCAATGTGTGCAGCCTCCTAGGACCTCAGCAGGGTGGAGGATCATGGAACGCAGTCTGTTGAGGGGTCCATGAAATCCACTAACCCAGGGAGTCTCACCCAAGGGCAATCCTGCCCCCCAGAGGACACTGGGTGATGTCTGAGACATCTGTGGTTGTCGCGACTGGGGCGTGCTCCTGGCATGGAGTGGGTGGAGGCCAGGGATGCCGCTCAGCACCCTGCAGTGCCCAGGACGGCCCCACCCCAGAGAGTGATCCAGCACTCATCTCCACAGTGCCCGGGGGTGGGGGAGACCCACTTTAGATGGTGGCTTTGAACGAGCTTCTGAGGCCAGACCTGTCCCAGCAACGCCCCTGGTGGCTGTAACCTCTTCGCCTTTGTAGGACGGGCTGTGTCCCATACCCCTGGGCCTTTGTTCATTCCTGCCTCCCCGTCTGTGCAGACCTTTTCACACGGGTGTCCTCCTCCGCCAGGAAGCCTTCCCAGCTTTCTCCAGCCTGGTTCCCTCCCGCAGCAGTCTCAGAGCTATCAGTGAATTCCACGAGGCATCTATGGGGCACCCACTGCATGCCAGGCACAGGGGATTCCGCCCCCTCCCTTACGCCTTGGAGTCGTCCAAGCCTAGCACACAGTCAGTGCTCAATAAATGCACAAAATGCCTTCTCTTGCCACCTGGCAAATTCCCAGTCATGGAGCAAAGACTTCCTGGGTGCAAGCACTGAGACCCAGCAGCGAACAAAACACTGAAAATCAGCTCTCCTCTTGGAATCTACAGCTTCCTCCAGGTCAGGAAGAACAGGAAAGAACAAACAGAAGTGGCCGGGTGCAGCGACTCACACCTGTAATCCCAGCGATTTGGGAGGCCAAGGCAGGAGGATTGCTTGAGTCAAGGAGTTCAGGACCAGCCTGGGCAACATAGTGAGACCCCCTCTCTGCAAATAAACTTAAAAAGTTAGCTGGGCGTGGCGACACACCTGTAGTCTCAGGAGGCTGAGGTAGGAGGATTGTTTGATCCCTGGAGGTTGACGCTGCAGTGAGCTGTGATTGCACCACTGCTGTCCAGCCTGGAGTGCAACAGAGCAAGACCCTGTCTCCAATCAATCAGTCAATCAATCAATAAAACAGAAGTAAAAGATGTCAGAGGAGGTAAGTGATGAGTAGGCCAATGAGCAGAGGAAGGGTGGGGAGTGGTCCCATCTAGACAGAGGCCCGGAGGGAGGGAGAGAAGGAGCGTCCTCAAATTCTGGCAGAAGTCACAGCCCCTGCAAAGGCCCCAAGGCGGGACCATGCCTGCTTCATTGGAGGAACAGTGAGGAGGCCTGTGTAGCTGGAGCAGAGTGAGGAGAGGGATGGAGGGACGACTGGAGGTTGGCGGGTGGGGGGACAGGGCAGGTCATGCAGGGCCTTGTGGGCCACAGGGAAAACTTGACTTTTCCTCTGAAGGAGGTGGGAGCCATGGAGGGCTGGGGGCAGAAGGATGGGCCCCAACATGGTTCCAACACGCCCTCCTCCAGGAAGCCTTCCCCACCTGCCCCAGCAGAGCTTCTGTCCCCGATCCCTCCTGACCCAGCCCTGACCACTCAGGGGCATGACCGTGTCCAGCTCTGTCCCCTCCAGCCCGGGGGCCCCTCCCACACTGAGGTCAGAAGGGGAGGGAGGCTGGGGCCTGGGAGAATCAGGAGTGTGAGAGGGGCTGGGTGCGGTGGCTGACACCTGCAGTCCCAGTACTTTGGGAAGCCAAGGCATATGGATCCCTTGAGGCCAGGAGTTCGAGAACAGCCTGGCAACTTGGTGAAACCCCATCTCTACTAAAAATACAAAAATTAGCGAGGCGTGGTGGCACGTGCCTGTAATCCCAGCTACTCGGGAGGCAGAGACACAAGAATCACTTGAGCCCAGGAGGCAGAGGCTGCAGTGAGCCAATATCTCACCACCGCACTCCAGCCTAGGGAACAGAGTGAGACTCAAAAAAAAAAAAAATGTGAGAGGGGACAGGTGTGGTAGCTCATGCCTGCAATCTCAGCACTTTGAGAGGCGGGCAGATCACTTGAGGTCAGGAGTTTGAGACCAGCCTGGACAACATGGTGAAACCCTGTCTCTACTAAAAATACAAAAATTAGCCGGTGTGGCGGTTCACCCCTGTAATCCCAGCTACTCAGGAAGCTGAAGCGGGAGAATTGCTTGAACCTGGGAGGTGGAGATTGCACCACTGCACTCCAGCATGGGCAATGGAGCAAGACCCTAACTCAAAAAAAAAAAAAATTAGCCAGGCATGGGAGTGCATTCCTGTAGTCCCAGCTACTTGGGAGGTGGAGGTGGGAAAATCCCTCGAGCCTGGTAGGTAGGTAGAGGCTCCAGTGAGCCAAGATCGCGCCACTGCACTCCAGCCTGGGCGACAGAGCAAGACCCTGTCTCAAAAAAACAAAGAGCGTGAGAGACTATTTCTTGGGGAGCTGAGACGGGGCCCTCCATTCTATCCCCCACTCCAAAACCCCAGGTTGAGCCAGAAAAGCTCTTTGCCCCATGGGCTGCTTCCATCTTACCCATAAGACTGCAAGGCAAGGATGATCCTTTTTTGCAAATGGGGAAACGGAGGCACAAAGAAGCGAGGTAAGGTGCATTAACAGGGCAGCAGGCACACAGATACACAGCCCCACGCCTTCCTGGTGACAGGCACCGAGGACACTGAGGATGGGGGGGTCCCAGGCCCCTTCCCACGTCCCCCTCCTAACTTCGGTGGCCCCCACCACTCTCAGCAGCGAGGTTTTGGCGCCCCCTTGTGGGCAGACCGGGAACCCCACCCACCTCCCCCATCCCTGCTCCTCTCTGCAGCGGGAAAGGGGGGCTCCAGCCAGGTCAGAGGAAGCTTCTTGTAGAGCAGGGGTTGAGCCGAGGTCAGGGGGTCAGCCGGGGCTGGGGTGGAAATTCAGAGGGGTGGAAACCTACCCTCCTTGGATCTTACGGAAAACCTCGGTCATGTCCAGCCTTTGGCTTCTGAGTGATGAGATTTCTGGCAGGGAAGTGGGGGCCGTCCCAGCACTGCAGGCTGCTGGGTTGATCACCCCGATTCGCCACCCTAAACCGGGGGCAGGCTTGTGACAACCCAAAATGCCCCCGCAAAAAGATTCCAAATGCAGCCGGGTGCAGTGGCTCATGCCTGCAATCCCAGCAATTTGGGAGACCCGAGATGCGAGAATGGCTTGAGGCCAGGAGTTCGAGACCAGCCTGGGCAACATAGCGAGACTCTAGCTCTATCAAAAATAAAATTAGCCGGGCACGGGGGCTCACGACTGTAATCCCAGCACTCTGGGAGGCCGAGGAGGATGGATTGTTTGAGCCTGGGAGTTTGAGCCCAGCCTGGGCAAGACGGCAAAACTGCCTCTCTACTGAAAACGTGTAAGTTAGTCGGGTATGGTGGCGGGCGCCTGTAATCCCAGCTACTCAGGAGGCTGAGGCATGACGGTTGCTTGAACCTGGGAGTTGGAGGTTGCTGTGAGCCAAGATCGTGCCACTGCATTCCAGCCTGGGCAACAGAGGGAGACCCCGCCTCAGAAAAAAAAAAAAAAATTAGCTGAGTGTGGTGATGCGCGCCTGCGGTCCCAGCTACTCAGGAGGCTGAGGCAGCAGGATTGCTTGAGCCCGGGAGGTCAAGGCTGCAATGAGCTATGATGGAACCACTGCACTCCAGCCTAGACAAGAGAGCAAGACCCTGTCTCTACAAAATATTTTATTTTTTTTTTAATTTCCAAATGCCCCCTAGTGGAGAAGTCCTGACCCCTGCACTCCAGCCTGGGAAACAGAGTGAGACCTTGTCGCAAAAAATAATAACCATTGGCCAGGCGCAGTGGCTCAAGCCTGTAATCCCAGCACTTTGGGAGGCCGAGACGGGCGGATCATGAGGTCAGGAGATCGAGACCATCCTGGCTAACCCGGTGAAACCCTGTCTCTACTAAAAAATACAAAAAACTAGCCAGACGATGTGGCGAGCGCCTGTAGTCCCAGCTACTCGGGAGGCTGAGGCAGGAGAATGGTGTGAACCCGAAAGGCGGAGCTTGCAGTGAGCTGAGATGTGGCCACTGCACTCCAGTTTGGGCGACAGAGCGAGACTCCGTCTCAAAAAATAATAATAATAATAATAATAATAACCACCATCCTGGCTAACACGGTGAAACTCCATCTCTGCTAAAAAATACCAAAAAAACAGCCGGGAGTGGTGGTGGGCCCCTGTAATCCCAGCACTTTGGGAGGCTGAGACGGGCGGATCATGAGGTCAAGAGATGGAGACCATCCTGGCTAACATGGTGAAACCCAGTCTCTACTAAAAACACAAAAAACTAGCCAGGAGAGGTGGCGGGCGCCCGTAGTCCCAGCTACTCGGGAGGCTGAGGCAGGAGAATGGCGTAAACTCGAGAGGCAGCGCTTGCAGTGAGCTGAAATCGCGCCACTGCACTCCAGCCTGGGCGACACAGCGAGACTCCGTCTCAAAAAAAAAAAAAAAGAAAGGAAAAGGAAAAGATCCTCATTAAGAAATGGTCATTGTGGCCAGACTGAGGATGGAGAATTGCTTGAACCTGGGAGGCAGAGGTTGCAGTAAGCCAAGACCACACCATTGCTCTCCAGCCTGGGCGACAGAGCCTGGGCGACAGATCACTCCATCTCAAAAAAAAAGAGAGAAATGGTCATTGTTCAGGGCAAGGTCCAGGGCCCGGAGAAGGTGAGGGGAAACGGGAGAATAGAAACTGGGAAAAGGAAGTACTAGTCCCTTTCCAAGATATTGCAGGGCCCTGGGGCACCCCCACCCTCCAAGATACAGCTCCCAGGAACAAAGTCACGTGCCCCAAACATGGTGGAGTGGGGGAAGGAGCAAAGATTTCTGTGGAGACAGCGCTCGGGGCTCAAAGTCCAGGGCTCAGAACAGCAAAAAACCAGATTGCCGGGGGAGTGTTTAATCTGCCCAGGGCATCTGGGCACCTGTGCAGCCTGAGCCTCCTTATCATCTGGCCAGCTATCATCCCCAGCCCCCAAAGCAGCCTCCTTTCCCAGAGGTAAACTGAGTCCCAAGAGATGACAGGAGCCATTCCAAAGGGCTCTTATGAATGCTTTAATGCAGGCCATCGGGAAGCAACTCTCAGCTGGGAGTGGGTGCATGGGAGAGGGGAAGTTCTGGCCAGTAGACATCAGGCAGAAAGAAAAGAAATCAGGCAGTGGGTAGAAGCAGGTGGAGCCATGAGATGGTGGAGGATTGTGGGTGTCTCAACCAGGGATGCTCTCCAAGTAGAAGAAGAATCACCAGGCAGGGACCAAGCTCAGGAAAAGGGGTGCATGAAAACCATGTTTGCCCAGATAGCCCCCATTGAGGGAGGTGGGGTGGGTTCCAAGCCTTCCTCACTTGAGAACACTGTATTCTGAATCCCAGATGGAGTCATTTCACTGGATTAAAATCCAGGGCATTGCTTGTAGGGGGCAGAAGAGGCATCTCTGGGGGACTGCCTGGAAGAGGCAGCCGGGAATCTTCACCTGGCTGTGTTCTTTGCTATCTCATGGTATCTGGGCTCTTTTTCCTCCAGCTCCAGTCCCAAGTTGCTCTCTCCTTCCTTCCCTGCCTTTTTCTCCTTCTTCCTCTTCTCTTCTTTCTCCTTGGCCACTTTCTTCTCTCTCTTGTCTTCACTGTAGGGATACAAAGGCCCCAAACCATAATAAGAAACAGAGACACTCCTATTTAATGGCCACTCACTTGAACCAGCCCATGTGATGAGTGTTTTACAAGCGGTATCTCAGTGAATCTTCAAAATAACCGTAACTACGCAGCCTCACGATTTCCATTTCACAAAGACAGCACTTATGACTCAATTGCTCCATGGAGGGAGGGATGGATGGATGGATGGATGGACTTAAGCCAAAGGGCCCCGTTGCCTCTTGGGACTCAGTTTACCCCTGGGGAAGGAGGCTGCTTTTGAGGCTGGGGGCAATGGCTGGGCAGATGATATGGAGGTTCACACTGCATATTCATCATTGCAACTAAGACTCAATTTCTCCATGAATGGATGGATAGATGGGTAGGAGGGTAAAGAAGTTGGGGAATAGATGGGTAGATGAGTGGATGGCTGGCTGGATAGTGGGTGGGTGGATGGATGATCAATGGGTGTATGAATGAGTGGATGAATGGGTGGATGGCTAACAGGGTGAGCGGTTGGAAGGATGGATGGATGGGTGGGTGGGTGGATAGGTGGATGATAAATGGATGAGTAGACAGATGAATGGGTGGGTGGTTGGATGGGTGAGTGGATAGTTGAGTGGGTGGATGGATGATAGATGGATAGGTGATGGATGGATGGTGGGTGAATGGATGGGTGGGTGTGTGGATGGGTGAATGTGTGGGTGGATGGGTGAATGGGTGGATGAATGGATGGATGAGTGGGTGGATGAATTAATGAATGGGTGGGTGAACAGATGGGTGACTGAGTGGGTGAGTGAATAGATGAGTGGGTGTGTGGGTGGGCGGATGATGGGTGGATGATGGATGGATGGTGGATGGATGGATGATGGGTGGGTGGATGGATGAATGAATGGGTTGGTGGATGAATGGATGGATGAGTGGGTGGATGGATGAATAGGTAAGTAGTTACGTGAGTGGATTGCTGCATGGAGGTTGAATAAATGAATTGGAAGATAGATGCATACATTGCAGGAAAGAGAATGATGGAGGGATGGAGAATGGAGAATGGGTGGATGGGAGTATAGATGGATGTATAGATCAATGAACTAATGTATAGGTAGATGGATGGATGAGTAGATAAGCAGTTAGGTGAATTGATGGTTGCATGGAGGGAGGGACAGATTAATAAGTAGATGAGAGGATGAATTGGAGGAAGAGAATAACTTATCAATGGATAGGTAGATGGAGGATGAATGATACTGTACGTGGGGGGATGGATCAATGAGCTAATGGATAGGTAGACTGATGGATGGGCAGTTGGAGAGTGAAGACTGCATAGTTTGATGGATGCATAGGTGGGTGGGTGGGTGTGTCAGTGAGTGGACAGATCAATGGGCTAATGGTGGACTGATGGATGGGTGGTTGGAGGGTAAGGACTGCACGGGCAAACCAATAGATGGATGTACTGGTGGATGGTTTGGTGGATGGATGGAGGAATGAACAAGGCAGAAAGGAAGCTACAGGTACAGGTGTACAGATGGGATCCAGATCCCCCAGTACATCCTGGGAATAGGAATCAGATTTTACTGGGGCTGAACCAGGTTTTAGACAAAGCCACCACTCAGGTCCTCTCCCTCAGGCACGTCTTGGACTCAGCTGAGACTCTCCCAGCCAGGCTGGTCACCTCCCAGCGGAAGGTCACCCCCAGCCCTGGATGGATGGATGGATGGATGGATAAATGGATGGGTGGATGAGTGAGTGAACAGATGGGTGATGGATGGATGGATGGATGGATGGGCGGATGGGTGGGTGGGTGGATGGATGATGGATTGATGGGTGGATGAATAGATGGGTGGGTGGATGGATGGTGAATGGATGGGTGACGGATAGATGGGTGGGTAGATGGATGGGTGTGTGAACAGATGAGCGGGTGGGTGGATGGGTGAGTGAGTGGATGGGTTGGTGAATGGATGGGTGAGGGGGTGGGTGAGTGAATAGATGGGTGATGAATGGATGGATGGATGGATGGATGAATGACGGATGATGGGTGGATGGATGGTGGGTGGGTGGATGGGTAGGTGATGGATGGATGGGTGATGAATGGATGGGGGGTGATGAATGGATGGGTGAGTGGATGGATAAGTGGTGGGTGAATGGATTAGTGGGTAGCAGGTGGGTGAGTGAACAGATGGGTGATGAGTGGATGATGGATGGATGGATGGATGGGTGAATAACTGAGTGGGTGAATGGGTGAGTAGGTGAATGGATGAGTGGGTGGATGAGTGGGTGATGGGTGGATGGATGATGGATGTCTGCATCCCTGAGCTCTTTGTGGGCAGTCAGAGTCATAGGAGACACTGAGTCCAGGCGGGTCACCCATACCTAGGCCTTGTACAGACACCTACACAATCCTACACCACAGTCTTCTTCAACAGGTATTTATTAAGCACTTCCTGTGTTCCAGGCCCAATGCTGGGTATGAGGACACAGCCAGGACCAAAGCTAAGTTGCCTACACAACTGGAAGGCACCACATAATGTCTCAAAATTAGTGAACGACTGGCCGGGCGCGGTGGCTCAAGCCTGTAATCCCAGCACTTTGGGAGGCCGAGACGGGTGGATCACGAGGTCAGGAGATCGAGACCATCCTGGCTAACACGGTGAAACCCCATCTCTACTAAAAATACAAAAACTAGCCGGGCGAGATGGCGGGCACCTGTAGTCCCAGCTACTCGGGAGGCTGAGGCAGGACAATGGCGTAAACCCGGGAGGCGGAGCTTGCAGTGAGCTGAGATCTGGCCACTGCACTCCAGTCCGGGCGACAGAGCGAGACTCCGCCTCAAAAAAAAAAAAAAAAAAAATTAGTGAACGACTAAGACCATTCTGCTGGTGATAAACGTGAATGAGACATGGGGCTGGGGATAGCGTCAAGAAGGCAGGTGGCCAGGCCGGAAACCCCTGAGTGGGGACTGGAAGAGGAGGAGGAGCTGCCAGAAGATACAGGAAAGGTGAAGGTCCCAGGGCAGTAATGTGCTTGAAGGATTCAGGACAGTAAGGTCATCAGTGCACACCTGTTCCCTCACCCCGAGGAGGGGCTCACACAGACCCCTGACACCCGCCCGCATGCGTAGTACCTCTCTTCCTGGTATGGGTTGAACTCCATTCTTAACGTGGTCTCCTCATCCTCAGCCCTGCAGAGATAAAGGGAAGGATGGGAGGGGGTGGGGGGGGCGGTAAAGGGAAGGAAGCGGTGTGACAGCCTCAGCCTCTGTCCCAACCTCCAGCCGGGGCTCACGAATCCCAGGACGCAAGGAAGGGCTGGGCTGCCGGGCTGGTTATCTTGGGGAGAGAGGCGAGGGTGCAGGCCCGGGGTCTGGGCTCTGAGAGTAGGGGTTGGAGGAGCAGCAGGGCAATGGGAGACCTTTGGACACAGAGGCTGGTGATGGGGGGACCAGAGAGGGTTGGGAAGCTGGGGGCGGGGGCAGCGCTTTGGGCAGGGCTGTGGGGGCAGCGGGGTGGGGCGGGCACCCACCTGGCCTTGGAGCACCAGAGGCGGTTGGCCAGCAACACCACATAGAGGATGAACAGGAAGCCGACTACTGCAGCCAGGCCCACGAGCCACGGCTTCAGGCGACGCTCCGTGGCTGCAGGAAGTTGGGGAAGTTCGACTCAGAGGAAGGACAGGGCAGAAGACCCCCATTCCCCCACCACCCTAGCAAGGAGACACAGAAGGGCACTGGGGGTGCTCCAACAGAGCGGGTATTGGAAAGGGACGGAGCTTCAGAGACCGGGATGGCGTAGGGGGGTCGGCGGGGTTTAGAGAGGGAGAGGGTACCTTACCAGAGTGGGAGGGAGCCTGAGGGCCCAGAGAGGGGAGGGGCTCATAAAGAAGGGGGGCTCAGAGGGGACTGAGTTTACAAATCAGGAGGGCTCTGAAGGGGCGGGGCTTATAATGCAGGAGGAGGCTCGGGGGGAGGGGCTTCTAAAGGAGGAGCTCAGAGGGGAGGGGCTTATGACAAAGGAGGGGCTCAGGGGTGGGGTTTACAAAGGAGGAGGAGCTCAGAGGAGGGGCTTATGAAGGAGGAGGAGGCTCAGATGGGTAGGGGCTTGTGAAGAACAGGGTCTCAGATGGGGAGGGGCTTATAAAGAAGAGTCTGGGGGGTTGGGCTTACAGCAGAGGAGCTCATGGGAGGGGCTTATAAAAGGAGGCAGAGGCTGAGAGGGAGGGTCTTATAAAGGAGGAGGAGCTCACAAGGGCGGGGCTTACAACAGAGGAGGGGCTCAGGAAGGGGTTTATAAGGGAGGAGGAGTGAGGCGGGGCTTACAAAGGAGGAGGGGACTCAGATGGGGAGGGGCTTGTGAACTAGGAGGCTCCGAGTGGGAGGGGCTTAGAGAGGAGGCAGCGGCTCTGGGGAGGGGCTTATAAAGGAGGAGGCGCTCAGAGGGGAGGGGCTTGCAGAGGAGGAGGGACTCGGGGAGGGTTTATAAAGGCGGAGAAGTGAGAAGGAGGGGCTTACAAAGGAGGAGGGGGCTCAGATGGGGAGGGGCTTGTGCAGGAGGCGGGAGCTGAGAGTGGGGCCGAGCTCAAGCGGGGCTCAGCCAGGTGTGCTCAGAAGGGCTGGAGAAGGGAGATGCTCAAGGGGGCAGTGGGGTGGCCCTTACAAAGGAGGGCAGAGCCCAGCGAGGGGGAGGGTGGGCGGGACTGCGGGGTTTGAGGAGGGCCCCCAAGCCACCCTTCCTCTTCTTCTTGCCCCCTCTCCTCTTTCTTGCCATGGAAAGTTGGGAGATGGTGATCACCTGACCAGCTCCCACATCCCACGACGACGCGCCCTCCCGCCCCCCTGCACCTACCCTGCTGGGCCTCCACCGGGGAAAGGAGCAGAAACTCCAGCACCAGAAGGACCCCCAGGGTCTCCATGACGGTCGAGCGAGCCAGCAGCCAGCCAGCGGCGGTCCCGGGTCGGCGTCCACAGGTTTGGTGTGGGTGAGGCCCTGCCTCCCCGTGATAAGGCACAGGTGGTCCCGGGGCGGGGGATGCCTGACACCTGGGAACGGGGCCCGCCCCTGGCACCATCTGGTTGGGCATCCTGCCCTCCCCTGCCAGCTCCTGCCCCATTGCTCTCCTTTCGGGAGGCCAGACTCTGGACCTGTGTAACAATTAACTGAGGGAGTCCCTCCTCCCTGCACCCTGCCCTGGGGACCATCAGCCTCAGCGCCACCCCCTCGCGATCCCTGCTGCAGGGGCGGAACTGAGATGACTGCGACCTCCCGTCCCGGCCCAGGCCCCTGCCACTCTGTGTACAGGGGGAACTGACAAATACAACTAGAATATCTTTAAAAGGGTGTGCCCGCCCGGTGCCTCACGCCTGTAATCCCACCACATTGAGAGGCCAAGGCGGGCGGATCCTTGAGCCCAGCTTGGGCAACTTAGTGAAGCCCTATCTCTACAAAAATAGAAAAATCAGCCAGGCGAGGCGGGCGCCTGCAGTCCCAGCTACTAGGGTGTGCTGAAGTGGGAGGATCACTTGAGCCCAGGAGTTTGAGGCTGCAGCCAGTTATGGTTGCACCACTGCACTCCAGCTTGGGTGACAGAGGAAGACCTTGTCGCAAAAGAAATAAAAAGAGTCACCAAGGCCGGGTATGGTGTCTCACGCCTGTAATTCCGGCACTCTGGGAGGCCAAGGTGGGAGAATCGCTTGAGGCCAGGAGTTCCAGACCAACCTCCTCCTGTCTCTAAAACAAAAAATATAAAACTTAGCTGAGCATGGTGGCCTGTACCTGTAGTCCCAGCTACTCAAAGAGACTGAGGTGAGAGGATCGCTTGAGCCCAGGAGTTCGAGGCTGCAGCGAGCTACCACTGCACCACTGCACTCCAGCCTGGGCAACAGAACAAGACCTTGTCTCTAAAAACAAAATTAATTTGAGAGTCGGCTTTTGTGTTCTCAGAGTACACACAAGGCTCCGTGCCCGGCAATTTCACAGATCGCATTTCCTTTCTTAACACCCCGCGACATGGTGCCAGTCTCATCGTGTAGAGCCCAGGAAAGTCAAGGTCACACAGCAAGTCTGACCTGGGATTTGAAGCGGTGTCTGCCTTGCCCCCAGCTTATCCTGCCTCGCCCAGGTTCTTGGCCTCTGGGGACCCACAGGCAGCCGTGGGAGCACACGGGGACAGGAAAGGTGTGCAGAGGCCACATGCCCGTGGTCCACCTGCAAACCTGGAAGCTCTCAAGGGGGGATGCCCCGAAGGGCTGATGACTCAGGATCCAGGCTTTCCTGTCCTCAACTTTGGTCCCTCAGCTGATTAGATAGCAGGCCCTGCCCAGGCGAAGGGTGACCCCACCCCAGCTGACACGGGAGCAGCCACGGCCCAGGTGAGTGGTAGGAAGGCCCAGCGTCATCGCACGTGTGTTTATGAGCGCCTGCTGAGTTGCTGCCACTTCCTGCCTTCCAGAGGTCTGTGGATGACCGCTGAGCAGACAGGCCACTCAGCAGGACAGGGCTCACACATCCCAGCCAGAGGACGGCCACAGGTCTGCTTGAACCAGCCAGGCAGGCATCTGTTAAACTCTTACTGTGTATCCCATCTTGTGCAGGGCTTGAAAGGGAAGGAGGCCTTGCTGCTGTCTGAGAGCTCTCAATCTGGTTAGGAAGTCAGGACCACCCCTCAGAGACAAGCCCACCCAGCAGCCAAGGTGGGGCTGGAGAAGATTTGGAGGTAGGGAGCACAGCAGAGGGGGTGGGGTGGGACCCGCCTAGGAGATCCTGCCCTGCAAAGTCAGTCAGTTGCCTGGGCTTTTTCTGAGAAAAGCACTCCGTGCTCTGAGACCTCGGCGAAGCCATTTCACCCCTGCGTGCCTCGGTTTCCCCCATCTGTTAAATGGGGGCGATCAGTTCTACCTTGGAGGACTAAATGAGATACTGCATAGAAAAAGCCTGCTCTGCACAGCAGCAGATACGCACTAAGCGCTAGGTAAGGTTGGCCCATACTATTACCATGTTTTAAATCGCTCTAGTGCTTCTAGTTCATAGTTTGCTGATAGCTTGGCTGAGGCTGAGCCGAGCAGGCTCTGAGAGTGTGAAAGTAGCCAGCGTCCAACCCCCAGAACCTGCCGGCTGGGAAGGAGAAAGCCGTCCGCTGCGACCAGGGAGCTCAGGATTTGCAGAAAGGGCCCCGGTGCGCACAAGTTCTGTCTACGCGACCGCCAAAGCGTCCAGAACCCGTATTCAGGATTCACGTTCACATCAGCTTCCAGAAGGAGCTTCCGGATGGGGGATCCTTGAAGGCAATGGAGGGGCGGCGGGGCTCCGGGGGAGGCAGGGGTTCAGAGGGGGCTCCCCCGCCGCCCCCGCCGGCGTCCTCCTCGCCCTGCCAGGCCAGGGCCAGCTGCAGGTCCAGCCCCTCCAAGTCCTCTCCGGTCAGGCTGGGGCGCAGCTCCCGGGATGCGGCCTCCTGGTCTGGCTTCGGACCAAACACCCAGTCTGCAGCAAGGGGGGCTCGTGAGGCAACTCCCCGGCCCCAGCCACCCTCCTCTGTCCCCTCCCCAGCTAGGAGAAGCCCTTGGATCCCCTGACCACCCACCCAGGGTGGTCCAGCAGCAGCCCAGGCTAGCTTTCGGTGGGGGCAGCTCACCGGCCAGGTCATGGGCGAGGTCTTTGATGAGGTGCCCGACGATGGCGTAGGCGACGGCCACCACCACCAGTGCAGCCAGGAGCAGGTACAGCACGTACCTGGGCAGACGGATGGTGTCCAGGGGCGGCGGCCGGTACTCCTCGTACAGCGGCGGGGACGGGCTCCAGCCCTCGGCCTCCCCCTGGGCCGCCAGCCCCGGCATGGTGTCCGCCCGGCACAGGGGAGGCCCGGAGGTGACCCACGCAGCGGAAGTATTAAGGGGCTTTGCGCTAAGAGGATTGGGAGGCTGCCCCGTGGCCACCATCTGCCTGGGGTTCATCACATTGCAAATCACTTCCGCCCACTGGCAACCTACCTGCTCAGCTCCAGCCAGGACTCTGCCCAGCCGTCCCCATCTCGGGGCCTCCGCACTGGCGCTTCCTCCCCAGATTTCCTTGGCCGGCTCACTCTCTTCATTCATTCATCTTTTTAAGTCATCATTTTATTTAATTTTTTTTTTTTTTTTTTTTTTTTTGAGACGGAGTCTTGCTCTGTCGCCCAGGCTGGGGTGCAATGGCTGAATCTCAGCTCACCGCAAGCTCTGCCTCCCGGGTTTACGCCATTCTCCTGCCTCAGCCTCCTGAGTAGCTGGGACTACAGGCACCCACCACCTCCCCTGGCTAGTTTTTTTGGTATTTTTTAGTAGAGACGGGGTTTCACCGTGTTAGCCAGGATGGTCTCGATCTCCTGACCTCGTGATCCGCCTGTCTTGGCCTCCCAAAGTGCTGGGATTACAGGCATGAGCCACCGCGCCTGGCCTTATTTAATTTTTTTTGAGACAATTTCACTCTTGTCGCTCAGGCTCGAGTGCAAAGGCGAGATCTCAGCTCGCTGCAACCTCTGCCTCCTGGATACAAGTGATCCTCCCACCTCAGCCTCCAGAGTAGCTGGGATTACAGGTGACCGCCACCACACCTGGCTAATTTTGTTGTTATTTTTGAGACAGGGTCTTGCTCTGTCGCCCTGAGTGCTGGAGTGCAGTGACCCAATGATAGCACACTGCACCCTCAACCTCCCGGGCTCAAGGGATCCTCCCGCCTCAGTCTCCCTAGTAGCAGGAACTGCAAGTCCTCACCACTGTGCCTGTCTGTTCATTCATTCATCGAATATATATTGAGCAGTGACTAAGGCTGGGCACTCTCTTAGGTGCTGGAACACAGCTATGAGTAAGAAAGACTGGGCCGGGCGGTGGTTCATGCCTGTAATCCCAGCACTTTGGGAGGCTGAGGTGGGCAGATCACTTGAGACAGGAGTTCGAGACCAGCCCAGCCAACATGGAGAAACCCCATCTCTACTAAAAATACAAAAACTAGCTGGGTGTGGTGGCGGGCGCCTGTAGTCCCAGCTACTCGGGAGGCTGAGGCAGCAGAATAGCTTGAACCTGGGAGGTGGAGGTTGCAGTGAGCCGAGATCATCCCACTGCATTCCAGCCTGGGCAACACAGCGAAACTCCGTATCAAAAAAAAAAAAAAAAGGAAAAAATTAAAAAAAAAAGGCCAAAACCTGACATTCCAGGGAAGGAGATGGATGCTAAGAAAGAAATGTAACCTTAGAGTAAATGACATATTAGGTGAGAAAGGGAGGTGTGGCTGGGTGCCGTGGCTCATGCCTGTTGTCCCAACACTTTGGGAGGCTGAGGCAAAAGGATCGCTTGAACCAGGAGTTCAAAACCACCCTGGACAACATAGCAAGACCACATCTCTACAAAAACTTTAAAAACTAGCCAGGCGTGGTGCGTGCCTGTGGTCCTAGCTACTTAGGAGGCTGAGGCAGGAAGATTGCTTGAGCCCAGGAGTTCGAGGCTGCAGTGAGCTGTGATTGCACCACTGCACTCCAGCCTGGGTGACAGAGTGAGACTATCTCAAAAAAAAAAAAAAAATTGAGCTGCCGAGGCATCACTGAGGAGGTGACATTTGAGCAAAGGCCTGGAGGAAAAAGGGAACCAGCCATGGGAGAACCAGGGGAAAGAGAGTTCCAAGCAGAGGGCACAGCCCCTGCAAAGGCCCTGGGGCAGGACTGTGCCTGGCATGTTGGAGGAACAGTGAGGAGGCCAGTGTGACTGGAGCAGAGCGAGCTGAAGGAGTGGGGAGGGAAGGACGGGGAGCTGTCAGCGCAGGTCCTGCAGGGCCGTGTAGACTGTGAGGAAGACTTGGGCCTAGACCCTGAGGAAGGTGAGAGCCATGGAGGGCTGTGGGCAGAGGAGGTACCGGTCCTGACACAGGTGCTCACTGGTGCCCCCTGGTGGTTTCTTTGGGGGAAACAGGCTGTGGGAGCCAGAGGGGAAGCCAGGAGGGGACTGAGCTCCTCCTAGTGGAAGGAGAGTGGGCAGATTTGAGATGGACCTTTTTTTTTTTTTTTGAGACGGAGTCTCGCTCTGTCACCCAGGCTGGAGTGCTGTGGCTGGATCTCAGCTCACTGCAAGCTCCGCCTCCCGGGTTCACGCCATTCTCCTGCCTCAGCCTCCCGGGTAGCTGGGACTACAGGCGCCGCCACCTCGCCCGGCTAGTTTTTTGTAGTTTTTAGTAGAGATGGGGTTTCACCGGTTAGCCAGGATCTTCTCGATCTCCTGACCTCGTGATCCTCCCAAAGTGCTGGGATTACAGGCTTGAGCCACCGCGCCCGGCCTTTTTTTCTTTTTTTTTTTTGAGACAGGGCCTTGCTCTGTCACCAGGCTGGAGTGCTGTGGCTGGATCTCAGCTCACTGCAAGCTCCGCCTCCGGGTTCACGCCATTCTCCTGCCTCAGCCTCCCGGGTAGCTGGGACTACAGGCGCCGCCACCTCGCCCGGCTAGTTTTTTGTAGTTTTTAGTAGAGATGGGGTTTCACCGGTTAGCCAGGATCTTCTCGATCTCCTGACCTCGTGATCCTCCCAAAGTGCTGGGATTACAGGCTTGAGCCACCGCGCCCGGCCTTTTTTTCTTTTTTTTTTTTTTTTTTTTTTTTGAGACAGGGCCTTGCTCTGTCACCCAGGCTGGAGTGCAGTGGTGGGATCTTGGCTCACTGCAGCCTTGACTGCCCACGCTCAAGCGATCCTCCTACCTCAGCCTCCCGAGTAGCTGGGACTACAGGTCTGTGCCGCCACACCTACCTAATTTTCTGTATTTTTTATAGAAACAGGGTCTCACTCTGTTGCCCAGGCTGTCTTTTAACTCCTGGGCTCAAGTGATCCTCCTGCCTCAGCCTCACAAAGTGCTGGGATTATAGGCATGTGCCACCGCACCCAGCCTTGGGACAGGCTTTTCATTAACCAAACCTGTGTTTTTAGACTAAATGCCTGCGATGATGGTGTCGCCATTTTCTGAGTTAGGAACACTGCAGAGGAGAAACCTGGGGAGAAACACAAGGAATTCCAAGCAGCCGGGGGCCAGGGAGCTAGGACAAGGCAGTATGAGGTGGTGGTGAGGAAGACCTGGGTTCAAATCCCAGCTCTGCCCATCACAGCATGACCTTGGTTCTCCGGGGTTCCCTGGCTTCTCTCTACAATGGGGTGGGTAAAGTTTCCTGGGGTTTTGAGAGGAGGAGATGCAATGATGTGTAGAACTGTGTAAGCATTCCCGGGCGCAGTGGCTCACATCTGTAATCCCAGCACTTTGGGAGGCCGAGGAAAGCCGATCATGAGGTCAGGAGTTCAAGACCAGCCTGACCAACATGGTGAAACCCCATCTCTACTAAAAATACAAAAATTAGCCAAGCGTGGTGGCATGCGCTTACAATCCCAGCTACTCGGGAGGCTGAGGCAGGAGAATTGCTTGAACCCGGGAGGCGGAGGTTGCAGTGAACTGAGATCGCGCCACTGCACTCCAGCCTGAGTGATAGAGTGAGACTCCATCTCAAAAACAAAACAAAACAAAAAAAGTGTGACCCTTGCCAGGCACAGTGGCTCATGTCTGTAGTCCCAGGGACTTGGGAGGCTGAGGCAGGAAGATGGCTTAAGCCCAGGAGTTGGAGGCTGCAGTGAGCTAAGATTGTGCCACTGTACTCCAGCCTGGGTGACAGAGCGAGATCTTGTCTCTACAAAAAAGGGGACAGCTTTTTATTATATTTGAGTTTTGTTTGTTTGCTTTTTTTTTTTTTTTTTTTGAGATGGAGTCTTGCTCCGTCACCCAGGCTGGAGTAAAGTGGCCGGATCTCAACTCACTGCAAGCTCTGCCTCCCGGGTTTATGCCATTCTCCTGCCTCAGCCCTCCGCGTAGCTGGGACTACAGGCGCCCGCCACCTCGCCCGGCTAGTTTTTTTGTATTTTTTAGTAGAGATGGGGTTTCACCGGATTAGCCAGGATGGTCTCCATCTCCTGACCTCGTGATCCGCCCATCTCAGCCTCCCAAAGTGCTGGGATTACAGGCTTGAGCCACCGCGCCCGGCCTTGTTTGTTTGCTTTTGAGACAGAGTCTGGTGGTGTCACCCAGGCTGGAGTGCAGTGGTATGATCTCTGCTCACTGCAACCTCCACCTCCCAGCTTCAAGCAGTTCTCCTGCCTCAGCCTCCCAAGTAGCTGGGTCTACTTTCCAGGGTTTTGTTTTTTGTTGTTGTTGTTGTTTTAAGTCTCAGTCTCCCTCTGTTGCCCAGGCTGGAGTGCAGTGGGGCAATCTCAGCTCACTGCAAACTCCACTTCCCAGGTTTAAGCAATTCTCATGCCTCAGCCTTCCAGGTAGCTGTGACTACAAGCGTGTGCCACCATGCCCAGCTAATGTATTTTTAGCAGAGACAGGATTTCACCATGTTGGACAGGCTGGTCTCTAACTCCTGACCTCAAGTGATCTACCTCAAGTGAGGTAGATCAGCCTCACAAAATGCCGGGATTATAGGTGTGAGCCACTGTGCCCAGCTGTTTCTTGTTGTTTTAAAAAATCACAGCTGGTCTGTGCTGATGGGTAAAGAGAGGAAACCAACGAGGCAGGAGAGGAAAAGGGGGAATGGCTGAAGTGACGGCTGTGAGTTGATGAGAAGGACCAGGAGTTGGTGAGCAAAAGAGGTAGCTCAGAAGGCCAACGTCACGTGGGAAGGCACTACTTTGGAAGTGGCTCCTTCGGTCCCAGTAGAGCCTTCAGATGAGGCAGCCCTGGCCGACAGCTTGACTACAACCTCGTGAGACACGCAAAGCCAGAAACATCCAGAGAAGCTGATCCCAGACTCCTGACCCACAGCAAAGGTATCCGTCTTCTTTCCTCTATTTCTGGGGGGTTTCTTGCCTTTTTTTTTTTTTTAAGATGGAGTCTTGCTCTTGTTGCCCAGGCTGGAGTGCAATGGTGCGCAATTTCGGCTCACTGCAACCTCTGCCTCTTGGGTTCAAGTGATTCTCCTGCCTCGGCCTCCTGAGTAGTTGGGATTAGAGGCGTGCACAGCCAAGCCCAGCTAATTTTTGTATTTTTAGTAGAGATGGGGTTTTACCATGTTGGCCAGGCTGGTCTCGAACTCCTGACCTCAGGTGATCCACCTGCCTTGGCCTCCCAAAGTGCTGGGATTACAGGTGTGAGCCACTGCATCTGGCCTTGTCTCTGTTGTTGTTGCTGTTGTTGTTTTTTAAGAGATGGGGGTCTCACTATGGTGCCCATGCTGATCTTGAACTCCTGGGCATAAGAGATCCTGCCTTGGCCTCTAGAGTAGCTAGGACTATAGGCATGTGCCACCGCGCTCAGGTCTACTTCTCTGTCTCTATAAGGACACTGATATTGGATTTAGGGTCTACTCTAAATACAAGATGATTTCATGCTGAGATCTTTAAGAACTAATCTGCAAAGACTCTAATTCCAAATCAGGTCACATTCATGGGTACCAGGGGTTACCACCTGGGCAAGTCTTTTGGGGGGACACGATTCGACCCAAGTCCAGCTGTTTGAAGTTGCTAAGTTTGGAGGAATTTGTTGTACAGCCATAAGGATCTTAAGTAAGACTTGGCTAGCAGAACCAACAGTTCACCAGCCAGCATTAGCGGGCAGGAGGGGAGGCAGCATGCCCGGCACGGGGGCAGGCAGGTGGGCACAGCTGTTGGTGGGGGTGCACGGAAGGTCTGTTTGATTTTCTCACCGAAGCCGAAAGCAAGGTCATCAGCTGAGTGAGGATGAGGGAGGTTAGAGGCCAATAAGAAAGTGACAGAGAGGACAGATGGCAAGAGAGAGAACCTCACGGAACCACAGTAGAATGGATGCTGGCTGCTCAGGAGGCTGAAGTGGGAGGATCACTTGAGCCTGGGAGGCAGAAGTTGTAGTGAACTTAGATCAAGCCACTGCACTCCAGCCTGGGCAACAGAGCAACACTCTGTCTCTAAAACATAAACAAGATGGCCAGGCACGTGGCTCATGTCTGTAATCCCAGCACTTTTGGGAGGCTGAGGAGGACGGATCATTTGAGGCCAGGAGTTCAAGACCAGCCTGGCCAACATGGTAAAACCCTGTCTCTACTAAAAATACAAAAATTAGCCAGGCGTGGTGGCACGTGCCTGTAGTCCCAGCTACTCAGGAGACTGAGGCACAAGAATCGCTTAAAGCTGAGAGGCAGAGGGTGTAATGAGCCGAGATTGTACCATCGCACTCCAGCCTAGGCAACAGAGTGAGAGAGACCCTGTCTCAAAACAGAACGAAACAGGCCGGGCACAGTGGCTCACACCTGTAATCCCAGCACTTTGGGAGGCCGAGGAGGGTGCATCACGAGGTCAGGAGATCGAGACCATCCTGGCTAACACGGTGAAATCTCGTCTCTACTAAAAATACAAAAAATTAGCCGGGTGTGGTGGCAGGTGCCTGTGGTCCCAGCTACTTGGGAGGCTGATGCAGGAGAATGGCGTGAACCAGGGAGGCAGAGCTTGCAGTGAGTGAGCCGAGATCATGCCACTGCACTCCAGCCTGGGAAACAGAGCAAAACTCTGCCTCAAAAAAAAAAAAAAAACGAAAAAACAAAACATACTGAGACCCCGTCCCTACAAAAAATACAAAAATTAGTCAGGCATAGTAGGGCAAACCTGAGGTCCCAACTACTTGGGAGGCCAAGATAGGAGGATCGTTTGAGCCCAGAAGGTCGAGGCTACAGTGAGCTGCAGTGATCCACCACTGCACTACAGCCTGGGAGGCAGAGCAAAACCCTCTCCATTAAAAAAAAAAAAAAGGGCCGGGCGCGGTGGCTCAAGCCTGTAATCCCAGCACTTTTGGGAGCCGAGACGGGCGGATCACGAGGTCAGGAGATCAAGACCACCTGGCTAACACGGTGAAACCCCGTCTCTACTAAAAAAATACAGAAAACTAGCCGGGCGAGGTGGCGGGCGCCTGTAGTCCCAGCTACTCGGAGGCTGAGGCAGGAGAATGGCGTGAACCAGGGAGGCAGAGCTTGCAGTGAGTGAGCCGAGATCATGCCACTGCACTCCAGCTGGTGACAGAGCGAGACTCCGTCTCAGAAAAAAAAAAAAAAAAAAAAAAAAAAAAAAAGACGGGCCAAGCGCAGTGGCTCACGCCTGTAATTCCAGCACTTTGGGAGGCCAAGGTGGGTGGATCACAAGGTCAAGAGTTCCAGACCAGCCTGGCCAACATGGTGAAACCTCATCTCTACTAAGAATACAAAAATTAGCCAGGCATGCATGGTGGCACATGTAATCCCAGCTACTTGGGAGGCTAAGGCAAGAGAGTTGCTTGAACCTGGGAGGCAGAGGTTGCAGAGAGCTGAGATCGCGCCAATGCACTCCAGCCTGGGCGACAGAGCAAGACTCCATCTCCAGGGGAGGGAAAAAAAAAGGGCTGGGCGTGGTGGCTCACTCCTGTAATCCCAGAACTTCGGGAGGCCAAGGCGGGTGGATCACCTGAAGTTAAGAATTTGAGACCAACCTGACCAACATGGTGAAACCCCGTCTCTAGTAAAAATACAAACAGGGCAGGTGTGGTGGCTCACACCTGTAATCCCAGCACTTTGGGAGGCTGAGGCGGGCGGATCTTGAGGTCAGGAGATCGAGACCATCCTGGCTAAGATGATGAAACCTGTGTCTACTAAAAATACAAAAAATTAGTCAGGCGTGGCAGTGTGCGCCGGTAGTCCCAGCTACTCAGGAGGCTGAGGCAGGAGAATGGGGTGAACCCGGGAGGCGGAGCTTGCAGTGAGCTGAGATAGCGCCACTGCACTCCAGCCTGGTGACAGAGCGAGACTCCGTCTCAGAAAGAAAAAAAAAAAAAAAAAATTGAACTGGGCATGATGGTGCCCGCCTATAATCCCAGTTACTTGTTAGGCTGAGGCAGGAGAAATGCTTGAGCCTGGCAGGTGGAGGTTGCAATGAGCTGAGATTGCGCCATTGCACTCCAGCCTGGGTAACAAGAGTGAAATCCCATCTCAACAAAAATAATAATAAAATAAAATTAAAAACCTATAAGCAAACGTGACTTTCAGGCAGGTGTCTCAACCTCTGCACTCATTTGGGGCCGGATCATTCTGTTGTGGAGACTGAGTGCTGGAGGGTGTCTTCCAGCATCCCTGGCCTCCCCCGACTCTCTGACTAGATACCAGCTACACACCCCCACCCCCCACCCCATGACAAGCGAAACCGCCATCCCGGAGGCAGGACCGGGCGCTGCGGCAGAGAACACTGCTCAGTGGACAGTCGGTTCCCATCCGTTCTGCCGCCTGTCTTCTGGTTTTGGCTTCTCTGGCTGCAGACCAGGAGCTGTGCACCTGTGATGCTACGGCTTTGCCCATTTTACAGAGAGGTAAGTGGGCTGTCCCTGGCCACACGCGGAGGAGCTGGGAGAAGATGGGGGTCCGGGAAGGGCGAGGCTGGAGGACGGTTTCCCCAGAGCCCCCTTGGAGGGAGTTGGCTGGACACACACTCTCGGGCAACGTTTCCTGAAAGCCCCCACCTCTCCCTCCCTCCCACGCTCCCCTCACCCAACACACTCAGGAGTCAATGTTCAGCAAAAATAATTTAATATTCCATCTGGGCAGCACTGTGGGGTCTGCTTGTCCCTCCCTGGCCCCTGTGCCCTACCTGACCCACTCAGGGACCACCACCCCATCCCTGCCCAGGCCTGGGGGTGCGGGAATCAGAGGCCCCCAGACCCTGGGCTTCATTCCTAGTGAAGCTGAAGCCGCCATAATGCCAGCCTCCTCCAAGAGTCCCAGCTCTGCCCCTGGCTTCCCTGGCAATCCTCCCCTGTCCTGAGCCGGGCATCCCAGAGCCTCCCGCAGAGTCGCACCCCTGAACCTGGAAACTTCCACGCTACAGCCCTGCACTAGGCCCCGGGGAGCTGCCAGTGGACTCGGAGTCACAGCACAAAGGCAGCTCCTCGGTCCCAGAGAAGGAGGACAGCAACTGTGCACCCAGCAAGACACAAGCGATGACACCGATTCACACACACACCCAGTTTAGACGCCAAAGCCCTGCGGGGGAGAAGCGGCCCTCAAGAGTCCTCAGGGAGCCCCAGGTGAGGGCGGGGCCCTAGGAGGGGGCCCCCCGTGTAGCTGCTCCAGGCCGTCCGCGTACTGGAAGGCTCGCCCGGTCTCGTGCTCATACATGTCCAGAGCCACCTCGCAGCTCTCACGCACCACGCGCTCTGGGTCGTCCGCGTGAGCCTGCAGCGCGGCCAGGCAGGCGGGCCGGGCGATGGCGCCCAGGGCCTCTGCGCACTCGTGCCGCACCATGGGGTTCTCGGCGCACCGGGCCAGGGCAGCTGCCAACTGGGGCACCGCCGCCTCATGCTGCAGCTGTCCCAGGACGTAGCCGACCTCATGGCGGAAGAGGGCGCTCCCACAGTGCAGGCCTGCAGGGGAGAGGGGCACTCGCTGGGGTCAGGAGAGGTGGGAAGGGGAGCTCTGTCTTTTCTTAAGACATGGGGTCTTGCTATGTTGCCCAGGCAGGTCCCAAAGTCCTGGCAATCTTCCCACCTCGGCCTCCCAAAGTGCTGGGACAACAGGCGTGAGCTACCATGCCCAACCTGGAGTGCTCTGTCTTGAGGACACCCCTGCCCCCAGCCCCAGTGATTAGGGCTGTCCAGGGGAACTGACTGCAGCTATGGGGGCGGGAAGAGCTGGGAGCTGTGGGGACCCAGGGACGCTCGCACGGGTTCTTAACAGGCCCCATGGGAAATGTTTGGGGCCAGCCCCGGTATGCCGTTCCCTGGGGCAGGCGGCGGCCCCACCGCACAGATGCCATCACTGAACCTCACAGCGAGGCACTGCCCAGGACCCCACCCCAGGAGCCCCTCCTCACCCTCGGCCAGCGCCAGGGCTGCCTCTTCGCCTCCCGCGTTGCGCAGGGCGAACATGGCGCGGTATCGCTCGAAGAGCGGCCGGGACTCGTCCAGCAGCGCCTCCCGCAGGCGCCCCACATCACGCTCCTCAGCCGGCGGGGCAGGGTCCACGGAGAGGTAGGGTCCTGCCGTCGGCTCCCTGCCATGCTGCTGCAGCCACTCCAGCCTGCGCACAGCCAGCTGGCAGGTCTCGGCCACCTGCGGGGAGGGAGTAGGCAGACAGACAGCAGTTGGTCCTGGGGGGCCACGGGGGCCCTTCCCCATCCCCCCGGGATGGCAGCTTAGCAGGGGAGAGAGCCACTGGCAGGGTAACTAACCGATCCTTCCAGGCAGGAAGTAAGCCAGCAGGGGTGGCTGACTTGTAAGTGATAGGGACAGCTGGAGGGCTGGGGAGGGCCTCAGGGAAGTGATGTGGGCGCAGAGACCTAAACCAGCTTAGGGAGGGAGTCAGGTGGAGACCCGGGGATGGGGAAGCAAGTGCAAAGGCCCTGAGGCAGGACCCTGCGGGAGGGATGAGGTACAAGGGGACACGCCGGGCCCAGCCTGACTAGGTGAGGCCTATGGGCCATGGCGAGGGCTTGGGATTTTGTTCTAAAGGTGATGACACACGGTGAGAGCTTTAAGCATGGAACAGAACAGCAGAATTGAGTGTCACACGTACCCACTGCTGCCCCGGAGGAGGAAAGACTGAGGGTCAGGGTGGGATGTGGACGAGAAGTGGCAGGAGAGAAAGGAACACGCATGTCCACACAAACACGTGCACACGCATGTCCGTGGTGGAATGACTCATAATGGCTAAAAAGCAGAGATAACCCAAGCATCAGCCACAGTGAGTGGACTGACAGGGCATGAGCCGTCTACACCACGGAACGTGACTCAGCCACAGAAAGGAACGACGGGGCCGGAGGGGGTGGTTCATGCCCATAATCCCAGCAGTTAGGGAGACCCAAGGCAGGAGGATCGCTTGAGCCCAGGAGTTCCAGACCAGCCCGGGTGACAGAGTGGGACCTCGCCTCTATAAAGAAAAAACTAATAAAATAAAAATTTGTTTCATTATTTTTTTTCTTTATAGAAATAAGGTGTCCTGGGTGCCGGCCTCTACTATGGCGGATGCAAGTAGTAGCAGGAAAGAGGGGGGAAGGAGTCAAAGTTGATGTTATTTATGCGGGGGAATGCCATGTCAGGAGCACCAATTATTAGGGGCACTAACCAATTCCCAAAGCCCGCTCTGTCGTCCAGGCTGGAGTGCAGTGGTGCGATCTCGGCTCACTGCAACCTCCCCCTCCCAGGTTCAAGCGATTCTCCTGCCTCAGCCTCCCAAGAAGCTGGGACTACAGGTGCCCACCACCTCGCCAGGCTAATTTTTTTATTTTTAGTAGAGATGGGGTTTCTCTATTTTGGCCAGGCTAGTCTCGAACTCCTGACCTCAGGTGATCCACCTGAACATAAAAGAATAGGCTAGGTGCTGTGGCTCACGCCTGTAATCCCAACACTTTGGGAGGCCAAGGTGGGCAGATCACCGAAAACACAAAAATTAGCCAGGCGTGGTGGCGGGTGCCTATAATCCTAGCTACTGGGGAGGCTGAGGCAGGAGAATCGCTTGAACCCAGGAAGCGGAGGTTGCAGTGAGCGGAGATTGTGCCACCATTGCACTCCAGCCTGGCGTTGCAGCAAGACTCTGTCTCAAAAAAAGAAAGAAAAAAAAAGGGGGGCGTGGTGGCTCAAGCCTGTAATCCCAGCACTTTGGGAGGCCGAGACGGGCGGATCACGAGGTCAGGAGATTGAGACCATCCTGGCTAACACGGTGAAACCCCGTCTCTACTAAAAAAATACAAAAAACTAGCCAGGCGAGGTGGCGGGCGCCTGTAGTCCCAGCTACGCGGGGGGCAGGAGGCTGAGGCAGGAGAATGGCGTAAACCCAGGAGGCGGAACTTGCAGTGAGCTGAGATCCGGCCACTGCACTCCAGACTGGGTGACAGAATAAGACTCCCGTCTCAAAAAAAAAAAAAAAAAAAGAAGGCTGGGCGCAGTGGCTCATTCCTGTAATCCCAGCACTTTGGGAGGCCAAGGCGGGTGGATCATGAGGTCAGGAGTTCAAGACCAGCCTGGCCAAGATGGTGAAACCCCATCTCTACTAAAAAGAAAAATTCAAAAATTAGCCGGGCGCAGTGGCAGGTGCCTGTAATCCCAGCTACTGGGGAGGCTGAGGCAGGAGAATCGCTTGAACCCAGGAAGTGGAGCTTGCAGTGAGCCGAGATCACGTCACTGCACTCCAGCCTGGGGGAGAGTGAGACTACGTCTCAAAAATAAAAGAAAGGAAAAGGAGGCTCTGACATAGGCCACAGCATGGATGCACCTTGAGGACGTCATGCTCAGTGAGAAAAGCCAGGCACAGAAGGCCACACGGTGTGCAATCCCATTTCTATGAAATATCCAAGACAGCCCATCCAGAGATAGGAAGGGAATGCATGGTTGCCGGGTGCAGGGGCCGGGGCAGGGGATGTGGAGTGACTGCTGATGGGGGGCAATGGGTTTACTTTCGGGGTGATGAGAACGTTCTGGAATTAGACAGTGGTGATAGCTGCACGAGTCTGAACGTATGTAAAACCACTAAAGGGCACACTATGGAAAGGTGAATGGGAGGTGTGTGAATATCTCAATAAAGCTAATACTTTTTTTTTTTGAGACAGTCTCACTCTGTCACCCAGACTAGAGTACAGTGGTGCAATCTCAGCTCACTGCCACCTCCGCCTCCCAGGTTCATGTGATTCTCCTGCCTCAGCCTCTGAGTAGCTGAGATTACAGGCGCACACCACCACACCCAGCTAAGTTTTGTATTTCTAGTAGAGACGGGGTTTCACCATGTTGGCCAAGCTGATCTCGAAGTCCTGACCTCAGGTGATCCACCCGCCTTGGCCTCCCAAAGTGCTGGGATTACAGACGTGAGCCATAGCACCTGGCAATAAAGCTGTTATTTTAAAAAACAAGAAGAAATGTTGGAAGGAAGCCAGGGACCCCTGAAGAGGTCTGGTGGGCCAGGGCAAGGTATCAGAGGTATAGGGCACTGGGTGGGTTCAGAGGGGTCTTGACAGAGGGACTGGACGTGGGGGTTAAGAGAAAGGGGGTCAGGCCAGCTCAGGGGCTCAAGGCCCAGGATGGAAGCGGGTGAGCAAAGCTGGTTGTCGCCGTTTTGCCAAATGGGGCTCAGCAAGTGTCTATCCGCATTGTTGCCCTGGCCTCCCTCATCCCTGGGGCATCCTTGGCCAAATGGTCGCCCTGGCAACCAGAGATGGGGAGAGTTTGAGGCTGCTCCAGGCCAGGGCTGGGGCAGGGCTGGGTAGGGCTTCCCAGGGACCCGAGACTGGCAGGGAGACAAGCGGGCGCCTGGTTACCTCGATGACGGGGTCCGAGGAATATTGCTTCAGGAGCTCCAGAACCTCCGGGTCCCCGATGGCCCCCAGGGCCTCCCCTGAGAAGCAGCAGCCAGAGAGTTCACGTTGGTGGGATGGATGTGTGGAAAATGCCCGGCTACCTGGGCGACCAGGGGACACCCCTCCCATGGCTCTGCCCCTGTGGGGGAAGCCCCGCCTCTGGCCATGGCTGATTGGAGCAGCAGTGGGTACAGGCTCCTCGCTGGACCAATCAGCATCCCCTCTCCAGAGCCAGGCATTGCCTGGAACCGCACCTGGCTGCCGCTCAGAGCAAAACGGACCCGATCCCGGCCCGCACCATGAGACAGGGAGACAAGTACGTCCCTGCAACTCGGGATCACAACTGACAAGCAGTTCCAAGAACCCAGGAGGTCAGGGTTGCAGTGAGCTATGATCACACCACTGTACTCCAGCACGGGTGACACAGTGAGACCCTGTCTCAAAAAAAAAAAAAAAAAAAAAGCCCCAAACAGGCCAGGCCTGCCGGCTGGAGACTCCACTTTGGGGCCACTGGGGCTGCACTTGGGTGGGTTCGGGTGCAGGCGCAAGCGCAGGCGTAGCAAGCCCAGGTCGGAGCTAGGCTGGCGGCGGCTCCCTGCAGAGCCCTGGGTGCAGATGTTCGTTTGATTTTTTTCAGAATCGAGTTCAAGGGCCCTGCCTGTGAGGCAGCTGAGCTGGTGGTTTTTGCCTTTCCTGAAGGCTGCAGTTTGCATTTGTGCACCTGCCTGGCAGGCCCCCTCTGCCGGGAAGAGTCAGTCCCGTGTGCGCCAACACACGCTCTTTGTCAGGCACCTCCCACGCGCTGATTGCAAATGAACTCACTGGTTACAGAAACACAGGAACACAATCCCAGTGACACAGACGCACCAGCTACCTGACTCACTGGCGTCCTTTGCTGTCTAGGGCCCTTGCTACAACAGTCTTTTTTTTTTTTTTTTTTTTTTTTTTAGACAGAGCTTTGCCCTTGTGGCCCAGGCTGGAGTACAATGGCGTGATCTCCACTCAAGGCAAACTCCGCTTGCCGGGTTCAAGCGATTCTCCTGCCTCAGCCTCCCGAAGTAGCTGGGATTACAGGTGCCCGCCACCACGCCCCGCTAACTTCTTTGTGTTTTTAGTTGAGACGGAGTTTCACCATGTTGTCCAGGCTAGTCTTGAACTCCTGACCTCAGGTGATCCACCCGCCTCAGCCTCCCAAATTGCTGGGATTACAGGCGTGAGCCACCACACCTGACCTGAACAGTCTTTTTTTTTTTGAGACAGGGTCTCGCTCTGTTGCCCAGGCTGGAGTGCAGTGGTGCGATCCTGGCCCACTACAGCCTCAACCTCCCTGGCTCAAGTAATCCTTCTGCCTCAGCCTCTTGAGTAGCCGGGACCATAGGCGTGAGCCACAATGCCTGGCTTGTATCTGTCTTGTCACTGTTTTGTCTCTCACATACGTGACAGAGCCTGGCATACAGTAGGTGCTCAAAAAGGTATGTCCAATGAGTGGAGTAAATCTAACATACATTAGGAGTGGGGATCTATGGCTTGTCGCCTGTTTTTATATGAGCAAAAACTGGTTTTTAAAACACTTTTAAGGGTTTAAGGCTGGGCGTGGTGGCTCACGCCTGTAATCCCAGCACTTTGGGAGGCCGAGGCAGGTGGATCACTTAAGGCCAGCCTGGCCAACATGACAAAACCCATCTCTACTAAAAACACAAAAATCACCCAGGCGTGGTGACACACACCTGTAATGCTAGCTACTTGGGAGGCTAAGGCAGGATAATCACTTGAATCCGAGAGGCAGAGGTTGCAGTAAGCCAAGACGGCACCACAGTACCCCAGCCTGGGTGACAGGGCGAGACTGACTCAAAACAAATAAATGGTTTAAAACAAAAAATTAAAGGGATAATACTTCCTGATGGATGGAATTTATATGAAATTCAAATCTGAGCATTTACAAATGAAGTTTGTTTTTTGTTTTTTTACAGACAGGATCTCACTCTGTTGCCCAGGCTGGAATGCAGTGGCGCGATCACGGCTCACTGCAACCTTGACTACCCGGGCTCAAGCGATTCTCCCTCCTCAGCCTCCCAAGTAGCTGGAACTACAGGTACATGCCACCGTGCCTGGCTAATTTTTGTATTTTTTCTAGAGACAGGGTTTTGCCATGTTGCCCAGGATGGTCTTGAACTCCTGAGTTCAAACCTTCCTGGGCCTCCCAAAGTGCTAAGATTACAGGCCTGAGCCACCGCCCCTGCCCCCCACCCAATTGGGATTGTCTGGGCACGCAACCTTAGCCATTTGGTGACAGACGACCTATGCTGGCTTCACTGAATCGCTGTCTGGCTGCAGAGCTGCAGGTATTTACTATCTGGTGCCTTATGGGGCAGTTGACCACCCTGGTATTTATCACCTGAGTGAGAACAGGGACACGTGGGGTCATGAAGAGGTCAGGCAGGAGGGAGCAGGTGCCCGGGACACAGACAGGTGCTCACCTGCCTCATGGCGCACCATGGGCTCCTGACGGGTGTCTTGCAGCACGTCCACCAGCACGGGGATGGCACGGGCATCCTGCATCTGGCCCAGGCAGTAGGCCAGCTCATGCTTGAGCAGGGCGGAATCGTCAGCGAAGGCCTGGCTGATCCAGGCAATGGCGCCTGGGCCGCCGAGCCCGCGCAGCGTGAACAGCGCCCGGAAGCGGGCCTGCAGGGGCTGCTTAGGGTCCACCAGCGTCTGCCCGATGGCATCCACCTCCTGCTCCGTCACCATCGTACTGTCAGTGGGCCCCGGCCTTCCACAACCCTGCTCAGGCTAAACCTCGGGGGGGGGGGGGTGTGAGAACCTACGGCAGAAAAATGAGAGCTCAGGTTAGAAGCCCCCTTCACCAGTTCGTTGGCGTGTTCCTAGGAACTGGGCGAGGCAACTTCCTACCCACTGACCAACCTGAGCATCTGGGCTGAAAGCTCAGCTCCAACCCCCCTACTAGCTGTGCAGCGTTCCATAAGTTGCTTTCTCTCTCTGGGCCTCAGTCTCTGCACTGCCTCTCACCTATGGGCCTATCAGAAATGACCTCCACTGTTTGCTCTCCACACAGCAGCCAGAGGGACAGATGACCCCCAAAATGTCCCTAGCAATCCCCACCCAATATTCATGGCTTTATATTTTTGGTAAAGATGGGGTTTCTCCATGTTGGTCAGGCTGGTCTCGAACTTCTGACCTCAGGGGATCTGCCCATCTCGGCCTCCCAAAGTGCTGCAATTACAGGCTTGAGCCACTGCTCCCAGCCAATAATGAAGGAATTCTTAACGGGACCCGTTTAGGATTAAACAAGTTTTACTGGGTGTCTGAAGAACTCCCCAAACCTCCATGATTTAGCAGGAGACAAGTTAAGGGTGATTACCCCAGCATCTGGACCCATTCAGATTAAGTAAATTTACTGAGGTTCCAAAGGAAGGTCTTCAGGATTCAGATCTCATAGATTGTTAGTCACTTATGTCTTTAAATGAATGCACACTTACATGTAGATGTATAGCTTAGAGGGTATATAAGCTCTGGAAAACTTTGTCATTTTGAGTTGGTCTGGCGATATTTTCCAGGCCTTCTCCCTGTAGCTGGTTACAGAAATAAAAACTCTCTTCCTCCCCAGTTAATCTGCATCTCGTTATTGGACCATGAGAAATAGCACTCCGACCCTCAGTTTGGTCCAGGAACACCCATGCTCCTCTCACGTTCCTGGGTTTCAAATGTCAGTTCCTCATGGAAACCTTCCCTGATCACAATGGACAATGTTCTCTTTCATCTCTTTTCGCTTGTTTGGCTTTATTTTTCTCCATGGCACCGAAGACTCCTAGATATCATATTGGAAATTATTGGTTTAGTTGCTTGTGGTTGATCTTATCCCTCATCAGAATAGAACTCTGAAGGCTGGGACTGAGTCTATCTTAGTCACTGTTGTATTCCCAGCACTTAGTGCAATGACCAGCACGCAGTAGGACTCAATAAAAACAATAACCGGCTGGGCGCGGTGGCTCCGCCTGTAATCCCAGCACTTTGGGAAGCCGAGGTGGACAGATCATCTGAGTTTAGGAGTTCGAGACCATTCTGACCAACTGACCAACATGGTGAAACCCCATCTCTACTAAAAATACAAAAATTAGCTGAGCATGGTGGTGGGTGCCTGTAATCCCAGCTACTCGGGAGGCTGAGGTAGGAGAATCGCCTGAACTCCCGAGAGGCGGACCTTGCAGTGAGCCGAGATCGTGCCATTGCTCTCCAGCCTGAGTGACAGAGCAAGACCCTGTCTCAAAATAAATAAAAACGATAACCATGACAATAGCCACTGACACTCACGTAGCATTTGCTATGCGCCAGGCACTCCATGCTCTTTACATTCATTAATTCATTCAATCCACATCACTACCCTATGAGGTAGTTACTAAGATTGTCCCCATTTTACAGGTGAGGAAACTGAGGCACAGTTTGGGACTGTGCTTGGGAACTTGCTTGGGAGCAGCCTGAAGAGTTAGGAATCCAGGAAGTCTGGCTCCAGAGTCGGGCTCTAAACCACCAACGCTTTGTTGAATGACTTAGGATGAAAGAACACAGCCAAAGAGGGGAGAAGGGACCCCTCTCTTTCCTCCAGATCGGCTGAGAACCTGGAGGACGCTTCATCTCAGGACAGGCAGGCTATGGCATGCCGGCAGCCCTCGCTGGTTAACAGTGGCATCAGCAAGGCTGCCTGGGCCTGACGAGGGCGGTGTGGCCACCTAAGCACAGGTGACCATCACTGGAGAGTGACACCTTTAAAGAGGGGTCATCAGAAACCACAGAGGCCAGGCCTGTGCGAGCTGGCAGGGCACTGGGGACCATCGAGACCCTGCCGTACGACATAGGAGCCTCAGGACGTGAGGCAGGCACTCTTTCATGTAAAAAATCCCAGAGAAAAGAGATTGCCGGGACTCGAGACCCCTTAACCCGCCCTATCCACAGCCAGCGAATCCCTGAGAACGGATTCCCTAACGAGGCGCTCCCGGTGCCACCGTCCGCCAGACCCGGGCCCCGCACCGTGATCGCCGCCTCTGGGACGCCTCACCGAGCTCTGGAGACTCAGGGCCCGTCGGCCCGGCCAGTTCCCGCGGACGCCTCCGCCACCACCGCTTCACCTGCCGCGACGCTCGCAGTGCGGTATGGGGGCCGCCATTTTCTCCCCCACGTGACCGTGCCGGACTGCACCAACGCAGCCCCGGGGGAGACCTAGCGAGAGGCTCCCGTGCAGAAGAGAGGCCCGGAAGCCCGAGTCGGTGCTGGTGCCATAGCTCATGCAAGGACAGGAACAGTATTCCTAGTGCATTCCTCGGGGAACGGGACGGGCAACGTATGCCCTTTCACGGGAAAAAATTATCACCAACCCCCCCACTGCGGTACGAGAAGTGAGAATGGTTTCTGCCGATTCGGCGCCGAGCCTGGGCTGGCTACCGACGGAGCATGCGCAGTGTTTCTAGGCGTGGTCAGACTCCAGAGGCGTGGCCAATGGGCTCAGGGAGCTCGAACCCTAAGTAGATGAGGAATAAAAAAACGAAGAAATGTAGTCGTTCATTCATTCACGTATGTAATAAATAGTACATGGACCTTAAGGACAAGACAGCCTGCAGCCCTTACCCTCGTATGCCTCACAGTGTTGTTACGGAGACAGAAAATAACAGGATAAGTAAACGCAATACCTATTAGATAGTGGAAAAGGCTAACGAGAAAAAAAATTCGGTAGCCAAGGGCGGTGTATGTATAGGGGGAGCAGTTTCAGGAAGGGTGGCCAGAATGTGAGGTGGTGACATTTGAAGAAAGACCTGAAAGAGGGCGGGTGCGGTGGCTCACACCGGTAATCCCAACACTTTGGGAGGCCGAGCTGGATGGATCACCAGAGGTCAGAAGTCTGAGACCAGCCTGGCTAACATGGTGAAATCCCCGTCTCTACTAAAAATACAAAAATTAGCTGGGTGTGGTGGTGCGTGCCTGTCATCCCAGCTACTCAGGAGGCTGAGGCCAGAGACTCGCTTGAACACTGGGGGCAGAGGTTGCGGTGAGCCAAGATCACACACCATTCCACTCCAGCCTGGGTGACAAGAGTGAAACTCCATCTCAAAAAAAAAAGGAAACAGACAACGGAAGAGCAAGGTTAGAAGCAGAGAGAACAAGGACGGGTGCGGTGGCTCACGCCTGTAATCCCAGCACTTTGGGAGGCCGAGGCAGGCCGATCACCTGAGATCGTGGGTTTGAGACCAGCCTGACCAATATGGAGAAACCCCGTCTCTACTAAAAATACAAAATTAGCCAGGTGTGTTGGGGCATGCCTGTAATCCCAGCTACTTGGGAGGCTGAGGCAGGAGAATCGCTGGAACCCAGGAGGCAGAGGTTGCGGTGAGCCGAGATTGTGCCATTGCACTCCAGCCTGGGCAACAAGAGCAAAACTCCATCTCAAAAAATAAATAAAGAAGCAGAGAGAACAGAAATATGCAGGTGCCAGATTAATTCTGAAGAAGAAACAAACAGGATTTGTAGATGCATTGGATGTGGGAATTTAGAAAAATGATCCCAAGGATGAGTACAAGGTGTTGAGAGGAGCCTCTGGAGAGATGAACCCCATCTCACCTCATCATCCTATCCATCCACGGTCCTGTAGACTCTCCCTCTTAAACAGAGTCAGAATCCAATCAGCTTACTCATCTTTACTGCTCCCGTGAGGATCGGGATCCAAGCCCCTACTGGTGTCACCAGAATGCTGTCTAGACAAGAAAAGCAGGAGCTTTTTTAGGTATTTATGCTTTTGATCTTTTCTTTCTTTCTTTTTAAAGTTTTTTAAAATTATTTATTTTTTAGAGACAGAGTCTCTGTCACCCAGGCGGAATGCAGTGGTATACTCAATGCTCATTGCAGCCTCAAATTCAAGCGATTCTCCCACCTCAGCTGCCCTAGTAGCTGGGATACAGATGCATGCCACCTCGCCTAATTTTTTCTCTTTCTTTTCTTTTTTTTCTTTTTGGAGACAGAGTCTCACTTTGTCACCCAGGATGGAGTGTAGTGGTACGATCACGGCTAGCTGCAACCTTTGCCTTCCAGGTTCAAGCGATTCTCCTGCTTCACCCTCCCGAGTAACTGAGACTACAGGCACCTGCCACCACACACAGCTAACTTTTTGTATTTTTAGTAGAGATGGGGTTTCACCATGTTGGCCAGGCTGGTCTTGAACTCCTGACCTCAGGTGATCCACCTGCCTTGGCCTCCCAAAGTGCTGGGATTACAGGCGTGAGCTACCGTGCCCCGCTTGCAATCTCTCATTTTTTAAATGTGGGCGATTGCCAGGAGTGGTGGCTCGTACCCGTAATCCTGGCACTTTGGGAGGCTGTGGGGTGAGAGGATGATTGCTTGAGCTCAAGATTCCAAGACCAGCCTGGGCAATGTAGTAAGTCCCCGTCTCAACAGAAAAACAATTTTTTTTAATTTGGCTGGGTGCAGTGGCTCAGCCTGTAATCCCAGCTACTTGGGCGGCTGAGGCAGGAGAATCTCTTGAGCCTGGGAGACAGAGGTTATAGTGAGTTGAGATCCTGTCACTGCACTCCAGCCTGGGCAACAGAGTAAGACTCTGTCTCAAAAAAAAAAAAAAAAAAATCAACTGGGTGTGGTGGCTTATGCCTGCAGGCCCAGCTGCTCAGGAGGCTTGATAGCTTGAGTCCAGGAGGTCAAGGATCCAGTGAGCTGTAATCACACACACCACTGCATTCCAGCCTGGGTGACAGAGCAAGACTCTGTCTCAAAAAAAAAAAAAAAGTGAGCAATTAATAAAAAAATATCGCTGGGCACAGTAGCTCACGCCTGTAATTCCAGCACTTTGGAAGGCCAAGGCAGGTCGATCACCTGTGGTCAGGAGTTCGAGACCAGCCTGGCCAACATGGTGAAATCCTATCTCTACTAAAAATACTAAAATTAGCTGGGCGTGGTGGCAGACGCCTGTAATTCCAGCTACTCAGGAGTCTGAGGCAGCAGCATCAAGACTGAGGCAGGAGCATCGCTTGAACCCAGGAGGCAGAAGTTGCAGTGAGCCAAGATCACACCACTGCACCCCAGCTTGGGCAACAGAGCGAGACTCCATCTCAAAAAAAAATTAAATAAAAATTAATGAAAAAACATAAAATGCTGTGCATAGCAAAGAAATCCCTTTGGAAGGCCAACTTCTAGGTTAAGACAACTTTCACAAATATTTATTGAGCAACTACTGTGTGCTGGACAGTGTCCTGGGCACCGAGAACACAGGACAAAACAGACACAGTGTCTGGCCTCATAGAGCTGACACTCCCTTTTTTTTTTTTTTGAGACGGAGTCTTGCTCTGTCACTCAGGCTGGAGTGCAATGGCGTGATCTCGGTTCACTGCAAGCTCTGACTCCTGGGTTCATGCCATTCTCCTGCCTCAGCCTCCCTAGTAGCTGGGACTACAGGCGCCCACCACCACGCCCGGCTAATTTGTTGTATTTTTTTAGTAGAGACGGGGATTCACCCGTGTTAGCCAGGATGCTCTCGATCTCCTGACCTCGTGATCCGCCCGTCTCGGCCTCCCAAAGTGCTGGGATTACAGGCTTGAGCCACCGCGCCCGGCCTTTTTTTTTTTTTTTAATTATTGCATTGCCTTCCTACGTGTTGGAAAGCTGACTGCAGATAACAGCCCTCAGCCGCCTTGCGAGGACGTCATCTCAACATGTTTGTGGCTCGGGGTGTTTACGGAGGACTTCCCGTGGACCAGGAGCTGTGCTGACTCAGGAAGGCTACAAGGGTGGGGTGCCAGGTGTGACTGGCCCCAAGGATGCTCCCTGGGAGGAGATAATCCCGGGGTGCAGGACACAGATATCAAAGCCTCAGCCAAAAGCAAGGCCTGTGTAAGTCAGAGAACTGGGCATCTGGCCACTGCAGACCTGTGAGAAACTGATAGCAAGGAAGAACCAAGCCTGTGCTTTCTGTTCTGTGCGTCCTCTGGGATTGAGCGAGTTCCTGTGAGCCAGAAGTCTGGAATCCAGGTGTCTGCAGAGCTGTGCCCTCTCTAGAGGCCCCAGGGGAGGATCCTTCCTGCCTCTTCCAGCTTCTGGGGGTGGCCGCCAATCCTTGGTGTTGCTCGGCTTGTGGCTTCGTCACTCCAATCTCTGCCACTGTCATCACCTGGCCTTGACCCCTGTGTGTCTGTCTCTGTGTTTCTGGGTCAGAATCTCCCTCTCCTCTCTTTTATTTTATCTTTATTCTTTTGAGACAGAGTCTTGCTGTGTTGCCCAGGCTGGAGTGCAGTGGCACGATCTCAGCTCACCATAACCTCCACCTCCCAGGTTCCAGTGATTCTCCTCCCTCAGCCTCCTGAGTAGCTGGGAATACAGGGGCCTGCTGCCACGCTTGGCTAATTTTTGTATTTTTAGTAGAGATGAGGTTTCACCATGTTGACCAGGCTGGTCTTGAAGGCCTGACCTCAAGTGATCGGCCCACCTCGGCCTCCCAAAGTGCCGGGATTACAGCTGTGAGCCACCGCGCCCGGCTCCTCTTTCAGATCTTTATTAAAACATCATCTTTGCAATAAGACCATCCCCGAGCACTGCATCTGAAACCGTAACCTCTTGCCTCCTCCTATTCCCTGTTCTCTTTTCTCCTTAACTCAGCTCCAGACAAAGGGGAATTTTTTTTTTTTTTTTTTTTTTGAGACCGAGTCTTGCTCTATTGTCAGGCTGGGGTGCAGTGGTGCAATCTCAGCTCACTTCAACCTCCGTCTCCCAGGTTCAAGTGATTCTCCTGCGTCAGCCTCCCGAGGAGCTGGGATTACAGGTGCACGCCAGTACGCCCAGCTAATTTTTGTATTTTTAGTAGAGACGGGGTTTCACCATATTGACCAGGATGGTCTCGATCTCTTGACTTCATGATCCACCCGTCTCGGCTTCCCAAAGCACTGGGATTATAGGCGCGAGCCACTGTGCCTGGCAAGAACTTTTTAAATAACAGCTGTATTGAGATATAGTTTACATACTGTACAATTCATCCGTGTAATGTGATAATTGAGTGGTGTTTAGTATATTCAGAGTCAGGCAGCCATCATCACATCAATTTTTTTTTTTTTTTTTTTTCCTGAGACGGAGTCTTGCTGTGACGCCCAGACTGGAGTGTGGTGGCATGATCTGGGCTCACTGCAACCTCCACTTCCCGGGTTCAAGTGATTCCCCTGCCTCAGCCTCCCAAGTAGCTGGGACTACAGGTGTGCGCCACCACACCTGGCTCATTTTTGTATTTTTAGTAGAGACAGGGTTTCACCAGATTGGCCAGGCTGATCTCGAACTCCTGACCTCAAGTGATCTGCCCACCTTGGCCTCCCAAAGTGCTGGGAATACAGGTGTGAGCCACGGTGCACGGCCATCACATCAATTTTAGAACATATCCATCAACCCCCCAAAATAAAGTTCATTCCAGTCACTCCTGATCCCCCCTTCCAGCCCCTGGCAACCACTAATCCACTTCCTGTCTCTATGAATTTGCTTATCTGGACATTTCATATCAATGGAATCACTCACTGTGTTGTGTCTGGCTTGTTTCACTGGGCACAATGCTTTTGAGGTTCATCCAAGTTGTAGCCTGTGTCAGAGCCTCATTGCCTCATATTGCAAAATACCGTGTCATTGTATGAATGGAGCATTTTCCATTCATCTGTTGATGCACATTTGGGTTGTGTGTACTTTGTGGCTGTTAAGAATAAAGCTGCTATGCACATGGGCGTGTGAGTTTTTGCATGGATGTTACATGTTTATTTCTCTTAGGTAGATACCTAGGAGTGTTACTGCTATGTCATGTGGAAATTCTATGTTTAATTTTTTTTTTTTTTTTTTGAGACGGAGTCTTGCCCTGTTGCCAAGGCTGGAGTACAATGGCGATCTCAGCTCACTGAAACCTCTGCCTCCCTGGTTCAACCAATTCTCCTGCCTCAGACTCCTGAGTAGCTGGAATTACAGGCACCTGCCACAATGCTCGGATAATTTTTTGTATTTTTAGTAGAGACAGGGTTTCACTATGTTGGCCAGGCTGGTCTCCAACTCCTGATCTCAGGTGATCCACCTGCCTCCGCCTCCCAAAGTGCTGTGATTACAGGCGTGAGCCCGGCCCAGAATTTTTTTTAAAACCTGTGTTTTTTTTTTTTTTCAAGGCATAGCCTTGCTCTGTCGCCCTGGCTGGAGTGCAGTGGTGCAATCTCGGCTCACTGCAACCTCCACCTCCTGGGTTCAAGGGATTCTCCTGCCTCAACCTCCCGAGTAGCTGGGATTACAGGCATGCGCCACCACGCCCGGCTAATTTTTCTATTTTTAGTAGAGACGGGGTTTCACTGTGTTGGCCCGGCTGGTCTTGAACTCCGTACCTCAGGTGATCCGCCCGCCTCGGCCTCCCAAAGTGCTGGGATTACAGGCCTGAGCTACCGCACCCGGCCTAAAAACCTGTTTTGTTTCCTGCTGTCTCACTGGGGCCTGGAGGAGCAGCACTTAGTAGGAGCGCAATGCATGCTTGTTGAATGAATGAATGACTCTCAGCTGTGACGTTTCTACGTTCGGCACATGCACCTGGTGTTGGGTCCTATCTGCGCTAGGTAGGCGCAACGTCAATGCCGCACTGTGGTGTGCCTGGCTTCGATCTACCCTAGGAAGGGTCCGCCCTGGGGCGCCCTATTCCGCTGCTGTCCTCAATGGGAACCACACCCTCCACCTACAAGAGCCATTTCTGCAACGTATGGCACCCCGCCGGTCCTCTTCCGGTCGTGGTTGCCCTGGGCAACGCGTGGAGCCGCGCTTCCTGTATTGATTCGAATCGCGGGAGACGTCACGTCCTCCCGAGATGCCCAACGCGCGCAGGCGCAGCCACTCGGATTGGGCAGAGCCTGGCGAGGTGTGGGGCAGGCGGGGGGCGTGGCCGCGATTCGCCGCGCGCCGGCGTGGGGGAGTGGCCGGGTTGCGGGGGTGCGCGCGGCCGGCCGGGCGCGCGCGGCGGAGGGAGGGAGCCGGGAGGCAGCGGAGGAGCTACGGCCGCCATATTAGGGACCGCGGAGCCCGGGATCCCGTCAGCGGCGGCTGCGGCCGGGCCTGCGGGAGCTGCGGGGGCCGGAGGCGGGCGCTGTGCGGTGCCGGGAGAGGCGGGGTCGGCGGGAGCCAGCGAGCGACGGGAGCGAGCCAGGTGAGGCGACCGGGGTCGGGGACCCGCCCCCCGGGCCCTAAGCGGCGGAGCTCGACTACGACCCCCCAAAACCGAGACGGCGGGACGGGCTGCGACCCCCACCCCAGCTCAGGCCCCTCCAGGAGCCCCCAGTCCCCTCAAATGCCGCCTCCCAGGCCGAACTAGGCCCGGGTGACCTCAGCATCCCCGTCTCCCGAGTTAACACCCGAATCCCAGCGTCCCTCCACGTCGGGGCCTGCCGTGACCCCCACTCCGAGCCACCTGCATGTCGTGACCTCCCCGCAGCCGCAGTCAGCGTCCACCATTCTTTTTAAAATAGGCTGAACTCTGCGCCCCCAACCAGGGGACCCCACTGCGCACCCCTAGAACAGCAGACCCCGCCTCCTAACCCGGCTGATTTCTCCCTGGCCTGTCATCCCCGGGACTTCCCAGTTCAGACCCTCCCAGCTTGGGTCCTGCCCATATGAAGCCGCCCCCCGTCACTGAGCCTGTTGTGTGCCATGACTCGCCCAGGCCCCAACCAGCCCCTCGCCCCAGTAAAATGCAGTCCCAGCCCGGGACACCCGGAAACCGTGTCTGGGGTCACTGTAGTGTCCACCAGTCCCCGCAGGTACGGGTTGAGTGCATGGATGTCCCCGTTTCACCTCGTCTCTCTGATTTCTGCTCCCTCACCCTCCCAGCGTGCCCCCTGCCAGCCCCCATTCCCCCCAAATCCAGCTCTCCCACCAAAGCCTCAGACGAGCTCTCCATGCACAAGTCCTCCCTCCTCCAAACTGAACCTCCGTCCTGCACCGTGTCTTCTTCCAAATGCAAGCCAGGCCATCTCGGATCCTTAGAATATGGAGTGTGTCCCCTATTCAGAGCCATTTTACCCCTCCTCAAACCCGTGACACCCCCTACCCCCCTTCCAACTTCCGGACCTGTCCCCACCCCATGGCCTGAGACACCCCCCCAATGTGCAGATGTTCAGTCTAAACCTGTTTTTGTTTTTTCCCCGGTTTTCTCCACCCCAAACGCATTCTCTGGTTCAGGGAGCCCCTCTCGTTCAGCTTCCACCGTCCTGCCCCAGTCTACTGGGCGATGACCTCATGCCTCCCCGTGGTGAGGCCCCCACCCCAACCTCTATGCTTTGAAGGAGGGTGATTTACCTAAGGGAAAATCATCCACCCAGAACACACACCCCGGGCGTGAGGGCAGCCTGTGGGGCCTTTGAAGGGAAGGCCAGGTGGGCTCTCTGGGCATGGGGGTGGGGATAGAAGCTGATGACATCGCCTGGGTTTGGTGCCTGGAGTGGATGTATCTGGGGCCGTCTGTCATGCGGAATTCCACGTGGGCCTCCTTCTGTGTCAGGTGCCGTGTGCTTCGGAATCCCAAGTGGAGGCAGGTGTGCTGGCCACTGGCTGCTGCCTGGCGCCTTGCGCAGCGAGCGGAGTTGGGTTGCAGAGAGTTTTGCTAAGGGTGCAGACATTTGCTCAAAGTCAAGCCTGGTACTTTACTGGGGAGGGGTATCTTGGCAAGGTGGTGCCCGCCAATTTGCCCCTGTGACTGCTTCCCAGGTCAAATGTCAGAACCTGTGCCCTGGCTGCAGGCAGTGGTGGGGGTGGAGGTGGGGGTTTGGAGTTTGAAGGAGGAGTTGCTAGAAACAAACAAGCCTGATTGGTTTCAAGGTGGGGCTACATTGATTTTCTTTTATTATTTTTTTCTTTTTTCTTTTTTTTTCTTTGACACAGAGTTTCACTCTAGGTTGGAGTGCAGTGGCGTGATCTCAGCTCACTGCAACCTCTGCCTCCCGGGTTCAAGTGATTCTCCTGCCTCAGCCTCCCGAGTAGCTGGGATTACAGGTGTGTGCCACCATGCCCGGCTAATTTTTATATTTTTAGTAGAGACGGGATTTCACCATGTTGGCCAGGCTGGTCTCGAACTCCTGACCTCAGGTGATCTTCCTGCTTCGGCCTCCCAAAGTGCTATGATTACAGGCGTGAGCCACCGCACTCGGCCTTATGTTGATTTTCAAACCACCTACTGTTTAATGGGACTTCTGGTGAGGGGGTTTTGTAGACTGAGAACTTCTGGGTTTGGGGGGCCCGGAATGGAATTGGTTCTGAGGACCTTTTGTTTGGTGTCACTTAGAGGGGAGAGGTTGGAAAGTCTGTGTGTGAAGGGCTGCTCCCGGGACTCCTGGCAGAGGTGAACATCTAGGGGCTTGGTCTTCTAGGAACTCACCGGTCCCAGCCCTGTCATTCACTGATCCCAGCCCTGTCACTCCTTTCTCCTGGAGCAAAGCTCTCCACCGCACGATTCTGTCCCCAGGGGACACTTGGCTGTGTTTGAGCCACGGGTGCGGCTCAGTGCCCCAGTGTGCCCAGGACGGCCCCAGTACAGAAAGCAGCCTGTCCCCAGTGTCTGGACTGTGAGCCCCATGAGGGCAGTGAGTGTGCCTGCCTGGTGCCCGCTTTGCCCCCGGCCTGTGCAGTGCCCTGGGCCAGGTGCTTGCCAGCAGCGGATCCCCTGCTGGCACTGCCACAGGGACCCGGGCACCTGCCAGCAGGAAAGGGAATGTTTGACCTCATCTCTCTTCTGCCCCCAACACCTCCCTATGGTCACCAGTGACCTGCTCGTCAACTCCACCTGTCACTGCCTTGCCCACATGTCACTATTCTCCCCAGCCACTGGACTCAGCACAGAGCCAGAGCCCCTTCCTGGGCCATTTAGGTTCTCGTCCAGGGACGTTCATGTCCCCAGCGGCCCCAGGTCCCTGTGTGCCTTGGCAGGTGACTGCCTTCCTCTGCCTCAGTGTCCTCATTCATGGACGGGATGAGGGGCGCACAGGCAGCCTGCCTGGCCGCGCCTCATTCAGTCACGCAGCCACCACTGACCACGAATGACACGCCACCCCAACAGTGAATGCCCCCGCTCTCTCAGCTTCCTACTCCGTCTGGTTTTTCCTTCAGGCTTCTTCACTGGCCCTTCTTACTTTCTTTATTTAATTTTTGCTCGTAGCCGCTTTATTCGGATACACTTCTCCTGCCACATGATTCACTGCTTTAGAGCACGCAGTTCCCTGGTTTTTATATGTTCACAGGCTCGGGCCGCCATCCCCTCTGTCCAATCCCAGAGCATTCTCATCACCCCAGGAAGGAACCGGCCTTGACCCCATCCGCCGCCACCACCTGTCTCCCCTGTCTCTGTGGCTGGGCCTATCCTGGACATTTCATAGAAATGGGATCCCACGTTGTGTGGCCTTTTGTGTCTGGCTTCTCTCACTGAGCGTGAGGTCCTCAAGGTGTCTAGGCTGTGGCCTGAGTCAGAGCCCTGCTCTTTTTCATGGCTGAGTCATGTTCTGTGGTGTGGAGGCACCGGGTTTTGTGCGTCTCCTTATTCAGTGAACACTGGTGCAGTTTCCAGTATCTGCCTGTTGTGAGTCGAGCTGCCACAAAGAGGCAGGCGCTGGTGGTTGTGTGGCGACCGTCCTTGTTGCTCTGTGACTGAGGCGCTGGTGCCTCCTCTCGCCGGCCGATCGTGTCTGATGGTGTCACCCCCATGAGCCCAGCTCAAGAGACCTGCCGTCCAACCTTCCCACCTTGTCCTCCTGGCCCCAGCATGTCCCTTCCACCCCAGCCTTCCCAAATTGCTGCACAGTTCTGATTTTTTTCTTTTGAGATAGAGTCTCGCTTTGTTGCCCAGGCTGGAGTGCACTGGCGCAGTCACAACTCACTGCAGCCTCGACCTTCCAGGCTCAGGTGATCCATCCACCTCAGTCTCCAGAGTAGCTGGGACTCCAGGTGCGCCACCATACCTGGCTAATGTTTGTGTTTTTTGTAGAGACGGGGTTTTACCATGTTGCTCAGGCTGGTCTTGAATTCCTGGGCTCAAGTGATCCTCCTGCCCCAGCCTCCCAAAGCTCTGGGATTACCGGCAGAGCCAGCATGCGCGGCCTCACTGCTGGGTTCTGGAGAGTGGCAGGCCGTTCAGATTCCTGTGCCGTGTTGCACACGCTCCCTTCTGTTGTGAGTCTTCCTCTCTCCCAGATCAGAGTTGGCCTGGGAACCTCTGTATTCTCATCCCCACCAGGCTTGCAGGCCGCTGGGTCCGTGGTGGAAGGATGATGGGAGCAGAGAGAGGGTGGGCAGCGGGCATCTGTCTGCTTTCAACAGAGGGCTGAGGAGTGTGGGAGGCCAGTTGCTGATCTGTTTGCCCTAGGGAGCAACTCCTCCACCTAAGGATCCCCTCATCCATGCATTCCCCACCTGAGTGACTCTGCTCTGCCCCCACTGGACACTGGGCAACATCTTGGGACCTCTGTGCATTGTCACAACTGGGGGGCGCTCCTGGCATGGAGTGGGTGGAGGCCAGGGATGCTGCTCAGTGCCCCACATAGCCCAGGACTCCCCACCATGGACGTGATCCGGCCCAGGTGTCCGCAGTGCTGAGGTCGGGACCCCTGCCCTGAACTCACTGGACTGGGTTTTTCCTGCTGCCGCGTCACCTCACCTGGGAGCTGTGGGTGGGAGCTGCATGACACAGACAGAGATGCAGAGACGTACAGGCCTCGGGAACCTGATGGGGCTCCATCCAATCCTCACAGGCCGCAGGCTTGGTGCCGCGCTGCCTTCCTCCTCGCGTGGGGCACTGCAGTCTTCTGTGCTGCTGCAGACCCGGGTGTCTTTTAGGTCTGAAGGTGTCACCAAGTCAGACAGGGCTATGGGTACTCAGTGGTACCAGGAGGCTGGAGATGAGAGACCTCGGGTCTTTTATCGGCAGGCACCATTTGGAAGTGTGGAGAGCAGTTCTCACTGGAGTAGGCCGGATGTGGCAGCTGCCCCCACACAGGGAAGAGGGTGAGGGCTGCTGGCTGAGAAGACCCTGGGGATGCTTCTCGTCCACTCTAGACTGCTGTTCACTCTAGACTGCCTGCCAGCCAGGTGCAGAGGCTCACACCTGGAATCTCAGCACTTGGGAGACCTCAGCAGGAGGATTGCTTAATGAGCCCAGGAGTTCGAAATCAGCTTGGGCGATATAGGGAGACCCTGACCCTCGTCTCTGTATTTTAAAAACAAGAAAAATAGACTGCACACCCGGGGGGACAGCAGCTCGGCTCTGCTTTGCAGCGCCTGGGTCAGCACCTAGAACCCACATGGCGCGTGGCTGGTTGGTGGGGAGGCGGCGGCTGGCAGCTGGCGGTGTGAGTAAATGAATGACGCGTGCGGGTTATGGTCCCGGGGCCCAGGCACCGGCCCCCAGCAGTAACTGGCCTTGCCGTGGCTCACACAGGCACCCTGGAAGGCGCACTGTCCCTCGCCGAGGGTCTGGGCCCCACCCTTTTTCCCTGGCTCCTCCTGGCTGTATCTTTGCGTATGTAGAGGTCAGAGGCTGCCAGCTCAGCTTGTTCTGTGGGTGGGGGTTGCTCCCTGCAGAGATCTCTGTGCCTCAGCGGTCTCTCCGCTAGGCCCTGGCTCTGGTTCTGGTTCAGAGTCCACCTCTCCCCTGTGTCAGTCCACCCCTGCAACCACGGCTACCTGCCCCAGGAGCCCCATTTCTCTGATGTTCTTCCTCTTCTCTGAGACTGACGAGGGCAGCATGGGAGGAGATAAGTGTTGTGGTCTGTGGCCAGGAGGTCACTGGGGCAGCATCCTGGCTGCCAAGGCACCTCCACGCCCAAGGATGAAGGAGCAGGGAGCAGTCTGGGGACCTTCGTGCACCTGCCATGAGTCCCGGGCCCAGCCAGCATCCACTGAGCTCCTCCGGGGCCCTGTGTGCAGCTGGGAGTCCTGGGCCCAGCCAGCTCTCGCTAAGCACCTTCTCTGGATCAGGCTGGATGCCTGCCGCCCCGTAGACCTCGTGCCTGAGTTCGCAGCTTCCTGGGTGCACAGCGCTATCCCTGCTTAACTGATGAGGAGACTGACCTCCCAAGAGGTGAAGCTGCCCAAAGCTTCGTGGCCAGGAAGGGTTGAAATAGGGACTCAAAGCCTGGGCTGGTGCCGTCGAAAGCCCACACTCTTTCTGATGGACCCTGCTAGAACCTTTTCACGGGACTTGGTTTACTTTCGTGGGAGGGCACAGGGAGGGCTGGCGATAAGGGTGTCTGGGTGCTTCGCCTGCCTTGGGCCCCTGGAGCTGCAGGGCCGAGGGCCTCGTGTGCTGGGTGGTGTGGTGCTGGTGGGGGGCTCACGTGCTCTGACAAGGCCATCTGTGTGGCTGGCACGGCTGCCCCCTTAATTGCATCATGACACCGAGGGCATCCAAATGGGACCCGAGAGAGCCGTCTGGAGCCCTCTTCTGAGGAGCGGCTGGGAATGAGATCAGTGGGATGAGGTGATGCTTGTGAAGCCGTGTTTTATGAAGGACACTCCTGGGTGCAGGGCAGGAGGCAAAGCCCCCCAGAAACTCCCAGATCCAGTGAGAGGGGATAGCTGGGCCACCCCCCATTTTTCTTTGAGGGGTCTTTCTCATCTGGTGCTTCTCCCCACCCTGCAGAGGATGGCTGGACGTCACGCGCAGGCGCCCAGCACAGTCCCTTGTCTTTCACACGAGGAGAGGGCTCCCTGAGAGGCAGCTGGGCCAGGGCCTCACAGGTGGTCTGGGGGCACCTGGGACCTCTCAGGCAGGAGCATTTTGCAATTTTGCAGGGGTTGGGACCTGCGAGGGGCTGTGAGCCGGCCCGCCCCCCAGCTCTGTCACCACCATCCAGTGATCCTTAGTCAGACGTCTCCTGCCAGAACCCCTCTGCGGAGACCAGCAGGAAGCAGTGCCTTGCAGCTTCCCTGTGGGCAGGGCCGGGCCAAGTGCTGAGTCTGGGACACTTTGCATCATGGGGCAAGGGTCAGGGAGTGGGCACAGAGCCAGGCCCAGACTGGCTGGGTTCACATCCCAGCTCTACCCTCACCAACTGCACAGGGACCTTGAGCAGAGGGTGCTGTCGCTGTCCCCGAGATGCGGTGGCACCTGCCCACCTGCTGTCCCAAGGACATTCAGTCAGGCATACTGAGTGCTTGCAGCTGTGCCAGCCGGTGGGCACGGGCAAGGTTCGCCTCTGTCCTAGCCCCATGTGTGTTCCGATGCTCTGCCCCTGGGCCAGGAACCCGCACGGGACGTGGCGGCACCCATGAGGCTCTGGTCGGTGTTCCCTCCTCCCTTACCTGCTGCATGTCCCCTGTGGGTAGCAAGTGCCACCCACCTGCAGGCTGGAGTTACCCTTACCCAGGGAGGTCCTGCCCAGTGGTCCACGGGGCCGGGGTGGGGGTGCCCTGGTGTTCGTCATAGGCGGCCTGTCCAGACCGTAGTCAGCCTCAACACATGAGCCATCAAAGATCCGTCCTTGGGACGCTTCCATTCCTTTTATCCATTAAAGAGCCTGAAAAACAAATATGACAACGGTGGGGACCCGTTTTTCCAGCCGAGCAAAGCCTTGCAGGAGCAGGAGCTGGGCTGAGCCTCCAGGAGTGGAGAGCTGTGTCCTGAGGAAGACTCAGCACCGGGTGAGACCTGGGGCTTGCACCAGTGGTGTTCCCAGGCCCTGTCTACATGACACACAGCCCCTCATGCTTTGCTTCCCCACTCGGGGACGCCGCAGAGTCGAGCCTGGAGACAAATCGTGCCACGTCATTGGCCCCCACAAACAGTGCCTTATCGGCTCCCTTTCCTCGTCTCCCCACTGGTGCAGTGGGGGTGGGGCTGGGGGTTCCCGGCTACACTCTCCAGGTCTCACTCATTCAAGTCACTTCCCTGGTCTTGCCCTAGAGCAGGGTCTCTGCCCCTGCACCCTGTGGACATTGGGTCCGGATCGTTCTCTGGGGTGCGATCATCCTGGGCACTACAGGGTGTTGAGCAGTGTCCCTGGCCTCCAGCCACTCCACGCCAGGGGCACCCCCAGTCATGCCAGCCGCAGATATCCCCAGACATCACCATATATCGATACCCTGGGGGCAGAATCACCCTGGTTAAGACCCCCTGGGTTATGGGGTTCCACGGACCCCAAGAGACTCTGCATCCCATGATCCTCTGCCCTGCTGAGGTCCCAGGAGGCTGCACACATTGAAATCCACACCCTAAGTGGGAGGGAGAGAGAAGGTGAATCTCAGGAGCTGGAGGTCCCCCTGGTTTGTGCTGTCTGCCCCATCAGAGGCTTATTCTAGTGTCTGGTGGGAGCAGGGGCCGACTCCATTTTCCCCACATTTACCCTAGGGCGCCTCCCTCTGTGCAGGGGCCCTGTCACTGTGTTGTCAGGTGACTGGGTCATGCCCATTTCCCAGGGGAACAGGAAGAAGCTTGGACACGGAAGGCTTGCCCGGGGCAGTGGCAGCAGGGGGGCCTCCTGGCTCTTCATTCTGGGGCCCAGCGGGTGAAAGGTGGACCTTTCCTAGGAGTTGGCCCAGTGGGTTTGTAGGACCCACAGGGCAGTGCCCTGCCAAGGGGATGGGCAGCAGGAACCCCGGTGGCCCAGGGCCCGGGTCCACCACCCAGACCAGGGCAACCAAGTTGCAGGTGTCGGCCACACAGGCAGAGCCACAGCAGCGTCCCCACCAGGCACCCCTGGGCCAGGGATGAGAACCTCTGCAGAGCCTGGCAGAGCACGTGTCGTTCACCGATTCACTGCTGATTGGCAGCGAGGGTCCAGGTTGCTGCTGAACTCCTTCTATCCGGTCTGAGCCTTTCCACACGGCCACGCACGTTGTCAGTGCTCAGGAATTACTTAATAGCAACTTAAGATCCTGATTTCTCTCTCCTCTAACCTTTTACAATGAAACCTTCCGAGTGTCCAGCAGAGGAGTGAGAACGTGGTGGTACCCGGTCTCATCCGGAGTCCGCCTGGCCTATCTCTGCCCACTGGTTTATTTTTTTGAATAGCTCACAGTTCATGTGATACAGAATTCAAGAAGTACAAAATGGGGTGCCAGGAGAAATAAGGCTACCTTCCTCCCTGGTCCCCGTCCTCTCCTTCCTCTCCCCACCTACCCCATGACTCGTCGATTTTTGAACCTTCTGGGAGCAGTGTGCTCTGCATGGTCCGCTTTTCTGTGCAGTGGGTCTTGCAGCCTCTTCCACCCCATCTGGTGGCCTTTTGTGCCTTCCACTATGACAAGCTGCTGCAGTGACTCCATCTCTGCACACACACGCGGAATTTCTAAGGATAAATTCTTGGAAGTAGAAATACCACACCACAGAGAATGTACATGTTTTAAATTTTGGAAGCAATTGCCAAATTGCCTTTCTTTGAAGCCGTAGCAGTTTGCGGCTTCTGCCAACCGTGAGTGCGTGTGGCTGTGTCTCCCCACGCCTGGGCTGGCGAGGCCGAGTCCCCCAGCCTGCAGCCTCCCCCGTCTGACCGAGTCCCCAGCCTGCAGCCTCCCCTGTCTGACAGGCGGGAGGGTGGTGTCCTCGGCTGGACTGGCGGCTCCCAACTGCGAGGGGACTGGTCCTTCCCCGTGTGGTGTGTTGGTGGCCTTTGCTGCTTTGGGCTCTCCTGTGGGTGGCTGATGCCTCCCCCAGTTTGTCATCTCTTTTTTAACTGTGTTGATGGCGTGTCTGCCCTGCGGACTCCCAGTTTTCCCGGTGTTGAATTCCACAGCTATGTTTCTTATGGCCTCTGGATTTTGTTCTTCCTGCAGCGCGGCTGAGCGAGGGGCTTGGAGGGGTCGCTGGGGGTCCCAGAGCTGAGCTGAGTGCCACTAGCAGCACCGGGCAAGTGTCCAGGTGAGGTGCCCTGGGAGGCCCCAGGCCCGGGACCCAGGACCCTCTAGATGTCGGAGATGGGAGGACAGTTTGCACGCCCGCCGCGTGCGCCCCGGCCTCACTGCAGGGACAGACAGGAGCTGGGTCTCAGGCTGCTGGGCAGGCCTGGGCCCTGTGGTTTTGCCCACCAGCCTTGGCAGCATGAGTGAGTTGTGTGGCCAGTACACTGTGACGGCTGCCGCCCGCCTGCCAACATCTGGGCCATTGGTTCACAGCATCTCTGTTGCCCAGGAGGGCTCATGAGGTGCAGCCGTGTGCTGCTGGGCAGCGATGTGTGCCAGGGGCCGTGTGCAGCTGCAGCTGGCGTCGTGTGTACTTGCTTTCGGTGCTGACTTCAGGGCAGCATCAGTGTTCCGGGAAAGTGGGGGATGATATTTAGCCAATCTCAACCAGACTCTGCCAGCACGTACCTCAGTGCACGCAGTTCCCACCGCTGCTGCTGGTCACATTTGTTTACATTCTCTCATTCTGGAAAATTGCTGGCCAGGTGCGGTGGCTCACACCTGTAACCCCAGCTCTCTGGGAGGCCGAGGTGGGCAGATTGCTTGAGCCCAGAAGTTCAGGACCAGCCTGGGCAACATGGGAAGTCTCCATCTCTACAAAAAATACAAAAAGTGACTGGGTCTGGTGAAGTACGCCTGTGGTCCCAGCTCCTCCAGAGGCTGAGGCGGGAGGATCACCTGAGCCTAGGAGGCAAAGGCTGCAGTGAGCCATAATTGCACCACTGCTCTCCAGCCTGGGCAACAGAGTGAGACCCGATCTCAAAAGTAAAAATTCTGGTCAGGCACTGTGGCTCACAAAGTGTAATCCTAGCACTTCGGGAGGATGTGGCGGGTGGATCACCTGAGGTCAGGAGTTTGAGACCAACCTGGAAAACATGGTGAAACTCCCTGTCTACTACAAATATAAAAAAATAGCCGGGTGTGGTGGCGCATGCCTGTAATCCCAGCTACTTGAGAAACTGAGGCAGGAGAATTGCTTGAACCCGGGAGGCAGAGGTTGCAGTGTGCCGAGATTGCACCACTGCACTCCAGCCTGGGCAAAAAGAGTGAGACACTGTCTCAAAAAAATAAATGAATAAAAATTTTAAAAAGATAAAAATTCCAAGGCGCTTCTGTTTGTGCAGTGTTTACCTGAAGGACTCACACTTAGGTCTCTGGAAATGAATTGCATCGCTAAGGTCTCTGTGAAACAAGATAAACAAAAAAGGGTCATCTGAAATGCTGTGATTTGTAACTAAACTCTTTAAGTTCTTTTTTTTTTTTTTTTCCTGAGACACTGTTGCCCAGGCTGGAGTGCAGTGGCACAATCTCGGCTCACTGTAGCCTCCACATCAGCCTCCTGAGTCCTGGGACTACAGATGTGTGCCACCACACCCAGCTAGCTGTTTGTATTTTTTTTTTTTTTTTTTGAGACACAGTCTCACTCTGTTGCCCAGGCTGGAGTGCAGTGGCGCGATCTCTGCTCACTGCAACCTCAGCCTTCCAGGTTCAAGCGATTCACCTGCCTCAGCCTCCCGAGTAGCTGGGACTACAAGCATGTGCCACCATGCCCAGCTAATTTTTATTTTTTAGTAGAGATGAGGTTTCACCATGTTGGCCAGGCTGGTCTCGAACTCCTGAGCTCAGGTGATCCGCCTGCCTCAGCCCCCAGCAGTGCCTCTGTCTGTACTTTGTGTAGAAACGGGGTCTTGCCATGTTGGCTGATCTCGAACTCCTGGTATCCTCCTGCCGCGCCTGGCAGCTAAGTTCTCTCATGAACAAGATTTGCATTGTGAAGTTTTTCCATTCTTGGAGAAGGCCTGGCCAAGGGTGCTGAAGGTACAGAAGCCGGAGCGGTTCCCACCAGGACAAGGGAAGGGCTGGGCCTCACCCCCGAAGTCAGATCTGGAGCAGGGGCGGTGCTGGCATGGAATGCAGTTCTGGAGCTGTTCCACTTGTACCCGCGCTCCCGTGCCCATGGGCCCCTCTGCGAGATGCCAGGTCTTGGGGAGACTGTCCTGTGCTGGGGTTTGGAGTCTGCTGGTGCTGTTGTCCATCTTCCTTTTCCTTTGGCAGCTGGTTGTTGGGGGCCACTTTTACAAATGTGCTTTCTTTAGCAGGCGTGGTGGTGCATGTCTCTGGTCCTAGCTACTCAGGAGGCTGAGGGGGGAGGGTAGCTGGAGCCCAGGAGGTGGAGGCTGCAGTGAGCTATGATCAGACTACTGCGCTCCAGCCTGGGCACAGAGCAGGAGACCCTGTCTCCATTAAAAAAGCGTTTCCTGGGTTTCCTGGCAGCACAGCCGCTGCCGAGAACACTGCTCCACCAGCTGGATTTTCTCCCACCGCCCCTCCCGTAGGGAGCTCACTCCAGTGGTTGGGTGGGTCTGTGGCCCTCTTGTTGGGAGGGCTCCGTTCGTGTGTGTTGGTCACTGAATGACCCTCCCCACCACATCCAACACAGTATGGGGCTGTCAGAAGTCAGGGGCCGTGGGGGCACAGAGAGGAAAGAGAGAAGGCAGGGCACCCTTCACGGGGCTGGGCAGAGAGAGGGCCTCCAGGACCGTGGGGAGCGTAAGTGTCTCGGGAAGCCCCGTCCACACCTGCCACCCTCTGAAACGTTCCGTGGCACCTGCAGAGTCCCTGCTGCTCTGCAAGGTGGCCTAAGCACAGGTCCTGGGGTCAGGACCCTACGCCCCTGGGCAGTCCGGATCATCTCTGCCCTGCGGCAGCCAGTGAGTTGCCTGCTGGCTGCATGGGGCCTGTGAAGCCGTCAGTGCTGGGCGACCTGCATGGAGCCGATGGTGGTGGCTGATCTACCCCGAGGAGGGCGGAGGGCTGGCCTCCCTCTGGCCTCGGATTTGCTAGACTTGAACAAGTTCCTCGCCTCTTGGCTCTGGGATTCCTGGAGTCTGAGCAGCGGCTCTCTCACCCCCGCACTGAAGCTCAGTGTTCAGGTCCTGCCTGGTTTTTGGTGTGCCAAGGGGTACAGGCTGCTGTCTGGGCGCTGCTGCCTGTGAAGCAGATGTTTCCAGCTGTCCTCCCCCGGCCGCGGCTGAAGTCCTCTGTGGCTGCACGCACCACCTCTGCACGGCCTGTGCGTCGCCCTGCGCTTCCGACGGAGACCCCCAGGAGCCCCTGCCCCAGCGTGCGGTTTTCATGCCACAGCACTGCCTTTGAAAGTGGCCTCTGCTCCGCCGCTTCCTTTCTGTAAGTGCTGGAGGATCTGTGTAGATCCCCCTTCATCTGCGAATTGGTCCCGGGGGGCCACACCCACGGGGGCTCAGGATCTGCACAGATTCCCTGTTCATATGTGAGTCAGTTCCTGGGTCCCACACCCACCGCTCTCCTGGGGCTCAGGTCTCTGTAGTCCCTCTGGCTCCACGCTCGGGAAATTGTCCCCCAGAGGCTGTCTTCACTGGGGACAGATGCTTAGGCCTCTCCTCGTCCTGGAATGGCCAGTGCTGGCCCAGGAGTGATTGGGTGTGGTGGGGACACGTGGGCCTTTGGGGCTGCGGGAGGCGGCTGTGCCCTGTGGAGAACCGGTGGGGAATGTGGGTTGGGAGAGGCCAGTCTGGGTGAGGGAGAAGGGGGTGGGGAGGAGGCTGGTGACGTGATCTGGCCCCGGTCGGGGGGGGCAGGCTGGAAGGTGGGAGAGCTACTGGCCACTGCTCTGTGGCCGCGTGGACCACCCGGTGCGTTGGGCTGAGCCACGTAGGGAGCCCTGAGCCTTCTATGTAGCCATGGGCATTGCTGCTCTGCACTCTGCCTTCCTGTCCTCATCTGCACAGGCGGCGGGCGCTGGCACCCCGTCCATGAGGCCTTGCAGAGGGGACATGAGATAAGCCATGAAAACCCACTAACACAGGGCTGTGGGCTGCACGCTCCTGTCCCTCAGAGCCTGCCTGGCCCCATGTGACCGAGCCAGGGACCCCATGTGTCCCGTGACTGCAGGCCCAGGCAGCGCTGCCTGCGGGCTCTTGCAGAAGAAACAGCCCTGCGGTTGATCCTATCTCCAGCCCCAGGCCGGGAGCTCGTCAGAGGCCTCCTGGGGCTGTGGAGGTGGCAATCAGGCCCACCGCCTCAGTATTTCAGGACAGAGTGGTGCTCAGGATGACAGGAGCAGCACCAAACCCGCATGGGTCTGTCCATACCTGGTGACGCAAGCCAGTGCCTGCCTCTGGTGTCTGTTTCCTAAAAAGGCAGGTGTCGCCTCCGCCCTCCTGGTCTCTGTGAGTCGGCCTCCTCCAGGGCCCTCCCAGGTCTTGTGTGTCTGGTGTCTCTCACAGGGTGCAACATCCCCAGGGCGTGTCCACGCTGTGGCCTGGGTCAGAGTCTTGCTCCTTTCATGGCTGGGTTGTGTTCCGGCGTGTGGAGGGCCGCGCTGGTTCGTCCCTCACCTGTTGATGCGTATGTAGGATTTTGCCGTATTTTGGCTGTTACGAATTGTGCGTCTGTGAGTGTCTGTGTACCAGTTCCTGTGCCTTCCCCGTTCTCCTGGGTATGTATCTAGGAAGTGCTGGGTCCTATGGTAACTGTGGGTTTCTATTCCTTAGACATAACTTTATCATCACTTAATGTCAGTAGCAGAGTGGGACACAGCTTTCGTCACTGACAGAGCCTCTGTGTTTAATGGTTGAGGAACTTACTTGCCAAAGAAGTCACCAGGGACTGGGGAGAGGGACGGGGTGAGTGTTCCAGGGGGACAGAGTTTCAGTTTGGGAAGATGAGAAAGTTCTAGGGATGACGGTGGTGGTGGCTGCACAACCACGGGTATGTGATTAACGCCATCAAACTGTCCTTTTTTTGTTTTGTTTTTGCTTTTTTGAGATGGAGGCCTGCTCTGTCACGCAGGCAGGAGTGCAGCGGCACAGTCTCGGCTCACTGCAAGCTCCTCCTCCCGGGTTCAAGTGATCCTCCTGCCTCAGCCTCCCGAGTAGCTGGGATTAAAGGCATGCGCCATCACACCCGGCTAATTTTTGTATTTTTAGTAGAGACGGGGTTTCACAACGTTGGCCAGGCTGGTCTCAAATTCCTGACCTCGTGATCCACCCGCCTCGGCCTCCCGAACTGTTGGGATTACAGACGTGAGCCACCGCACCTGGCCAGAACTGCACACTTAAACGTGGTCAAGATGGTACACTTTAGGTAAATTTTTTCACTTTTTTTTTCTTTTTTTTTTTGAGACAGAGTCTTGCTCTGTCACCCAGGCTGGAGTGCGGTGGCGTGATCATAGCTTACTGCAGTCTGAAATTCCCAGCCTCAGGCGATCCTCCCACCTCAGCCTCCCAAGTAGCTGGGACCACAGGTTCGTGCCACCACACTTGAGCCCAGGAGGTTGAGGCTGCAGTGATCCGTGATTGTGCCGCCTGGGCAACAGATGGAGACCCTGTCTACAAAAAGAACCACTGTATTTACAGACCAGCAGCCTGCATATGGCCTCGGGCTGTGGTTTGCTGGCCCTGGTGGAAAGAGCGTTGTTTCTAGGCTACCTTCTATCTCCATTGCCTACACGGACCTTCACTTTGTTCTTGTGCAAACCCCCTTCCTTCCTCGGGCTGTGCATCTCTCTCTGGAACGTCCTTTGCTAGTCTCCTCACTGCCACTTTTTTTCACACCTCAACATAAACGCCGCCCTCTTAGAGGGGCCTTCCTGGTTTGGCTGAGCCTGGTCCTGTGTGGGCTCTGCATGGGCCCCTGGATGTTACCTTGGTTGTAGCTGAATGCGGATGTGGCTTGTCCACAGGAGGCAGATGTCCCCGGAGCCGTGGCCTGGTCTACCTGGGCCTGGACCCACATGGCTGGCCCGGGGTCTGTGCATGGCCAGCTCTTGCACACTGCCTTAGGGCTGGTGTGGCTTGTCGAACCCCCTTGCACACGTACACGCACGTGGGTCCCCGTGGCGCCTCGAGACATGGAGGCTGCCCACGCTCAGGGAAGAGTCCTTGCTGGGACCTCCAGGATTCTTCCCGGGCCCCGCCTCCCTACCGGGGCCTCCAGGGCAGAAAGCCCCTTTCCCGGGCAGGAGGACAGGGTGTGGGATGTACTGGCTGGGAGGGTCTGTCGGCAGCAACCAAGACCAGGGTTAGGGGAGCCTCACCCAGAATGAGGCTGGGGCTGGCAGGAGGTCCCCACAGAGGAGCCAGGAGGAGCCCACAGTCACTCTGGCTCCCAGGGCCTGGAGGTGCAGGTGAGCCCGAGGTCCCCGGGCGACTGGCCCTGCCCACTGACTTCTCCTGCCCTTCCCACCACAGGCTAACCTTGCCGCAGGCCGAGCCCTGCCTCACCATGGACCAGGACTATGAGCGGCGCCTGCTCCGCCAGATCGTCATCCAGAATGAGAACACGATGCCACGCGTGAGTGCCCTTCCCCGCCCGCCACTGTGGCTCCCCCTCCCCCAGCTGCCTCTGCCCTGGCCGGCAGCCTCAGGTGCTCCCACTGTCACTAGAGCCCCATGAACCACTCAGGTCCCAGTCCCTCAGGTCACATGGGGCCTCCGCCTCCGGTGCTGTCGGGGTTGCTGCCACCCCCAGGGCTGTAGTCAGAGCCCAGCAGGGCTTAGATGGACGAGGAGGCTAAAGGCCCGGAGTGGTGGAGCTGGGGTGGCCTGCAGAGCCTTTAGGTTTACCTGTTCCTGTCTCCTAGCCCCAGGTGCATCTGGAACCCTGTGGGATTTGGGGGACCTGGCTTTGTCCTTCCTTGTGCTCCATCCCTCCTCCCCAGCCCAGCTATGTTTCCCTTGCCCTGCGCTCCAGGCACTCCACTGGCCACACAGGGTCTCAGGGCTGGCACTCGGGGCTGGCGCCTGCTGTATGACAGCCACATCCCTCACCTGCCTCCCCACGCAACTCCTGCCGGGGGCTGAGGGGCCAGACTCCCGTTGCCGTCAGTACAACACGAAGCCTGGGTCAGAATAGCATGAGGCTTAGCCTGGACAGCCACCAGCCCCTCCCCGTGACAGACGCCTGAGCCATCATTCTCAAAGACTAAGTTGCCGTCGTCCCGAGTCCCTCCCCCATGGGCTGACCTGCACAGACGGGTCTGGGGGGCATGGGCCTCTGGGGAGGGGCTGCCCCATTGCGGCTCCCTCAGCACCGGCACCCTCTGTGCCCAGGCATTGGGTGGGCCTGGGGCAGGCTCACCTTCAAGGTTTAGTTCAGCTTCAGACCCCAAAGCCCGGGTCCCAGGACCTGCGGGAGCCTACCACAGCCGCCTTCGCCCCTGTGCAGCGAGATCCCCGCAGGGCAGAGTCAGGGAGGCGGATCCGGGATCCTGCGTGGTGTGGCAGGGTCCCTGTTGGTGAAGGGACAGGGCCACTGCAGAAAAAAAGTGGCGTAGAATTAGAGGGGTCTTTGCAACCTCAGAGATTTCAGAGAGAGGGGCGTGAATACAGGGGTATCTGTGCACAGAGAGGGTCTGGGCACCACAGCGCCGAGCAGCCCTAGTGCTGGCCCTCGACCTCTGGAGCGCGCTCGGGGCTGCTGGGAGGACAGCGGGAGCCTGAGCACCCTGTGTGCCTGCGGGCCCAGCAGTGCGTGGAGGGTGGGGTGCAGTGCGAGGACCCAGCACTCTCCACCCCAGTGCACTGCGAGTCTCACGGATGCAGCCAGGCCAGGGTGTGAACGGGAGATGGGTGAGGAGCGGGCATTTGCAGTGTGAGAGAGCTCCCCACGCACCCGGCCCGCCCTGCCGTCACCCAGCACAGCCTGGACTTTATGACACAGAACCACCTTCAGACCCAGACGGAGTGCCAGGCTGTGGAGAGACAGCCCTGGAACCCTCCAAAGTGTCGGGGCCATGACAGCGTCACAGGCTGGGGGCAGGGAGATGTGACAGCAGACGGGACATTATCCTACACAAACCTGTGTTTCCTGGGGCTCCACCAGAGAGGCCGCAGACAGGGCCTACGCAGCACTCGCAGAACCTCTCCCAGTCCTGGGCAGCGGGAGTCGGGGGTCATGGTGTGGGCAGGGTCACACTTTCCACTCAAGGCTCCAGGGGAGGACCCTTCCCGCCTCTCCCAGCTTCTGGGGGCTCCTGCTATCCGTGGCTGTGTCCACCTCGCTCTGGCCTCTGCGTCCGTCCCGGAAGCGTCTCCCTGTGTCTTTGTGTCCGTGTGTCCCTCTTTCTCTGAGGACGCTTGTCCTCAAATCAGGCCCATCCTAATGATTTCCTCTTGAGTATAATCACCTCTGCAAGAAACTCGTGTCCACACGGAGTCCCATTCCCAGGTAGCAGGGCTCAGGATTTCACACTATCCTCTTTGGGACACTGGTCAGCTCATAACAGACCCCTCGTAGAAAAAGGACGGCACGGGGCAGTCAGATGGGGTTGGAGGGTTAGACGGGTGTTGTGGGTGGCACGGGGCAGTCAGATGGGGTTGGAGGGTTAGACGGGTGTTGTGGGTGGCACGGGGCAGTCAGATGGGGTTGGAGGGTTAGACGGGTGTTGTGGGTGGCACGGGGCAGTCAGATGGGGTTGGAGGGTTAGAAGGGTGTTGTGGGTGGCACGGGGCAGTCAGATGGGGTTGGAGGGTTAGACGGGTGTTGTGGGTGGCGCGGGGGCAGTCAGATGGGGTTGGAGGGTTAGACGGGTGTTGTGGGTGGCACGGGGCAGTCAGATGGGGTTGGAGGGTTAGACGGGTGTTGTGGGTGGCACGGGGCAGTCAGATGGGGTTGGAGGGTTAGACGGGTGTTGTGGGTGGCACGGGGCAGTCAGAGGGGTTGGAGGTTAGACGGGTGTTGTGGGTGGCGCGGGGGCAGTCAGATGGGGTTGGAGGGTTAGAAGGGTGTTGTGGGTGGCACGGGGCAGTCAGATGGGTTTGGAGGGTTAGACGGGTGTTGTGGGTGGCGCGGGGGCAGTCAGATGGGGTTGGAGGGTAAGAAGGGTGTTGTGGGTGGCACGGGGCAGTCAGATGGGGTTGGAGGGTTAGACGGGTGTTGTGGGTGGCGCGGGGGCAGTCAGATGGGGTTGGAGGGTTAGACGGGTTTGTGGGTGGCGCGGGGGCAGTCAGATGGGGTTGGAGGGTAAGAAGGGTGTTGTGGGTGGCACGGGGCAGTCAGATGGGGTTGGAGGGTTAGACGGGTGTTGTGGGTGGCACGGGGGCAGTCAGATGGGGTTGGAGGGTTAGACGGGTGTTGTGGGTGGCGCGGGGGCAGTCAGATGGGGTTGGAGGGTTAGACGGGTGTTGTGGGTGGCACGGGGGCAGTCAGATGGGGTTGGAGGGTTAGAAAGTGTTGTGGGTGGCACAGGGCAGTCAGATGGGGTTGGAGGGTTAGACGGGTGTTGTGGGTGGGCGGGGGCAGTCAGATGGGGTTGGAGGGTTAGACGGGTGTGTGGGTGGCGCGGGGGAGCAGTCAGATGGGGTTGGAGGTTAGACGGGTGTTGTGGGTGGCGCGGGGGAGCAGTCAGATGGGGTTGGAGGGTTAGACGGGTGTTGTGGGTGGCGCGGGGGAGCAGTCAGATGGGGTTGGAGGGTTAGACGGGTGTTGTGGGTGGCGCGGGGGCAGTCAGATGGGGTTGGAGGGTTAGACGGGTGTTGTGGGTAGCAGGAAATGGGGATGAGGGGACCACACTCCCAGGTGGTTCTGGGCACAGCTGTTCTATGTCTTGTGCCATCAAGGCCAGCATCTTTTAGAAACAGTGAATGCGTGGCATCTGCGCAGCGCTGGGAGGGCAGTCGGGTCTTGTGCTCCCTGGCTCTGTCCCCTCTGCCATGGCCCCCATTCCTGCCGTTCCATCCCGTCCCATGGTCCTGCCCTCTCCACCCTCCTGCCTGGCAGCGTTGGGAGGCCGAGCCTGCCTGTGGGCCTGGCACCTCTCGGAGGCTTCTGGCACATAAATCCCTGACCAAGAGTGACTGTGTGGCTCCACTTGGGTTTTCAAGATCAGAGCCCTCTTTGCTCAGTGGCCAGAGGCTGAGAGAGGCTAGCTTGGGGGCGCTCTCAGCGGGGGCTCTCAGTGCTGAGAACAGGCCCTCCACTGATGCCCTTCAGGTCACGGAGATGCGGCGGACCCTGACGCCTGCCAGCTCCCCCGTGTCCTCGCCCAGCAAGCACGGAGACCGCTTCATCCCCTCTAGAGCCGGAGCGAACTGGAGCGTGAACTTCCACAGGATCAACGTGAGGGGCCGGCCGGGCAGGAGATGGGACCCCCCGGGAGGCCCAGGGCCCCTCCTAGCCTCCTTGCTCTAGGGCCAGGAACAAGCAGGCACCTCACCCCTCCCTCTCTGCTCTCCTCCCTGCAGGAGAATGAGAAGTCTCCCAGTCAGAACCGGAAAGCCAAGGACGCCACCTCAGACAACGGCAAAGGTGAGGGTCCCATCCCATCCGCCCTGTAGGCCCCACCCTGCCCTGCCCTGCCCTGCCCCACCTCACCTCACTGTGCTTGGTGCCCGCAGATGGCCTGGCCTACTCCGCCCTGCTCAAGAATGAGCTGCTGGGTGCTGGCATCGAGAAGGTGCAGGACCCACAGACCGAGGATCGCAGGCTACAGCCCTCCACACCTGAGAAGAAGGGTCTGTTCACGGTGAGCCTGTGGCACCCCCCCAGGAACTGGTTCCCAGTGGCAGCCTCCCCAGCCCCCACCTCCTGGGCACCAGCTCTGCCTCCCCGAGCCTTTCTTGGGCCCGGCCACGGCCCAGCTTCCCACCCTCGGACCCTGACCCTGCTCCTTAGCCAGGCCAGCGGCCCTGGTCCTCTGGGATCTGAGGCTGGAGGCCCAGCAGGTAAGCTGGGAAGTGTGGGTGCAGGAGGAATCCAAGCTCAGCCTCTTGGGCTTTTTGTCCCCACACCGATGCTACCTGGGGTCCCGAATACCCGAGACGGTGGGGTCCTGCCCGCAGGAGGCAGCACTGGGTGCTCCTGCAGGGCCGCACTCTGTCCACCTGATCCGGGAGCCCGAAGGCAGAATCACACAGAGCCTGGCTTGGTTGCCTCGAGAGAGGGCGGAAGGGGTGGGGGCCCACAGTCCCTGCCGGGAAGGCGCCTTCCTGTTCACAGCTGCTCTGCACAGGGTCTTAGCGCCTACCTTAGGGCTACGAGCTGTACCAGGAGTGTGGGCTGCTGGGGTCCAGCTCTGAGGGTCCTACGGCCTGGGCGTCCGCTCAGCTGGCGTGTCCCCCACTCTGCAGTATTCCCTCAGCACCAAGCGCTCCAGTCCCGATGATGGCAATGACGTGTCTCCCTACTCCTTGTCTCCTGTCAGCAACAAGAGGTGGGTGTCCCTGTGGGTCCTGGTGGGCGAGGCTGAAGGGGGCTTCCCAGGACATAGTGGCCTGGAGCTGTGATGTGTCCTCCCCCAGAGTCCTTAGAGTGGAGGGGGCCCAGCTCCCTATGAGGCCATAGTCAGTAATAGAAGTGTACACCAGGCCTGGAGCGGCCCAGAGACCTCCTCACCAAGGGCACACCATGGCCTGGCAGTGTTGTCCTCAGACGGGGCAGTATAGTCAGGAAGGGCTGCCTGGAGGAGGTGTGGGCAGCAGAGCCAGCACAGCTGTGGAAGGGGGCCCAGGGCAGCCAGACACCTGAGGGTGAAGGGCTGTGGGGCCGTCCCCGGGTTAGGATCACGTGGTGGTGGTGGTGGTGGTGGTCGGAGGGGCCGGGCTGGGCTCCGGGGACTGGCAGGGAAGGAGATACTTCCCGTGCGTTTGCAAGAAGTCACCCGAGTGCGGTGGCTGACGGACGCCACGTGGCCGCCTCTGCAGCCAGAAGCTGCTCCGGTCCCCACGGAAACCCACCCGCAAGATCTCCAAGATCCCCTTCAAGGTGCTGGACGCGCCCGAGCTGCAGGACGACTTCTACCTCAACCTGGTGGACTGGTCGTCCCTCAACGTGCTCAGCGTGGGGCTGGGCACCTGCGTGTACCTGTGGAGCGCCTGCACCAGCCAGGTGGGTGCCGCGTGGGCTGTGCCTGTGCACGGGGTCTCCCCAGCTCCCAGGAGACCTCAGTGTACCCACCGGGGCCCGGGGAGCAGCCGTGTGAGCCAGGCGCCTGCCATGGCCCTCCCAGCCCCAGCCCTCCCAGCCATGGCCCTCCCTGCCAGCAGCGGCATCTGCAGCAGCATGGGGTGCCCACTGGAACCACAGTCTCTGTTCAGCTCCATAGAGGAGAAGCGACAGGTGTCGCAGCCTGGCTGAGCCCAGGGGCCACCATAACCACTGAGTGGTCACTGTCCTGGAGTGGCCTCTGGACGCACCGGGCCTGCTGGTCCCTAAGGGGAGCCTGGGTTGCTGGTGCAGGGCAGCAGCAGACACTGCTGGGGGGGAGTTTTGGGGATGACGCAGGCGAGTCGTTTTGGGAGAGCAAGGGTTGGTGCTTCCTCCCATCACCCGCTCGTCCCGTGCAGGCCTGTGTCCCCTGCGTCTGTGTCTTGTCCACATCCTGCTTGAGCCTGCCAGGTCCCAGTAGTGAGCAACCCAGAGACCCCACGGGCCTGGAGTGATGAGAGAGTGAATGAGTGGACGGGAGAGTGGACGGGTGGGAGAGTGGATGGGTGAGCAGGCGGGTGAGTGGGCGGGAGAGTGGACGGGTGAGTGGACGGGACAGTGGGTGGGAGAGTGGACGGGTGAGTGGACAGGAGAGAGGGTGGATGAGTGGGTGGGTGAGTGGGCGGGAGAGCGGACGGGTGAGTGGGCGGGAGAGCGGACAGGTGAGTGGATGGGAGAGTGGACGGGAGAGTGGGTGGGTGAGTAGACGGGTGAGTAGACGGAAGAGTGGACGGTTGAGTGGGTGGGAGAGTGGACGGGTGAGTGGACGGGAGAGTGGGCGGGAGAGTGGATGGGTGAGTGGACGAGAGAGTGGGTGGGAGAGTGGACGGGTGAGTGGACGGGAGAGAGGGTGGATGAGTGGGTGGGTGAGTGGGCGGGAGAGCGGACAGGTGAGTGGACGGGAGAGTGGACGGGAGAGTGGGTGGGAGAGTAGACGGGTGAGTAGACGGAAGAGTGGATGGTGAGTGGACGGTTGAGTGGACGGGAGAGTGGGCGGGAGAGTGGATGGGTGAGTGGGCGGGAGAGTGGACGGGTGAGTGGACGGGAGAGTGGACGGGAGAGTGGATGGGAGTGGTTGAGGGAGTGGATGGGAGAGTGGACGGGAGAGTGGATGGGAGAGTGGACGGGAGAGTGGGTGGGAGAGCGGGTGGGTGAGTGGGTGGGAGAGCGGACGGGTGAGTGGGTGGGTGAGCGGACGGGTGAGTGGACGGGTGAGTGGGTGGGAGTGGTTGAGGGAATGGATGGGTGAGTGGATGAGAGTGGACGGGAGAGCGGACGGGTGAGTGGACAGGGGAGTGGGTGGGAGAGTGGACGGTTGAGTTGGTGGGAGAGTGGACAGGTGAGTGGACGGGAGAGTGGGCAGGAGAGTGGATGGGAGTGGTTGAGGGAGTAGATGGGTGAGTGGATGAGAGTGGACGGGAGAGTGGGTGGGAGTGGTTGAGGCAGTGGATGGGTGAGTGGATGAGAGTGGACGGGAGAGCGGACGGGAGAGTGGGTGGGAGAGCGGGTCGGTGAGCGGGTGGGAGAGTGGACGGGAGAGTGGGTGGGAGAGCGGGTGGGTGAGCGGGTGGGAGAGTGGATGGGAGAGTGGACGGGAGAGTGGGTGGGAGAGTGGACATGAGAGTAGGTGGGTGAGACAGTGGAGGGGTGAATGTACGCATGGATAGACTGGGACTTTGAGACCAGCGACAAAGCTCACACTGACCTCTGCCTCCAGGTGACGCGGCTCTGTGACCTCTCGGTGGAAGGGGACTCGGTGACTTCCGTGGGCTGGTCTGAGCGGGTGAGTGCAGAGGGCTTGGCCCCCACCTGGGAGATCTGATAGGGCCCTTGACCATGTTGGGAGCCTTGGAAACCCACAGGGGCTATGTGTGGCCTGAGGTCGCCTGTGTGCAAGCATAGGTCTGTGTCCCCCACTGTCCCCGGCCTTGGTGTGGTCCTGGTGGAGGGAGTAACAGGGATGAGCAGGCACCGCCAGTCCCCCAGAAAGGATGGCAGGACCAGTGGGGAAACAACACCCCGGCTCCTTCCATGGGACCTGCCCACCTGGGACTCACTCCCCTGGAGCTCCAGTTTCCACTCAGGGTTGATGAAAACATCCCAGCAGCAGCTTTGAAGTATGTCATGGGGAGGGTCTGTGCCCCCTGCCCAGAGCTGCCCAGGGCTGCCCCTAGTGCTCGTAACTGCTCGCTGTGTCCAGCTGTACATTCACCCTCCCTCCATCCACTTGGATTTTCATGCGCCTCAAAGTCAGTTGCAGACAGCCACACGTGCTGCCCAGCTCCTGGGCATGTGTGGAAACTGGAGCTCGGTGTCTGCAGTTTCTCCTTCCCTCTGTGTGAAACGTCCCTGTGGGAAGGTCCACATACCCTGAGTCTTGGCTGGACTCTGACAAACCCAGGCGTCGCGTGCGTGCGGCGTGCCCGCCACCCCAGCATGTGCTGAGGGGGTTTAAGCTGCTTCTGAAGAGACGCGCATTCAGGAGTGTTTAGGGAAACCATCCCAGACCCCGGTGAGGAGAGAGCCTGGCGTGACCAAGTCCAAGCCGGGCACCGTCCCCGGGCCAGACCTGACGCTGGTGCTCTGCCCGTGCCTTCGCTCCTAGGGGAACCTGGTGGCGGTGGGCACACACAAGGGCTTTGTGCAAATCTGGGACGCGGCCGCAGGGAAGAAGCTGTCCATGTTGGAGGGCCACACGGCACGCGTCGGTGAGGTGCCCGGGTCCCATGGCTGGTGAGCTCCCCGAGGCCCCAGCTCCCCGAGGCCAGGAGAGGCTCACCCCTACTTCCGCCTGGCCTCCAGGGGCGCTGGCCTGGAACGCTGAGCAGCTGTCGTCCGGGAGCCGCGACCGCATGATCCTGCAGAGGGACATCCGCACCCCGCCCCTGCAGTCAGAGCGGCGGCTGCAGGGCCACCGGCAGGAGGTGTGCGGGCTCAAGTGGTCCACAGACCACCAGCTCCTTGCCTCAGGGGGCAACGACAACAAGGTACCCCTGCTCTGAGCCTGGACTTCCCCTTCCCCAGGAGCCGCTCCCCTCAGGCTGGCAGGAACGGCGAAGCCTGGGCTGGGGGCGGGCGCGGGGCCCACGCCACAGCCATCAGCAGGGCCCTGGGCTTGTCCTTCCTGCTTAGCCAGTCCTGCCCTGTGGCACAGGGTGACGAGGGTGTGCCCCCAGGGGTCCTTGAGGGAGCAGCAGGAGGGGTGGGGGTGGGGTACCAGGGCAGGTTATCACCCCTGTGAGGACCGGCCTATGGGACCCCAGGGCTGGGACAGCCCTGGCCTCACAGCCCCTGTCCCCCAGCTGCTGGTCTGGAATCACTCGAGCCTGAGCCCCGTGCAGCAGTACACGGAGCACCTGGCGGCCGTGAAGGCCATCGCCTGGTCCCCACATCAGCATGGGCTGCTGGCCTCGGGGGGCGGCACAGCCGACCGCTGCATCCGCTTCTGGAACACGCTGACAGGACAGCCGCTGCAGTGTATCGACACGGGCTCCCAAGTGTGCAATCTGGCCTGGTCCAAGCATGCCAACGAGCTGGTGAGCACGGGTGACCCGGCCTCCCACCAGGCCCAGGATGTGTGTCCTGCCGGCCCCTCGCCTGCCATCTGAGAGCGGCCTGTGGGGAGATGGGTCAGAGGCAATGAAGGGAGATGGACGAGGGAGGCTGGGCAGGGAGGCAGGGAATTGTCGGGGCGGGGGGTGGGGGAGGGAAGCAAGGCCCCTGGGCCCCATCAGGGCCTCACCTGGGGCAAGACTTGGAGCCTCTGGGCCCTCGTCGCAACCACACCTGGCAGCTCTGTGAGGAGCCGGGGAGCTCCCACAGCTGCTTCTGCTGAGAGGGGAGGCCCAGGACGAAGTGGGCTCTGTGGAGCACCCTGGCCTGCTTCAGCCTCTCCGGGCATGCGTCACCAGGAGAGTCTCAGGGATGACTTGCAGGCGGGGCAGAGGGGCTGTGGGCCCTGTGTGGGTCCTTGTTGGGCTCCAGCCTCTGGCGGTGGGTGGAGGGGTACACCTGTGGCCTTCACACCTCCCAGACGGACTCAGGAGGCAGAGCCACATCCCCGCATCGCCTGCTTCTCCCGGGCTGGCTGGCGGCTCCGAGCTCTCACGTGGGCTCGGGCGGGTACACAGGAGGCAGCAGGCACAGCGCCTGGCCTCGTTCCCCTACCGACCGCACGCCCCTCCACCCTCCAGGTGAGCACGCACGGCTACTCACAGAACCAGATCCTTGTCTGGAAGTACCCCTCCCTGACCCAGGTGGCCAAGCTGACTGGGCACTCCTACCGCGTGCTGTACCTGGTGAGTGCACGCCAGGCACTTCAAGGTGCCCCGGGATTCTGGACAAACTGCCGTGGCCGCCCCAGAGCACCTGTCCTGTGTTCTTAGGGAGGATGCTGTGCAGATGTGAAACCCCGCGGGAGCCAGCACCAGGGCTGGCTGTCGGGGCATCCGGTGCTGGTTGTATTGCCAGCGTTGGAATGGGCTTTACTGAACTCCCCAGCCCTGCAGGTGTTGGGCCCTGTCCTCCTGGAGGACCTCAGCCTCTTCATTTGTTTATTTTCCCCAAAAAGAGGGGTGAAGAGGAAAGCCAAAAATACCTCACACCTGACCACTCAGATGACCCCGTGGCCATCCTCGCAGTCACTGTGTGCATGTCACTGGAAGGGGGCCAGGAGGCGTCCTTGACCCCACGTGCCCTCACTGGCCAAGGTTTTGTTTCTTCCCTGAAAAACATGTTCTGTGCTTTCATCCCCACATCTGACAGTCCCTCATCTACTCAGAGTGGATGGCCCCACCTTGCAAGGGGGTGTCCTTTATGTTTTTGCAAAAATGCTCCAACCTTGGCCAGGTGCGATGGCTCACGCCTGTAATCCCTCCACTTCAGGAAGCCAGGGTGGGAGGATCGCTTCAGCCCAGGAGTTCAAGACCAGCCTGGGCAATGTAGCAAGACCCCATCTCTACAAAACATTTTTTTAAATGAGCCAGGTGTGGTGGTGTGCACCTGTAGTCCCAGCTACTCAGGAGGCTGAGATGGGAGGATCACCTGAGCCCAGGAGATCAAGGCTGCAGTGAGCCAGGATCGCCCCACTGCACACTCCAGCCTGGGTGACAGAGCCAGACCCTGTCTTAAAATTAAAAAGAAAAACAAAAAGGCTCCAACCTTGGTTTCTGCCTGTGGTGGCCCCGGCCTGCCCCTCCCTCCTGGTCCCAGAGTCTGGGCTCTGCCCATGCAACCTGGGTTGGGGGTCCCAGCCACCCCACACCTTGCTTCCCTCTCCTTCAGTCCCCCAGCACTGTCCTGAGGCACCTAGAGGCCCAGTGACATGGGCCTGCTTCCCTTCTGTCCACAGGCAATGTCCCCTGATGGGGAGGCCATCGTCACTGGTGCTGGAGACGAGACCCTGAGGTTCTGGAACGTCTTTAGCAAAACCCGTTCGACAAAGGTAAAGTGGGTCGGTATCAGCGCCACTCGCCCCCGCCCCAGCTTGTCCCAAGGTCGTCCCTGTCCCCACTGTGTCCTCTGGCGTACCCTCCCCTGGGTCCCCCCACCTCCGAGCTTCCCGTACCTCAAATTCCAGGTCATGTGTCAGGGGCAGTGTGGCAGGCCGAGGCTGGACCGGCACCTCCCAGCCCCTCAGGACTAAGCCCCACAGCCTCAGGTTCCCTCCAGGCAGCTTCTTCCCTGGGGTTGCAGCTCAGCGCGTCTCCCATCCCCATGTGTCTGCAGGAGTCTGTGTCTGTGCTCAACCTCTTCACCAGGATCCGGTAAACCTGCCGGGCAGGACTGCGCCACGCCAGCCATCGTCAGAGGACCCCAGCTCCTCAGCTTGCATGGACCCTGCCTTCCCAGCGCTTGTCCCCCGAGGAAGGCGGCCGGGCGGGCGGGGAGCTGGGCCTGGAGGATCCTGGAGTCTCATTAAATGCCTGATTGTGAACCATGTCCACCAGTATCTGGGGTGGGCACGTGGTCGGGGACCCTCAGCATCAGGAGCTCTGTCTCCCTTCCTAAAGGGCAAGAACCACATTGGACGGTCCCGGCTCAGACCGTCTGTACTCAGAGCAATGGACGCCCCCTGGGACCCTCACTGCCTCCATCGGTTCATCACCTGCCCACCGGCGCCACTTGCTCTTCCTGGAATCGCCCACGTCTGCACGGAACAGACCACCAGGCACCAGGGCTGATTGCTGGGGGCCTCAGACCCCCGGCTGCCCGCTCACGGCTGCAGGCCCACCATGTCAAACCCAAGACCAGACCCAAGGCCACACCAAGACATGGAGGCCTGGGCAGATGGCTCAGGGCCACTGGCGGAACCGGCCTGTGGATCCAGGAGACAGTCCCCGCCTGGGCTTCACGGTGTCCTTGCAGCCACCTCTGCTGTCACCGCTCGAAGTAGTAGCCTCTCTCTGGATGCATCTGTGTCACGGCCATCACCTGGCAGGCCGTGGGCTTCAGACAGGCTTGTGCCTCCTGGCTGAGCGCCACCCTCACACCGGAGGAGGACGTCTGCTCTGGACTCGTCACCCCAGGAGAACTGAACACGGGTCTGCTCACTGCCCTGGCTGGAGAGGAGCACAACAGATGCCACGTCTTCGTGCATTCTTCAACACGTGCCCTCACCGGGCCAGCGACCCCCTTCCCCGCGCAAGACTTGCATCCCCCGTGCCTGCTGGGTGGCTGGGTCCTGTGGAGGCCAGCGGCGGTGTGGCCCCCGCCCCTAGGCTGCCCGTGTCTTCGCCTGTCCTGTCCACCAGTGCCAGCGGCCGTGGGGAAGCCAAGGAGACCCAAGGGGTCCAGGAGGTGGGCGCCCTCCGTCCTTCCAGAAGCTTCCCGGGCTCCTCTGTTCCTCTGTCTCATGCTCCCAGGCCGCACAGCAGGCGGGGAGGGAGGCAAGGCTGGGAAGTGGGGCCTGAGCTGAGCACTGCCTGCCCCCTGCCCCTTCCCATTTCATTGGTGGAGACGTGGAGAGGGTGGGGCGGGCTGGAGTCCGAGGGTCCCACCTGCCACCCTGCTGTGCTTGGGAACCCCCACTCCCCACATCCCAATAGCCTGGTGTCCCCAGTGGGGTTGGTGTGCATGTGTACATATGTATTTGTGACTTTTCTTTGGATTTGTTTTGTGTTTTTGTTGAGCAGTCCTGGAAATGTTTGAGGCTAGACGGGGAGGGGCCGGGACCCACCCACTGCTCCTGGGGGACGGGGTCCTGGTTTTAAAGCCCCGTCATTTCAGGCGGGTCAATCTTCCACATTCGCTGGAGAGTCTCCCCACCTCTGTCCGGGCAGATGCAGACTCCTCTCCGCCCGCCCACGCAGGGGGAGCCGGTGCACGTGGCAATGTGGATTTTCCGTGGTCAAGGTCTTACTGTTTCAGGTTTTTTAAATAGGAAAACGAACCCTGCCTTCGCCTGTGCCCGCCTTGCCCACAGCGGCCCCTGCAGTTGCCAAAGAGCCGCCTTGTCACTGTGGGCCTCAGGGCTTGGCCGGCTCAGGGCACAGCCCATGTGGGCCTCCAAGGCTCCTCCTGGGACCGGGAGCCGCCGCAGGGCCAGAGGAACGGTGCGAGATTTGTGTTGGGGCTGGTTCTGCCCATGCTGGGGTGCGGGGGACCTCTCAGGACAGGTCAGCCGTCTTTCTCATGTGATGCAGTCACGCTGTCATTAAACACGTGGATTCATGTGTGGCCGGGCTGGCTGGCTCTAGGTCCCGGCTGGGGTGGGGTCACACGGTCCTGCTCTAGAGCCCCCATCTGGTCCTGGAGCTGCAGAAGCAACGTCGGAGGGGCTTCCCAGCCCCGCATTTCACAGATGGGGAACTCAGCCCTGGAAGGCCGCAGAGACCCCTCCCGGCCTGGTCTGCCGGGGCACCGGCCACAGTCCGCGGGGCCAAGGACTGGATTCCAGGCGAGTCCCTGCGCTCCAGCCCGACGGCCCTGTTCCCGGGAGGAGGTGCTCGCCAGACCCCATCAGGGAGGGAGGGTGGGCGCTGCAGGGCTGAGCTCACCCCTAGGGCTGGCCAGACCAGGAGGGACAGAGCAAGTGGGGTGAAGGCCGTGGTGGGAGGGGCCCATGATGACGGGCCAGGGCTTGTGTGGAAATGGGGGCTTTAGTTCCCCATGGCCCAGGACAGCCCAGAAGGGGTGGAGGGGCCCCAGGGGAGTGTCCGTCAGGCCTTGCGGGGCACAGGGGCCGCTCAGCAGCGCTGGGGCAAGTGCCTCTGCTGTCAACTCCAGCTGACAGACCAAGGCCAGTGGGGCCATCACTTCCTGGGGCAACCCTGGCAGTGGCTGGGAGATGCCTGGATGGAGCGGGAGGCTGACCAAGGGCCCCGCAGGGCGGTTTGTGACTTTTCTGTTGATCCTGGAACGTAGCTGGTGCAGTGAGAGGGAAAGAATTGAAAAACTCAGGCTGCTGCAGGTTCTGCAATGAGGTGCAGGAGGCAGGAGCCTGGCCCAGGGGATGCTGGTGCCTCCCCGGGGTCTGGGAGGAGAACAGGAGGAATGGCTGGGAAGTGGTTGGGGGAGCCAGGAGGCCTGGGGGCCAGGGGCTGCAGGGGAGGCTGTAGGGGGTGCCTGGCAGCCAGGAGGCCCCAGGTGGTTTTGAGGCTCGCTCTTGTACGGTGCCTGAGAAGACGGTGAAGGAGCCAGGGCAGGTCCCCTCCTGGGCATTGGAGATGATGAAACCGAGCAGACCTGGCCCATGTGGAGCTGGCCTGGGGGGCACAGCCCAGAGACAGAGGAACTTACGAGGAAGGGAAGCGGTGGCGTCACAAGGGTGCGGAAGGGGCCCTGGGAAAGGGCGACCTTGGATCAGGGGCTCACCGCAAGCCTAGCATTTCAGCCAGGGCTCGAGGCAGGGACACCTGAGTGCGAGGCAGAGGGCACCGCCATGCAAAGGCCCTGGGGCAGGACGGCATCTGTCCTGCAGGAGGAACAGAGTGAGGAGAGGAGGGCAGGGCCTTGTGGGCCTCAGGGAGGACTTTGGCACTTACCCCAAGGGAGTGGGGCCCCTGGGTGCCTGTCCAGATGGGAAAGGCAGGGTCGGCTCTGTGGGGACCCGACGCAGGGGCAGGGGAAGCCGAGACCAGGGTGCAAGCTCTGCCCCCACCCAAGCCGGATTCTACCCGCGGCCAGGCCCAGCCAGGAGGCAAGGCAGGAGGTTTCTGGATGTTTGTTGGGTTTTGGTTTTGTTGTTTTTTTTATTGTGGTAAAATACAAAATCTACCATCTTACAGTGAGGTGGCGTTCAGTACCTTCACCACGCCGTGCAGCCACCACCTCTGATTCCAGAACATTCTCATCACCCAGAAGGCAGTCCTGTCCCCGTTACATCACCTCGTCACCCCCAGATCCCCCTCCCCAATTCCAGCACCCACGAACCCTCTGCCTGCCTCTGTGGACCAGCCTGTCCTGGACATTCGCAGAAGTGGGACCACAGCATGCCCTTCTGGGTCTGGCGTCTCTGAGCGTGACAGCCTCAAGGTGCGTCCACACTGTGGCCTGGGTCAGAGCTTCGCACCTCCTGGTGGCTGAATCTCATTCCAGCACGTGGCTGGCCACGCTGTGCTGGTCCCCTCACCCTCACTGGGTGTTCGGTGTTCTCCGCCTCGGGTTGTCACAAATTGTGCTGCTGTGAGGCCCCGTGTGCGGGTCTCATCCTGGGTGTATTTTACAAATGGACTGGGTGTGAGCGGGTGAGGAGAGAGGAGCTGGGGTGCCAGGTGCCTGCGCCTGTGACTGGGTACCGCCTCCTGCGATCGAAGGTGCAAGGGGAAGACAGAAGCCCCTCAAGGGGGTGTGGAGATGGAGAGGCCAGGCCCCAGGTCGGGGGTGCGTAGAGCTGGGGCTCACAGCCACGGACCCCACCTGGCAGTGGCCCTGGCCCTGCCCACCCACACTGTGTCACCCCCCGTTGTTAAATACTCAGAAGGACTCTCCAGCCCTCCCCTCCCTTGAGGCCACCTCACCCCGCTGCTGGGAGGAGGGAGCGGTCAGCGCTGTTGCCGGAACACTGGGTGGCCTTTATGCTGTCAACAGTGGCCTCGGAGGCCTTCCTGGCAGGAGCCCCAGGGACCCAGGCAGACATGCAAACCCTGAGGCAAGAGGCTGCCCGGCCCTATGTCCCCTTGGGGACCCTCGAGGCCAGCTTCCCAGCACCCCTCTACAGGTGAGCCCCTCCCTCCCTGGGTGTCAGGTCACATGGGGTTTGGTTTGGGGTCTTGCATGTGTCACTCATTATTCCTAAAAGGCTCACATGTGTGACGTCCCCTCCAGCTCTTCCTGTTCCCCTCCAGCCTGTGGCCGCTCACTGTGGGGGCCATAGACCTGAAGACAGGCGGAGAACAAATGTGTCTGTAGCCATTTCCAAGGGCTGCAAACGCACTGGGAGCTTCGGCCGCAGAAATATCCACCCTCTGAAATCCAGGCGTGTGCGGGCCTGGGCCCTTCTGTGGCTGAGGGCGTCTGTCCCACGCCTCTCACAGCCCGTGGTGGCTCTGGGCAACCCCAGGCACTCCTTGGCCCCCAGTCTCTGCTTCTGTCTTCACCCGGCCTTCCTGTCTGCATCCAAGTTTCCTTCTCCTTATAAGGGCGTCAGGCACTGGATTCGGGGCCATCCTAACACGGGGTGACCTCATCTTAGCTGCACCTGCTAAAACCATTTCCAAACAAGGCCATGTCCTGAGGCTCTGAGCAGATGCAATTTTGGAGGTATGCAAGTGACCTCAATACAGTGTCTATTAGCAATTGTTTAAACAATTACAGAATACTATGCAGCCATGAAAAAGAAGAGTGAAAGTGCTTTGCTCTATTTCCAAGGAAAGAAATTAAGCCAAGATGGTGGCCGGGCATGGTGGCCCACTGTGATCCCAGCACTTTGGGAGGCTGAGACAGGAGTTCAAGACCAGCCTGAGCAACATAGTGAGACCAGCTTTTTGTTTATTTTTCTGAGACAGAGTCGCACTCTGTTGCCCAGGCTAGGGTGCAGTGGCACAATCTTGGCTCACTGCAACCTCCGTCTCCGAGGTTCAAGGATTCTCCTGTCTCAAGCCTCCTGAGTAGCTGGGAGTACAGGTGTGTGCCACCATGCCCAGCTCAGTTTTGTTTGGTTTTTTTTTTTTTTTTTTTTTTTTTTAGGAAACGGAGTCTTGCTGTGTCACCCAGGCTGGGGTGCAGTGGCCGGACCTCCGCTCACTGCAAGCTCCGCCTCCCGGGTTTACGCCATTCTCCTGCCTCAGCCTCCCGAGTAGCTGGGACTACAGGCGCCCGCCACCTTGCCCGGCTAGGTTTTTGTATTTTTTAGTAGAGACGGGGTTTCACCGTGTTAGCCAGGATGGTCTCGATCTGCTGACCTCGTGATCCGCCCATCTTGGCCTCCCAAAGTGCTGGGATGACAGGCTTGAGCCACCGTGCCCGGCCTCAGTTTTGTATTTTTTTTTTGTACGGAGTCTCGCTCTTGTTGCCAGGCTGGAGTCCAGTGGTGCACTCTTGGCTTACTGCAGCCTCTGACTCCCTGCTTCAAGCCTTTCTCCTGCCTCAGCCTCCCAAGTAGCTGGGATTATAGGCATGTGCCACCATGCCTGGCTAATTTTTGTATTTTTAGTAAAGACGGGGTTTCACCATGTTGGCCAGGATGGTCTCGATCTTCTGACCTCATGATCTGCCCACCTCGGCCTCCCAAAGTGCTGGGATTACAGGCGTAAGTCACTGCGCCCAGCTGTGAGACCCCATCTCTATAAAAAAATTAAAAAATCAGCCAGGCTGCCAGGTGCAGTGACTCACGCCTGTAATTCCAGTACTTTTGGAGGCCGAGGCAGGCGGATCACCTGTCAGGAGTTCAAGACCAGCCTGACCACCATGGTGAAACCCCCATCTCTACTAAAAATACAAAATTAGCTGGGCATGGTGGCTCATGCCTGTAATCCCAGCTACTCAGGAGGTTGAAGCAGAAGAATCGCTTGAACCTGGGTGGCAGAGGTTGCAGTGAGCTGAGATGGCACCATTGCACTCCAGCCTGGACAAGAGCGAAACTCTATCCCCCCCCCCCCAAAAAAAAAAGGCTGGGCACACTGGCTCACAGCTGTAATCCTTGCACTTTGGGAGGCCGAGGTTGGTGGATCACAACTTCAGGAGTTTAAGATCAGCCTGGCCAAGATGGGGAAACCCCATCTCTACTAAAAATACCAAAAAAAAATCTGGGCGTGGTGGCAGATGTCTGCAATGCCAGCTACTCAGGAGGCTGAGGCAAGAGAATCGCTTGAACCCAGGAGGCGGAGGTTGTAGTGAGCCAAGATCGCACCACTGCACTCCAGCCTGGGTGACGAGCAAGATTCTATCTGAAAAAAAAAAAAAAATCAACCAGGCATGGTGGCATGTGCCTGTAATGCTAGCTACTTGGGCGGCTGAGGTGGGAGGATCGCTTGCACCCAGGAGGTCAAGGCTGCAGTGAGCCGAAATCGTGCCACTGCACTCCAGCCTAGGCGACGGAGCAAGACTCTGTCTCAAAAAAAAAAAAAAAAAAGGGTCTCACTCGGTTGCCCAGGCTGGAGTGCAGTGGCGTGATCTCGGCTCACTGCAACCTCTGCCTCCTGGGTTCAAGTGATTCTCCTGCCTCAGCCTCCCCAGTAGCTGGGATGACAGGCACCTGCCACCACACCCGGCTAAGTTTTGTATTTTTAGTAGAGATGAGGTTTCACCATGTTGGCCAGGCTGGTCTCAAACTCCTGACCTTGTGATCCGCCTGCCTCAGCCTCCCACAGTGCTGGGATTACAGGCGTGAGCCACCGCGCTGGGTGCGAGACCCTATTTCTATTTAAAAAAAAAAAAAAAAAAAAAAAAAGATGCGGTGGACAGGCTCCTGGAAGTGTGTAATAATGGAGGTGGGGGCTGGGCGCGGTGGCTCAAGCCCGTAATCCCAGCACTTTGGGAGGCCGAGACGGGCGGATCACGAGGTCAGGAGATCGAGACCATCCTGGCTAACACTGTGAAACCCCGTCTCTAATAAAAAATACAAAAAACTAGCCAGGCAAGGTGGCGGGCGCCTGTAGTCCCAGCTACTCGAGAGGCTGAGGCAGGAGAATGGCATAAACCCGGGAGGGCGGAGCTTGCAGTGAGCTGAGATCCGGCCACTGCACTCCAGCCCGGGCGACAGAGCGAGACTCCGTCTCAAAAAATAAATAAATAATGGAGGTGGGTGTACGTACCACCTGGTCCTGGAAGGAAACACCAGAAAGTAGTGAGTGGCAGGCGGGTACAGGGCCAACAGCAGTGGTGAGGGGGCTCATTTCTCATCAGATATTATTCTGTGCTGTTTTAATTACTTTTTGTCGGTTTGTTTTGAGACGGAGTCTCTTACCCAGGCTGGAGTGCAGTGGCGCGATCTCGGCTCACTGCAACCTCCGCCTCCCAGGTTCAAGTGATTCTCCTGCCTCAGCTTCCCGAGTAGCTGGGACCACAGGTGTCCATCACCACTCCTGGCTAATTTTTGTATTTCTAGTAGAGATGAGGTTTCACCATGTTGGCCAAGCTGGTCTCGAACTCCTGGGCTCAGGTGATCCACCCGCTTCAGCCTCCCAAAGTGCTGGGATGACAGGCGTGAGCCACTGCGTCCGGCCAATTTTGTGCTGTTTTAATTGCGTTTTAAAAGCTACACGTGTTTTGCAATTCATTTCAAAAGGGCGAGGTTCCCCAGATCTTGAAACTGCCTTTCTAGTGGAAAAGCCGAGTCCATGTGGTATCCCTCAAACAGGCTCCGTAACTGGCCAGGCTGCTCCCATGTTCTGTGGGCACCTGGGAGTCTAGTCAGGATTCAAGCCGAGTAGCTGCCATGAGACCTGGAACCAACCGGGCTTTCCCTGCAGGGCCCAGATGAGATCGTTCTGAGCCCTGCCAGACTATCTTGGGGCCAACAACCTTGTTCTCTGGGGTGACTTCCTTGGGACATATTCCCAAGAGCACGGTCAAAGCATAAAACATCTTTGAGTCTTTTTTCTTTTTGTGTTTGAGACAGTCTCGCTCTGTCGTCAGGCTGGAGTGGAGTAGCATGATCTCAGCTCACTGCAACCTCCACTTCCCAGATTCAAGTGATTCTCCTGCCTCAGCCTCCCGAGTAGCTGGGATGGCAGGCACCCCCAACCACGCCTGGCTAATTTTCGTATTTTTAGTAGAGATGGGGTTTTGCCATCCTGGCCAGGCTGGTCTTGAACTCTTGACCTCAAGTGATCCACCTGCCTCAGCCTCCCAAAGTGCTGGGTTTACAGGTGTGAGCCACACACCTGGCCTAGTGTGTCCCCCAGTCCTCCCTGGGCCATGGCTCAGTGCCAGCCCCAGATCACTTCTTCCTGGTGTACCTCTAGGCCAGGAGGGGGCTTCCCAAAGGAAGGGACTTGCAGGTCTTGAAGGCTGGACAAGGACTATAGGAACCCAGGAGTAGCCAGGGCCCTGGTCCTCTTCCCCTCCCTCTTCTCCAGGCAAGAAAAGCTCAGAACAGAAAGGTTTAATGCTGACTTGGGTGCCTGGGGTGGGACGTGTGGGGAGAGGGGGAGTCAGCCTCTCTCCTCTGCCACCCACTCTGGGGTGGGGGATCCAGGGCTGAAGGACAGACACCAAGTGGCGAGGGAGGAAGGCCCCACGCCGTGGGCCAGGCCTCTACATCCTCCACCCTGGCAGACATCACAAACGGGTCAGAGCACTCGCTGTAGAGACGAGCTCAGTCTCTGCCCCCTGCCCACTCTCAGCGATGACTACCTGTCCCTGGAGGGTCCCCCCTGGCCACTGGCCATCAGGCAGGCCTCACGCTGGAAGTACACACCCGTGGGACGCGATGCAGCTGGCCAGCTGTGGTACACAGGCCTGACCAACTTGGACACCCGGGAAGCCTGGTACAACCTGCCGCTGGACCCGGCCATCCCCTTCCACAAGGCCTACAACGGCTGGCATGGCTGCTACCAACACCGCGAGCACAGCATGCCGTCGCGTGAGTGCCTGCCCTCCCCGCCCTGGGCACCGGGCCTGCTGGAGGGGGACAGAAATGACCGCCAGCCCCCACCCCACTGCAGCCTACACCCAGCACCTGCGGGAGACCGCCTGGCACGACCCCATCACCCCTGCCCAGTACCAGGTCCCCAGCACCCGGTGGGGGAGCGCGCTGTGGAAAGACAGGCCGATCTGGGGCAAGGAATATGGTGAGGTCAAGTGCGGGGCAGGTCCCCGGGAAGCCTGGGGGACGAGGCCACCTAGGCCAGGGTGAAACCACCAGGGAGGTCTGGGAACCCCTTGCTGGCCAATGGCGAGGAGGTGGGGGCAAAGGGTGACCCGGGTCCCATCTACAGTGATCAACAGGAACCGGTACAGGGTGGAGCCGCTGTGGAGGGCATCAGACTACGTGCCCTCCCTGTCGGCGCCCCAGCGCCCGCCTGGCACCACCCAGAACTACCGGGAGTGCGGTCTGGAGCCATACTGCCCCTCCACCTGCCAGCGGCCCCTGCCTTCCTCCACGCCCCGATAAACGCATGCTGCCACGACGCACCCACTGTCTTTCTGCACCCAGATGAGGGGGCACTAACCTCGTCCCAGGAGACCAGAGGCTCGGGACAGAGGCAGATGGTGGGCTCACTGGCCGCCCACAACTAGGGCAGGACTGCGATGCCCTGCCCAGGGCCCCCCCAGGCAGCAGGAGCCAGGCCGCCGTCATCTCTTTATTTGCTGCCAGCAGAGTCCACCAAGCCTACTGGGCAGTCCTGCTGCCCACCACCCCGTGACGGGGCCTCCTCTAGGTTCCAGCCGTCCTGATGGGGCCCTGGCAGCATCTGGAGACCCCCAGGCCAGAGGTGTTTGTTCCCCCAGATCCTTCTGGGATTCCTTCCTGCTGAGAGGGGCACCCCAAATCCTCCAGAGGGCTGGGCTGGATTAGAGAATGGGGCACCCTCAAAGCCCAGGGGTCTCTGCAAGCCCCTGGATTCACAAGGCCCTGGCGGGCATCCCTGCTGTCCTCACCCGACCCCATGGCCGGGAGCTGGGCGAGGATGGAGGGTGGGGGTCCAGAGAAGAACGAGGGGCAGTGGGGGCTTCTCCTCTGGGCCCTGGGGGGTGTCCCCGTGCATCCCCGCGGTTCCCTTGCACAGGTGCAGGAGATCATGAGGAATCAGGGCCGGGCATCAGGGTGCCCTGCAAGGGAGGAGTGGAAATGGCATTAGGGAGGGTGGAGTGCAGCGCATGCCGCCCCCACCCCCACCCTGGTGTGGTCAGTCTCTGGGGAGGGAAGGGTGCGCCGGGACTCACAGCGACGCAGGCGGATGGGCCACAGCAGGAGGCTGCAGAGACACAGGGCAGCGGCCACGCCCACGCCGCCCGTCACAGCCACCATCGCCCAGTGGTAGAAGCTCACGCAGGCCCTGCAGCAGAGCTCCGAGCTGTGGGAGGAGGGGGGGGCTGAGTAGGCACCGCGAGGACCCCCCCCCCAAGCTGAACCTGTTCCCCTCCTCCCACCCGAGGGCGGCTCCTTCCTGTCCGAGCCAGGAGCTGGGGTCCCCGCAACTCCCTCCCTCCTGTCCCACACCCAGCAGTTCGGCCAGTCCTGTCGGCCCTGCCTCCAGCGTCCATCCCGAATCCACCACGTCTCCCCGTCCCTGTCTCCCCACGTCCAGCTCCAGCACGGCCCACCTGCACCCGCCCAGTCCCCTGCGCCCTGGTCCCAGGCTCCACCCTCTCCCCCACCAGCTGTCCTCCCGGGAGCAGCCACCACAGGGCGTCTTTGAGCGCCTGGGTCAGGGCCTGTCCCTCCTCTGCCCACAGATCTCCATGGCTCTCACTGTCCTCGGGGTCAAAGCCCAAGTCCTCCCCATGGCCCACCAGGCCCTGCACGACCTGCCCCGTCCCCTCCTCCCTCTGCTCCAGCCACACGGGCCTCCTCCCCGTTCCTCCAACACGCCAGCTGTGGTCCTGCCCAGGGCTTTGGCCTGGAACGCTCTGGCATCCTGCAGGTGTCAGGTCCATGTCACCTCCTCCAAGAAGCCCTCCCTGGCTGGCCAGGCTTCTCTGAGCGTTCACCTTTACACACCACCCACGCCAGTCCCGACCACACGTTCACCTGTGGCTATTCACATGGCTGGCTCTGCCCCAGGCCCTGAGCCTCTACAGGCGTGAATGCTGTGATGCCGTGGTCTAGAACCATCCGTGTCTGAACCCTGAGTTCTATGGGTCTGGTTTACACAAACTCGGGGCTCCCTTCCAGCTGGGTCCACCCCCGATATATTTCTGTACAGTGTTTTCAGCACTGCACACACAGACCTAGCATTTGTTGAATGAATACATGAAGTGCTCAGTGGAAGAAACGAGAGGTCTCCCCGGTCTATGACTCCCATTGGGGCGGGTGTCTTTGGTCCACAGCTGGATGCCAGACCCAGAACTGCTGGGCACACAGCAGGTGCTCAATACCCTCTTACTGAACAAAAGAATGAAGGAACAGCGGCACTCACGGGCAAGGATGCAGGCTCTGGATGGCCATGACTGCCAGTCCGTTGGCCACCTTATCCGAGAAGCTCATGGAGCCGTACACGAACGCTCCGCTGTTCTGTGGAGACACAGGCAAGGTGGTCAGCGTGCATCCCGAGATCTAGGCCCCGGCCTCCCCAGCCCCAGCCCGGCTTCCAGCCCTACCGTGTGGGGACCGATGAGGTCAGCCGTCATGGCCAGCGAGGTGACGAGGATGGTGGCACAGCCAGCACCCAGCAGCACAGCCGCTGCGTATACAGCCACACCCAGCCCCTCCGCCAGCGCCACCCAGGCGGCAAAAGCCAGGATCACCAGGAGGCCCAAGAAGTAGGTCATCTGTAGGGACAGCCCCGGGGTCAGGCCAATACCACTGGGTGGCCCCAAGCCTGGTGCTGGCCCTCTCTGGTCTTCAATCTGCCACCCCTACCTCCAACCCCAGCAAACAGGGGGCATGAGCTGGATGGCCCCTCAGGAGCCTGGGCACTAGCCCTAGACAAGTCTGAGGCTCGGCAGACCCTCCACGCTGGAGCTGTGCTTTCGGTCCACGCCGCAGCGGCTGCAGACACCTGGCTAATCTGCCTAAAGGCAGGTCAGTTACAACGAAAGCAAATGACAGACTCGGCTCAGTCCCCACGGCCACATTTCACGCCTTCAGTAGCTGCACAGGGTGGACAGAAAGCACCAGAGCTCTGCAGCTGCGAGAGTATGAACCTGAGACACGCAGAAGCCAGGGTCCCAGAATTCCTCGTTCCCAGATCTGGGGCTGCTTTTTTTTTTTGAGATGGAGTCTCACTCTGTCGCCCAGACTGGAGCGCAGTGGCCAGATCTCAACTCACTGCAAGCTCCGCCTCCCGGGTTCACGCCATTCTCCTGCCTCAGCCTCCTGAGTAGCTGGGACTACAGGCGCCCGCCACCACGCCCAGCTAATTTTTTGTATTTTCGGTAGAGATGGGGTTTCACTGTGTTAGCCAGGATGCTCTCGATCTCCTGACCTCGTGATCCGCCCGCCTTGGCCTCCCAAAGTGCTGGGATCACAGGCATGAGCCACCACGCCCGGCCTAGATCCAGGGCTTCTACAAGGCGGGAACTCGGAGGCCTGGAAGCATCCAAGGCTGGAACCCAGAGTGGGTGGGATCTCGGCTGCAGGGCACCCCGTCCTCCGCCCCGGTCCCTGTGCACTCACGTTCCGCCCAATTCTCTTGTTGATGGGCTTCATGAGGAAGGAGGAGAAGAAGCCACTGAGGTACATCACCAGGGGAATGGTCGCGATGAACTTCTGCGGGGGCAGAGCCAGGCACAGCGTGTCAGTCATGGCTCGCTAGGCTGGGGCCGTCCCATCCCAGCGTCCCCACCCCAACCCGCTCACCTTGGGTAGGTGGAGGGAGTAGGTGAGGTACATGGCCATGTAGGTCTGGGACAGGTTCACAATGAGCCTGGTAGTCATGTACAGCATGCCCACCTGTGGGCAGACAGACAGAGGGACTGCCAGGGATCAGGAGGGCCTTCTCCACTCCCACCAGCAGGGGGCACCAGGGCCAGGGTGGGCGCGCCCTGCAGCTGGCATTTGATCCACTGGTAGTGACTGCCCAGTGGGGTGGGCCGGGGAGAGGAAGCGGCGCTTGATGAGTGATGTCTGCCCCGGATGTCTGGACGCAGCTGCCCCGCTCAGCAAAGGCCCGGTGGGTGGGAGAGGAGGTCCACGCCAGCCCCGCCGTCCCCAGCACGCACCTGGTAGAAAGCCGGCTCCCGGAGCCAGTGCTTCCAGAGCAGCAGGGGCTGGGTGACAGCGGGGGCCAACAGGGGGGTGTGCTCGCCCGGCTCCTCCACGTGCGGCCGTTGCCTCTCCCGGGTGCCCAGGTGGAACAGCAGTGAGAACACAGCGCCGACACCCACCACCAGCAGGGACAGGTTCTGGGGACCCGGCGGAAGCGGTCAGTGGCGGCTGGCCCAGCCCCTATCCCTGGCTTGAGGACTTCAGGCGACCCACCCGAGCTCCAGCTCACCCGGAACATAGGCACGTCCTGGCCCCCCAGCTGGTTGCTGATGTCGATGTCCTGGGCGGGCTCCACCCGTGACGAGCCCTGCAGGTGCAGCAGGAGCCAGGCGGCGCCATAGACGGTGATGTTGGCCACCACAGTGAATGCGTACCTGGCGGGCAGGCGGGCAGGGACTCAACGAGACGCCAGGACCCCGGGCCACTTCCTCCCCGCGTGGCCGCACCGTCAGAGCAGCCTGGGGAACCCCTGACTGATGGGTGATTCTAGCCACTGTTACACTGCGGCCTCCAGGAAGCCCGTGCTGGCCTCTGTTTCCCCAGCCTGCACATTATCTAACGCAGGACAGCTGTGACCCGCAACTCCCCGCTTCGTGCCTAGGACCAGGGTGCAGTGACTCGGCCAAGCAGAGTCCACGCTGAAACCCAAAAGTCTGAGAACCCAGAGACTCAGAAGCCGAAATTCGAGAATTCTTCTTCCCCAGATGCTGGGCGGCTACAGGGTGAGGGCTCCCTGGTCTAGAAGCATCCAGGCCGGCCCCTGCCCGCAGCCCGGCCAGGCACGGAGCCCCCCAGGGGGGCCTCGGAATCCCACCACGAATCAATCTCTCTTTCTGAAAGTGGGAACCATGTCACCTCCAGAGGCCACGTGAGCACAGCAGGAGGTCAGCTGGCAAAGCAATGGCACGTAGGAAGTGCCTGGGGTCTGGCCCCGGTCAGCTGGGGCCCTCAGGGGCCCTGGGCATTGGGCAACCCGTGTCGTTAGCGCCTGCACCTGTCTCATGGCCATAATGGGGAACTCAGATCTGGGGGTGGGGAGGAGGCCAGAGTGGGCGGAGCTGGTGATGCACGGTCAGACGTGGAGACAGCGAGCTCCCCAACACAGAGGCGCTGTGTGGATCCTAGCTTTGGGCACCAGCTGGGGCCGAGCCCTCCTCTGGAGTACTTGGGAGAGAACAGTTCCCACCTCCCACCTCACAAGGAGGGTTAAGGAAGTTGAGATTCATGTTAAGGGCCTAGAACTATGCCAGGCACACAGCAGGTGCGCAATACGTCATCCTCATAACCAGAAGAACCTCTTCCTGTGCCTCTAGCAAGTGAGTGGATAAGCCGGGCACCCGCCGCACCCAGGTGTAACAGAAAGAATTCTTTTTTTTTTTTTGACGGAGTCTCGCTCTGTCGCCCAGGCTGGAGTGCAGTGGCCAGATCTCAGCTCACTGTAAGCTCCACCTCCCAGGTTCAGGCCATTCTCCTGCCTCAGCCTCCCGAGTAGCTGGGACTACAGGTGCCCGCCACCTCGCCTGGCTAATTTTTTGTATTTTGCGTAGAGACGGGGTTTCACCATGTTAGCCAGGATGGTCTCGATCTCCTGACCTCGAGATCCACCCGCCTCGGCTTCCCAAAGTGCTGGGATTACAGGCGTGAACCACCGCGTCCGGCCCACAGAAAGAATTCTAAGGCAGCCCCAGAGAGGCCTGCCTGTCCCATCCCCTCCTCGTGGCAGCAGGAGCTATAAGTCCGCCATGGACGTTACTCCCAGGATGTAGCCAGGGCTAAGTGGCGTTCTATGGCAGAGGGAAAGGGACTTTGCAAATGTGTTCTAACCGAGGACCTTGGTCAGCTCAGACGCATCCACAGGGAGATTATTGGTCAGACGCGGTGGCTCACGCCTGTCATCCCAGCACTTTGGGAGGCCGAGGCGGGCAGATCACTGAGGTCAGGAGTTCGAGAACAGCCTGGCCAACATGGTGAAATCCCATCTCTACTAAAAATACAAAAATTAGCCGGGTGTGGTGGCGGGCACCTGAAGTCCCAGCTATTTGGGAGGCTGAGGCAGGAGAATCGCTTGAACCCGGGAGGCAGAGATTGCAGTGAGCTGAGATCGCGCCACTGCACTCCAGCCTGGGTGACAGAGTGAGACTCTTACCTCAAACAAAAACAAAAACAAAAGGCCGGGCACAGTAGCTCACGCCTGTAATCCCAGCACTTTGGGAGGCCAAGGCAGGCAGATCACCTGAGGTCAGGAGTTTGAGACCAGCCTGGCCAACATGGTACACGGGGAAACTCCGTGTCTATTAAAAATACAAAGAAAAAAAAAATTAGCCGAGATCGTACCACTGCACTCCAGCCTGGCTGACAGAGCGAGATTCTCTCGAGGGAGACTACCGTGGGTGGGCCTGGCCAAATCAGGCCATCCTTTGGGAGAGAGGACTTAGGACTTCTTGGGATCAGAGAGTCCCCCTGCTGGCCTCAGAAGCAGCAGCCGGCCACCATGATCTGCGCAGGTGCAAGACGGCAAATTCCGCCACCAACCACGTGCGCACAGAGGAGGGACCGCCCCCAGCCTTCCCTAAGACCCTAACCCTGGGCAACCCCTTGAATGCAGGCTCGACAGACCCTGAAGCACAACACCCCTCTCCCCCCAGCTCAGCCATGGAGACTCCTGACCCCCAAAAACTGTGACAGGAGAAATGTGTGATGGCCGAGTGTAGTGGCTCACGCCTGTAATCCCAGCACTTTGGGAGGCCAAGGCAGGAGGATCGCTTGAGCCCAAGAGTTCAAGACCAGCCTGGGCAATATAGTGAGACCCCATCTCTACAAAACCTTTAAAAAACAGCTGGGTGTGGTGGCATACTCCTGTAGTCCCAGCCACTCAGGAGGCTGAGGCAGGAGGATCACTTGAGCCCAGGAGGTGGAGGCTGCAGTGAGCCGAGATCACACCACTGCACTCCAGCCTGGGCAACAGAGTGAGACCCCTCTCTCCAAAAAATAAACATAAAAGACTGCCTGGTCTCGAGCTGCTGAGTCTGTGGCCACTCGTTACATGACCCCACTGACTGATACGCTGCGCCAGGGCCCACCCTGCCCACGGGGGAGGGTGCCCAGGCTCCCACCTGAGTGCTGTGAGCTCCACCTTCTCATGGTCGTTGGTGACAAGCTCCGGGATGAGGCTGAGGTGGGAGATCTGCGTGGAGGCCCAGCCGAACTGGAAGATCACGATGAACGGGCCATAGTAGAGGAGGGCGGCCCACTCAGGCGTGGCCACCCCGCAGCCCAGGCAGGGGCTGAAGATGAAGGGGAAGGACAGCAGGACGCAGACGGTGCCTGTGGACAGGTGGGGTGGTCAGTCCTGGGGCCGTCCCGCACCAGCCAGGGCTCCCGAGGTGGGGACACGGAGGGAGAGAAGGAAACCGAGGCGCAGACGGAGACGCCCCCCTCCATGCACAGTCACGCAGGAGCGAGGGTCTGCAACCGGGGTCCCCCAGGCTTATGGCCGCAGGAGTGAGGGTCTGCAGCCAGGGTCCCCCAGGCTTATGGCCCTGGTGACAAAAGGGGAATCTGACACCAGGTACCTGGGCTCAGCCTGTAAGTCAGAAGAACCCGGGCGCAGGGGGTCCCCCGGAAACCTGCCCCCCACAGGTGCCCCGGTTACAGCCACAGCCTCCCCCGGCTCCTCCCCCTTGGCCACTATCAAGCCTCCCATGGGGCCTCGGGGAGCGGGAGGCCCAGCTAGGGCTGGGCGGGGCTGGGCTGGACCCTGCCCTCCTGGAGCTCCGCTGTCCCCGTCAGCTCCTCAGGTGACCACTCCCTATAACGCTGTGGCATCCAGGCCTCCAGCGACATTCTGGAAATAGCAGCTGCCCCCAACCCAAAAGCTGCTGTGCCAAGCCCTGGCTCTTCACAGCCTCAGAAAAAACCCCTAAGATACCCTGGAACAAATATAAGATCCTCCCTGCAGCCCACGGGGCCCTTTGCGACCTGCCCTGTTCCCTCTGTGGCCTGCCCTGCCCTGCCCTCTGTTCCCCTTCTCTCTCTGCTCTGCTCCAGCCATGCCGGTCTCCTCACTGTTCCTCCAACACCCCAGGCGGTCCTGCCCCCGGGCCTTTGCATGGATGTGCCTCTGCCTGGAGCTCTCTTTCTCTCCCATCTTAGCAAGACCGGCTCCTTTTCACCTCTGGGCTCAACAGGAATGTCACCTCCTCAAACACCTCTCTCCTGGCCCCTGCGGCTCCTACTTCACCCTTCAGCGCACCAGGGAATTCTGTCTGTCTGTCTGTCTGTCTGCCAGCTTCCTGCCGGCTTTCCTCTGCAGACAGCAGCTTCTGAGGGGCCTGGGGAGACCCAGCATGGAACTCAGGCACTTCAATATCTCCGTTTTTTTAGAGAGAGAGTCTTGCTCTGTCACCCAGGCTGGAGTGCACTGGCGAGATCTTGGCTCACTGCAACCTTTGCCTCTGGGTTCAAGTGATTCTCCTGCCTCAGCCTCCTGAGTGGCTAGGACTACAGGCACCTGCCACCACGCTCAGCTAATTTTTGTATTTTTAGTAGAGACAGGGTTTCACCATGTTGGCCAGGCTGGTCTCCAACGCCTGACCTCAGGTGATCCACCCACTGCGGCCTCCCAAAGTGCTGGGATTATAGGAGTGAGCCACTGCACCTGGCCTTTTTTTTTTTTTTTTTATTGAGACAGAGTCTCACTCTGTCGCCCAGGCTGGAGTGCAGATCTCAGCTCACTGCAGCCTCCGCCTCCCAATCTCAGCTTACTGCAGCCTCCGCCTCCCGGGTTCAAGTCATTCTCCCACCAAAGCCTCCCATGTAGCTGGGATTACAGGCGCCCGCCACCATATCCAGCTAATGTTTGTATTTGTGGTAGGGACGGGGTTTCACCACGTTGGCCAGGCTGAACTCGAACTCCTGGCCTCAAGTGATCCACCTGCCTCGGCCTCCCAAAGTGCTGGGATGACAGGCGTGAGGCACCGTACAGGCTGTTCCTTTCCTATCTTCTGAGCAGTGAAAAACAATAGTGGCTCTGACACAGCCTGGAGACGTGGGTGTCATTATCCCCATTTTCCAGATGGGAAAACTGAGGCCCCTAGAGTGAACCGGAGCCAGGCTCCTTCCCTGCAGCCCTGTACTCTCCTCCCAGCCTGGGGCACCTGGAAGGGCCTCTGTACCACCAAGTCTGGTGGCTGGACCTCCTTCCTCCCTCCAGGCTCCAGAGATGACCTCATCCCCAGACGCTAGGCCAGCCCCCAGAGAACTGGAATCGGGAAGTGAAACCAAAGCCAGCCTCTCTTGCTGGCTTCCCTGGAACTAGGGTCTGGGAGGGTTTGTGTGGATTCCTGGGGTCCTGGCGGGGTCATCCGGGGGCAGAGCACGAACTGTGGACTCCGGTGAGAAGGTCCCTTCCTGGCTGGACTCCCTGTTCCTGCTGGCCAGTCTGGGTTAACCATTGCTGGGGCGAGGCTGCCTGGCAGGGGGAACTTGGGCAAGTGACTGTGCCTCTCTAGGCCTCAGTTTTCGGAAAGCAGGGATCGTGGCCAGGAGTGGTGGCCCATCCCTGTAATCCCAGCACTTTGTGAAGCTGAGGTGGGAGGATCGCTTGAACCCAGGAGGTCAAGGCTGCAGTGAGTCATGATCGTGCCACTGCACTCCAGTCTGGGTGACAGAGCGAGACCTTGTCAAGAAAAAAAAAAAAAAGAAAAAGAAAAGAAACAAAAAGAGAAAGAAAGGAAAAGAAGAGGCTGGGTGCAGTGGCTCACGCCTATAATCCCAGCACTTTTGGGAGGCCGCGCCGGATAGATCACCTGAGGTCAGGAGTTCGAGACCACCCTGACCAACATGGTAAAACCCTGCCTCTACTAAAAATACAAAAATTAGCCAGGTGTGGTGGCGGGCGCCTGTAGTCCCAGCTACTCGGGAGGCTGAGGCAGGAGAATCGCTTAAACCCAGGAGGCAGAGGTTGCAGTGAGCTGAGATCGCGCCACTGCCTTCCAGCCTGGGTGACAAATCAAGACTCCATCTCAAAAAAAAAAAGAGAAACAAAGGTAGTGAAAGTTCCTGCCCATGGGGGCATGGTGGCTCACACCTGTAATCCCAGCACTCTAGGAGGCTGAGACAGGCAGATCACTTGAGGTTAGGAGTTCAAGCCCAGCCTGGGCAATATGGCGGAAACTTGTCTCTACTAAAAATAAAAAAATTAGGCGGCTTTGGTGGCACATGCCTGTAATCCCAGCTACTTGGGAGACTGAGGCACGAGAATCATTTGAACCCGGGAGGCGGAGGTTGCAGTGAGCCGAGATCCCGCTACTGTACTCCAGCCTGAGCGACGGAGTGAGACTCTATCTCAACAACAACAAAAAATAAAAAGACAGTTCCTGCCCCACAGGCTGCTGTGGGGATAGAGTTCACGTGTGGCACCAGCAAAAGCTCCGTCTACTATGAACCACTTCCTGCTTCCGCAGCTTCAAAGTGAGGACTGGTCCTACCTTTTCCACAGCTGTTTCTACTTGGAATGCGCCTGTCTACACACTCCTAGCCATCCTTCGGTACCTCAAAACTAATGTCCTTCCTTCTGAAGCCCATTTGTGCCATCTGCCCACCCACAGGAGTGTTTGTGTCTGAGTCTGAGGGTCCTCTCAGGATGGGGGGAGCCCCCCAGGACTTGTTAAGGGGCAAAGCGAGTCCTTAGCCACCAGCCCCAGACTTGGGGGTCAAATACAAAAGTGGGTGCCATTGTCAGGGTGACCTTCACGCAAGTCACCTGCTCAGGCATCAAGAGCGGCTGCCTGGGCTTTTCTGCTCCCAACAGACCCTCCTGACCCTCCAGGCCCACCCAGGTGGCCACCGACTCAGCTCCCGGGGCAGGTGCCCCCTCCCCAAGGCGGGGAAGAGGGATGACGTTGGAGGCCTTGGTGTCCGATTGGAACACCCGTTCCCAAAGGCCTGCTTTGGAAAAACATAAAGCCTTCAGCTGCTTTTTCTGTTTGTTTTCTTGTTTTGGTTTGTTGTTGTTGTTTGTTTGTTGTTTTAGACAGACTCTCACTGTGTCTAGAGTGCAGTGGCGCGATCTCCGCTAACTACAGCCTCTGCCTCCCAGGTTCAAATGATTCTCCTGCCTCAGCCTCCAAAGTAGCTGGGATTACAGGCGTGCGCCACCACACCCAGCTAATTTTTGTATTTTGGTAGAGACAGGGTTTTGCCATGTTGGCCAGGTTGGTCTCAAACTCCTGACTTCAGGTGAGGAGGCCTCCCAAAGTGCTGGGGTGACAGGAGTGAGCCACCGCACCCGCCCTGCCCAGAAATTATCTTGTGCATCTGTCAAAAAGCTTATCCAACTATTATGATCAAAGAGGAATTTGGAGCCCTGGGCTCCACTCAGGGGAAGGGAGAGCCGGTCCCCTCCCTGTCTGCCACCGCCTCAGGTGACCCAGGAATAGCCCAGATATAGGAAACATGAAAATCCAGTCCCCAAGTTGTGCCTCCTGCCGGGCCTGCGCCCTCAGACCACTGGAGATCCACTGCCTCTTGCAAAAAATGTCAACACCCAGAGCCTGGGTCCAACCACCCACCTCAGTCATTGTTTCCAAGGGTGAGGAGGCACCCGCCTGCCCCTCCTGCAGCCTGGAATTCCTGGCCCTGCCTCCTGAAATGCCCTGTGTGTTCCAAATGCCAGGACACAGCCAGCACTTCTGTGAGGGCAAGAAGAGCAGGGAAGGAGGCCGGCTAATCTTCAGGCTCAGGGTCCGGGCGGGGAGAGGAGGGCCGCTGGGAGGCAGTCCTGCAGTCTTATCGATGGGCACCGGAGCAGGGTGACCCAGCCCACGACGCCGGCCTCCTGCCCTCCCAACAGCCCTCTCTAATCAGGGCACCTCCCCCAGACCTAGGGGGTCCCTGACCCTGGCCGGACAGATAGAGGCAATGCAAGAACAGGGCAGAGACCCCTGACCCTCCAGTCCCACCCAGGCGGCTCCCAACTCTCAACTCCCAGGGCAGCACCCTCAAACCGCCCACGCACCAGGTTGCCCTGGCAGAACAGAGAGAGGAGGCTCTAGGCAGACTGACTGTCCCTCAGTGATAGCTGTCCCGGTGGGTCACCCTAATAGATGAGCTCAGGCTGGACAGACTGTGAGGAGGCACCACCAACCCTCCAAAGGGTTCAGGGTGGCTGGGGGGGGGTCAGACGGACAAAGGCATTGACACTAGAAAGTCATGTAGTCAGATGGTGAGGGCCCTGCAGATCAGAGAGCAGCTCTGAAGCAGACAGACAGGGGAGGCTGGGCCAAAGGACAGACAGGGGATACGGGGCAGTTAAGCAGACAGATAGGGGAGGCTGACAGCTCAGGCAGATAGAGAGGCCCTGCACAGCTGGACAGACGGGGGAGGCACTGCATAATCAGACAGATGGGGGAGGCTCAGGCCATTGGGCAGAAAGATAGACGGGGAGGCTGGATGGTGGGATAGGCAGGGGAGGTTCAGGAGTGACACCAGAGGGGGCCACTGGGTAGTCAGACAGAGGTGGGAGGCTCAGGCCACAGAACAGACAGAGGAGTGAAGACTCAGCTCATGGAGCAGACACACAGGGAAGACTTAGGCCCCAGGCAGGCAGACAGAGGGGACTGGGTGGTGGGACTGATGGAGGAGGCTCAGGCCATGGGCACAGACAGACAGGTAGGGAAGGTTCTGGCCAGGGGACAGACAGAGGGGTGAAGACTCAGCTCATAGGGCAGACAGACAGGGGAGGTTAAGGCCGTGGACAGACAGTGCAGGGAGGCTCGGGCCACGGGACAGACCGAGGGGAGACTCCGATCCCGGGCAGGCAGACAGTGGGTGGCGGGTCAGAGGGAGGAGGCTCCCGGGTCGCGGAGTCTCGGAGGGGCTGCCCCACAGGTGGCGTGGCCGGGACGCTTACCGACCAGGTGCCAGGCCTTGCGCGGGCCGTAGCGGGGGCAGCAGCCGGCGGCGCGGTCGGCCTCGTAGCCCACGAGGGGTGTGCACAGCCCGTCGGCCACCTGGCCCAGCAGCAGCAGCAGCCCCGCGCCGCGGGAGCTGTAGGCGCGCACCGAGTGCAGGTAGAGCAGCAGGTAGGTGAACCACATGGACGCGCACAGGTCGTTGAGAAAGTGGCCCACGGCGTAGCTCAGCCGCGCCACCAGGGACAGCGGCCGCGGGGACGGCGCCGCTCCGGCCGCTGGGGGTCCCGGGCCCATGGCGGCGCCTGGCACGCGCCCCCCACCCCCGGGCTCCGCGGAGGGTACCGGGGCCAGGCCTTCTGGGGTGCCGTTGAGGGAGGCGCCGGGGACGCCCACCACGCGCCGCGCACTCCGCACCCCGCGCCCCGCTCTCCTCCGGCCGCGCCCGTACCGGCCTCTGCCGCGTCCGCCCCACGCTCGACTCTACGGCTGCCGGGCCCCAGAGCCGGGAGACTGCGCCGGGCGGGGCGGGGCGGGGCGGGGCGGTTCCGGCGCCTGAGCCAATCGGAGCCGCGCCCCGGGGAACCGCAGCCAATCGCCAAGGAGAGCGGAGAGGGGCGTGGCCGCAGGGCTGGTTCCGCCTCTACGCCGGGCGCCCTTGCGGTCCTAGCGCCCGCCGGGCCTAAGGGAGACCCCCCCTCCCCGCCCCCCGACCGCTCCGCGTCAGTGGCCGGCACCCCCATAGACTGGGGAGGGAAATGTACCAGGGGGCACCGCCGGCTCCCACCCAGACCCTGCCTCCAGGCCCGCGCCACCCCAGTCCACCCGGAGCTGGACGGCCCACTACGGGCTGGGGTGGAGCGGGTGGGATGGGCTCTGGGTTTGGGGTCGGGAGTAGGTCTGAGCCCGAGCTGGCCTCGGGGTCCGCTGACTTCCCGACCTAGAGAGACGCGATAGGGAGAGGACGCAACAACACTAATTAATTGGTTACTAACGGTAATAATGGGGGTAATCAACATAATAGTACCAGCTGGCCTTTAACGAGCGTTGCCTGCCAAAAGCCCCACGTGGTGGAGCAAATTTTACTCCCATTTTACAGGCGAGGAACGGAGTTGCCTGAAGCGCGCAGTGAGTCAGGCGCCCGTCACTCCGAGGCCTGTGCGCGCGACCCTCCCCCTCCAACCAACGTCCTCCCTCGAACGGGTCACCGGACTGAGAGTTTCAAGTTCCTCCAAGGAGTGCGGGCGGTTCCCACTACCTCAGGCCCTACTCCTTCCAGCGGCATTTTCTCCTTTCCTCTTTTTATTTATTTTAGAAACAGGGTTTTGAGGCCGGGCGCGGTGGCTCACGCCTGTAATCCCAGCACTTTGGGAGGCCGAGGACGGCAGATCACGAGGTCAGGAGATCGAGACCATCCTGGCTAACACGGTGAAACCCCATCTCTACTAAAAATACAAAAAACTAGCCGGGCGCGGTGGCGGGCGCCTGTAGTCCCAGCTACTCGGGAGGCTGAGGCAGGAGAATGGCGTGAACCCGGGAGGCGGAGCTTGCAGTGAGCCGAGGTCGAGCCACCCCACTCCAGCCTGGGCGACTGAGCAAGACTCCATCTCAAATAAATAAATAAATGGCCGGGCGCGGTGGCTCAAGCCTGTAATCCCAGCACTTTGGGAGGCCGAGACGGAGGGATCACTAGGTCAGGAGATCGAGACCATCCTGGCTAACACGGTGAAACCCCGTCTCTACTAAAAATACAAAAAACTAGCCGGGCGACGTGGCGGGCGCCTGTAGTCCAGCTACTCGGGAGGCTGAGGCAGGAGAATGGCGTGAACCCGGAGGCGGAGCTTGCAGTGAGCCGAGTTCGCGCCACTGTACTCCAGCCTGGGTGACAGAGCGAGACTCCGTCTCAAAAAATAAATAAATAAATAAATAAATGCGACTGAGCAAGACTCCATCTCAAATAAATAAATAAATAAAATAAAAATAAAAATACAAATTCAAATATTAGCCGTACATGGTAGCAGATGCCGGAAATTCCAGCTGACCCGGGAGGCAGATGTTGCAGTGAGCCAAGACCAGGCCACTGCACTCCAACCTGGATAACAAGAGCGAAACGCCGTCTCAGAAAAAAAAAAAGAAAAAGAAACGGTCTTGCTCTGTGGCCCAGGCTGCAGTGCATTGGTGCAATCATGGTTCACTGCAGCCTTGATCTTCAGGGCTCAAGTAATCCGCCTCCTGTTTCAGCCTCCTGGGTAGCTGGGACTACAGGCATGTGTCACCACATGTGGCTAATTTTTGTATTTTTAATTTTGGAGAGACGGGGTCTCACTATGATGCTTAGGCTGACCTCAAACTCCTGGTCTCAAACAAGCCTCCCACCCTGGCCTCCAGAAGCTCTGGGATTACAAACATGAGCCTCTGCATCGGGCAGGTCTCCAGCAGTTTTCTTTTTTTTCTTTTTGTTCTCTTTCTTTCTTTCTTTTCCTTCCTTCTGTCCTTCCTTCTCTTTCTTTTCTTTCTCTCTCTTTCTCTTTTTCTTTTTCTTTTTCTTTTTGAGATGGAGTCTCCCTCTGTCACCCAGGTTGGAGTGCTGTGATGCGATCTCAGCTCACTGCAGCCTCCGCCTCCCGAGTTCAAGCGATTCTGCCACCTCAGCCTCCCGAGTAGCTGGGACTACAGGCACCCACCACCACGCCTGGCTAATTTTTGTATTTTTAATAGAGATGGAGGTTTCACCATATTGGCCAGGCTGGTCTCAAACTCCTGACCTCAAGTGACCCACCCGCCTCGGCCTCCCAAAGTGTTGGGATTACAGTCATGAGCCACCGTGCCTGGCCTACAGCAGTATTTTTAGACCTTGCAGTCTGAGTGAGGTATGATTGTACCACTGTACTCCAACCTGGGCAACAGCAAGACCCCAACTCCAAAACAAAACAAAACAAAACAAAACAAAAGGCCCTTGCAGTCTGGAAGGGGAATCGTTGGATCCATACTTGGTTCTACTGATTCTCAAGTCTTGTGTTGTTTTTTTTTTTTTTTTTTTGAGACAGAGTCTCTATCTCCCAGGCTGGAGTGCAGTGGCGCGATCTCAGCTCACTGCAACCTCTGCTTCCTGGGTTCAAGAGATTCTCCTTCCTCAGCCTCCCGAGTAGCTAGGATTACAGGCGCCCGCCACCACACCCGGCTAATTTTTGTATTTTGAATAGAGACAGGGTCACCATGTTGGCCAGGCTGGTCTCAAACTCCTGACCTCAGGTGATCCTCCCGCCTCGGCCTCCCAAAGTGCTGGGATTAGCCTGAGCCCCTGCACCCAGCCTGGGACAAGTCTTTTAACCTCTTGGAGCCTGGGTCTCCCCTGATCTAGAACAGGTACAAGAGTTACATAACTGGCCTGGCACAGTGGCTCATGCCTGTAATCCCAGAACTTTGGCAGGCCGAGTTGAGAGGACTGCTTGATCCCAGGAGTCCAAGACCAGCCTGGGCAATGTGCTAAGACCCTCTCTCTACAAAAAATTTTAAAAATTAGGCCAGGTAGGGTGGCTCAAGCCTGTAATCCCAACATTTTAGGAGGCCGAGGTGGGCAGATCACTTGAGACCAGGAGTTTTAGACCAGCCTGCCCAACATGGTGAAAACCCATCTCTACTAAAAATACAAAATTAGCTGGGCCTGGTGGCTGTGCCTGTAATCCCAGCTACTTGGGAGGCTGAGGCAGGAGAATCACTTGAACCGGGGAGGGCTGAGGTTGCAGTGAGCCGAGATTGCACCGCTGCACTCCAGCCTGGGTGACAGAGCAAAGCTCCGTCTCAAAAACTAAACCAAGGCCAGGCGCGGTAGCTCAAGCCTGTAATCTCAGCACTTTGGGAGGCCAAGGCGGGCAGATTATGAGGTCGGGAGACCGAGACCACGGTGAAACCCTGTCTCTACTAAAAATTAAAAAATTAGCCGGGCGTGGTGGCGGGCACCTGTAGTCCCAGCTACTGGGGAGGCTGAGGCAGGAGAATGGCATGAACCCGGGAGGCGGAGTTGGCAGTGAGCCGAGATTATACCACTGCACTCCAGTCTGGGCGACAGAGTGAGACTCCGTCTCAAAAACAAACAAACAAACAAACAAAACCCAAGGCTCAAACAGCCAAGGGGTCCACAGCCCCGGCCACCCACGCTGATGCAGGTCACAAACTGTTTTCTGTTTTATGAAAACCAGACTGAAAATGGGTGAGAGAGGTAAAGGAGGTCAAGAGACAGAACCTAGAAAGGAAGGAGGAGAGATAAGAGGCAGACGACTCGGGGAGATAAAGGCATGAGGAGAGATAAGAACCCCAATTCCTTCCTCTCTGTGTGGCATGTTCCCCCTTAGAGTCCTCCTGGCACGTTCCCCTTTAGCCCTCTGAGGAAAATGAAAAAATGATTTTTGAAGTATTAGCCTAGGGACTGGGGGCCCTGGCTCCCACCTGTAATCCCAGCACTTTGGGAGGCCCAGGAGAGGGGATCACTTGAAGTAAGGAGTTGGAGACCAGCCCGGCCAACACGGTGAGACCCCATCTCTACTAAAAATACAAAAATTGGGCCAGGCGCGGTGGCTCACGCCTGTAATCCCAGCACTTTGGGAGGCCAAGGAGGGTGGATCACCAGGTCAGGAGTTCGAGACCAGCCTGGCCAAGATGGTGAAACCCCATCTCTACTAAAAATACAAAAATTAGCTGGGCGCAGTGGTGAGGGCTGATAAGCCCAGCTACTTGGGAGGCTGAGGCAGGAGAATCGCTTGAGCCCGGGAGGTGGAGTTTGCAGTGAGCTGAGATCATGCCACTGTACTCTAGCCTGGGGGACAGAGCAAGATTCAATCTCAAAGAAAAAAAAAGAAAAGAAAAAATTAGATTAGCAGAGAGTAGTGGTGGGTGCCTGTAATCCCAGCTACTCGGGAGGCTGAGACAGGAGAGATGCTTGAACCCAGGAGGTGGAGGTTGCAGTGAGCCAAGATTGTGCCACTACACTCCAGCGTGGGTGACAGCGCAAGACCCTGTCTCAAATAAATAAATAAATAAATAGCCAGGTGTGGTGGTGCATGCCTGTAGTCGTAGCTACTTGGAGGCTGATGTCGGAGGATCGCCGAAGCTCAGGAAAACAAGGCTGCAGTGAACTATGATCGCACCACTGTGCTCCCACCTGGGTGACACAGTGAGACTCAGTCTCAAAACAAAAATAAAAAACTAGCCTAATGTTTTTCCCATTCCTCATCTCCTTTCATCCCACAAGATCCCTAGGAGATCTTACACCACTTCATGCTCTATTATTTTACTTTATTATTAATTTTTTTTTTTTTTTGAGACGGAGTCTCGCTCTGTCGCCTAGGCTGGAGTGCAGTGGCGCGATCTCGGCTCACTGCAAGCTCCGCCTCCTGGGTTGACGCCATTCTCCTGCCTCAGCCTCCTGAGTAGCTGAGACTACAGGCGCCCGCCACCATGCCCGGCTAATTTTTTTGTATTTTTAGTAGAGACGGGGTTTCACTGCGTTAGCCAGGATGGTCTTGATCTCCTGATCTCCTGATCTCCGGATCCGCCCGCTTCGGCTTCTCAAAATGCTGGGATTACAGGCGTGAGTCACCACGCCTGGCCTTAATTATTAATTTTTATTTTTAGAGACAGGGTCTTGCTGTCACCCAGGCTGGAGTCCAGTGGTGCGATCATAGCTCACTGTAGCCTCGGCCTCCTGGGCTCAAGCGATCCTCCTGCCTCAGCCTTGTGAGTAGCTGGAACTACAGGTGCATGCCAGCACACCTGGCTAATTTTTTCAGAGACAGAAGTCTTGCTGTGTTGCCCTGACTGGTCCCAAAGAGATGGGATTACAGATGTGAAGCACGGTGTGCAGCCTTCCTGCACATCCCCCTTTTGTTTTTGTTTTTTGTTTGTTTGTTTGCTTGTTTGTTTTGGGGATGGAATCTCACTTTGTTGCCCAGGCTGGAGTACAATGGCGTGATCTCAGCCCACTGCAACATCCACCTCCGGGGTTCAAGTGATTCTCCTGCCTCAGCCTCCTGAGTAGCTGGGATTACAGGCGCCTGCCACCATGCCCAGCTGATTTTTGTATTTTTAGTAGAGACAGGGTTTTACCATGTTGGCCAGCCTGGTCTCGCAACTCCTGACCTCAGGTGACCTGCCCGCCTCAGCCTCCCAAAATGCTGGGATTACAGGCACAAGCCACCACGCCCGGCCCTTCATGCCCCTTTTACAGATAAGGAAACTGAGTTTCACACAGACGCATCCTGCGGGCGGGCATGGGACTAACAAGAGGCAGATGTGGGATTTGAACTCAGCTCCACGTGACCTCTTTGAGTTGTTTATGGACTGGCTGTGGAATGCCACCTGAGTGCAGGAACAGGGCCTCACTGGACACTGGTTTTTCAGCCTCCTTTGTAGGTCAAGAAGCAGGCACAATCCCGTCTCCCTTTGGGCCAGATCCAATGGGGGAGGCAGGGTGTGGTCAAAGCACCAACACATCTCTGCCTCCTTGTCATTTTGCTGTTGTGGTTGTGGTTTTTTTTTTTTTTTTTTTTTTTTTTTTTTTTTTTTTTTGAGACGGAGTCTCGCTCTGTCGCCCAGGCTAGAGTGCAGTGGCGCCATCTCAGCTCACTGCAAGCTCCGCCTCCCGGGTTCACGCCATTCTCCTGCCTCAGCCTCCCGAGTAGCTGGGACTACAGGCGCCCGCCACCTCGCCTGGCTAGTTTTTTGTATTTTTTAGTAGAGACGGGGTTTCACCGTGTTAGCCAGGATGGTCTCGATCTCCTGACCTCGTGATCTGCCCTCCTCGGCCTCCCACAGTGCTGGGATTACAGGCTTGAGCCACCGCGCCCGGCCCGTTGTTGTTTGAGACCGAGTCTTGCTCTGTCGCCCAGGCTGGGGCGGAGTGACATGATCTCAGCTCGCTGCAACCTCCACCTCCCGGGTTCAAGCGATCCTCCTGCCTCAGCCTCCTGACTAACTGGGATGACAGGCACCTGCCACCACGCCCAGTTAATTTTATTTTCAGTAGAGACGGGGTATCGCCATGTTGCTGGTTCACCATGTTGAGGGTCGGTTCTCGAAATTCCTGGCCTCCCAAAGTGCTGAGATTACAGGCATGAATCACTATACTCAATGTAGTTTGGTTTTTGTTTTTGTTTTTTTAAGACAGAGTCTTGCTTTGTCACCTAGGCTGGAGTGCAGTGGCGCAGTCTCTGCTCACTGCGACCTCTGCCTCCTGGGTTCAAGCAATTCTGTGTCAGCCTCCCGAGTAGCCGGGATTACAGGCGCGCCCGCCACCACCCCCAGATGATTTTTGTATTTTTAGTAGAAATGGGGTTTCACCACGTTGGCCAGGCTGGTTTCGAACTCCTGACCTTAAGTGATCCACCCGCCACAGCCTCCCAAAGTGCTAGGATTAGAGCCGTGAGCCACTGCGCCCGGCCACCCAAAGTATTTTTATTTTTTATTATTTTTGTTTGTTTGAGACGGAGTCTTGCTCTCTCCCCCAGGCTGGAATGCAGTGGCGTCATCTCAGCTCACTGCAAGCTCTGCCTCCCAGGTTCATGCCATTCTCCTGCCTCAGCCTCCTGAGTAGCTGGGACTACAGGCGCCCGCCACCACGCCCAGCTAATTTTTTTTTTTTTTTTTTGAGACGGAGTCTCACTCTGTAGCCCAGGCTGGAGTGCAGTGGTGTGATCTTGGCTCACAGAAACCTCCGCCCTCCAAGTTCAAGTGAGTCTCCTGCCTCAGCCTCCTGAGTAGCTGGGATTATAGGTGCCTGCCACCGTGCCCGGCTAATTTTTTGTATTTTTAGTAGAGACGGGGTTTCACCATCTTGGCCAGGCTGGTCTTGAACTCCTGACCTCATGATCCACCCGCCTCGGCCTCCCAAAGTGCTGGGATTACAGGTGTGAGCCACCACGCCCAGCTAATTTTTTATATTTTTAGCAGAGACAGGGTGTCACCATGTTAGCCAGGATGGTCTCGATCTCCTGACCTCGGGATCCGCCCTCCTCGGCCTCCCAAAGTGCTGGGATTATAGGCGTGAGCCACTGCGCCCGACCTCACTCAAAGTATTTTTAAATTTTTTGTAGCTATGAGGCCTCATCATTTTGCCTAGGCTGGTCCCAACCACCTGGCTTCAAGTGGTCCTCCCAGCTCAGCCTCCCGGTGTTGGGAGCCTCGGCACCCAGCCTCCATTTTGTCCCTGGAAGCTAGCTACTATTTCCTAGCCCTGACTTTGTAGGGTGAGCAGGAACTAGGTCTGACCTTGTGCCGAGGAGCCCCAAAGATTCCGAAGCCCCTGGTTTTGAGGGGAGACAAGGATGACCCCTCCCAGTTCCCCTCATCAGGGACAGGGCTGGAGGAGTCAGACCAAGAAGCGTGGTTATGTGGTGGGTGAGGAGTTGGGACATTACCCTGAGGTCACGAGGGAGCCATGGTAGGGGTTAGAGGGAGGGTGGGGCTGAGATTAAAAAGTCCAGTGGGAGATGAGCAGCTTCTTCCAAACGAAGGCCTCAGCTGTGTGCGTGGGGAAGCCACAGGAGATGACAAGCCTCAACAAGATGGGGGCCTTGGACGTGGGGGTAAAGATCAGAGAAGGCCCTGTCGGGAGATGTCAGGAAGGATGATGAAAGCTCAGGCCTTCAGGGTAGGACAGAGGAGTCAGCAGAGATCCTCACAGCCTTTGATGTCCCCAGCCCCTCACCCGCAGCCCCCTGACGCCAAGCCTGCGTCCCCCCTCCCCTGGCCGGAGATCGGATGTCCTGATGGCTGCAGTCCAGCCTCCGGGTGGAGTGGAGAACGTTAAGTACCAGAGGCTTCCTTGATCTTCTGTGACCCAGGCCTGGGATGACAGAGGTGGGGGGCAGTAAGGGTTCCTGAGGCTGCACTGAAACTTCCTTAGATCTGAGGGTGGCCATGGTGGAGGCGGGGGAGCAGGGGAGCAAAGCCAGGATCATATCCGGGCAGTCCCTGACAAGCCAGCAAACCTCAGTTGCCCTCTCCATAAAATGGGGGTGAGAGTAACCGAATCAAATAGAATACCAGGAGGCTTCAACCACACAACCTGGCCAGGTGCGGTGGCTCACGCTTGTAATCCCAGCACTTAGGAAGGCTGGGGCGGTCAGATGGTTTGGACCCAGGAGTTCAAGACCAGACTGGGCAACATAGGGCAACCCCATCTCTACAAAAATAATGATAAAAATAAATAAAAATATATTTTAGGCCCAGCACGGTGGCTCACCCCTGTAATCCTAGCACTTTAGGAGGCCGAAGCAGGCAGATCGCTCGAGGTCAGGACTTCGAGACCAGCCTGGGCAACATAGTGAGACCTCAATTCTACAAAAATACAAATAATTAGCTGAGTGTGGTGACACGAGCCTGTAGTCCCAGTTACTCAGGAGGCTGAGGCAGGAGAATGGCGTGAACCCGGGAGGCAGAGCTTGCAGTGAGCCGAGATCGCGCCACTGCACTCCAGCCTGGGCGACAAGAGCGAGACTCTGTCTCAAAAAAAAAAAAAAAAAAAAAAGGAAAGAAGAGAAGGAAGAAAAGGAAGTAAGGAAGGAAGGGAGGGAGGGAGGGAGACAGCCAGGCACGGTGGCTTATGCCTGTAATCCCAGCACTTTGGGAGGCCATGGCAGGTGGATCGCAAGGTCAGGAGTTGGAGACCAGCCTGACCAACATGGTGAAACCCCATCTCTACTAAAAATAGAAAAATTAGCTAGACATGCTGGCGCGCACCTGTAATCCCAGCTACTTAGGAGGCTGAGACAGGAGAATCGCTTGAACCTGGGAGGTGGAGGTTGCAGTGAGCTGAGATCATGCCACTGCACTCCAGCCTGGGCGATAGAACAAGACTCCATCTCAACAAAAAAAAAAAAAAAGAAAGAAAGAAAGAAAGAAAAGAAAGGAATCTGTCCTTCCTTCCTTCCCTCCCCACCCTTTTTTTTTCTTTTTTTTTTTGAGACAAGGTCTCACTCTGTCGCCCAGGCTGGAGTGCAGTGGCACGATCTCCGGTCACCACCACATCTGCCCCGCAGGTTCAAGCAATTCTCCTGCCTCTGCTTCCCAAGTAGCTGTGATTACAGGTGGCCACCACCACACCCAACTAACTTTTTTTTTTTTTTTGAGATGGAGTCTGGGTCCGTCACCCAGTCTGGAGTGTAATGGCAAGACCTCGGCTCACTGCAAGCTCTACCTCCCAGTTCAAGTGATTCTCCTGCTTCAGCCTGCCGAGTAGCTGGGATTACAGGCATGAGCCACCACGCCCGGCTAATTTTTTGTATTTTTAGTAGAGACAGGGGTTTCTCCATGTTGGCCAGACTGCTCTCGAACTCCTGACCTCATGATCTGCCTGCCTCGGGCTCCCAAAGCGCTGGGATGACAGGCGTGAGGCACTGTGCCTGGCCTCTTCAGTCAGTCTTTGTGTGACTCAGTCTTCACCAGGCCCTGCCTGGCCTTGGGTCCTGTTGAGTATCTGGTTTTCCATTGCCAGAAGGAGCGCGTTCTGTGAGTCTTGTGATTTATGTTTTTTTTTTTTTGAGATGGAGTCTCGCTCTGCCGCCCAGGCTGGAGTGCTGTGGCCGGATCTCAGCTCACTGCAAGCTCCGCCTCCCGGGTTCACGCCGTTCTCCTTCCTCAGCCTCCCGAGTAGCTGGGACTACAGGCGCCCGCCACCTCGCCCGGCTAATTTTTTTTGTATTTTTTAGTAGAGACGGGGTTTCACCGTGTTAGCCAGGATGGTCTCAATCTCCTGACCTCGTGATCCGCCCGTCTCGGCCTCCCAAAGTGCTGGGATTACAGGCTTGAGCCACCGCGCCCGGCCGTGATTTATGTTTTAACATTGATGCTGGTCAGTCCTTGTGCTGAGAGCAGAACGGGGAGGAGCTATAATGAAGCGTGGTGACCTCCTGGCACGGCAGGGCCTGGAACTTGGGGGTTTTTGTTGTTGCTGTTGTGTGTGTGTGTGTGTTTTTTTGTTGTTTTTTTTTTTTTTTGAGACGGAGTCTCGCTCTGTCGCCCAGGCTGGAGTGCAGTGGCCGGATCTCAGCTCACTGCAAGCTCCGCCTCCCGGGTTTACGCCATTCTCCTGCCTCAGCCTCCCGAGTAGCTGGGACTACAGGCGCCTGCCACCACACCTGGCTAAGTTTTTTGTACTTTTAGTGGAGATGGGGTTTCCCCATGTTGGCCAGGCTGGTTTTGAACTCCTGACCTCAGGTGATCAACCCGCCTCGGCCTCCTGAAGTGCTGGGATTCCAGGCGTGAGCCACTGTGCCTGACCAACCTCAGTCCTTCTGACGTTTGGGACCATATCATTTTTTGTGGTGGGGGCTGTGTAGGATCTCTGGCCTCAACCGCGTAGATGCCAGTAAAACCCCCTGAGTCCGACAGTGAAAAATCTCTCTAGACATTGCTAGGTATTCCCTGGCATGACAGAAATGGCCCCGGATGAGAACCACTGAGCTAGAGTGTTTGCTGTAACACGTATTCGATTCTCCCTGGACAATCCCAGCCAGCAACCTCATAAAGGTAGACACAGCAATTATCCCACTTAACAGATGGAGAAACTGAGGCACAGAGGTTTAGTAAATTGCCCAAGTCCCACAGTTAGGGCTCAGATTGCTTCCTTGAGTTCCTGAGGCTCAATAGCAGTGGGGTGCCCCCTCCTCAGAGGCCTGAGACCCCTGTCCCTCTTTTTCAGCTTCCCTATCGCCTTCTCAGCTCTCCAGCATCTGTTTAAGCAATGCCCCGTATTAAATTCCCTCTATAAAAAGCCCCAGGAGGTTTGAGATTGTCCATGGCCTGGGAAAACCAAGCACACCCTGACTCTCCCTGGGTGGTGCAGAAAAGTCCAACCATCCATGTTGATTAATATCTACTGAAAATTTAAGGTGGGGCGTGGTGGCTCACGCCTGTAATCCCAGCACTTTGGGAGGCCGAGTCGGGCAGATCATGAAGTCAGGAGATCGAAACCATCCTGGCTAACACGGTGAAACCCCGTCTCTAAAATACAAAAATACAAAAAATTAGCCAGGCGCGGTGGCGGGCACCTGTAGTTCCAGCTACTCAGGAGGCTGAGGCAGGAGAATGGTGTGAACCCGGGAGGCAGAGCTTGTAGTGAGCCGAGATCACACCACTGCACTCCAGCCTGGGCAACACAGCGAGACTCCATCTCAAAAAAAAAAAGAAAAAAAATTTAATGGTGGCATGTAATCCCAGTACTGTGGGAGGCTGAGGCAGGAGGATTGCATGAGGCGAGGAGTTTGAGACCAGACTGGCCAACATGGCAAAACCTCATCTCTACTAAAAGTACAAAAATTAGTCTGGCACGGTGAGTTGTGCCTGTAATCCTGGCTACTCTGAAGGCTGAGGCAGATGAATCACTTGAACACAGGCGGTGGAGGCTGTAGTGAGCCGAGACTGCACCACTGCACTCTAGCCTGGGAGGTGGGCAACAAAGCAAGACCCCATCCGTACAAAAATTAAAATAATCAGCCAGGTGTGGCGGTGCACACCTGTGGTCCCAACCACTCGAGAGGCTGAGGCAGGAGAATCGCTTGCGCCCAGCAGTTTGAGGTTGCAGTGAGCTGAGATCCCATGACTACACTCCAGCCTGGGTGACACAGCGAGAAAAAAACAAAGACCAAAGACCCTTTATCTGAGAGATATTATTGAGTAAACAGAACTGGCTGCAGTTGAAGCTTACAGCCTGGAGGCACTGGTATCATACACAGTGGAAAAGGACCTCACGTTTGTTTGTTTACTTTTATTATTTTTTTTTTTTAGAGACAGGGTCTCACTATGTTGTCCAGGCTGGCCTCAAATTCCTGGGTTCAAGCAATCCTCCTGCCTCAGTCTCCCACAGTGCTGGGGATTACAGGTGTGAGCCACTGCACCTGGCCAGGTCCTCACTTTATTTTATTTTTTTTGAGACAAAGTCTCGCCATGTCGCCCAGGCTGGAGTGTAGTGGCTCAGTCTTGACTCACTGAAACCTCTGCCTCCTGGGTTCAAGCAATTCTTGTGCCTCAGCTTCCCGAGTAGCTGGAGCTACAGGTGTGCACCACCACGCGTGGCTCATTTTTGTATTTTTAGTACAGACAGGGTTTTGCTATGTTGGCCAGGCTGTTCTTGAAATCCTGACCTCAGGTGACCTGCCCACTTTGGCCTCCCAAAGCGCTGAGATTACAAGTGGGAGCTACCACACCCAGCCTATATTTTTATTTATTTATTTATTTAATATTTTTTGAGAGGGAGTCTTGCGCTGTCACCCAGGCTGGAGTGCAGTGGCGTGATCGCAGCTCACTGCAACCTCCGCCTCTGGGTTCAAGTGATTCTCCTGCCTCAGCCTTCTGAGTAGCTGGGACTACAGGCGTGCACCACCACATCCAGCTAATTTTTGTGTTTTTAGTAGGGACAGGCTTTCTCCATGTTGGCCAGGCTGGTGTTGAATTCCTGACCTCCAGTGATTCACCCACCTCGGCCTCCCACAGTGCTGAGATTACAGGCATGAGCCACCGCACCCGGCCCACATCTTTAATAGGAATACACACACGTGTACGTGTGTAGGCATGTGCCGTGGGTGGAATCACGTCCCCACAGAATGCACAGGTTGCTGTCCTAATCCCCAAGGCCTCAGAATGTGACCGTATTTGGAAAAAGGTCATTGCAGATGTAATGAGTTAAGATGATATCATGAGGGTGGGTCCTGGCCCAGGATGACTGGTGTCCTTATCAAAAGAGGAAATTCGGGTAGACACGCACAGAGGGAGAACCCCACTCAAAGATGCAGGCAGATCTCGGGGTGTCACTCCTACAAGACAAGAAATGCCCAGGATTGCTGGCTGACGCCAGGAACTGGGAGACGCCAGGGACAGATTCTCCTCTCCACCCTCAGAAGGACCCCGCCCTACCCACGCCTTCCTCTCGGACTTCTGGCCTCCAGAACTGTGAAACAATATATTTCTCTTGTTTAAGCTCCTTAGTTTGTCGTAATTATTACATGCATACATTATGTATGTGTATTACACCATACACCATGCAGTGTGGGTAAACTTTAAAAAAGAAATGTGGCCGGGTGCAGTGGCTCACGCCTATAATCTCAGCACTTTGGGAGGCCAAGGTGGGCGGATCATTTGAGGTCAGGAGTTCAAGACCCACCTGGCCAACATGGCAAAACCCCATCTCTACTAAAAATACAAACAATGGCCGGGTGCGGTGGCTCACACCTGTAATCCCAGCACTTTGGGAGGCCGAGACGGGCAGATCACGAGGTCAGGAGATCGAGACCATCCTGGCTAACATGGTGAAACCCCGTTTCTACTAAAAATACAAAAAATTAGCCGGGTGCGGTGGCGGGTGCCTGCAGTCCCCGCTACACAGGAGGCTGAGGCAGGAGAATGGCGTGAACCCAGGAGGCGGAGCTTGCAGTGAGTCGAGATAGCGCCATTGCACTCCAGCCTGGGCGACAGAGCAAGACTCCGTCTCAAAAAAAAAAAAGAAAAAAAAAGGCAAATAAATCATAGTAATAAGTGACAAAAAAATGAACAAAAAGACCAGGCATGGTGGCTCACACCTGTAATCTAGTACCTTGGGAGGCCAAGACAGGCGGCCACCTGAGGTCAGGAGTTCGAGACCAACCTGGCCAACATAGTGAAACCCTGTCTCTACTAAAAAAAAAAAAAAAAAAAAAAAAAGCCAAACGTGCTGGTGAATGCCTGTAATCCCAGCTATTTGGGAGGCTGAGGCAGAAGAATCGCTTGAACCCAGGAGGCAGAGGTTGCAGTGAGCCGAGATCATGCCACTGCACTCCATCCTGGGTGACAAGAATGAAACTCCGTCTCAAAAAACAAACAAACAAAAACAAGAAACAAACATAAAATGATATGCCTTTCGGCTATGATTGCTGTTCACTAAGGGCTAGGATTGAGAGAACTTTATGTTCCTAAGAAAAACAGATCTATAACTTGGGGGCAAGCCAGATGGACTTTTTCAAAGAGTTAAGAAGGATGTAATGTCAAATAGTATAAATTATTATTATTATTATTATTAATTTACTTTTTGAGACGGAGTCTCGCTCTGTCGCCCAGGCTGGAGTGCAGTGGCGCGATCTCGGCTCACGGCAAGCTCCGCCTCCCGGGTTCACGCCATTCTCCCGCCTCAGCCTCCCGAGTAGCTGGGACTACAGGCGCCCACCACCTCGCTCGGCTAAATTTTTTGTATTTTTAGTAGAGATGGGGTTTCACCGTGTTAGTCAGGATGGTCTCGATCTCCTGACCTCGTGATCCGCCCGCCTTGGCCTCCCAAAGTTCTGAGATTACAGGCATGAGCCACTGCACCCAGCCTACTATTATTTTTTGAGATGGAGTCTCGCTCTGTTGCCCAGGCTGCAGTGCAGTGGGGCGATCTCAGCTCACTGCAACCTCTACCTCCCGGGTTCAGGCCATCCTCCTGCCTCAGCCTACTGAGTAGCTGGGACTACAGGCACCCGCCACCACACCCAGCTAATTTTTGTATTTTTAGCGGAGACGGGGTTTCACCATGTTGACCAGGCTGGTCCTGAACTCCTGACCTCAAGTGATCTGTCTGCTTCAGCCTCCCAAAGTGCTGGGATTACAGGCGTGAGCCACTGCGCCCGGCACAAATAGTATAAATTATAGGTCACTTGTGACAGAATGGGCGTGCACAGTTTGCAGGAACTAGACTGAATACCATGCAGTCTGGACTTAAGTTACTTTCTTTCTTTTCTAGAAAATATTCCTTCGACAAGGTGTTTTTGTTGATGCCAAGAAACTCCAAACTGCTTTCAAAACCAACCTGAAAACTCTTCTTTTTTGTCTTTTTGTTTTTGAGACAGGGTCTCACTCTGTCACCCAGGCTGGAGTGCAGTGGCACAGTCATAGCTCACTGCAGTCTCTGCCTCCTGGGCTCAAGTGATCCTCCCACCTTGGCCTCCTGAGTAGCTGGGACCACAGGCACCAGCCACCACGCCCAGCCAATTTTTAAATTACTTGTAGAGATGGGATCTCGCTATGTTGCCGAGGCTGGTCTGGAACTCCCGACCTCAAAGTGATCCTCCTGCCTCAGCCTCCCAAAGTGCTGGGATTACAGGTGTGAGCCACTACACCTGGACAAATTTAATTGTACATTTAAAAATAACTAATAGAGGCCGGACATGGTGGCTCAAAAAAAAAAAATCCATCTCAAAAAAACTAATAGAAGGCTGGACACGATGACTCATTCCTGTAATCCCAGCACCTTGGGAGGCTGAGGCGGGTGGATCACTTGAGGTCGGGAGTTGGAAACCAGCCTGGCCAACATGATGAAACCCCGTCTCCACTAAAAATACAAAAAAATTAGACTGTTTTGGTGGCGGGTACCTGTAATCCCAGCTACTCGGGAGGCTGAGGCAGGAGAATCCCTTGAACCTGGGAGGCGGAGGTTGCAATGAGCCTAGATCGTGTCACTACACTCCAGCCTGGATGACAGAGTGAGACTCTGTCAAAATAAAAACAAAAACAAACAAAAAACCTAATAGAAACGTGGTTCATGCCTGTAATACCAGCTACTTGGGAGGCCGAGGGAGGAGGATCATTGAACCTGGGAGGCAGAGGTTTCAGTGAGCCAAGATCATGCCACCGCACTCCAGCCTTGGCAACAGAGCAAGAATCCATCTCAAAATAAACAAAAAAAAAGGCCGCGCGGTGGCTCATGCCTGTAATCCCAGCACTTTGGGAGGCCGAGGCGGGGGGATCACGAGATCAGGATATCGAGACCATCCTGGCTAATGTGGCGAAACCCCGTCTCTACTAAAAAATAGAAAAAATTGGCCGGGCGCGGAGGCTCAAGCCTGTAATCCCAGCACTTTGGGAGGCCGAGACGGGCGGATCACGAGGTCAGCAGATCGAGACCATCCTGGCTAACATGGTGAAACCCCGTCTCTACCAAAAAATACAAAAAAAAAACTAGCCGGGCAAGGTGGCGGGCGCCTATAGTCCCAGCCACTCGGGAAGCTGAGGCAGGAGAATGGCGTGAACCCGGGAGGCGGAGCTTGCAATGAGCCGAGATCTGGCCACTGCACTCCAGCCTGGGCGACAGAGCGATACTTCGTCTCAAAAAAAAAAAAAAGAAAAAATTAGCTGGGTGAGGTGGCGGGTGCCTGTAGTCCCAGCTACTCCGGAGGTTGAGGCAGGAGAATGGCATGAACCTGGGAGGTGGAGGTTGCAGTGAGCCGAGATAGCGTCACTGCACTGGTAACACAGCAAGACTCCGTCTCAAAAAATAATAATAAATAAAATAAATAAACAAAATAAAACAAATGTACCATTAAGTTGTTATTGACTATGGCCGTGAGGGGTGACTTCACGCCCGGCCTCACCTGGACTATTTTTAAGTGAGCAGAGAGACACAGGGGAGGCCTGGGAGGTCAGACAGCTGATTAAGCAACAGAGCCAGGTCTGGCGTGTGGAACCCTCTAGATACCAGGGCCAGCTCCCCTTCCTCAGCCCCGGGCTGCATCTTAGGACAACGGGCTTATTGAGACTTAACTCACGTATAATGCACCCATTTAGAGCATACAATTCCCTTGTTTGTAGTATATTTCCAGAGTCATGCAGCCATCACTGAAATCGAATTGTAAAACACTTTCATCACCCAAATGAAAACCGCATCCCTCTCAGCAGTCATTCCCTACCCACTGTCACCCATGTGTCCCCCTCCTGTCTCTGTGGATGGGCCTGTCCTGAACATTTTATCACACAGTGTGGTCTTTTGTGTCTGGCTTCTCTCACTGAGCGTGATGTCTTCAAGGTACATCCATGCTGTGACCTGTGTCAGAGACTTGCTACTTTTTTTTTTATGGCTGCTAATATTCTTTTCCTTTTTTTTTTTTTTTTTGAGATGGAATCTTGCTCTGTTGCCCGGGCTGGAGTGCAGTGGTGCAATCTTGGCTCACTGCAACCTCTGCTTCCCAGTTCAAGGGATCCTCCTGCTTCAGCCTCTCAAGTACTTGGGATTACAGGCATACACCACCATACCTGGCTAGGTTTTGTATTTTTATTTTTATTTTTTATTTATTTATTTGTTTTTTTTTTTTGAGACGGAGTCTTGCTCTGTCGCCCAGGCTGGAGTGCAGTGGCGAGATCTCGGCTCACTGCAAGCTCCGCCTCCCTGGTTCATGCCATTCTCCTGCCTCAGCCTCCCGAGGAGCTGGGACTACAGGCGCTCGCCACCATGCCTGGCTAATTTTTTGTATTTTTAGTAGAGACGGGGTTTCACTGTGGTCTTGATCTCCTGACCTCGTGATCCACCTGCCTCGGCCTCCCAAAATGCTGGGACTACAGGCGTGAGCCACCGCGCCCAGGTTGTATTTTTAATAGAGCTAGGTTTTCACCATATTGGCCAGGTTGGTCTCAAACTCCTGACCTCAAGTGATCCGCCTGCCTCCCAAAGTGCTGGGATTACTGGCGTGAGCCACCGCACCTGGCCTATGGCCGATAATACTGTTGTAAGGACATATCGCATCATTGATCCATGCATTGTTAGCGGACATTTGAGTTGCTTTCACTTTTTGGCTATTATGAATCACGCTGCTATGGGTGCTTGTGTACACGCTTTTGTTTGAACACCTGTTTTCAGTTGTCTGGAGTATATTCCTAGGAGTGAACTGCTGAACTGCATGGTGATTCCACATTTATTTAACCCTTTGAGGAAATGCCAGTCTGTTTTCCAAAGTAGCTGACTGCATCTGCCTCCTAGACATTTGAACGATTCAATGAATGTGTATTGAACACCCACCATGGGCACTGCTGTGAACCAAACAGGCAGGCCACAGAGAGGAAACCAACTTATGGAGAAAAATAAATAAATAAATAGGAGAGGGCCTGGCTGAGCAGGTGACATTTGAGCGGACTTGAGGAAGAGGAAGGGGGCTGGGCGCGGTGGCTCACACCTGTAATCCCAGCACTTTGGGAGGCCGAGGCAGGTGGATCACGAGGTCAGGAGTTTAAGACCAGCCTGGCCAAGATGGTGAAACCCTGTCTCTACTAAAAATACAAAAATTAGCCAGGCGTGGTGGCAGGCGTGTAATCCCAGCTACTCGGGAGGCTGAGGCAGAGAATTGCTTGAACCTAGGAGGCAGAGGTTGCAGTGTGCCGAGATTGAGCCACTGCACTCCAGCCTGGGCGACGGAGCGAGACTCTGTCTGAAAAAAAAAAAAAAAAGAGAGAAAGTGAGCAGCCCCAACTTGGGTCTAATCCCCCAGAGCGGAGCATTGTGACCCAACTCCACGAGGTCCTTGTAACCTCCCTTCACCACCATCTTTCCCCAAATACTTCCAGCCCAGCTCCCAACCCCACCCCCTGCCTGACCCACACCCCGTTCTCAGCTTCGCAGCATCCCAGCCTCTACGCCCTGGACATCGTGCGATGTCCCCATTGCACAGGAGGGAAAGCCGAGACCCCACAGGGAGAGCAGCCCCTGTGGCCAGAAGCCCTCGGATCCGGATGTCGGGGGCTCTAAACTGAATAAATAAATAGGAAACGTCTCCGACAGGTTTTGCAGGATGTTAAGACAGGTCCCACCTTATCCTAGGGCTGGGGGCTGCCTCGCAGGATCTTAACCCTAGCAAACGCACCTCCGTCCCCATGGCAACTGGGGCGGGGCCCGACCCGGATCCGCCGGTCGCGCCATCCGGCAGCTGCTGGGAGTATCGCCCTCAGAGCGGGAGGAGGAGTCCGCGCCTCGCCTACTGGCCCTTTAAGAGGCTCCGCCCAGCAAGTCCGCCACGCGCTCCCGATTGGTCCCGAGCGCGGCCGAGCGCAGCCGAACTTGACGCACCGCCCGCCGCCTTCCTTACCAACCTCCCACGCGGCTCAGCAGCCTCCCCAGCCAATCGCCGGCCGGCGCGCTGATCGGTATCTGCATGGGCACGCCCGGGGGGAAGGCCTCACCCAATGGGACCGTTCGCCGAGGCTTCATTACCATGCCGGGGGCGGGGAGGGGCGGGGCAGTCGGCGGGGGTGGGCTGCGGGCGGTTGGTTGGAGCGTCGCGCAGTCGGGAGGTCCGGGAAAGTTTCTTTGGAGGTGAAAACAGCCGCGGAACTCCCGGCCTTGCGAGGGGGCGGGGGTGCGGGGGTCCCAGGGCCGGGCCGGGGTCTTTCCTGGGCCGGGGAGAACCGGCCCAGGCCTCCCGGGGGGCAATCGCCCAACAAAGGATTCTTGGGGCGCCCGCCCTCGAGGACTTCTCCGCCCCCGGATCCGGCCCCCCCCAGCGCCCCGGGCCCGGCATCCCGGGGCTCTCCATCACGGGATACCCCAGTTCGCGGTCCGCCATCGGTCAGCCCAGGCGCTACTCAACTTCGCCCGCGTCCGTGTTCCAGGTCCGGCCTGGAGCAGCCATGTCCCACGGCCCCAAGCAGCCCGGCGCGGCCGCCGCGTGAGTGCACCGATTCCCTCCCCACGCCCTCGGTACCTTCCCGGCTGCAGCCCTAGCTCCTGAACCCCCGCCCCAGTCACCCCGGCCGGGGTCTTGACCCCCCACAACCTGGGTCAGGGGCTTCTCCCTCCACCCAATCCTACACCCCCCACCTCGGCTTCCAGCCCCCTCCCAGGAGCCCCCCTTGTCCCACCTTACCCGGATAGTGACCCCATCAGACCCTGCTTCCTCGGGCTCGTGCACTCTCGCAGCAGCCCCGTCGTCGGGGGTCTAAAAGCCTTGGGGTGGGCGTTTGGGGGAGGGGAAGCTCTAGGGACGGGGCTGACCCCGGTATCCTTGGCTCCAGCCGGCGGGCGGCAAGGCTCCGGGCCAGCATGGGGGCTTCGTGGTGGCTGTCAAGCAAGAGCGCGGCGAGGGTCCACGCGCCGGCGAGAAGGGGTCCCACGAGGAGGAGGTGAGAGTCCCTGCGCTGAGCTGGGGGAGGCCCCGGGCTGCGGCCCCAGCCTGGAAGTCCCGCCCCAGGCTGGATTTGAATTGCTTGTGGCTCCGCCCACAGCCCAGATTTTCCTCCGGAAGCTGAGACCCCGCCCCGTGCGAGCTGCCACGCCCCTGACAGGTCCTCTGCCTCCCTAAGTCCAGGCCCCGCCCACCACACAATGCCAGCTCTGCCTACTCTAAGGTCCCGCCCACTTCCACTCCTTGGGGGCGGCACCCTCCCCATGGTCCTGTGGGTCCTTTCTCCAAGAAGCCACGCCCACTAAGCGGAGGCCACGCCCACCAAGCGGAGGCCACGCCCACAACCTAAGTCAACGCCACCCCTGTGCTCAAACCTCGGCCCATAGTCTCTGGGATCCCCTCACCCCTGGCCAGGGACCCCTCTAAACCACCGTGTCCTGACTCCTGACTGGGCCCTACCTCCATCTCTTCCGGGTTCTTCCTCCCAGCTAGGCCCCGCCCCGTCCCCGCCCATACAGCATTAGGCCCCGCCCATGCCCCTCTGAGCCCCGCCCCAGTACGCCAGGCCCCCCTCCCAACGACGCAGCCCGGTTCTGCAGCCGGTGAAGAAACGCGGCTGGCCCAAGGGCAAGAAGCGGAAGAAGATTCTGCCGAATGGGCCCAAGGCACCGGTCACGGGCTACGTGCGCTTCCTGAACGAACGGCGCGAGCAGATCCGCACGCGCCACCCGGATCTGCCCTTTCCCGAGATCACCAAGATGCTGGGCGCTGAGTGGAGCAAGCTGCAGCCAACGGAGAAGCAGGTGGGCGGGGCGGTGAGCAGGGCCTGCGGACACCCTTACTACCAGTAGCCCCGACCCCCAAAGGATTCCACGTGCAGGGCTTTTCCTTCTGCCTGGTGAAATGCCCACCCATGACCAGCTTTTGTGTGTGTGTGTGTGAGATAGAATCTTGCTCTGTTACCCAGGCTGGAGTGCAGTGTGGCGATCTTGGCTCACTGCAACCTCCGCCTCCCGCGTTCAAGCAGTTCTCCTGTCTCAGCCTCCCAAGTAGCTGGGATTACAGGCGCCGGCCACCACGCCCTGCTAACTTTTGTATTTTTAGTAGAAATGGAGTTTCGCCATGTTGGCCAGGCTGGTCTCGAACTCTTGACCTCAAATGATCTGCCCACCTCAGTCTCCCAAAGTACTGATATTACAGACATTAGCCACTGTGGCCAGCCCATGACCAGCTTTTGGGGGCGCGGCTAGCAAGAGGCAAGACAGATTGAAAACTGGGTGACCAACAGATATGTCTAAGAAGTCAGGATAAGACCTGGATTTTTTGTGAAATCTGATTTTCATATACTGTTAGTTTAAAAATTGCAAAAACATCACGGAAATGTAACAAAAGCCACCACCGCTTTGCACCCCTGTAAGTAAAATTTCAAAGAGAAAAACAGGTGCAGGAGGGAGTCCAGGTATCCACATACCCTGGAGGTTGGGTGCCTGCCCATGACTCTGGCGCCCAGGAGTGGCTTGTCAGGGCAGGAGTTGGGGATGAGCCCGGGGCATGGGAAGTGATGTGGGAGCTCGGAGGTCCTTGAGCAACAGGCTGAGGAGCCGGTTCTGTCTGTCTGGAGGGAATAGGGAGCTATGGAAGGTTCAGGAGAGGGGAGGGTGCTGTGAAAGCTGAGTGATTAAGACTGGGTCCTGGCGTTGGAGGCTGCCCCTGCCTCAGGTCTTCTGGTGCTGTCCCCCAGCGGTACTTGGACGAGGCCGAGAGAGAGAAGCAGCAGTACATGAAGGAGCTGCGGGCGTACCAGCAGTCGGAAGCCTATAAGATGTGCACGGAGAAGATCCAGGAGAAGAAGATCAAGAAAGGTGGGAGGGGACAGGCGCGGTGGCTCACGTCTGTAATCCCAGCACTTTGGGAGGCCGAGGTGGGTGGATCACCTGAGGTCAGGAGTTCAAGACCAGCCTGGCCAACATGGTGAAACCCCTCCCCACTACTAAAAATACAAAAATTAGCTGGGTGTGGTGGCAGCTGCCTGTAATCCTAGCTACTCGGGAGGCTAAGGCAGAGAATTGCTTGAACCCGGGAGGCAGAGGTTGCAGTGAGCCAAGATGACTGCACTCTAGCCTGGGCGACAGGGCGAGACTCCGTCTCAAAAAAAAAAAAAAAAAAAAAACGTGAAAGGGGCCGGTGCGAGCAATTGGGGTTCTGCTCTGTGGGGTGCTACCTCAGCCCAGGCAGGGCCTCGGCTCCATGGGGCACAGTCCCGTGGGATGGGCGGGGGAAAGATACATAACCAGACAGGAATGAAGGGGGCTCACTCGCTACAGCGATGGGGGATGCCCAGACGCAGGGGACTCGGGTGTGGAGCTGGAGCCGCGGGGGACTCAGGTGGGGAGCTGGAGCCAGCTGAACAGTACTGACCTAGGGTGCAGGGCATGGTCACTGGAGGCCTGGGAGGCTGACTCTGCCCTTCCCCTCCCCCGCCAGAAGACTCGGGCTCTGGGCTCATGAACACCCTCCTGAACGGACACAAGGTAAGCGACCTTCCTCCTCTCAAAGCGCCTGGGGGAGAAAGGTCTGGAGGCTTCCAGAACCCTGAGCCAGAGCTCCGGGGAGTAAGCGATCGCCACACGCCCAGATGTGTGCAAGCAGGGGCGGTACCACTGCACCGTGGGGACGCTGTTGGTAACACTCCCACCCGGGGTGCCCCAGGAGACCCTCCTAGGCTTGGGACACACCCAGAAAGCGTAGCTGCCCCTACCACCAGCAAAATTACCACTTTGTCCCTTCCTGTTAGGGTGGGGACTGCGATGGCTTCTCCACCTTCGATGTTCCCATCTTCACTGAAGAGTTCTTGGACCAAAACAAAGGTGAGCGTTAACTGCGGTCCTGATGCGAACTCCGTGGAAGTGGGTAGTGGAGCGGGGCGTGGGCCAGGAGGGCCCCAAGGCTGGAGGAGACGGATCGGGAGGTTTCCTATGAGCGCCCAGGTGCGCCCCGTCGCCCCAGCAGCTGATGTGGAGCAGGAGGCAGACGACGCAGTGAGGGAAGCCCGGGCAAGGGGCACGTCCCTGGCAAAAGCCCGGCGGTGGGGGAGAGGGGAGGCGCAGGCTCTGACCCCTCTCCCCCTACGCCCGGCGCAGCGCGCGAGGCGGAGCTTCGGCGTTTGCGAAAGATGAACGTGGCCTTCGAGGAGCAGAACGCGGTGCTGCAGAGGCACACGCAGAGCATGAGCAGCGCGCGCGAGCGTCTGGAGCAGGAGCTGGCGCTGGAGGAGCGAAGGACGCTGGCGCTGCAGCAGCAGCTCCAGGCCGTGCGCCAGGCGCTCACCGCCAGCTTCGCCTCGCTGCCGGTGCCGGGTGCGGGCCCCGCCCCCATCTCCCAGTCCCTCCCCGGTCACTGAGCCCCGCCCGCCTCCCCCCTTCCACAGTCACCCGGCCCCGCCCATCGCGCCGTCCCCTCTTCGGCAGTCACCCGGCCCCGCCTATGCCCCGCCCTCATCACACACACACACACACACACACCCAGCTCCGCCCCCTTCCCCACCCCCGCACCCCCACCCCATTACCCCGTCTGGTTCTTCCCAGACCACCCCCGAGCTCCGCTCCGCACCCCACTACTCGGCCCTGTCCCCGGCCTCGCCCCCACCGAGCGCGCCTCCCTGCCACGACCTCTCCCGACCTGTCCCGGCTGAATCGCCGCCTCCCGCGAGCACCTGATCCCCTCCTCTCGCAGCCCCTTTGTGTCCCTATCTCGGAAGTTCCGGGCACTGCTCCCTACCGGCCCCACCCTCGCTAGACCCTCTCCCTCGCCAGCCCCCGACCAGCCTGAACACTGACCCGGCCTCCCTGCTCGCCACGCGCGTCCCACCTCACGCCCCCATCACCCATCCCTCCCCACGCCCCGCTGACCACTGAGCACCCCCTCGCCCCCCTAGTCCCGTCCCACGCTACCCCAGCCCTCCAGTCCCCCAGTGTCACCTCCCCGACCCCGTTCCCTCCATCCGTGACTGTCCTCAGCTACCCTGGATGCCTGCCTCCCCACCCTGCCCCTGTCCCTGCCATCCTCCAGGCCCGGCTGACCTTAGCCCACCCTTCGCCCCTCCTGCACTGGCCCGGTCCTGAGCTTCGAGCGCCCGCGCGACCCTCCCTTAGTCACCCTCTACCCCTGGAGCCCCCGCCCGCGACTCCCCGGCACCGTTGCCTGACCCACCCACCTGTCCCCCAGGCACGGGCGAAACGCCCACGCTGGGCACTCTGGACTTCTACATGGCCCGGCTGCACGGAGCCATCGAGCGCGACCCTGCGCAGCACGAGAAGCTCATCGTCCGCATCAAGGAAATCCTGGCCCAGGTCGCCAGGTGTGTGCCGGGCGAGGCGGGGCGGGGCCGGGCGAGGAGGGGCGGGGCGGGGGCGGGGCCGGGATTCCGGGCCCAGGTGTGCCGGTCCCGGGGTTCCCCAGGTCCGCGGGGGCTGCTGGATGGGGCTTCACAGCATGATCTTACTAGGAGACCGCCTCCCGGGGGATCGACCTGCGGTCGCCCCATGCACCAGTGCTGGGATGGCCGGGGATGTTCTGCCAGACCCCCGAGCCGGCAGGACCCACTCGGGGGCACCAGAACTTCCCCAACGCTTCTCAGGGTGGATCCCAGTGCCCGGGTTAGAGGGGTTCACCCTGTACCCCAACCCTGGCATCTGTTGGAGCAGCTGATGGGCCATAGCTTCTGGGGTTCCCGAGGGCCGGGGTGAGGGCCAGAGATGATGACGGCCTCATCCGGGCCCTCCTCTCTCTCCTTTCAGCGAGCACCTGTGAGGAGTGGGCGGGCCCACGATGCAGACAAGAAGCTGTGGGCGCGGCCCTGCCCCACCCCACCCCGTGGACGAGAGGCTGGGGGTCCACCCTTTGGGGCCTGGTCCCATCTTGCACCTTGGGGGCTCCAGCCCCCCTAAAACTAAATTTCTGCAGCATCCCTTTAGCTTTTAGTCTCCCCAGCCCCCTGAACCCAGAAAAAGCACTCGCTGCGCGATACACCCAGAAGAACCGCACAACCGCAGGTGCCCCTCCTCGGAGGACAGCCACACGCTATACTGGTTCTCCACTGGCTCTCCCGGCCACCCCCGGGACACAGGGCAGACGAAACCCACCCCTAGCACACAGCAGGACCCCCCAAATTACTCACTATGGAGGGGCTGTGCCGTAGGCCACACAGGCAGCTACCTTGTGGGGACTTACGGGGGGGGGGGGTCCTCCGCACGCCTGTACCGCAGATGAGTGGGGGCCGGCCTTGCCCATCCTGCCCTCCTCCGGCCAAGGGACCCTGGTGGGGGTGGCCCCTTCCCACTGCTGGATCCGAACTTTTTAAATAAAAACAAGTAAAATTTGTGTTTTAAGCTTGTGAGTGTGTAAGGTTGTTTGGGGTGATGTGGAGGGTTCAGAAGGTGCAGCCTGGGCCCCCATGACATCCCTGCTGGGGGCGCCAGGCCTGCTTTCTTACGTCTAGCAGAGCCTCGGAGTTTCTCAGATAGGGAGACGAGAGCCCAGACTTGCCCGGGTTGGAAGAGCAAGTCAGTGGCAGGGCAGGCATCTCCATCCCTCCCCACCTGAAGTTGTGTACTGTGGCCTCAGCACACATGGGGGACTTGAAGCACAGGGGACAGTCACAGCTGCTCAGGTCATCTTCAACTTGTGTCCGCACAGGGGTTCAAGTCCACTTCATAGCACACTGACTTTGGGTCGGCCACGGTTTTGTTTATTGTGTAAAATACACAACATAAACCTCACCATTATAGCCATTTTGTTTGTTTATTAGAGACATGGTCTTGCTCTGTCACCCAGGCTGGAGTGCAGTGGCCCAATCATAGCTCACTGCAGCCTTGAATTCCTGGACTCAAGCGGTCCTCCTGCCTCAGCCTCCCAAAGCCCTGGGATACAGGCTTGAGCCACCGTGCCTGGCCATTTTAGCCATTTTAAAATGCACAATTCAGGCGTTTAGTACATTCACAATTTTGTGCAATCATCACCTTTATCTAATGTCAGCACATTCTAATCACCCCCAAAGGAAGTCCCGTCCTCACCGACAGTCACTCTCATCCCCTCCCCAGCTCCTGCACCCACAAATCCTCTTCCTGCCTCTATGGATTGACCTGTCCTGGATATGGGACCACACACAGTGTGACCTTTTTTTTTAGACGGAGTCTCACTCTGTCGCCCAGGCTGGAGTGCAGTGGCACGATCTAGGCTCACTGCAACCTCCCCGGTTCAAGCGATTCTCTTGCCTCAAGCCTCCCGAGTAGCTGGGACTACAGGTGTGTGCCACCACACCTGTATTTTTAGTAGAGACGGGGTTTCACCGTGTTAGCCAGGCTGGTCTCGAACTCCTGACCTCAGGTTATCTGCCTGCCTGGACCTCCTAAAGTGCTGGGATTACAGGTATGAGCCACCGTGCCCGGCCTGTGTGTCCTTTTGTATCTGGCTTCTCTCACTGAGTGTGATTGTCCTCAAAGGTCATCCACGCTGTGGCCTGTGTCAGAGCCTCATTCCTTTTGGTGGCTGTCATGGTCCAGCGTGTGAATGAATCCGCTGTATGGATCCATCTATCTGTCAAAGGACACTTGGCTGTTTCTACCATTTACTCGTGAGTGATGCTGCTGTGAACATTCATTGTACATGCTTTTGTTGGAATGACCATTTTCCATTCCTTTGGAGATACAGATTGCTGGGAGTTCTGTGTTTGGTTTATTTTGTGTACGTGTGTGTGTGTTGCTTATTGACAAACCTTTCCAGAGACTTCTGCATTTAATGGCATACATAAGACATCCTAAAAAATTCAGAGAAAACCCATCCTGGCTAACAAGGTGAAACCCCGTCTCTACTTAAAAAAATACAAAAAATTAGCTGGGCGTGGTGTCGGGTGCCTGTAGTCCCAGCTACTCGGGAGGCTGAGGCAGGAGAATGGGGTGAACCCGGGAGGCGGAGCTTGCAGTGAGCTGAGATCCGGCCACTGCACTCCAGCCTGGGTGACAGAGCGAGACTCCGTCTGAAAAAAAAAAAAAAAAAAAAAATTCGGAGAATAATCTGAACCCCAGAACCTCTGAATGTGACCTTATTTGGAATAGGGTCACTGCAGATATAATTAGTTAAGATGAAGTCATTACTGGAGTAGCGTGGGTCCTAAGTCCAACATGACCGCTCTCCTTATAAGAAGATAAAATTTGGACACAGACACAGAGAAGAGACAGCCAAGTGACAACAGAGGCTGAGACTGGAGTTATACATCTAGAAGCCAAGGAACGTCAAGGAAGGCCACCCACAGCCAGAAGCTGTGGACACCAGGCAGGATTCTACCCGGGGACTCTGAGGGCCCTGCCAGGACCTTCGTTGTGGAATTCTGGCCTCTGGAGTTGTGAGAGGATCAGTTTCTGCTGTTTTATGTCTCCCCATTTGTGGTGCTTTGTTTTTGTTTATTTTTTATTTTTTAAGGGGGGTCTCACTATGTTGCCCAGGCTGATCTTGAACTCCTGGTTCAAGTGTCCTCCTGCCTTAGCCTCCCAAAGTGCTGGGATTACAGTTGTGAGCCATTGTGCCCACCCCCATCCCACACTGCTGCTGCTGCTGCTTTTTTTTTTTTTTCAGACAGAGTTTCGCTCATGTCACCCAGGCTGGAGTACAACGGCAGGATCTCAGCTCACTGCAACCTCCACCACCCAGGTTCAAGCAATTCTCCTGCCCCAGCCTCCTGAGTAGCTGGGATTACAGGCGCCCGCCACCATGTCTGGCTAATTTTTTGTATTTTAGTAGAGATGTGGTTTCACGATGTTGGCCAGGATGGTCTTGAACTCCTGACCTCAGGTGATCCACCTGCCCCAGCCTCCCAAAGTGCTGGGATTACAGGCGTGAGCCACCGTCCCCGACAGCTTTTTTCTTTGAGACAGGGTCCCACTATATTGCCTAGGCTGGAGTACAGTGTCACAATCATAGCTCACTGCAGCGTCGACCTCCCTGGGCTCAGGCTATCCTCCCACCTGGTTCTCATGAGTAGCTGGGACCACAAGTGCCTGCCTTCACTCTTGCCTATTTTTTTTTTTTTTTTTTTTTTTTTTTGAGACAGAGTCTCGCTCTATTACAGCCCAGGCTGGAGTGCAATGGCTTGATCTCAGCTTACTGCAACCTCCACCTCCCAGGTTCAAGCGATTCTCCCATCTCAGCCTCCTGAGTAGCTGGGATTACAGGTACTCACCATCACGCCCAGTTGATTTTTGTATTTTGTGTAGAGACAGGGTTTCACCATGTTGCCCAGGCTGATCTCAAACTCCTGACCTCAGGTGATCCACCTGCCTTGGCCCTCAAGGTGCTGGAATTGCAGGCATGAGCCACTGTGCCCGGCCAATTTGTTTGTATTTGTGAGATGGGGGTCTTGAACTACTGGGTTCAAGTAATCAGCCTCTCAAAGTGCTAGGATTACAGGCATAAGCTACTGTGCCCAGCTGTTTCTTTGTGGTTCAGACAGGATCTTGGTCTGTCACCCAGGCTGGAGTGCAGAGATGCCATCACAGCTCACTGCAGCCTGCACCTCCTGGGTTCAAGCCATCTTCCCACCTCAGCATCCCAAGTAGCTGGGACTACAGGTGCATGCCACCACACCCAGCTAATTTTGTATTTTTTGTAGAGATGGGGTCTCACCTGGTTCCTCAGGCTGGTCTCAAACTCCTGGGCTCAAGTGATCCTCCCAAAGTGGATCCCAAAGTGCTGGGATCGCAGGCAAGAGCCACTTCACCCCACCCAGTTTGTGGTGCTTTGTTACGGCTGCCATGGGAGACTCACACAACCCGATACTGCCAACCCCCCTCACTCCCCACGCCGGTTTCACCCTTTCCTGGCACAGGTACCACCACCTCAAATTTAGAGTTTCTCATTTCTAGGCAGGTCTGGAAAATACCATTTTGCATCAGTTTTTCATTAAAAAAAAAAAAAATTCAGCATACAATTCAGTGGGTTTTGGTACATTCAAAAAGCTGTGTGGGCTGGGCACAGTGGCTCACACCTGTAATTCCAGAACTTTCGGAGGCCAAGGCAAGCAGATCACTTGAGACTGGGAGTTCCAGACCAGCCTGGCCAACATAGTGAAACCTGGTCTCTACTAAAAATACGAAAATAGGTGGGTATGGTGGCACATGCCTGTAATTCCAGTTACTTGGGAGCTGAGGCAGGTGAATCCCGCCCCCCCCCCCCCGCTCTTTTTTTTTTTTTTTTTGAGTCAGAGTCGTGCTGTCTGTCCCAGGCTGGAGTGCAGTGGTGCAATCTCGGCTCACTGCAACCTCCGCCTCCCAGATTCAAGCAATTCTGCTTCAGCCTCCCAAGTACAGATGGGGTTTCACCATATTGTCCAGGCTGGTCTCGAACTCCTGATCTCAAGCGATCCGCCTGCCTCAGCCTCCCAAAATGCTGGATTACAGGCGTGAGTCACCACGTCAGGCCTTACATAAACTTTCTTACCTCATCCAAACCCTTCTGCTACTTTCTTTCCTCTCCCCATGTTCAGTCTTTGAGGCTCCTCCCGGGTGGAGGCTGTGTCTGGCTCTACTGTAGGGCCCACCACTGCAGGCAGGATGGCTGTTTATTGAGCCAACATTCCTGGGTAGGAATCTGACGGATACATAGGTGTTTCCGGCATTGCATTCCAGTGGATTTTTGCCAATGCCTCCTGGTGCCTGGGGTCTCCTCCTTCATCTGTGACCTGGACATCCATTCACTCCTCACCAAAGATCACTGAGTACCCGCTGTATGCCAGGCACTGTGCCCTGGGCACTGGGCATGGGGACAGAGCAGGGAACAGCTCCCACCCTCCTGGAGCTGACATTCCTCCAGTCCTGGAGACAAACAAGACATCAGATTAAATAAAATAGCAGCCAGGCACTGGGGCTCATGCCTGTAATCCCAACACTTTAGGAGGCTGAGGCGGGAGGATCCCTTGAGGTCAGGAGTTCGAAACCATCCTGGCCAACACGGTGAAACCCCGTCTCTACTAAAAATCCCCCCCAAAAAAAAGAAAGAAAAAAGAAAAGGTAGACATGGTGGCAGGCACCTGTAATCCCAGCTAATCGGGAGTCTGAGGCAGGAGAATCACTTGAACCCAGGAGACAGAGGTTGCAGTGAGCCAAGATTGTGCCACTGCACTCCAGCCTGGGCAAGAGAGAGAGAGACTCTGTCTCAAAAAATAAAATAAAATAAAATAAAATATCTGATACGTCAGATGGTAGCTTTAAATGCTGGAGAGAGGCTGGGCACAGTGGCTCACATCTGTAATCCTAGCACTTTGGGAAGCCAAGGCTGAAGGATGGCTTGAGCCTCCTGGTCTTGAGTTTGAGATCAGCTTGGGCAACACAGTGAGATCCCAAATGTACAAAAAATTAATCATGTTTCTAAATTAAAAAAAATTAAATGTGACTGGGCACAGTGGTTCACGCCTGTAATCCCAGCATTCTGGGAGGCCGAGGCGTGTGGATCACCTGAGGTCAGGAGTTCGAGACAAGCCTAACCAACATGGGGAAACCCTGTCTCTACTAAAAAATACAAAAATTAGCCAGGCATGGTGGTGCGCGCCTATAATCCCAGCTACCAGGGGAGCTGAGGCAGGAGAATCGCTTGAACCCAGGAGGTTGAGCTTGCAGGGAGCCGAGATCGCACCATCACACTCCAGCCTGGGCGACAGAGCGAGACTCCATCTCCAAAAACAAACAAAAGGCTGGGCACGGTGGCTCATAACTGTAATTCCAGCACTTTCAGAGGCTAAGGCGGGTGGATTCCTGAGGTCAGGAGTTCGAGACCAGCCAGGCCTACATGGTGAAACTTGGTCTCTACTAAAAATACAAAAATTAGCCGGGCACGGTGGCACACGCCTATAATCCCAGCTACTAGGGACACTGAGGCAGGAGGATCATTTGAACTTGGGAGGCGGAGGTTGCAGTGAGCTGAGATTGCGCCACTGCACTCCAGCCTGGGCAACAAGAGCAAGACTCCGTTAAAAAATAAATAAATAAATGCTTGAGAGAAAAAGTCAGGGAGGGAGTCTAGGAGATAGTGACAGGGGGCTACATTAGAGTAAGGACCTGAGGGAGGTGAGGATTGAACCATACACAGGTTGGGGAAAGGTGCTCCAGGCAGAGTACACAGCCCCTGCAAAGGCCCTAGGGCAGGACTATGCCTGGCCAATTGGAGGAATAGTGAGGAGGCCCGTGTGGCTGGAGCCAAGTGAGCTGGGGGAACACAGGGAGGAGGGGAGGGCAAAGAGAGGACGGACAGATTTTGCCAGGCCTTGAGGGCTGCAAGAACTTCAGCTTTGACCCTGAGTGAGGTGGGAGCTGTGGAGGGCTGTGAGCAGGGGAAGGGGGGGATGTGGCTCAGGTTGTATCAGCATAGTCTTCCCTCCCCACCTCCTGAGGTTGTTGCAAGGATCAAAAGACCCCATCTAGGCTGGGCGCGGTGGCTCACGCCTGTAATCCCAGTACTTTGGGAGGCGAGGCAGTCATATTACTGAGGTCAGGAGTTCAAGACCAGCCTGGCCAACATGGTTAAACCTCATCTCTATCAAAATACAAAAAGGCGGGCGCGGTGGCTCAAGCCTGTAATCCAGCACTTTGGGAGGCCGAGACGGGCGGATCACGAGGTCAGGAGATCGAGACCATCCTGGCTAACACGGTGAAACCCCGTCTCTACTAAAAAAATAAAAAAATTGGCCGGGCGCGGGGCTCAAGCCTGTAATCCCAGCACTTTGGGAGGCCGAGACGGGCGGATCACGAGGTCAGGAGATCGAGACCATCCTGGCTAACACGGTGAAAACCCGTCTCTACTAAAAATACAAAAACTAGCGGGTGAGATGGCGGGCGCCTGTAGTCCCAGCTACTGGGGAGGCTGAGGCAGGAGAATGGCGTGAACCGGGAGGCGGAGCTTGCAGTGAGCTGAGATCCGGCCACAGCACTCTAGCCTGGGCGACAGAGCGAGACTCCATCTCAAAAAAAAAAAAAAAAAAAAAAAAAAAAAAAAAAAAAAAAAATACAAAAAAAAAAAAAATTAGCTGGGCGTGGTGGTGTCTGCCTGTAATCCCAGCTACTGGGGAGGCTGAGGCATTAGAATTGCTTGAACCTGGTGGGCAGAGGTTGCAGTGAGCTGAGATCGTGCCACTGAACTCCAAACTGGGTGACAGAGCGAGACACTGGCTCAAAAAATAATAATAATAAAATTAAGGCCGGGCGCGGTGGCTCAAGCCTGTAATCCCAGCACTTTGGGAGGCCGAGACGGGCGGATCACGAGGTCAGGAGATCGAGACCATCCTGGCTAACATGGTGAAACCCCGTCTCTACTAAAAAAAATACAAAAACTAGCTGGGCGAGGTGGCGGGCGCCTGTAGTCCCAGCTCCTCGGGAGGCTGAGGCAGGAGAATGGCGTGAACCCGGGAGGCTGAGCTTGCAGTGAGCTGAGATCCGGCCACTGCACTCCAGTCCGGGCGACAGAGCGAGGCTCCGCCTCAAAAAAAAAAAAAATAATATAATAATAATAAAATTAAAAATAAAATAAAATAAAACAATGACCTCGCCTAGCAGAGAGTAAGTGCCCCAGCACCCTCAGCCGTCCCTGTCCTCCCAAAGTGCTGGGATTACAGATGTAAGCCACCGCTCCGGGCCTGTCCCTGTCCTTATTTGTGGTCCCTGTTCTTCCAGGGTCCCGAGCTCAGGACCCCCGGACTGCGGGTATCTCCGGGGAGGGCGCAGCTGGCCCTGGCAGGGCCCGGACACCTGGGGCCCAACCCACCCCTGCGCACCCCGCGGTGTCGCCTTCCCGGGCGGCTCGGGTTCCCGGATCCCCTTACCCGGGCTTCTCGGCTGTCGCGCCCTGGGCCGGGGGAGGGGAGGCTTCAGGAAGCGGCGGATCGGCGGCGGCGGCGGCGGCGGCGGCGGCGAGGGCCCGGGTGGGTGACCGAACTTCTCCCGCCATGGAGGGCGCAGCAGCCCGGGAGGCCCGGGGGGCCGAGGCCCCGCGCGCGTCTGCGCCCCCGCCCGCGCCCTCGGAGCCCCCGGCTGCGCCCCGCGCCCGCCCGCGCCTCGTCTTCCGCACGCAGCTGGCGCACGGGAGCCCCACGGGCAAGATCGAGGGCTTCACCAACGTCCGCGAGCTGTACGCCAAGATCGCCGAGGCCTTCGGGATCGCGCCCACGGAGGTAAGGACCCCGGACACCCGCACCCGAGACCATCCGCCTGATGTGGTGAGGGGTGGGGAGCTTGGACGCTGGACGGGAGACCCCAGATCCCCGGATCCCAGACGTCGGGGTGGCTGCCTAATCGCCGGATCTCAGAGACGCAGCCCTCAGAGAACGGGGTGCCACATCCCAGGGTTCCCCTTTGCACTCTCTGCGCAAAAGATGGGGAGGTCTTAGGTCTAGCGGACCCCTAGATATTCCAGAAAATCCTCTGCGCAGGCCTCGCTTGGAGCGGACCCCAGCCCTCGGGGAAGCTCCTCTGTGCTTCCTGGGAGTAGCTGGCGTCTGGGGTTCCAGATGGTCCCCTTGGAGATGGGAAGGCTGAGGCCGTGGTGCGGTTGCGGGGTTCCTGGGCATTTTTCCAATCCGGGTCCGTTTGGTCTGCAGCCCCCAGGGGGCGCCAGCAGAGTAAACCTGGAGGTCTGGGGGCTGGAGGTCCTGGGGGTATGGAGAGGGGTCTCCACCTGCCGGAAGCCTCCTTCTCCCTCCTCTCTCCATTCTCGGAGGCCCCACGCCCTGCCCTTTCCCATGGGCTGGGATCTGGTCGCTGGGGGCAGGGGCCTGCGCCGACAGGGCGGCTGCGTGGGAGGATGCGTGCCCTGGCTACCTCTGCGTTCCTTCTCCGCCGGGAAGATTTTATTCTGCACCCTCAACAGCCACAAAGTGGACATGCAGAAGCTCCTAGGGGGCCAGATAGGCCTGGAGGATTTCATCTTTGCCCACGTGCGAGGCGAGACCAAGGAGGTGGAGGTCACTAAGACAGAGGACGCTCTGGGGCTGACCATCACGGACAACGGGGCCGGCTACGCCTTCATCAAGGTGCCCGGGAGGGGGTGGGCGGGTGACTTCCTGGGGTCCAGCAACTGCCCCCTCACTCTGGGTCGACGTGGGTTCTGGGGATTGGAGGCGGGTGGCTGGGGTTGCCCTGCCAGCGACGCTGGATCCCTGCAGAGAATCAAGGAAGGCAGTATCATCAACCGGATCGAGGCAGTGTGCGTGGGTGACAGCATCGAAGCCATCAACGACCACTCCATTGTGGGCTGCCGCCACTACGAGGTGGCCAAGATGCTCCGGGAGCTGCCCAAGTCCCAGCCCTTCACCCTGCGCCTGGTGCAGCCCAAGAGGGCCTTCGGTAAGGCGGGCGGGCTGGCGGGAGCTCTTCCGGAAGTGGGTTCTACGGCTGCCGGGGGTGGAGGAGGGTTGGGGATGGCACGGGCTGGAAGGTTCTAGGTGCACCCGCTGCATGGCAAGGAGCTCCTGGCAGGGTAACAGAAACTCGTAGGTAGTTTCTATTAATAGATTGTTATGGAACCAGTCTGTGCGGGAGGGGTGGGGTAGAGACTGGGTAAAGTGGAGTGGGAGGAGGAGCCTCCAGAACCACTTTGTAGCCAGGCTGGGAGCTTTTTTTTTTTTTTTTTTTTTTGAGAGAGAGTCTCACTCTGTGGCCTTGGCTGGAGTGCAATGGCACAATCTTGAATCTCAGCTCACTGCAACCTGGGCCTCCCGAGTTCAAGCGATTCTCCTGCCTCAGCCTCCCGAGTAGCTGGGATTACAGGCACCCGCCATTGCACCTGGCTAATTTTTGTATTTGTAGTAGAGACGGGGTTTCACCATCTTGACCAGTCTGGTCTTGAACTCCTGACCTCAGGTGATCCACCCGCCTCGGCCTCCCAAAGTGCTAGGATTATAGGCGTGAACCACTCTGCGCGCAGCCTGGGAACTTTTAAAGTAGTGCTTTGAGGTCATGGTGGATTCTAGAGAATGAGAATATGAGAAAAGTTTTCTTTCTTCCTTTTTTTTTTTTTTTTTTTGAGGCAGAGTCTCAATATGTCACCCAGGCAGGAGCGCAGGGGTGCAATCTCAGCTCGCTGCAACCTCTGCCTCCCAGGTTCAAGAGGTTCTCCTGCCTCAGCCTCAGGAGAAGCTGGGATTACAGGCGTGTACCACCATGCCAGGATAATTTTTGTATTTTTAGTAGAGACGGGGTTTCATTATGTTGGCCAGACTGGTCTCAAACTCCTGAGCTCAGGTGATCCACCCATCTTGGCCTCCCAAAGTGCTAGGATTATAGGCGTGAACCACTCTGCGCGCAGCCTGGGAACTTTTAAAGTAGTGCTTTGAGGTCATGGTGGATTCTAGAGAATGAGAATATGAGAAAAGTTTTCTTTCTTCCTTTTTTTTTTTTTTTGAGAGAGAGTCTCACTCTGTGGCCTTGGCTGGAGTGCAATGGCACAATCTTGAATCTCAGCTCACTGCAACCTGGGCCTCCCGAGTTCAAGCGATTCTCCTGCCTCAGCCTCCCGAGTAGCTGGGATTACAGGCATGTGCCACCACGCCTGGCTAATTTTGTGTTTTTAGTAGAGATGGGATTTCTCCATGTTGGTCAGGCTGGTCTCGAACTCCCGACCTCAGGTGATCTGCCCGCCTTGGCCTCCCAAAATGCTGGAATTATAGGCGTGAGCCACTGCACCCTGCCCATTTTTTTTCCATAACCAGACTTTCTCAATGAAGAAAGCAGTGTATTGATTTACACACTAGCACATTCTCCTCCTCTAGCCCCTTTGGATAGCATTGTTCTACAGAACAGAGCGAGAGCTTCTAGAAGTACCCTGGCACACATGGAGAGAGGTCCCAGGGAGACTGAGCTGTATGGGGTTCTAGAATCTGCCCTGCTGTGGCTGTGAACTCCAAAAGCCACGCCTAAAAATAGAGTTTAGGCCAGGCGTGGTGGCTCATACCTGTAATCCCAGCACTTTGGGAGGCCGAGGTAGGTGGATCAGCTGAGGTCAGGAGTTTGAGACCAGCCTGGCAAACATGGTGAAACCCCATCTCTACTAAAAATACAAAAAAATTAGTGGGATGTGGTGGTGCGTGCCTGTAGTCCCGGCTACTCAGAGGCTGAGATGCGAGAATCACTTGAACCTGGGAGGCGGAGGTTGCAGTGAACCAAGATCACACCAATGCACTCTAGCCTGGGTGACAGAGCGAGACTCAGTCTCAACAACAACAACAAAACAAACAAACAAACAAAACCTGGCTGGGAATGGTGGCTCACACCTGTAACCCCAGCACTTTGGGAGGCCGAGGCTGGCAGATCACAAGGTCAGGAGTTCAAGACCAGCCTGGCCAATATGGTGAAACCCCCGTCTCTACTAAAAATACAAAAATTAGCCAGATGTGGTGGCACACGCCTGTAGTCCCAGCTATTCAGGAGGCTGAGGCAGAAGAATCGCTTGAACCTGGGAGGTGGAGACTGTAGTGAACCAAGATCGTGCCACTGCACTCCAGCCTGGGCGACAGAGCAAGACTTCATCTCAGAAAAAAAAAAGAAAGAAAGAAAGAAAAAATCAAGCTTAGTCTGAGACTAAACCCAGCTCTAGAGCCCAGGTCAGCTCTGAAACTAAGTGTTTCTACATCTCAGCCCTGACACTAAGCTGGGTTCTGGAACCTAGACAAGACCATACCTAGATTGAGGCTCCTGCCACAAGGAGGGTCCCAAGCAGTCCCTAGATGAGGGAGAGTGAGGGCGTGGAACTGGGACGTTAGTTCTAAACTTGCTCCACTACACTTCATTCTGGACTTGTGATTTAGTTTGCTGGGGACGGGAAGTGTGGAATCTCGAATGGGTCTCTGGAGATTCACCGCAAAGGAGGACTTTGAAGGGGAGGAAGATTCTAGAAAGGCTCGGCTGGTGGCCTCCCAGGGTTTACAAAGATGTGGCTCCATCCAGAACCCATGGCCATCCCTCACTCTGTTCCCTCCAGATATGATTGGCCAGAGAAGTCGATCCAGCAAATGCCCCGTAGAGGCGAAAGTGACCAGTGGGAGGGAGACCCTGCGGCTTCGTTCTGGGGGGGCTGCCACAGTGGAGGAAGCGGTGAGTGAAGGGGAGGGGTTCTTCCCAGGCTTCTGCACCTGCAGTTCTGCCACTGAGTCAGTGTGGCCTTGGGCAAGAACTTCTCGGAGCCTCGGTTTCTCTGCCTGAAAAATGGGTCCTCGTTGAAAGGTGGGGCAATGATGTTGGTACCAGCACTACTGACTCATGCGAGGGTCCAGTCCACTCTAACCTTAGGGGTGGGGGTCTGGAGGGGCTGGGGGGCTTCAAGGCTTTTCACCCCTGACTTCCTTCTCCTGTGCCCTCAGCCCAGTGAGTTTGAGGAGGAGGCATCCCAGAAGGTTGATGACCTGCTGGAAAGCTACATGGGCATTCGGGACCCCGAGCTGGGTAAGGGGCCAGGGTAAGCTGGAGGGCCCTGGGGGGAGGGCAGCCTATGGGAGGAGGCAGGGGTCCCAGCGGGAAGTTTGGAGCGGGGCGTGCCCTCACTGACAACCCCTCCGGCATGGCCCGCAGCGTCCACCATGGTGGAGACGTCCAAGAAGACAGTGAGCGTCCAGGAGTTTGCGCGCTGTTTAGACTCCGTCTTGGGCGAGTTCGCCTTCCCCGACGAGTTTGTGGTGGAGGTGTGGGCCGCCATCAGCGAGGCCAGGGAGGCCTGTGGCTAGTCTGCCCTGGGGGAGCCCAGCACAGCCCCAGCCTGGAGCCCCGCCCCCTGCCCCGGCCCTGCTCCAGATCCCAGCCCAGATCGGAGGCCAAGTTCCTCTCTAGAGCCCAATCCAATTTGGGGCCCCAGCCCAGCTCCAGAACCCAGCCCTTCTCTAGAATCCAGCCCAGGTCTAAGGCCAAGCTTTGTGCTAGAGCCCAGGCCAGCTCTGAGACCAAGCCCAGCATTGAGAACAAGCTGTGTTCTAAAACTCAGGCCAGCCCTGAGACCAAGCCCAGCTCTAGAACCCAGATGAGCTTTGAGACCATGCCCAGCTCTAGAACCCAGATGGGCTCTGAGACCATGCCCAGCTTGAGAACCCAGATGGGCTCTGAGACCGAGCCCAGCATAGAGACCAAGCCCTGTTCTAGAACTCAGGCCACCTCTGAGGCCAAACTCAGCTCTAGAACCCAGATGGGCTCCGAGACTAAGCTCAGCTCTAGAACTCAGATGAACTCTGAGACCGAGCCCAGTATTGAGACCAAGCTCTGTTCTAGAGCCCAGGCCAACCCTGAGGCCAAGCTCAGCTCTAGAACCCAGATGGACTCTGAGACCATGCCCAGCTCTAGAACCCAGATGGGCTCTGAGAATGAGCCCAGCATTGAGACCAAGCCCTGTTCTAGAACTCAGGCCAGCTCTGAGACCAAGCCCAGCTCTAGAACCCAGATGGGTTCTGAGACTGAGCCCAGCATTGAGACCAAGCCCTGTTCTAGAACTCAGGCCAGCTCTGAGACCAAGCCCAACCCTAGAACCCAGATGAGCTCTGAGACCAAGCCCAGCATAGAGACCAAGCCCTGTTCTAGAACTCAGGCCACCTCTGAGGCCAAGCCCAGCTCTAGAACTCAGATGGGCTCTGAGACTAAGCTCAGCTCTAGAACTCAGAAGAACTCTGAGACCAAGCCCAGTATTGAGACTAAGCCCTGTTCTAGAGCCCAGGCCAGCTCTGAGACCAAGCCCAGTTCTAGAAACCAGATGAGCTCTGAGACCAAGCCCAGCTCTAGAACCCAGATAAATTCTGAGACCAAGCCCAGCATTGAGAACAAGCCCTGTTCTAGAACTCAGGCCACCTCTGAGGCCAAGCCCAGCTCTAGAACTCAGGTCAGCTCTGAGACCAAGCCCAGCTCTAGAACTCAGGCCAGCCCTGAGACCAAGCCCAGCTCTAGAACCCAGATAAGCTCTGAGACCAAACCCAGCACTGAGACCAAGCCCTGTTCTAGAACTCAGGCCACCTCTGAGGCCAAGCCCAGCTCTAGAACCCAGATGAGATCTGAGACCAATCCCTGCCCTGAAGCCCAGGCCAGTTCTGAGATGAAGCTCATCTCTAGAATCCAACTGAGCCCTGACAACAAGCCAAGCTCTGGAACCCAGACAAATTTTAAGACCCAGACCAGCTTGGAGACCAATCTCAGTTCCAGAATCCAGGCTAGTTCGGAGACCAAGCCCTGCTGGAAAACTCGAGCTGACTCTGGAACTCTGGACAGCTCCACAATACAGCCACACCTGGACACTTGGTCTGGCTCCAGAACCCCAGTTAATTTTGGAACCCATGTGAGATTCATGAAGCAACCCAGCTCTGGAACCCCAGCCAGCTCAGGATTCAGAGACAGCTCCCAAACCAAATCCTATTCAAGAACTCAGACCAGCTCAGAAACCCAGGTCCACACAACTGCCCAGTCCAGATCCCAAGCCCAGTTGCATCCAAGTACCCATCCCCATCCTGCAGCCCAGTCCAGCGCCAGTGATGATTCCAGCTCTGAGACTGAGCCCAGCTCTAGAACCTCACCTAGTGCTACAACCAGGCCCAACTCCAGGATTCAGACCAGCTCTGGAACCCCATCCATCTTGGAAGCAAGGCCCAGCTCCAGCACACAGCTTGGTGCCAAGCCCCACTCTCCCTGCAGAATGCAGGCCAGCTCTAGAATGCAGACCAATTTCAAGGCCTGGCCAAGCTCCAAAGCTCAATCCAGCCCAGGCACTGCACTCAACTCTAGTACTCAGCTCAGTTCTGGAGCACAGGCTGGTTCTGAAATCCCAGCCAGCTCCAAAACACAGACAGTGGCTGAGACCCAGCCAAGTTCCAGAATCCAACTAAGCTCTGGAGTCCTACCTAGTCCTGGGACCCAGGCTATCACAGCAACAGAGTTAAGCTCCACAGCCCTGTCTAGTTCTGACAGCAGGCCCAGCTCCAGGACCCAGCGCTGCCCAGGAGCTCGACCAGCCTCTGGGACTCAATTCACCTCTAAAACTCTGCCAGGTTCTAGATACCAGCTCCAGACCACAGGCCCAGACAGCTCTGGTATTCAACTAGACTTTGGGAAGCAGATCAACTCTGGAAGTCAGCCTAGCTTTAGCACTCAGCCCAGCTCTGGGACCCAGATAAGCTCAAGAATTCAAGACAGCTCTGGAAGTCAGCTTGGTTCTGGAATGCAGCTGATTACTGGAGCCCATCCCAGCTCCAGAACTCAGACCGGTTCTGGAAACCAGCTCAGCTCTGGGACCCAGGCCCGTGCAAGAATTCAGCTCAGCCTTGGAGCGCATTTTAGCTCCAGAACCCAGTCCAGTCCTGAGACCGGGCTCAGCTCTGAGGCTCAGCCCAGCTCTGGAACCCAGATCAGCTCTGGGATTCAGTTCGGCTCTGAAACCCAGGTCAGCTCAAGAATTCAGCCCGACTCCTTAAAGTCCAGAACCCAGTCCAGCTCCGAGACTGGGCTCAGCTCTGAAACCCAGACTGACTCAAGAATTCAGCCCAGCCCTGGAGCCCACCTTAGTTCTGGAACCCAGCCTGTTTCTGGAACCCAGTCCAGTTCCAGAACTCACATCAGTTCAAGAATCTGGCTGAGCCCTAGAAATGCGCTCTCCCCACAGACCCCTGGCCTTGACCCTAGAATCCAGCTTGAGGCCCCTGCCGCAACCCAACCTCAGCCCCCAGGCCCACCCCGCAGAGACCCCACCCCAGCCCCTAGCAAAGACCCCCAGCCTCTGCCTCAGCCCCAAGAGCAGGTGCGTGGCACCCAGGCCAGCCTTGGCCCCATCCCAGGCTTATCCCCAGCCTCCTACCTGGCCCCTCAGCCACAGGTCTCCTCAACCCCCCAGAAGCCAGCGGTCTCTCCCAAGCCCCAGGTGGGACCCCAGAAATCCACCCCACGCACCATATCTGTCACTCTTAGTCCTGCCCCCAGAGGCCTCCTGAGTTCCCAGCTGTCTGAGTCCCCAGCTCTGGCGCCTGCCCCTTCCCCAACTCTGGAGGAGCCAGGGCCCCACCCTTACCGCGGGGGGTCGTAGTTTGGCTGTGACCTAGCCCTGACTCATGTGGTTCTCACCCTCTCCTGTCCCTCCCAGCCTGGGCCCCCCAGAAGCAGCAAGTGACCTTATTTCCCCAGCAGGTGGTGGTGGAGGGGGGTGGTGAAAACAGGGGCTGCGGTTTCACCCCCCCGGGCTCAGATCCAGGTTCTTGGAGGGAAAAGGAGGGCAGGAGACAGGTTGCACCGCAGGTACCCTGAGGGCTCATGGTGAATAAAGGCTCCTTCCATCTCTGCAGCCTGGTGTGTCATTTTGCAGGGAGTTCCGGGGAATGCCGAGATGTGGGGCTGAGGGGTTGGCTGAAACTATGGCAACCTCTCGAGCACCTACTGTGTACCAAGCACTTCATTAAGCACCACATGGGGATGAGCTTACCTGCCTGCATGGGACAGGTGCTCCACGAAGACCCAGCCATTGGTCCTTTTTTTTTTTTTTTTTTTTTTTCCTGAAATAGAGTCTCGCTCTATCGCCCAGGCTGGAGTGCAGCGGCGCGATCTCAGCTCACTACAACCTCTGCCTCCCAGGTTCAACCAGTTCTCCTGCCTCAGCCTCCTGCATAGTTGGGATTACAGGCACCTGCCACCATGCCTGGCTAATTTTTTGTTTGTTTGTTTGTCTTTAGAGACGGAGTTTTGCTCTTTTTTTTTTTTTTATTTTTTTTTTTTTTTTTTTTTTTTTGAGACGGAGTCTCGCTCTGTCGCCCGGCTGGAGTGCAGTGGCCGGGTCTCAGCTCACTGCAAGCTCCGCCTCCTGGGTTTACGCCATTCTCCTGCCTCAGCCTCCCAAGCAGCTGGGACTACAGGCGCCCGCCATGTCGCCCGGCTAGTTTTTTGTATTTTTTAGTAGAGACGGGGTTTCACCATGTTAGCCAGGATGGTCTCGATCTCCTGACCTCGTGATCCGCCCGTCTCGGCCTCCCAAAGTGCTGGGATTATAGGCTTGAGCCACCGCGCCCGGCCGGAGTTTTGCTCTTGTTGCCCAGGCTGGAGTGCAATGATGTGATCTCAGGTCACCACAACCTCCACCTCCTTGGTTCAAGCGATTCTCTTGCCTCAGCCTCCCGAGTAGCTTAGATTACAGACATGCGCCATCACGCCTGGCTAATTTTTTTTTCTTTTCTTTTCTTTTTTGTATTTTTGATAGAGATATGGTTTCTCCATGTTGGTCAGGCTGGGCTCGAACTCCCGACCTCAGGTGATCTGCCCCTCTCAGCCTCCCAAAGTGCTAGGACTACAGGCATGAGCCACCACACCCAGGCATTTTTGTATTTTTAGTAGAGACAGGGGTTCACCATGTTGGCCAGGCTGGTCTCGAACTCCTGACTTCAGGTGATCCACCGTCCTCAGCCTCTCAAAGTGCTGGGATTACAGGCATGAACAATCACACCTGGCCCATTTATACCTACTTTTAATAACATGCAGATTCAAAGGTGGTTTCAATGTAGGTCCCAGGGCTAACCTGAAGCCTTCCCATTACAGGCTGCTGGGAGAATTCTAGGCGGTACCACCCATGAAGTGATTAGGAAACAAGAAACAAGTGTGGCAGGAACCAAATCCTCTCTTCCCTCCCCATCCTCCCCAGCCTTGCCCTTGTCTGCCCCGGGTCAGGTCCAGTGCACAAAACCCCAGAGACTGACAACTTCTGGACCCAAAGGAAAATAAAACCAAAGGCAGAGATATATTTTGGCAAGAAAAGGGGGGTGCCCCCGTTCACATTCAATCTTTTCTGGACAGAACCTTCTCTGTTGGTGGTTCAAAAGGACGCAACAGTATCCCAGAAGTAGGTCAAATCAGGGTGAAAGAGCAATGGAAGACTGGGCGCAGTGGCTTACGCCTGTAGTCCCAGCTGCTCAGGAGGCTGAGGCACGAGAATCGCTTGAATCCAGGAGGTGGAGCTTGTAGTGAGTTGAGATCGTGCCACTGCACTCCAGCCTGGGCCACAGAGTGAGACTCCGTCTCAAAAAAAAAAAAAAAAGGCAGGCGCAGTGGTTCATGCTTATAATCCCAGCACTCTGGGAGGCCGAGGCGGATGGATCAACTGAGGTCAGGAGTTCAAGACCAGGCTGCCCAACATGGTGAAACCTGTCTCTACCAAAAATACAAAAATTAGCTGGGCATGGTGGCATGTGCCTATAGGTCCAGCTACTAGGGAGGCTGAGGCAGGAGAATTGCTTGAACCGGGGAGGTGGAGGTTGCAGTGAGCTGAGATGGTGCCACTGAACTGCAGCCTGGGGGACAGAGCAAGACTCCATCAAAAAAAAAAAAGCTATGCAAGACCCTCTTCCAAAGTCCCCACACCCTTCCTGGGGTTGGGAGGGGCGCAGAGAAGTGCTAGGAACTCTGGATGGGAAAAGGGAGCCAAGGAAGGGAGAGGTCTTGGTAAAAGGATCAGGGAGAAGTTGGGGGTCCCCGGGTTGAATTGGGGTCAACCCCAAAACCTTGCTGCTGACGCCCACTGTCCATCCAGCACCCCAGCTCCCGAATCCTCAGAACAGGCAGATGGGCTGTCCGAGGCGGCCGAGGGCTCCGCGGAAACGCGCGGGAGGGGTGCTCTGTCCACTTCCTACTGCAGCCCGGAGCGCTGCGTGAGCTGCGGCTGGAGGGACAGCGACCTGGGCCGGGTGCTGAGGCGAGGCTGGAGGCGCCGGAGCACGGCGCGGCGGAACAGGATGTACACCCAGGGATCCAGGATCTGGTTCCACGTGGCCACGCGCAAGTAGATGAGCAGCTCTTGCTCTGTGGCGCGGGACAGCTGCCCGGAGGGGCTCGTGGCAGGCGGGTTCCGCAGCACTGTCTGGGCGATGAACACCTGCAGAGGGGACAGCGGTCAGTCTGGGCCCTGCCTCCAGCCCCGCCCGCCCCGGTCCCTGCCCTGGGTCCCCTGAGATCCAGGGTCCACTCCGTTTTTTATTTTTATTTTTGAGACACAGTCTCGTTCTGTCGCCCAGGCTGGAGTGCAGTGGTGCGATCTCAGCTCATTGCAACCTCTGCCTCCCCGGTTCAAGCGATTCTCCTCCCTCAGCCTCCCGAGTAGCTGGGATTACAGGTGCCCGCCTCTACACCCGGCTAATTTTTGTATTTTTAGTAAAGAGGGGGTTTTGCCATGTTGGCCAGGCTAGTCTCAAACTCCTGACCTCAAGTGATCTGCCCACCTCAGCCTCCTAGAGTGCTGGAATTACAGGAGTGAGCCACTGCGCCTGGCCGGTGTTCACTCTGTTACTGCATTGCTGGGTGACCTCAGGAGAGTTGACTAACCTTTCTGAGCTCCTTCTGATGCGTCCATAAATTAGAGCACTGTTAGCCAGACAGTGGCTCATGCCTGTAATCTCAGCACTCTGGGAGGCCAATAGGAGAGAATCATTTGAACCCAGGAGTTCAAGACCAGCCTGGGGAACATAGTGAGACCTCATGTCTACAAAAAGTAAAAATCAATTAAAAAGTTACCCGGGCATGGTTGCACTCCAGTCTGAGTGACTGAGCAAGATTCTGTCTCAAAATAAATAAATAAATTTTTTTTTTTTTTTTTTTTTTTTTTTTTTTGAGACGGAGTCTCGCTCTGTCGCCAGGCTGGAGTGCAGTGGCCGGATCTCAGCTCACTGCAAGCTTCGCCTCCCGGGTTTACGCCATTCTCCTGCCTCAGTCTCCCGAGTAGCTGGGACTACAGGCGCCCGCCACCGCACCGGCTAGTTTTTTTTTGTATATATATATATATATATATATATATTTTTTTTTTTTTTTTTTTGAGACGGAGTCTTGCTTTATCCCCCAGGCTGGAGTGCAGTGGCCGGATCTCAGCTCACTGCAAGCTCCGCCTCCTGGGTTTATGCCATTCTCCTGCCTCAGCCTCCCGAGTAACTGGGACTATAGGCGCCTGCCACCTCGCCCGGCTAGTTTTTTGTATTTTTTAGTAGAGACGGGGTTTCACCGTGTTAGCCAGGATGGTTTCGATCTCCTGACCTCGTGATCCACCCGTCTCGGCCTCCCAAAGTGCTGGGATTACAGGCTTGAGCCACCGCGCCTGGCCTTTTTTGTATTTTTTAGTAGAGACGGGGTTTCACTGTGTTAGCCAGGATGGTCTCGATCTCCTGACCTCGTGATCCGCCCGTCTCGGCCTCCCAAAGTGCTGGTATTACAGGCTTGAGCCACCGCGCCCGGCCAAATATAATTTTTAAATAATAAAAATGGCCCACTCCCATTTGCCCTTCAGTGACTTCCCTAGGCCAGGTCAGGCACCTCTTCTGGGCTCTGACATCACTTCCTCATCACAGCTTTGCCTACCCCATGCCATAACCCCCCGGGTCCAGTGTCCGTCTCCCAACGAGAGATGTGAGCCTATGAGGATGTGCCCTGGCTGTTTCTTGGCTGCTGTTGCTGCTACATCCAGCCTACAGTAGGTGCTTAGGAAATTATTTTACTTATTTCTTTATTTCTTTGTTTATTTATTTGATTTATTTGGAGATAGAGTATCCTACTGTTGCCCAGGCTGGAGTGCAGTGGTATGATCTCAGCTCACTGCAACCTCTGCCTCCCAGGTTCAAGCGATTCTCCTGCCTCAGCCTCCCAAGTAGCAGGGACTACAGGCGCCCAGCTAATTTTTTTGTATTTTTAGTAGAGACAGGGTTTCACTATGTTGACCAAGCTGGTCTTGAACTCCTGACTTTGTGATCTGCCCGCCTCGGCCTCCCAAAGTGCTGGGATTACAGGCGTGAGCCACTGCGCCAGGCCCAGGAAATGCTTTTAATATAGTAATGCATTCTAATATAATATAAATTATTTTGCCCGGGCTCAGTGGCTCATGCCTGTAATCCCAACACTTTCGGAGGGTGAGACAGGTGGATCACTTGAGGCCAGGCATTCGAGACCAGCCTGGCCACCCTGGCCAACATGGTGAAACCCTATCTCTACTAAAAATACAAAATATTAGCTGGGCATGGTGGCAGGTGCCTGTAATCCCAGCTACTCAGGAAACTGAGGCAGGAGGATTGCTTGAACCCGGGCGGCAGAGGTTACAGTGAGCTGAGATCATGCCACTGCACTCCAGCCTGGACAACAGAGCAAGGCTCCATCTCAAAAAAAAAAAAAAAAGAAAGAAAGAAAGAAAGAAAACTATGTATGCATATATATAATTGTTGCTATTATTAGTACTACTATTATATTGAGACAGAGTCTCACTCTGTCGCCCAGGCTGGAGTGCAGTGGCTCGATCTCGGCTCACTGCAAGCTCCACCTCCCGGGTTTACGCCATTCTCCTGCCTCAGCCTCCTGGGTAGCTGGAACTACAGGCGCCCGCCACCACGCCCGGCTAATTTTTTTGTATTATTAGTACAGACGAGGTTTCACCGTGTTAGCCAGGATGGTCTCGATCTCCCGACCTCGTTATCCGCCCACCTCGGCCTCCCAGAGTGCTGGGATTACAGGCGTGAGCCACCGCGCCCGGCTGTCACCATCAGGATTTAAATCCACGCTGGGTGACCAGAGGTCCAGTCAGGAGGGTAGCAGGACCCCGCAGAGCCCCCACTCACCAGCAGGGGCAACCAACACACGCTGGCCACCAGCATGATCCCCAGGAGCTGAGCCATCATCTCCACCTCGGAGTCCCGGGGACGCTGCTGGGCCGCCTCCTGCCCGTGGTAGACGTGGCACAGGGTGGCCACGCTGACCGTGTTCAGCAGGAAGGACAGCCCCACCGAGAGGCCGCCCAGCATGGAGAAGAGCAGCCCAAAGGCCACGTCCCCGGACTCGGTGCCCAGCGTCAGGAAGCACCAGGACCCCGGGTACTGCACGGTGTAGCGACCCAGGCCCAGCAGGGGCAGCAGGCCCAGCGCCAGTGCGGCCGCCCACACCAGCCCCACGGTGGCCCAGGCGCGGCGCTGCGAGGTGACCGCCGGGCGCGAGAAGGGCCGGGTGATGCCTAGGAAACGCTCCGAGGCCATGGTGGCCCCCAGCAGCAGCGGGGACAGGCCGAAGAAGATCATGACGACACCCATGAAGCGGCAGAGGCGACAGCCGGGGTCCACGGCGTGCCACTCGAAGAGCGCGGCATGCTGGGACACCACAATGGCACCGGTCACCAGCAGCCCCAGGAAGTCGGTGAGGACGAGGCCGCAGAGGAAGGTGAGGAAGGAGGAGCGCGTGTGTGAACCCCCCTGCCGCGCGCCCACCAGCACGCTCAGGGCCAGCAGGTTGGAGGCCAGGCCCACCACGCAAAAGGAGGCCGCGAACCAGGGCGAGGCGATCAGCCGCCTCTCCTCCAGGGTAATGTTTGTGGGCCGGAAACAGGGCCCCAGGGAGCTGCCGTTGGGCCACATGGCTCCGGAGCCCTGCGGGATCAGTCACCACCCCATCAGGCCGATGCTGCAGACAGGGCAGGCTGGCACTGGTTCAGGCACACCTGGGAGGCAAGAGAAGATTTGCTTGTGATTAATTCTGCATTTCAGTGTAAGTAGCTCTGGTGAACTCCTACACAACCTTCAATGCCCCAGCTCAAATACCCTCTCCTGGTTTTTTTTCTTTCTTTCTTTCTTTTTTCTTTTTTTCTTTTTTTTTGAGACAGAATCTCGCTCTGTCGCCCAGGCTGGAGTGCAGTAGCGTGATCTCCACTCACTGCAAGCTCTGCAGCCTCCCGGGTTAACACCATTCTCCTGCCTCAGCCTCCCAAGTAACTGGGACTACAGGCGCCCGCCACCATGCCCAGCTAATTTTTTTTTTTTTTTGTATTTTCAGTAGAGACAGGGTTTCACCGTGTTTGCCAGGATGGTCTTGATCTGACCTCGTGATCCGCCCGCTTCGGCCTCCCAAAGTGCTGGGATTACAGGCATGAGCCACTGCGCCCGGCCTTTCTTTTTTCTTTCTTTCTTTTTTTTTTGAGACAGAGTCTTGCTCTGTCACCCAGGCTGGAGCGCAGTGGTGCCATCAAGGCTCACTGCAGCTTCAACCTTCTGGACCCAAGTAATCCTCCCATCTCAGCCTCCCAGATAGCTGGGACTATAGGCACATACCACTATCCTTGGCTAATTTCTTATTTTCATTTTTTTGGGAGAAACGGTGGGGCGGGTCTCCCTATATTGCCCAGGCTGGTCTCAAACTCCTGAGCTCAAGTGATCCTCCCTCCTCGACCTCCCAAAGTGTTGGGATTATATATGCGCTGCACCACCATGCTTGGCTGAATTAATATTTTTATTTTTTGTAGAGACAGGGTCTCACTATGTTGCCCAGGCTGGTCTTGAACTCCTGGCCCCAAATATCTCTTCCTTGAGGAAGCCTTTCCCGACTTAGCTCCATCTCCACCCAGAGAGTGTTCTCACTGTTCCTTCGATGAGTACCACCATTGCTAGTATTACTACCTCTGGCCTTGTCAAGGGTAAAGACCACGGCCATCTGCTTCAGAATCCCTGGAGGACACCAGGAAGTATGTGTGGGTCCCAGAGATGGGCTGAGGAGCCCTAGATTGGAAGTCTAGCCCTGCTGCTCATTATGTGACCTCAGGTAAGTGATTTCTTCTTCTTCCTCTTTTTTTTTTTTTTTTTTTGAGACACGGTCTTGCTCTGTCACCCAGGCTGGAGTGCAATGACACGATCTCGGCTCACTGCACCTTCTGCCTCCTGGGTTCAAGCAATTCTCCTGCCTCAGCCTCTGAGTAGCTGGGATTACAGGCGCCCACCACCACGCCTGGCTAATTTTTGTATTTTTAGTAGAGACGTGGTTTCACCATGTTGGTCAGGCTGGTCTCTAACTCCTGACCTCGTGATCCGCCCACCTCAGCCTCCCAAAGTGCTGAGATTACAGGCATGAGCCACCACGCCCGGCCAGGTAAGTGATTTCTACTCTCCCTGCCTCAGTTTCCCCATTGGTTATCCATCCAAGTCCTTGGCAGACCGCAGACACCAGAACACATTTCAGCCATTGTGAAACAGAAATTCTCACACAGGCTAGGTGCGGTGGCTCTGGCCTGTATCCCTAACACTTTGGGAAGCCAAGGCAGGAGGATCGTTTGAGCCTAGGAGTTCGAGACCAGCCTGGGCAACATAGCAGGACTCCATCTCTACAAATAATACAAAACTTAGCCTGGCGTGGTGGTAGGTGCCTGTAGTCCCAGCTACTCGAGAGGCTGAGGTGGGAGGATTGCTTGAGCCTGGGAGGTAGAGGCTGCAGTGAGCCATGATTGTGCCGCTGCACTCCAGCCTGGGCGACAGAGTGAGACCCTGTCCAGTATCGGGAGGGAGGGAGTGGGACCAGCAGTTAGTCAGGAGTCTCTGGTTCTCACACTGGTTCTGAGGTCAACTTTGGGTCACAATTTGTTTTGAACGTTAGGTGTGAGTGTTCCAACCTCGTTGATATTTTAGGGGGAACCAGGGGGTCTTTTGTCCTCACATATTAGAATTGTCTGGATTCCTTTTTCTCCATTTTCTTTTTTCTTTCTCTTTTTTATTTTTTTTGAGACGGAGTCTTGCTCTGTCGCCCAGGCTGGAGTGCAGTGGTGCAATCTCGGCTCACTGCAAGCTCCGCCTCCCGGGTTCACGCCATTCTCCTGCCTCAGCCTCAGTCCCTGAGTAGCAGGGACTACAGGTGCCCGCCACCGCGTCCAGCTAATTTTTTGCATTTTTAGTAGAGACGGGGTTTCACCGTGTTAGCCAGGATGGTCTCGATCTCCTGACCTCCTGATCTTCCTGCCTTGGCCTCCCGGAGTGCTGGGATTACAGGCGTGAGCCACCGCGCCCGACTAATGCTGGTATTTTTAGTAGAGACGGGTTTTCACTGCGTTGGTCAGGCTGGTCTTGAACTCCTGACCTCAAGTGATCCTCCCGCCTCTGCCTCCCAAAGTGCTGGGATTACAGGCATGAGCCACGGCGCCTGGCCTTTTTCTCCATTTTCATGGTGTTGCTTTTATAATAAATAAACCCTGAAATCCAGTTCTATTTTGGGAACAAAAAACACAACTTCTTCGGAATGGCAGGTTCCCCAGGGACGGCTGGTAGAGAGCAGCAGGCGGGGACCCGTTACCATGTGTGGGGCTAATGCTCAGCCACACTGCACAACAACATCAGAGCCAAGCCGGGCGCAGCGGCTCACGCCTCTTATCCCAGCACTTTGGGAGGTCAAAGTGGGCAGATCACTTGAGGTCAGGAGTTCGAGACCAGCCTGGCCAACACAGCAAGACCCTATCTCTTAAAAAAATATATCTGGGTGTAGTGGCATGCACCTGTAATCCCTGCTCCTCAGAAGGCTGAGGTTGGAGGATTGCTTGAGCACCAGATGTCGAGGCTGCAGTGAGCTACAATTGCGCCACTGCACTCCATCCTGGGCAACAGTGAGACCCTGTCTCAAAACAAAAACAATGCTAAAAAAAAACCCAAAAAACAAAAAATGGGGCCAGGTATGACGAGTGAAGTAAAAATAAAATGAGATGGTTCAAAAACCGGCTTCTGGCCAGGCGCAGTGGCTCACGCCTGTAATCCCAGCACTTTGGGAAGCCAAGGAGGGCGGATCACCTGAAGTCAGGAGTTTGAGACCAGCCTGACCAACATGGTCAAAGCCCATCTCTACTAATACAAAAATTTGCTGGGCGCGATGGCTCACACCTGTAATCCCAGCACTTTAGGAGGCTGAGGCAGGCGGATCACGAGGTCGGGAGATCGAGACCAGCCTGGTTAACACAGTGAAATCCCGTCTCTACTAAAAATACAAACAATTAGCCAGGCGTGGTGGCAGGCGCCTGTAGTCCCAGCTACTTGGGAGGCTGAGGCAGGAGAATGGCGTGAACCCGGGAGGCGGAGCTTGCAGTGAGCCGAGATCGCGCCACTGCACTCCAGTCTGGGCGACAGAGCGAGACTCCATCTCAAAAAAAAAAAGAAAAAGAAAAAAAACGCACAAAAATTAGCCAGGCGTGGTAGTGCACACCTGTAATCCCAGCTACTCGGGAAGCTGTGGCAGGAGAATCACTTGAACCCAGGAGGCACAGGTTGCAGTGAGCCAAGATCAAACCATTGCACTCCAGCCTGGGCGACAAGAGTGAGACTCCATCTCAAAAATAAATAAATACATAAATAACAACAACAAAACTAAAAGGTCCTATTAGGATCCTCATTTTGCAGATGGTGAAACTGAGGCACAGAGAGATTAAGTCACTTGTCTAAGGTCACAGCACCTGGCTGGAGTGGATGTGAGGTTTTATTTATTTTTTATTTTTCAGAGGTGGAGACTGGCTCTGTGGCCCAGGCTGGAGAGCAGTGGCACAATCTTAGTTCACTGCAGCCTCGACCTCCTGGGCTCCTGCCTTGGCCTCCACAGTGCCAAAACTACGGGTGTGAGTCACCATGCCTGGCCTAGCATTTTCTTTTTTTTTTTTTTTTTTGAGACGGAGTCTCGCTCTGTCGCCCAGGCTGGAGTGCAGTGGCCAGATCTCAGCTCACTGCAAGCTCCGCCTCCCGGGTTTACGCCATTCTCCTGCCTCAGCCTCCCGAGTAGCTGGGACTACAGGCGCCCGCCACCTCGCCCAGCTAGTTTTTTGTATTTTTTAGTAGAGACGGGGTTTCACTGTGTTAGCCAGGATGGTCTCGATCTTCTGACCTCGTGATCCACCCGTCTCGGCCTCCCAAAGTGCTGGGATTACAGGCTTGAGCCACCGCGCCCGGCCTAGCATTTTCTTAAAAGTTGGCCAGACTAGACTGGAACCCTGGCTTCGCTGTGTGCCCTCTCATTGACCTTGGAATTGGCACGTTTCTGCTGTGAGCCTCAGTTTCTCTTCTTATAAAATGGGACTGATGTGGCTGACGCCTGTAACCCCAGCACTTTGGGAAGCCGAGGCGGGAGGATCACCTGAGGTCAAGAGTTCAAAACCAGCCTGACCAGCATGGAGAAACCCCGTCTCTACTAAAAATCCAAAATTAGCCGGGCGTGGTGGCGCATGTCTGTAATCCCAGCTACTCGGGATCCACGCGCAGCACCCAGCACTCAATGCTTGCTGGCCCTGAGGCAGTGCCTGGCTGTGGGGTTGCAGCAGCTAATGCGTTCCAGGGCAGTCAAATGGGTGACTGTGACCCTCACTCCCCATCTCATTTGTGGCTCTTTGGCCCGGCTGCTGGGCTTGGCTACACTTTATCCAGCCTCATAAATTATCCAGCTCCCGACAGCGGCACTGAGCTCCCTTCCTGGGCGGGCAGCGAAGGCCATTGCCGCTGTGATGGGAGGTGGGGCTTCCAGAGGAGAAACTGAGGCCTGGAGAGCAGATGCGGTGGGGGCTCCTTGCGGCCTCTGGCAATCATTGCCCTCCACCCCGGGCTGCTTTGACGCCTGGGATTTGGATTCCTGCGCTTGGATTTCCCCTGGGACAGGGCGTTCCTCCCTCGAGAGCTGGTATGTGCTGTTTCTGAACATTCCTTGGGACTTGGCCGTCCCTGTGACCACTGCCCCGACCTCTGCCTGGAGCAACTTCCAGTCCCTCCTGGGTCTCAGGGTCTCCTCGACCACACTCCACTCACCGGGGGTCACACACCCAGAACTCCCTCACACCTCCCGTGGCTGGGAGCAAGTGCATGGCCCAGAGCCCTTGGCCCAGGGGAGCCTGGAAACTGGAACTGAGTCCTTCTGGCCACAGCTGGCTGTTTCCAGTCCCCCCGCCACCTCCACTCCCCACCCTGGGTTCAGGTGATGGCAGCCGTCTCAAGTTCTCCAGGCAAGGAGGCCAATGGGGGGACCAGGCAGGGCCTCCCTTCCCTCCTGCATTGGCCAGGAGGGGTAGCAGGGGCCCCCACCCAGTGAGGGAGTAGAGCAGCACCGTGCGGCTCTTGGGAAAATTACTGTCGCTCCCTGTGTCTGGGGAGAGGTGTGGACCCAAGATCCCTTTTTCATGCTGAATATTTCCAGAATTTTGCAGCCTGAGAGCAGACGTTTGCCCTTAGTGGGTCCAGGGCTCTGGAATTCTAACACGCTTCCTTCAGTCCTGGGATGCAGAATGCCTCACCATTCTAGAATCCCAGGAGGCTGACGTCCTGCAACTTGGATGGGAATTTGCCTGGGTCTCGGGTTCCAGAAATCTCTGTCTTAATTCCTGGCTTCTTTCTGGAAGGCGAACAGTGACTTCCTCCTCATCCGATGCCACCCCTGACAGGGGACCCGGCTTGCGGGTCATGTGACTTGGAGGGCTCTGTCCGGCGCTGTTTCCAGAGGCCTGGGCGCTGGGCTGGGCGTGGGCAAAAGGCCTGGCTCCCCCAAGCCTGGTTGCCAGTGGAATGTGATCCTCGGTTCCCAAACAGCAGGCCTCTCCTCCACTCCATGCTCCATCCTCATGCCCCCTCCCTCCTTCTCCTCCTCCCTGGAGCGCGGCCTCTCATCATCCATCTGTTTCTCAACAAGTCCCCTGTCTTCAGCATCCCACCCTGCCCGCCCCGCCTGCCTGTCATGGCCTGAGCCCGTCCCGCCTCCCCCAGACAGGCTTGGAGGCTGTAGTCCCCGATCTGCCACTGCCAGGGTGGGGCTCCACCTGGCCGAGCCTTGGCTTTCCCCGCTGTGTGCAATGGGGGTGAGATTCTGATCTCCATGCCTGCGGGTGCTCAGCCCAGGCCTCCCTGGCTCTCACCTCTCCAGGGCTCCTGCCTGTACTCACAGCTCAGCTCCCTGCGAGGTGCCTGGGCAGCCAGAGGGGAGCCCTGAGGCTCCGTGTCACCCCGGTCGACCTTGGACCTTGGACCTACAGGGCCCTTTTAGGCCTGAAACTTCAGGGACCAGGCCAGATCCTCCCATGCCTGCTGTAGACCCGAATGCTCATGGGCACGGACCCCTGCGTGGATGTGGAGGCAGACACATTCCACACCCTAATGGGCCCACCTCCCCTCACCGCAAAGCTCCATTTCCGGGAACATTTCCTGTTTGTGACACCAACAGGGTCCCCAGCCCATAGGGTGCAGGGCGGGGACTCCCCCAGCCAGCCAGACTTCCACCAGCCTTGTTTGGGCCCTGAGTCACGTGGCCCCTGTGAGCCTCGGTTTCCCCATCTCTCTAGTGGGGGCTCCCCCAGGGAGCACACAGGGAGCCTTCTTCACACAGGGGCCGGCAGGGGACCAGGGGGCGGGACCCAGGCGGTGTGGCTGGTGGTTAACGGTGGATCACGAGTTACAGTGATTCCACCAACATACACCTCAGGCCACCGTCGTGTGTGCACTCGAGACACACACAGATAGCCAGACACACACAGAGGCAGACACACAGCAGACACAGGCAGAAATGTGACAAACAGAAACACAGCAGGTAGACGCACAGACATGTACAGACACACACACAGAAACATGACAGACACACAGAAACACAACAGACAGACACACACAGACACACAGAAACATGACAGACACACAGGCAGAAAGGCGACAGACAGAAACACAGCAGATGCGCAGGCATGCACAGACATACATACAGAAACATGGCAGACACACAGACACACAGAGATAGACACACACAGAAACACAACACACTGACACACACAGGCAGACACACACAGGCAGACACACACAGGCAGACACACGACAGACACACAGACACAGGCAGACACACACAGGCAGACACACACAGGCAGACACACACAGGCAGACACACGACAGACACACAGACACACACAGGCAGACACATACAGGCAGACACACACAGGCAGACACACACAGGCAGACACACGACAGACACACAGACACACACAGGCAGAACATAATAGACACAGACACAGAGACACACAGAGACACACACAGAGACACACAGAGACACAGGCAGAAACATGGCAGACACACAGACACACAGAGATAGACACACACAGAAACACAACACACCGACACACACAGAAACACAACACACCGACACACACAGACAGACACAGGCAGAAACACGACAGACACAGACACACAGAGACACACAGAGACACACACAGAGACACAGAGACACACACAGAGACACAGAGACACACAGGCAGAAATGTGACAGACACAGACAGAAAAACACAGACACACAGGCAGAAACACAGCAGGTGCATAGATACACACAAACACACACACACAGAAAGATGCACAGATGAACACATAATGTTTAACAGTCCCAGACGCTCGGCAGAAACACACACACGATCACACACACACGACCACCACACACACAGACACAGACACACAACCAGAGCCAGGCATGGTTCACTCCCAGAGACAAAATCACACACACACAGCCACACAACCACACTCCAACCCTGCCACATCCAGGGCCTGGGCCCCCTCCCCGGCTGCAGCCACCTGAGTCTGGGACCCCCTTCACAGCCATGTGGCCCCACAGAGACCAGAGAGTGCCTCCAACAGAATCAGCCTGGGCCACACCCAGACCCAGCTGCCTGGGTGCCCAGTGCAGGCCTCAGGGCACCCATGCCACCCCCGGGCCACACAGGGGACACCTGGCACCTGGCCGCTGTCACCGCGGGCTTTTGGACACACCCACACCAGGGCAGGGCCAGCGCCGGATGAGCCCAGCAGCCCGGGCTCAAGCCAGAGCAGTGCATCCCGCCCTGAGCCGGCAGGGCGACCTCACCTTCAGAGACCTCATCTGCGGGGCTCCCACCTGGCTAGATCCTGCGCCAGGGGGTCCGGGCGCCGTCTGGAGCTGGGCAGGCAGATGTGCGGGCGCCGAGGCTGGGGCTCGGGCTCGGGGCAGGCAGAGGGAGGGGAAGGACGGGATCCAGTGGGGCCTCCTAGGGAAACTGAGTCAGTCTGGCTGTGGCCGGGGCGGGCCCAGCAGAGGACCCTGGCGCTGCCCCGTCACCGCGGGACACAGATGGAGGGCGTGGCGGCACAGGATGCCCCGGGGGCGCGGCCTGGAGGAGTCCGCGGGGGCTAAGCCGAGCTGGGACGGGTGGGGGCCGCTGGCAGCCCGCGGCTCTGTCTCTCCGTCCTGTCTCTCTCCGTCCTGTCTCTGTCTCTCGCTGTCTCTCATCAGCCCCGCCCACCCTGCGCTGGCCACGCCCCTCGGGCCTAGGCCTGGCTGACTTGGGGTCAGTGGGTGCACACCGGGACTTCCCCGCTGGGGAAGGCGGCCCCCTTGGGACTCCCAGGCTGCAGGTAGCAGGATGCAGTGGCTGCGGTGGGGGTGGCAGGGGCCCCTCCTCGGGAGCCTCAGCCCCTCCAGCCGCCCAGCGCCCTGCCAGGCCTCTTCCCGGCGCTCCCGCCGCCAGGCCCGCATTATTCACCATCTGGGCAGCACCCAAGGCCTGGAGGGGGCGGGGCAGGTCCAGGCGGATTGGCGCCCCGGGGGCGCCCAGACTCCAGGGCTCCAAATTCACTGGGTGCGCCGAAGCCCGGCACACGGTAGTGTTATGCCCTGCTTAATACATGCAGGACATGTTTGAGGCCCCTTCCAGGGGTGAGGTGGGAGGATAGAGGAATGGGGGTTGCACCAGACTCCACAGCCAGACTGAGAAAGGTGGTCCCAGAGCAGGTGAGCCGGGAGGGCTGGGGTGATGGCATTGCATGGGAGAGTCTCTTGAGGAGGAGGCTGGGAGGTGGCTTTGGAGCCAGAGGAGGAATGGTCTGGAGTGGGAGGCTGCAGTGGGGGATGGGTACTCTTTCCTGCCCACCCCCCAGCTCAGGCTGGGGAAGGAGGGATGGAGCAGGACAGGAATGACTGAGAAGGTGCGGGACGCAGGGCCTGGGACCGTCTCTTTGCAGAGGGGGGTCCTTTGGCCTCCTTGGCCTTGTTTGCACACCAGAGCCAGACACGACCTTGAGTTAGGGACCCGACAAGTTGGCCTGGCCCTGACTCCACCCCACCCGGTCCCCTGGGCCCGGGAGGGCTGCAAGTCCAGGCTGAGTGAGGGGGATTCCCACCCTGGCCCGGTCCTCTCGTCAGCCCAGTCCGGAAGCCCCTTCCCCGGCTACCCCGCCCACTATCCTTCCTCCTCCTGGCCTTCAGCCACACCCAGTCTCCCTCCCGAAGCTCTATCCCACTGAGTCACCAGCCATTTAACACAACTTCTGTCTTCCCTGGCAAGGAGCCTGTCCAACTCCTATGGATCTGGCAAAACCCGGGCTCCAAGGCTGCTCTTCCGTGAAGCCGACCTGAATCTCCAAGTCTTACTCTCCCCAGTGCCTCTCTTTGTTCCAGCCTATACAGTGGGACAATTATGAGCTCCAAGTGAGACCTGAAACCAGGCCTGCCCTTCAGGATGCCCTAGGCTGGAGAAAGAACTGGACACAGACTGTTCCAGCCCCCTGGAGTCAGGGCTGGGCCAAAGGAAGTGACAGGGCCTAGGGAAGCCCAGAGGTGAGCTAGGAAGGCATCTTGTGAGGAGAGGGCATGGGAAGTGGGGTTTTGTGGGATGAATAGGAGCTCTCCAGGTCTGGGCTACATGGCAGTGACAGGAAATGCATATATAAAGCTTTGGAGGCAAAAGAGAGCATGAGGCCCTTGCTACACTAACTGCAAGGAGGGCAGATGTGGGGGGAGGAGGATGTGGGGCTGGGGTTCCAGAAGAGGGGGCAGTGAGAGGTGGAGGAAGGCTGTCCCGTCCCCACTTCCTCCGTCCCTGGCCCTGAGATAACAAGGACAATGTCTCTTCGGGGAAACAGCCTGGGCAGGGTTCAGAGAATGACACTTGCATTTAGCTTAAGTCTCACCACATCTCTGCAAGGCAGGGGGTAAAGATACTCTACATTTTAGAGATGGGGAAACTGAGGCATGAATAGGGAACGATGCCGCGCCCACGTGTGGGATTGGAACATGAGCGCTGGGCTTCCCAGTCATCTGGGGCTGGTTGCTGGAGGTCTCCTGGTCTTGGCCCGCCCCCCACAGGCACCTCGAGTTCAATGGGAGCACAGGAGGCTCTGGTGGGAGGAGTTGTTAGGGGCTGGGGGGCAGATGGTGGGAACAGAGGCCAGGCTCAGGATGTGCCCCCCGTGGCTGTGGTTTCCGGCAAGGACCAGGCAGGGAGCTTCTATTCTTAGCTCTGGACACAGCTAAAGTCAGGAAGTTGGGGTGGGGGCGGGGCAGCTTCGAGGACACCGGGTGAACCTGGGGCCAGGGTTGGGAGTCATGGGGCAGATGGGGTGGGGGTGTGCAGAGCCTACCCCGGCCCCCACCTCCAGTCTGCCTACAGGATCTCCCTGACACCCAGCTCGGAGGCCCTCCCCTGCTCACGTGCCCTCCGTAGCTCCCTGGTGCCCTGCTCCCCCAGGCTCCTTAGCTTAGCCTGAGCCCTGTGTGCCCCCTGCCCTGGGAGGCCTCTGGCGAATCATATGCCTTGCCAGTTAGATGACAGCCATCTCCCTTAGGGTGCAAAGGGCACGCGACGAGGAGGGAGCAGGATGTTGGGGCTGGGGGGACCTCTGCAGGGGTGGGTGGGGAAACTGAGGCAGGGACAGGGGTGGTGTTCTGGGATTGGCATTCTCCAAGGTAGAGAAGCCCAGCTTCTAATACTGGCTCTGCCACTTTCTGGGCTCGAAAACGTGGGCTTCTGTGGGCCTCAGTTTCCCGAGCAGCCAAATGGAAGTAAATACTGTCACATATTGCTGGTGTGAGGTCTGGGTTAGGCCCAGTACCGGCTGGACTGCCCCAGCCACGCACACACAACCTGGGCTGTGACTACAGAACCCAGCCTATCTCAAACACCACTCTGGGCTCAAAAGTGCCTTGTAGTGTTGAGGATGTAGAGAGCTGCGATCACGCCACTGCACTCCAGCTGCCTCAAAAGAAGAAAAAGTGCCTCCCGAGTCCAGCCTGGACTCAGCCCTGCTCCCAGCAGCCTGTCCTGATCGGCGGTGGAGCTGGCCAGGGACCCACGCAAGAGGCTGCCCAGAGGATTCTAAGATGGCTCTGGCCATCTGCCGTCGGCTTGTGATGTCTGCTAAAGGCTAGGCCGGGGATGACGGTGCCGTGTGTGCTGCAATGCGATTTGGGATTCTGGAGCAGGCGGGTCAGGGTCTGCAGTGTGGAGAGGGGACTCTGATCAGATGCATTTCCCTGGCCAGTTCCCAAGCCGTGTGCCAGAGACTCCTGAGATCCTGTTAGAGGCCGGGGCTGGGAGGTGACCAGTGACCTGGGGGAGTGCAGGATCTGCCTCCCACCTCTGCCTACTGTGGTGAGGACATCTGGGGAGGCTCATCCTGGGCACTGCGGCACGCTGGGTAGCATCCCTGGCCTCTACCCACTCCACGCCAGGAGCAGTCCCAAGGCGGGACCACCACGAATGTCTCCAGGCATGGCCAAGCACTGCCCCCACGACAGCCTGGGCCCAGGCCAGCAGCTGTGTCCACCCTTGTACCCTTCCTCCCGTCGTCTGGGGAATGGACCGTCACCCCACTGTGGGAAGCAACGCAGAGGGGGTGGGGGGCAAAGACAGCGCCAGGCACTGACGCAGCTCCCGAGGGACCACCGGGCCCCAGTTGGGTGCCGTGTTGTTTCCCAGGCTCTTCCCTTGTGACAAATGCACCGTGTCACAAATGCCGCCAGCAACTAGGGCAGCGGGTGTGGGGCGTCAGGGACGCTACACTCTGCACTTCGGCAAACCTGAGATGATTCTAAAATAAAACGTTTATTAAAAAAACATGCAATCTTGCCAATAGGCCAGTTCCATGAGAATAAAATATCTTTTTTCCCACCTACAAAAGTCTTTTTAGAGAAACAAGCGAAACTATTTCCAGATGAGGCGGGGCGTCTGGGCGGGCTGTGGGTAGGCTGGGGCTGCTGCCTGGTGAGGTTGGGTGGCCTTTTGGGGGTCCGGGAGGCACATTCCATTTTGCTTCCGTTGGAGATGTTCCCGTCAGATGCTGAAGGAACAAGCCTGCCGGCCGGGCCACGCCAACCTGGGCTGTGGCATCCGTGTGGCCCTCGGCCCTCCTGGCCTGAGAAAGGGGAATGAGAAGGAGCTACTGTCCTGACATGGGCGGAACTTGGGGTCACTGGTCTCCTGCCCCAAGGCCCTGTGAGCAGGCCAGATGGGGGGATCCCTGGGGGAAACCCCTCACCATTCTCCAACCCCCGGGGTTGGGGAGCCCCTGCCCTCCAGGCCCTGCGCTCGGAGGCCGGGGGAGAACGGCTCGGTGGCTTTTGGTTCCCATGACCACGAGAGGAACGGGAACCCCGACGCGCCCTCCACACCCCGCTGCAGGGACATGGACCCACAGCCAGCACGGGTGAGATGGGGGCCAGGCCCTGCAGAGTTTGGGTGTCCAGATGGTCTCTTCCACAGTGGCGGATCGGGTGCCAGCAGGGTCCTGGCCTCAATGCTGCCAATGCGCGTGAGGGTGGCCCGTGGGCAGGGCTGGAGCTGCCCCACAGCCGCGGGCTCTGCCTCAAACGCCCCATGGGTGCCCCGTGATGTGTCGGGGCTGGCCTTGAGTTTCCTGCTTCTCACAAGCCTGGCACTGCCAAGCCCGGGCCCCACTGGCCCATCTCCACGGCACACTGTGTGGCCGCCGCCTGGGGCAGGCCCTGTGGACCCCACACCCAGCCTGGCTGAGGGGCGGCGGAGCATGTCCGCCTAGGCAGTGAGGTCAGCTGGTGGCTACTGGCCGCCCTCGTGCTCTAAAGATGCCCCCAGCGCCCCCTCCGATGCATCGGGACCCTGGGCCAGCCTGTCCCAGCGTGTCCTCAGCTCACCAAGGCAGGCTCTATGGAGGCCCTCCTTTTACACAGGGGGAAACTGAGGCCCGGCGAGGGGAAGATGCAGCCTGAGGTGAGATGTGAACCCGTGGCCCTTCAGCCCAGACAGTGGCCCTGGAGTGACTGTCAGCTTCACCAAAGTCCCTTTATTGCGGCCCCCGAGGACACCTGCCTGCCGTTTCCCCGGGGCATCACCGCCGGTAGCGGTAGCGCTTGAAGTGGAACCACAGCTGGAAGATGCCGTTGGCAAACTGGCAGCGGAAGCCGTGGCGGTGCGAGTATTCCCACTCGCGGTTGACGATCTTGAAGGCGATGTCCTCGTAGGGCGGCCCCGCGTGGAAGCGCAGGATGGCGAAATCCTTGTTGTCCGGGCAGGCCTCCAGGAAGTACTCGGGCGTGGAGCGCTTGTCGATGAGGTCGGGGTAGAAGATGTTGAACTTGTAGCCCTGCACGATCTTGGGCGGCGGGTTGTCGAAGTCGTAGTGTGTCTGGTTGTATTTGTTCCACTCGAAGCCCGTGTGCACGCGGTTGAAGAAGCGCGGCTTGCGTGGCCGGTACTTGTCGGCCCACAGGTAGGCCTTGCCGGTGAGCGGCATCTCCACGCTGAACTGCGCCTCGTCCTGGCCCATGCCCTCCTTGGCCCGCCGGAAGAAGATGTCCTCAGCGCTCTCGCTGGCGTCTCCTGCGGGTGGGACGGTGATCACCCGGGCCTCGGCCTCCCCCTGCGTCCTGGCCTCCCTCCCAGCCTGACAGGGGAGGCCGCTGGTGTCCCCCGCAAAAGGGAAACAGGCTGGGGCGGGCTAAGGCACATGGTGGGGGACAGGCCAGGGGGACCCTAAGACCTGCACTATCCGCCCTGGGCCCTGAGCCTTGGTTGCCCTATCTATCGTCCTCCTGGGTGGGGACCAAGCGCAGCGCGCTGCCCCGCCAAGCAGCAGGAGAGCCTGGTGGTTCGGGCCTGGCTGCGGGATCCAGCCCTACGCACGACCCCCGAGGGGGTCCTGGCCCAGGAATTTTCTGAAGCCGGTATTTTCTCCTCTGTCTTAGGACGGAGGCCGCCCAGGGAGTGCTCGGACAGCGGCCGGTGAAAGATTCCACCACCTGTGGCCCCAAGGCCAGCAGGCCAGCAAGTCCAGGATGAATGAGTGAACGCCCCAGGGCACGTGCAGGTGACCGAAGGGACGCTCAGAGATCCGGGGGAGAAGAATCAAGCAGCTCCCCACTGACATCAGGGGCTTCCCCCAGGAAACGAGGCTGGAGGAGCCCCGCCCCCTGCATCTCCAGCCCCGCCCCCAGCTCAACCCCTGGCCCCGCCCCCTGGCCTCCAGCCCCGCCCTTACCTGTGACCTGGAGCTGCTGGCGCGAGAGCTGCAGGCGCTGCAGGTCCTCATCCGGCTCCAGCACGTGCGCGTCCAGTGGCAGCTCATGAGCTGTGAGCAGCCGCGGGCTGTACCTGCCAGCGTCGTAGTCATCCAGGCTCTGCTGAATCAGGTCCTCCTCCATGAGCACCGCCTCGCCCTCGCCCTCGCCCTCGCCCTCGCCCTCGCCCTCACCGTCGCCGTCGCCGTCTCCCTCTGTCGGGGCCGCGCCGTCCACCTCGGCCTCCGCGGGGCCGCTCTCCGAGGAGGGCCCGGGCGGGGTGGGCGCCGCGTCCTCAGGCTCCAGGCTGGGGAGGAGAGAGTGTTGGAGGGGCGGAGGCCGCCCACGGCCCCTCCATCCTGTTCCGCGTCTGCATCGGCGTCCCGGGGTGCCGGCCAGGCCGGGCCTACCTGCGGCTGGGGGACTGAGGCTCCTGCTTGAGGATGGGGAACAGCGGCTCGCTCTCCACGCCCTGCTCCTGCTTCAGTTTGTACAGCTTCTGCCGCAGCACGTCCTGGTGGCGCTCGCGCAGCCTGGGACGCAGGGCCGGGGTCACCCAGGTGGAAGCGAAGGGGCTCCGCGCCCCACCCCCACAGAGATTCTCACGCGCCTTTTTGCTGCCTGACCCTGAGAAGGTGGCGAGCAGCCACGGCTCTGGCTGGGACGCTTGGCCAGTTCAGGGTCAACGCTTATGGGAGCGAGGACGAGGGGACCCAGCTACCCGGAGAACCATCCTGTGGCAGGGAGGGGCGGGTCTCCGTCTCACGTTGGAGTCTCCGTGTCTTGTGGCTGGGGCTGGCCAGGAGAAGGAGCCCAGCAGGACACCAGCCAACAAGCATGATAAATTCAGAGACGTTTACAGATTAGCAAGGGAAACATGTATTTACACAGCGGTGCCAAAAACACTCCAGGAATCTGTACACAGCCAGAGGCCGGGAGGCAAGAGCGCCGGGAGGGCGCGGGCCTGGGTGGAAGGCATCATGGACAGGCAGGCAGCCTCGGGGCTTCCTGTGATGCCATGGCTGCTGGAGCCAAGTACTCGTTAAAGGGCAGAAGCTCCTGGGGAGCCCTGTGAGACCAACGGGGCTCAGGACTCCGGGTGAGGGCACTGGAGCATCCTGGGGCCTTCCCGCTAGGGGACGGGCCTGCGTGACCCCTAGCCCCCCTTCATCACTCATAGGTGGGCCCCGGCCAGTTGGCACTTTCCTGACCCCCTCCACTCCACAGGGTCCCAGGAGGAGGCGAGACCCACCCCACCCAGGACCCAGGAGGGGGTGAAACCCACCCCACCTGGACGGCACCACCCCTGGTGCCCGCACCCAGTGCTCACCGGGCCCGCGCCATGTGGGCACGCAGCTGCTGCAGGAGGCTCTCCCAGTAGCCCATGTCCAGGTTGGGGCCCCCAGCACGGATCTTGCCCTCGATGCCCTGGAAGATGACTTGCAGCTGGTTGTATGTCTTCCCCTTGAACACCGACTGCACGTCGGAGCTGACGGAGGCGTTGACCCCCTCGCGGCGCTCACCTGCAGCGGGGTGGGGCCATGAGGGGGTGGTTCCACATTTCCTAGATGCTCCTCCACCCCATCAGGGCCTCCTCCCCTGCCATGGGGGGGTCCCCCTCCCCCCTCTTCCCCCACAGGGGTCCCATCCAGTCCAGTTCCCTCCCCTCACAGGGGTCCCGCCTCCTCCCTGGTCTCAGGTTACCCCCACCCTGGCCACAGCGGAGGGAGAGGGTGGGCGGAGGCTGGGAGCCATGTTAAAATGCAGATGCTGCCTTGCCTGGAGGCCCAGGCCCCTAGCGTCGTCGGGGAGGCCACGACTGGCATTCTCAGCCCTGAGAACGACCTCCCTAGGTGAGTCTGACATGTGGGTCTGGGAACCCTGGTCGTGGGCCCGGCCCACCAACCTGGCCCAACTCTGCCCTGGCCTTGGGCAGCCCATGAGGGGGTGAGGGGTGTGCTTGGTAGCCAAGTTCTCTGGAATTCAGATCTGCTCTGCCAGCCTGGGCTGTGTGACTGTGGGCAAGTGGCTTGCCCTCTCTGGGCCTTAGTTTCCCTCTATGAAGCCCAATGATCCAGGGAGCTCTGCCCTGGCAAAGAAGGCTGCCCTCCTGGCCCCTGGGGAAGTCCTGGGGCCGCCCAGGACAAAGGGCTCCCTGCTGCCGCCCCCCATCCTACATGGAGTCTGTCTGGCATCTACCACTGGCCCAGGGGCCCGAGGCTCAAGTCCCTCCTCGATAGACGGGGAGGCCGTTGATGGCGGGAGTGGGTGCTGGGAGGCTGGAGCCCAGCCTGACTCCACGTGCTCTGCCCACACCACGTGGCATGCCGGCAGCCCTCAGGACACCAGCACCCACCCTGCTGGGTCTGGCCTCACCTCACAACCCTGCCCCCCTTGCTACCCATGCCTGACCCCTGCCACCTCTGGGCCTTTGCACGTGCTATGCTTCCTGCCAGCCACCCATCCTTCTCTGTCCCGTTCGCCTCCTGAATTCCTCACATCCTCCATGCTCAGTGAGAACATCCCTTCCGCCAGGAAGCCCTCCCTGACCATCCAGCGATGGCAGCTTCCCGAGGCGGGCACTGAGGCTCGCTGCTGCTGCTCCCCGCACCGTGCTGGGCCCGCAGGGAGCTTGGTGTATGGCTGTTGGGGACACACCAGGTGGAGGTGACCAGCGCAGGCACCCTGCTAGAAACCTGCCTTCTCCAGTCCCCACTGGCGGACAGAGGGTCAAGAGGCCCACACCTAGACCACAGGGGACTGGATAGAGTCTAGACGAACCTGAGTCCCCTCCAGCCAATCACCTGGGACCGTGGAATCGGCACCCGGAGCTGCAGCCCCTTTGCTGGGCCCTAAGTGGCACTGGAATCTGTGGCCGCCGCAGCCAAGCAGAGCGTGGCTCTGCTCGGACAGGCGGGGCTGCCACGAACACTGAAACCCAAGCAGAAGAGCCCAGCTGCACGGCTCCCGGGAAGCCAGGCGCCGCCAAGTCAGCGTTTATAAAAGTCGGGTCTGGACGTGCTGCTGCATGTCTGGACACCTCCCGAATGCCCACAAGGGGGCCCAGAGGGCTTGGGGGGCCCCAGCAGCTGCTAGAGGCTGGGGGTGCAGGCCAAGGGCCCCGGGGCTTCGTGGAGACAGACCAGGCCCTATACAGGATGGGAGGCTAATGAGGCTGAGCTGGGATGACACCCATTTTCTACTGCACAACCTACTATAGGGTTAGAACTTCCTAGAAAAAGCTAGGTGCACCAACATCTCACAAATCACCATTAAATAACTCATTCATGTAACCGGCCAGGCGCGGTGGCTCATGCCTGTAATCCCAGCACTTTGGGAGGCTGAGGTGGGTGGATCACGAGGTCAGGAGATCGAGACCATCCTGGCTAACACGGTGAAACCCCGTCTCTACTGAAAAATACAAAAAACTAGCCGGGCGAGGTGGCGGGCGCCTGTAGTCCCAGCTACTCGGGAGGCTGAGGCAGGAGAATGGCGTAAACCCGGGAGGCAGAGCTTGCAGTGAGCTGAGATCCGGCCACTGCACTCCAGCCTGGGCGACAGAGCGAGACTCCGTCTCAAAAAAAAAAACCCAACCAAACAAACAAAAAAAAATACAAAAAATTACCCGGGTGTGTGGTGCGCCTGTAATCCCAGCTACTTGGCAGGCTGAGGCAGGGGAATCGCTTGAACCCGGGAGGTGGAGGTTGCAGTGAGCTGAGATCGTGCCACTGCACTCCAGCCTGGTGACAGAGCAAAACTCTGTCTCAAAAAGAAAATGAAAAAAACAACAACAACAACAACAAAAACACCTTATTCATGTAACCAAACACCACCTGTTCCCCAATAACCTACAGAAATAAAAAACTTAAATAATTTTGTAAGAAAACAAAAAGTATGCAGTGGCTCACGCCTTTAATCCTAGCCCTTTTGGAGATGAGGCAGGAGGATTGCTTGAGGCTAGGAGTTCAAGACCAGCCTGGGCAACACAGTGACACCCCATCTCTACAAAAAAATTTAAAAAGTGGCTGGGCACGGTGGCTCACACCTGTAATCCCAGCACTTTGGGAGGTTGAGGCGGGTGGATCATGAGGTCAAGAGATTGAGACCATCTTGGCCAACATGGTGAAACCCCGTCTCTACTAAAAATACAAAAATTAGTTGGGCGTGTTGACACGCGTCTGTAGTCGCAGCTACTTGGGTAGCTGAGGCAGGAGAATCGCTTGAATCTGGGAGGCGGAGATCGCAGTGAGCCGAGATTGCACCACTGCACTCCAGGCTGGTGACAGAGTGAGACTCCTCAAAAAATAAGTAAAATAAAATAAATTAGCTGGGTGTGGTGGTGAGTGCCTATAGTCCCAGCTATGAGGGAGGCTGAGGCGGGAGGATCACCTAAGCCCAGAAAGTCGAGGTTACAGTGAGCCTTGATCGTGCCACTCAACTCTAGCCTGGGTGACAGAGCGAGACCTTGTCTCTGAAAAATGAAAAGTAAAAGAAGAAGCCCAATTAATTTAAGAAACCAAGACAGGGTCTCTGTGGGTCTCCGGGGGGGACAGTAAAATCAAGACCCCTCGTTTCCCTTCTCCTGGAAATCATGCTGAAAGGAGAATCAGAAAAACTCCCTCAGAGGACACCAGAGCCACCTGGGGTCCCCAGCTGTAACGTGTGAGGGGGAGGGTGGGCTGAGGCAGACGTGGTGGAGGCAGAAGGCCATGGAAGGGACGGAAGAGGCTGGGGCCTAGGACAATGGGGCATGCTGGAAATGCCTCCCAGGCTTATGGGAGAGGGCAGGGCCTAGGCAATGGTGGAAATACCGCCCAGGCTGCCTGCAGCCAGCGGGTAGGGTCTGGGGCTTCTGGAGGAAAATGTACTGCCCCAGAAGTCTTTCTCCGGCCTCACTGCCACCCGCAGGAGCACACAAAGACCCTTACGGACACATCTCTCATGCTGGAGAACTGCCCTGCCTCTCTCAGCTTACGGGAGGATGCGCCCCACGGACGCAACCACGGGAGGGACAGGATGGCTGAGTGACCTCCACCTCCGGGGAAGGCAAGCTCCCCTAGAAAAGAGGAAAGTCACAGGCTCTTTCCCAGAAGGACCTGCCAGAGACCATGCTAAGGGCTGTAGATGACACTGACCCAGCCTCCAGAGATCCTCGGCCACCATGGGCTGGTGGCAGCCAAGGCCTGAGAGGGCAGCGGAAGGACCGGGTCTGTTGACAGGGACGCGTGGCCCAGGAGAGCCAGGCATTGTTACAGCAGCTGCTGGGGCGTGGATTTTGGGGGAGAGGGGCTGGGGCTGCTGTGGTTGGTTTTTATACTGGGGGTCTCATCTAGGGCAATTTTGCCCCCAGGGGACTCTGGGCGATGTCTGGGACACCTGCAGTTGTCAGGACTAGGGGTGCTCCTCACCCGGGATGGGTGGAGGCCGGAGACGTTGCTCAGCACCCCGCAGTGCCCAGGACGGCCCCACCCTAGGGAACGGCCCATCCCGAATGTCCGCAGTGCTCGGGGTAGACGCTGTAGAGCGTCCCGGGTGACTGTATGTGTGCAACCACACGGAGGGGAGAGAAACATGATTTTAAAAGCCCATCAGGTTGGAGGAGCATGAACCGACCCGTGGGAGGGGGAGCGCCCTGAACCAGGGCTGCGTGGCCTTCAGGCCAGTGGAGTGAGACCTGCTCTCAGACAGGCAGAACCCCTGTGGCACTGACACCCGAGCAGAAAGCCCCGCGGCTCCGGGAGGCCAGGCACCGCCGAGCCAGCGCTTACTGGGTGCTGGATCTGCCGCTGCTGGCCCTGCACCCCAGACAGAGGCCCGCCCCCCTGCACCCCTCCCAGGGCCTACTGCCTGCTGCTGCCGCCCCCTGGTGGCTCGGCCCATAAGGGGAGGCCCCAGTTGGGGAAACTGAGGCCTGAAGAGAGCACCAGGCCCCACAGCAAGTCTGAGGCTTCTGGGTGAACCCTGCAGCCCCCGCAGCGCCCCCAGAGCCCAGGTGCACGCCCACAGTTACCTGGCCCCTTGCCCGAGGCCTCCAGCTTGCGGAGCTTGGAGATCTCGTCCTCAGTGATGGTGGTCATGTCCCGCCAGAAGTCGGCGTTCTTGCCCTGCTCCAGCTCCATGTAGACCTGGGGGCAGGCGGCGGGGGTCAGGGCACGAGCGTGGCTGGGGTGGGATGGGGGTGAGTGCGCAGGTTGGAGGAGCACCGGGTGGGGCCGGGTACCTGAATGTCCTCCAGCAGGTCCTCCATGTCGGCCACGGTGAGGCCGTTGAGGAACGTGTAGGGCTCGTGCATCTCCACGGCCAGGTCGTCATCCTCGGCGCTGATGTACTTGGCCAGCAGGTCGATGGGCTTGGCCCGCCCGTCCCGGATGCGGATCTTGGAGCTGTGGGAAGCGGGGAAGGTGGTGTCAGAGCCTGGGCTGTACCCTCCATGCTGAACACCCTGCCCTTGGGGTGACTCACCAGTGGGAGCTGGGGAGGGGCCTAACATGCTAGGGGTGGTCAGGGAAGGCTTCCTGCAGGAAGAGGAGGAGGCATAAGGTAGAGCGAGCCGGGTCAGCCAGAGGGCACAGGCCAGTAGGGCAAAGTGCACACAGCGTGGGCCCGGAGGGTGGGCCAGGTGGGAGGGGCTTCCTGGAGGGCCTCTGGGATGTGCCCGGGAGGGTGGCTTCTATGTGGACGGTGATGGGGAAGAGTGGAGGAGCTGAAGCAGAGGCAGGCTGAGGGGCCAGAGTAGTCCCTGCCTCACAACCACCTCCTCCCCCAGGCAGACAACTCAGGGCGGAGAGCCAGGGCTTCTGCTCTGGGCCTGCAGGGGTACGTGTTGCAGGCGGTCCCTGGTCCCACCCAAGAGAACCTGTCACCAGGCAGGCCTGGGCTGGGAGGCGCCTGATGTCACCCACCACAGGGCCCAAGGCAAGCAGAAATACGCCGGAGCCTCAGCTTCCTTGTCTGTAAACCGGGTGGACAGGGGCACCACCCTCGTGGGCAGTGTGGGAGGGACAACCGCGGTCAGTGCAGGCCCGGCGTCCAGCACGCATGGTGGACAGCTGGGCCCGTCTCCTCTGCACCCAGTCCAGTGGGGGAGGGTAGGAGGCAGGAGCCTCGCTGCCCGGGTAGGGGTCAGGAAGGGAAGGTTCCAGGAAGTGCCGCGTGGGACCCTGACGGGTGCGAGAGCAGTGGCCTCCAGACAGGGTGCAGGGTGCCAGCCAGTGCCCGGCCCTGGCTCGAGTCTGGGTCGGGGGAGGGGGAGGCCCTGGCGCACCGCAGTTTGGCCTGCTGGAGGTGGAAGTTGTCCTCCTGCTCCTCCCACGTCTTGAAGTGCTCCGCCTCCTTCTCACGCTGCAACATCTCCAGCTCCTGCTCGCGCATGGCCTTCTCGCGCTCCCGCTCCAGTCGCAGCTGCTTCACCTGCCGGCACAGGAGGCTGAGGGCAGCCGGGGCCGTGGGGTCTGCTGGGCTGCGATGGGGGCCAAGCCCCCACCTGGCTGCCCTGGGCACAGGGATTGGTCCGGAGATGCCTCTGCTGGTGGACAGACCTTGGGAAGGCAGGGCCCCCCGCCTGAGACTCAGCATCTCAGAGCAGCTGGGGTCCTCACGGCGACCCTGAAGGGAGCATCTCAGAGTGAAGGCCCGAGGCCAGCAGAGCCAAGGTGGAGGGAAACGGCTTCCTGGGGCGACGGTCTAAGACCCTGGATCCAGCCTTACCTGAAGCCAGCCCCCGGGACTTCCCACCTAAGCCCCCTCAAGTTCCGCCACAGGGGGTGGGCCTCCAGGCCCTGGAGAGGGAGGGCCCTGCCCAGCAGGCTGGTGGGCGCCTACCTTCTGCAGCTCCAGTCGGTTGTCCTCCTGGATCCTCTTGTTCCGCTCCTTCAGCTCCTTCTCCTCCAGGTGGCTGATCCCCTTCTTCTCCAGGGCCTGGAAGCGCCAAGCACACCTGTCTGAGCACAGACCTGCCCCTCGCCCCCCTCCTCGGCTCCTTCGTCCAAGAGATTGACCACACCCTCGTTTTGCAGAGAGAGGCAACCTGCCCGCACTGCACGTCTTCCAACCCCCTCCTCAATGCTCCTGAAACCAAGTGGATCCAATTCAGCACAGACACGGACCCCCACTGGGAGTGAGATGTATGCAAAGGGGAAGAAGGGGCCACCCCAACTTCCAACAGGAGGGGCCTCACTCAGGGCCACCCCAATCCCAGCAGGAGGGACTTGCTTGGGGCCACCCCAACTCCCAACAGGAGGGCCTCGATCAGGGCCTCCCCAGCCCCCAACAGAAGAGCCTTGCCCCGGGCCTGCTGACTCGCTTTACCCGGGAGTCTGGCTGCTTTGGATTTGAAGGCCATGACCTCAGCAAGTCAGGGTCCCCAACGGCGCGTGGGGCGGGGCAGGAACAGTGAGTGGGGCAGCAGCAGCTCTGAAAGCAAACCTGTGGGGTCACGGGGCCCAGCCCACACAGCAGGGCATGGGGCGGCCACGGATGGGCACCGTCCCAGCCTGGAGTCCCTCAAAGCTGGCTTCTTCCAGCAGCTGTCTAGGAGCCTGGTGCGGAGTCCCCACTTCCCAACCACCTTCCTCAGGTTCCAGGTGCCCTATCGCCATGAGGGGGTTCCAGGACCCCCTGCCACCCAGAAGAACCTGCCTCCAGGGACACAGGCTGCCTGGCTGGGGACTACCCCCTAGATGCCCAGGCCACTCTGTGGTCTATCCAGCCCGGCCTGGGGCCACTTCCACAAGTGTTCATGATGACCACGTCTTCCTCCTCCATGGCTGCCCTCCCAGGGCTCACGGCGGTGCCCAGCACACCGCAGGCGCACAGCACACAGTGGCGATGAGGTGCCAGGCAGCAGTGGGTGCCTCCATAAAGAACCCTGGGGGCTGGGGAGCAAGGGGCCAGGAAGGGCTCTCTCAAGAGGGGACATGTCAGTGGAGGCCTGACAAAAGAGAACAGCCTGGGAAGGGGCAGAGCATGGCCAGGCAGGGATGCAGCGGTGTGAGGACCCCAAGGTGGAAGGAGCCCGCGGTGTTCTCAGACGACACTGGGCAGAAGCCACCTGGGGACCCCACAGCTCCCAACTGCGCAACCAGCAAGCAGGTGCAGTCGGCCCAGCCCACCCGTTGCCTGCTCCACCCCCTTCACAAGTGGGCGCTGCTTCAGATGAGCTGTGTCCCCCACAGGCACATCCCCGTCTGAACCCCTGCAGCTGTAACGGTGACCGTATGTGAAATGAGGTCTTGGCTGGGCACGGTGGCCCACGCCTGTCATCCCAGCACTTTGGGAGGCCAAGGCGGGCGGATCACTTCAGGTCAGGAGCTCAAGACCAGCCTGACCAACATGGTTAAACTCCATCTCTACTAGAAATACAAAAATGAGCCGAGTGTGGTGGCACACGCCTGTGATTCCAGCTACTTGGGAGGCTGAGGCACGGGAATCACTTGAACCTGGGAGGCGGAGGTTGCAGTGAGCCAGGATCGCGCCATTGCACTCCAGCCTGGACAACAGAGCGAGAGTCTGTCTCAAAAAGAAAAAAAAAAAGTGATGAGGTATCGCAAAGGTAGGTAAGATGAGGTCATCCTGGAGGTCAAAGGCCCTCATCCAATGCCTGGTGTCCTCATGAGAAGAGGAACATTTAGACACAGACACACGGAGGAGAAGGCCGTGTGGAGACAGAGATGGGAAGACAGCCAGCCACGCAACACAGGAACAGGCCGGGTTCTGTGGCTACAAGCCAGGGAGGGCTCAGGAATCACCAGCCATGACTGGGAGCTGGGAGAGGCAGGAGGGGCTTCCCCTCGGCCCCCGGAGGGAGTGCGGTCCTGCCCACACCTGCCCGCGCCTTGATTTTGGACTTCTGGCCTCCAGAACGAAGAGATGGTAAGTTCTGTTGTTTTATGCCACCAGTGTGGCTAGTGGTTACATGGGAGGCGCAGAACAAAACAACCAGCTCAAGACGACAGAGCACCTGGAACTGTGGAGCCCTGTCCTGGGTACGTGGTGCCAAGCACGGGCGCTCTAGACACGTTCGAGGTTGGGCTGGTGTGTGGGGCAAAGAATAGCTGAAGCTTACACCGCAAGAGACACAGCTAATGAAAAGAAAGTGACGGTGAGCTGGGCGCAGTGGCTCACACCTGTAATCCCAGAACTCTGGGAGGCTGAGGTGGGAAAATTACATGAACTTAGGAGTTCGAGACCAGCCTGGACAACACAGTGAGACTCCATCGCTAAAAAAAAATACAAAACTAGCTGGGCATGGTGGTGGTGCTTGTGGTCCCAGAAAGTCAAAAGGTTGAGGAAGGAGGATCGCTGGAGGCCAGGAGGTCAAGGCTGCAGTGAGCCACAATCACGCACTGCACTCCAGCCTGGGCGACAGAGTGAGACCCTGTGTCCAAAAAAAAAAAAAAAAAAAAAAAGCTGATGGCGGCAGAAGCTGGCTTATGCGATCTTTCACGATTGAGTGCAGGCTGGGAGTGTCTCGAGTGTTGGGGACTCCAGAAACAGTGGAAATGCTACAGGCTGGGAGTGTCTCGAGTGTTGGGGACTCCGGAAACAGTGGAAATGCTACAGGGACAGAGGCCACCACCCGGCGGGGCCCACCTTGTTCCAGATGAAGGTGCCCAGCAGGTTGTTGTCTCCGAAGGGGTTGTCGGTGTTGGTGTAGCCCATGTACTCCTCACCCCAGCCCATCTTCTCCCGCTTCTTGCGCTCCTTGGCCTCCTTCTTGGCCAGCCGCCGTGCGCGTTTCTCCTCGGGGGTCTCAAAGGCCTTCATCAGCTCCTCCTGCTGCTTCCGCTCCTCCCGCAGGCGCAGCCGCTCCTGCAGGTTCTGCTGCTGGCTCAGGGCGGCCGCGGCCGCCCGGGGGCTCTGGGATCGCCGTGGAGACACAGAGCTGGACGCTGAGGAGCTAGGGGACCAGGAGCGTGCACGCCGTCGCCGATGAGCCCACTTGCCCCGTGACTGCTCCTCTCCCGAGTCTGACTGAGGGGACCCATCCCTCGAGCACCACCGGGGCCGTGGGGGGCTCCGGCTTCGCACCCCTGAGCGCTGCCACCGCTCTTCCTCCGAATCTGACCTGCAGAGAGGACCCATAGACGCCTGCTCAGTGCCTGCCGCTGTCATCTGCTCCACAGATGCTTACTGGGTACCCATAGCGGGAGGGGAGCAGGCACTGTTCTAGGTTCTGGGGATGTAGCAGTGACTCAAACACTGATGGCTTCTGCCTTCCTGGGCTTACCCTCTGGTGGGTCCCAACAAGGAAGAGAGCAATAAATAAACACACCACGCAACAGCAGGCAGAGGCAGAAGCCACAGAGAGTAGATGCCGAGCACAGGGACTGCAGCTGGGGCTGCAGGGCCCAGGGCAGAGAGGGGCTCTCTCAGGAGCTGACACTGAGCCAAGGTCTGGAGGGAGTGGGGAGGCAGCGATGGGTGGATTTGGAGGGAGAGTGTTTGAGGCAGAACAAGAGCAAGGGCCTAGAGGCAGGCACTGACTTGGCACGTTCTAAGAACAACAACGAGGCTGTGTGGCTGAGACAGAGTGTGGGGGAGAGGGCGGAGGCGAGGGCAGGGAGGTGGCTGGGGCTGGTGGTGCAGGAGTTGTAAGGGTATGAACCAGGGGACCCGAACGCATCTAGGTTGTCAAGGCAGGGCTTCCTAGATGGAAGTGGCATTTGAACTGGTTCCACAGGATGGACAGGAGTTAACACAATAGAGCGCAGGGAATGGAAGACGCACAACTCCAGGGGTGGTTCGGGGGCCTTTAATTGTATTTATTAGAGACAGGGTCTACTAGACACAAAGTCTACTGGAGACAAGGTCTATATTTTTATTCATTAGAGAGAGGGTCTCCCTCTGTCACCCAGGCTGGAGTGCAGTGGCACGATCAAAGCTCACTGCAGCCTTGACCTCCTGGGCTCAAGCCATCCTCTCGCCTCAGCCTCCTGAGTAGCTGGGACTACAGGTGCACACCACCACGCCCAGCTAACTTTTTACATTTTTTGTACAGAGGGGGTCTTGCTATGTTGCCCAGGCTGGTCTTGAACTCCTGGGCTCAGGCAAGCCTTCTGTCTTAGCCTCCCGAAGTGCTGGGATTACAGATGTGAGCCACTGCACCCAGTCACGTTTAGGGGTCTTTGTACACAGAGAACTGCCAAATATTTTGTTAAATGTTCTACCCCTTAAGCTCATGCCAAAAAATCTAAACTATGTTGAAACCAATCATTGCGGAGTCGTTAAATATTGGCCACAAATTCGACTGAATTTTCCTGAACATTAATTCTAACTACATATCTAGCGTGGCAAATTATTGCAAATAATTCCACTACCAGAAAATGGCAGACAAAAAAACACAAAGATGACACTAACAGGACTTATGGGGCCGGGCGCGGTGGCTCACACCTGTAATCCCAACACTTTGGGAGGCCAAGGTGGGCGGATCACGAGGTCAGGAGGTCGAGATCATCCTGGCTAACACAGTGAAACCCCGTCTCTACTAAAAAATACAAAAAAACTAGCCGGGCGAGGTGGCGGCGCCTGTAGTCCCAGCTACTCGGGAGGCTGAGGCAGGAGAATGGCGTGAACTCGGGAGGTGGAGCTTGCAGTGAGCTGAGATCCGGCCACTGCACTCCAGCCTGGGCGACAGAGCGAGACTCCATCTCAAAAATAAAAAAAATGGCCGGGCGCGGTGGCTCAAGCCTGTAATCCCAGCACTTTGGGAGGCTGAGACGGGTGGATCACGAGGTCAGGAGATCGAGACCATCCTGGCTAACATGGTGAAAACTCCGTCCCTACTAAAAAATACAAAAAAACTAGCCAGGTGAAGTGGCGGGTGCCTGTAGTCCCAGCTACTCAGGAGGCTGAGGCAGGAGAATGGGATAAACCCAGGAGGCGGAGCTTGCAGTGAGCGGAGATCCGGCCACTGCACTCCAGCCTGGGCGACAGAGCAAGACTTCGTCTCAAAAAAAATAAATAAAAAATAAATAAATAAAATAAAAATAAAAACAAGACTTATGGCCAGGCATGGTGGCTCACGCCTGTAATCCCAGCACTTTGGGAGATCTCTTGAGGGCCAGAATCACTTGAGGTCAGGAGTTCAAGACCTGCCTGGTCAACATGGAGAAACCCCAGCTCTACTAAAAAATACAAAAATTAGGCCGGGCGCGGTGGCTCAAGCCTGTAATCCCAGCACTTTGGGAGGCCGAGGCGGGCGGATCACGAGGTCAGGAGATCGAGACCATCCTGGCTAACACGGTGAAACCCCGTCTCTACTAAAAAAAATACCAAAAAAACCTAGCCGGGCAAGGTGGAGGCCGCCTGTAATCCCAGCTACTCGGGAGGCTGAGGCAGGAGAATGGCGTAAAGCCGGGAGGCGGAGCTTGCAGTGAGCTGAGATCCGGCCACTGCACTCCAGCCTGGGCGGCACAGCGAGACTCCGTCTCAAAAAAAAAAAAAAAAAAAAAATACAAAAATTAGCTGGGTTGGCAACATGCGCCTGTAATCTCAGCTACCCGGGAGGCTGAGGCTGAAGAATCGCTTGAACCCAGGAGGCACAGGTAACAGTGAGCCGACATCGCGCCACTCCACCCAAGCCTGGGCGACAGAGGAAGACTCCGTCTCAAAAACAAACAAACAAACAACCACAGCAGATAAGTGAACTTGGCCCAGAGCGAGGCAAGACTGGCCTGAGTGTCACAACCACGAAGGGGCTGAGCCAGCACTGGAGCCCCGGTCTGGGAATCAGTCCCTGTCGCCATTCTGGTTTCTCTGTACTGGAGCCAGCTCAAGGCAGATCCGACTAAGTGTCCCATCTCCAGAAGCAAAGGACCGTGGGCCGTGGGGAAGCTGAGATTAAGGTACTAGGAGTCAGCTGTGAGTCCTGCCAGCTGACACCGAGTCTTCTTCCCTCCCACAGTCCACCTCCATTAGCAAATGTTGTCACCTCTACTTCCAGAATCCCTCTGAAATCTACGCACTTTCCCCGCTGTGGTTGCCTACAGACTCTCTCATCGAGGCTGCCATCATCTACTGTCTGGACAACTGTGCCGTCCTCCTCTGGTGCCGCTCCTGCCCACCCCGCTCCATTCCTTCTCCACCTCAAAGCCAGAAAGTTTGCACAGTAAGTCAGTCCACGTCACTCCCCTGCCCAAATTCCTCTCAAGGCTCCCCATTTCCCTCCGACTAATAACCAAGATCTACTGTGCTGAGCACACAGGGCTCGATATGATCTGGCCTCTCGTTACCTCCCCGCCGCTTCGCTCACCCGGCTCCGGGCTGTCCCTCCAACCACCCGGTCCCCTGCCTGGAACGCCTCTCGCCTGCCTTCCGCTGTCAGGTTAACTGCGACTCGTGGTCAGTTGTCCCCTTCTCCAGGAAGCCCTCCCCGAGTAAGTCGGGGATCTCCCAGTTCCTCGGGATCTCCAACCCTGGGTCGGGCCCTCCTGAGGTAGGAGCCGGATCCCCAGCGCGGCTCCCGCAGCGACCCCACCTACGCTCCCGGCTCCGCCGCCTCCGTCTGCGCCGTCCCTCGTCCTCCCGGCGCCGCCGGTTTCGCCGCCCATGGCTCCTGCTCCGACTTCGGCTCCGGCTCCCGCTCTGGCTCCGCTGCCTTCGGCCGCGGCGACCCGCTGACCGCGAGCGCGAGCGTGTGTCCCGACCCATCGGCTGGGCCAGTGGCCTCGACGCCGACACCAATAGCCGAAGCCTGCGCTGGGGGCCTTTCTCGCTCACGGCGCTCTCCAGACTGCCCCATCCGGGCCTGAGCCGGGAGAGAGCACCCATCACGCCGCCACAGCCTGCAAGGACTCCGACGCCCCAGACTCTCTACTACGTCTGCAAGTGTGGACCGTGTGATTGACTCCACTGACATTGTAGGCTCCAGGGCGAGGGGTTCTCCTTTCAGGCAGTGTCGGAGGCAGCCCCAGGCGGGTCCCCGCACCTCAGGGGGCCTGAGAAACTGTGGGCCGGGCAAGGGCAAACCAGGAACCTTATGCGGGGAGGGGCCTGCGGAGGCGGGACCAATAAGAAGCGGGTCTAGGCCCGAAGTGGCGCTTCATTGGTGTGACCAGGGGCGCGGCCAATGAGAGGCGTGTCTGGGGAGCGAGGTCCCCGAAAGGCGAGGAACCAGGAAGGGCTTAGGTACCAGGCAGCTCCAGAGGGCAGAGGGTGGGCGCGGGGACAGAAACTGAAAAGCCTTCCTATGAGAGTCATCGTTATGCTCCACCACCTGCCAATGAACCACCTGCCAGTGAACACCTGTGTATTTTGGGAGTTAAGCTTTAAAAAAAAAAAGACTTTGATAACTCCCTGTATTCCCCCATCAACTCATTTTAGAGATGGGGAAACTGAGGCTCGGGGGGAAACTGAGGCTCAGGGAGGTAAAATCACATTTAACATCTACCTTCTCAACCCAGGCTGTCCAGCTTTGTGGTGTGGGTGCTGGGGACCCGTGGGAGGGTTGTGAGCAGGGTTTGGGGGACTTGCTGTTGAAACAAGTTTGGCATGGGAGGACGGACTTCAGGGGCAAGGCTGGAGGCCAGAGACCTAGAAGACGCTGATATGCCGTCTTGGGCTCCCCCAGCCCATGCTGCTACCACCACCCCCTGCAGTTCTAACCACTCAGGGCTAGGAAGGCCTGTTTCTGAAGGATGATGGTAATTTAAGCAAACTTTTAAAATGTTTATCTTGGTCGGGCGCGGTGGCTCACGCCTGTAATCCCAGCACTTTGGGAGGCCCAGGCGGGCGGATCACCTGGGGTCAGGAATTCAAGACCAGCCTGGCCAATATGGTGAAACCCTATCTCTACTAAATAATACAAAAATTAGCCAGGTGTGGTGGCAGGCACCTATAATCCCAGCTACTTGGGAGGCTGAGGCAGGAGAATTGCTTGAACCCGGGAGGCAGAGGTTGCAGTGAGCCGAGATTGCGCCACCGCACTACGGCCTCGGTGACAAAGCAAGACTCCATCTCAAAAAAAAAAAAAAAAATTAAAATGTTTATCTTGAGTCGGGCACAGTGGCTCATGCCTGTAATCCCAACACTTTGGGAGGCCGAGGCAGGTGGATCTTGAGGTCAGGAGTTTGAGACCAGCCTGGCCAACATGATGAAACCCCATCTCTACTAAAAATACAAAAATTAGCCAGGCATGGTGGCACGATTGTAATTCCAGCTACTCGGGAGGCTGAAGCAGAAGAATCGCTTGAACCCAGGAAATGGAGGTTCCTGTGAGTTGAGATCGCACCACTGCACTCCAACCTGGGCAACAGAGCGAGTCTCCGTTTCAAAATAAATAAATACATAAATAAAATGTTTATCTTGGAATACAACTTCCTAACATCCCCGCAAACGCTGGCTTTGTATGCTTTGCTTGGTGTTAAGGCAAGGATGGAACCTTACAGAGGAAGCAGAAGACCATCTCCTGACACTCTAGATGATGACCTTGCCTGTCCTGAGATGTGGGTTGTCGTGGTGTTGGGATGGTCTAAAACAAGGCGAAGGCCCGACCCTGTGCTTCCCAAAATTCAGATGCATCCTTGCAGCACATTAGAGATTGGCTGCATGGTCTGGGCCCGATGGCTCAGTCCTGTAATCCCAGCACTTTGGGAGGCCAAGGTGGGTGGATCACCTGAGGTCAGGAGTGTGAGACCAGCCTTGTCAACACAGTGAAACCCCATCTCTACTAAAAATACAAAATTTAGCTGGGTGTAGTGCCGGGCACCTGTAGTCCCAGGTACTCGGGAGGCCGAGGCAGGAGAACTGCTTGAACCTGGGAGGCGGAGGTTGCAGTGAGCCGAGACCGTATCATTGCATTCCAGCTTAGGTGACAGAGCATGACTCCATTTCAAACAAACAAACAAACAAGCTTAAAACGAGATCACCTCCATGTTCAGTTTATAAAACAGCTGTGCTGAAAACAGCATTGTTCCAAGGGCTCCCTTACTAAAGGCAGGATCTTACTTTTTCTTTTTTTTTGAGACAAGGGTCTTGCTCTGTCACCCAGGCTGGAGTGCAGGGGTGCGATCTCAGCTCACTGCAACCTCTGCCTCCCAGGTTCAAGCAATTCTCTGGCCTTGGCCTCCCGAGTAGCTGGGATTACAGGTGTGCGCCACCACGCCTGGCCAGGATCTTACTTTCAATGTAGTTTCTCAATCTGGGAGACCAAGAGAAATCTTTTCCCTTCAGGGGTCCAAAGATGACTGAATTTGAACCGCCCTAGCAGAACAAACACAAACTTCGGAGGGCTGCACAGATGTTGGAAACACAGATGTTTTCTCAGCTGAACTGAAGGAGGTTCACAGCTGGCAAAGGTGTTTGGGTTCTATTACTGGTATCAGCATCAATCTCACAAAAGTTTCTTTCTTCTCTAAGATTCAAAGTCAGACCTCAGGCCGGGCGCGGTGGCTCATGCCTGTAATCTCAGCACTTTGGGAGGCTGAGGCGGGCGGGTCCTTTGAGGTCAGGAGTTTGAGACCAGCCTGGCCAACATGGTGAAACTCCGTCTCTACTAAAAATACAAAAAAATTAGCCGGGCGTGGTGGTGCGTGCCTGTAATCCCAGCTACTCAGGAGGCTGAGGCAGGAGAATGGCTTGAACCAGGGAGGCAGAGGTTGCAGTGAGCTGAGATTGCACCACTGCACTCCAGCCTGGGTGACAAGAGACTCCATCTCAAAAAAAAAAAAAAAAAAAAACAACAAAAAAACAAAAAAACAAAAAACACCAGAAAACAAAATCAGTCCTCAAATTCCCAACCAGATCCCGGAACCCACAGAAAGGCAGACAAGCGGGTGGATGCTTATTACCCGATTTATTAGAGAGACCTCTAAAAAGACGGGGTGTGGCGGGGATGGGTGGGTGGGGAACCTGGGCTGCAAACCAGTGTTGTTTGGGGCCAGGAGTGGCTGTATGGTTTCAGAGGCGCCCACGGCTCTGGATCTGAGGGACACAGCACCCTCGTCTCGGCCACGAGGCGCGGCGCTTTGGATTGTCACGCACCAGACCACGGGGCGGAGGAATGCAGTGGAATCCCCGGGGGGAGTTAAGACACACGAGATTTGCAGTTTCGTTTTGTTTCAGAATCAGTTCAGCCATAAAAATGGGACTGGGGTGGGGACAGGAGGAGCGATTGACCACCGGAGACGAGGAGGAGGTGGTGGGCGCCTATCCTGGGGTGGGGGCTGAGGGGCTGTGGAGACAGTACCATGGTGAAGGACCCCATGGCAACGGGAGTATTGCACTGAGCCAGGTTTCGGGGGAACAGGGACATGTCGGGATGGCGTCGGGGGACAGAGCCTGGCAGGAGATACATGGAAGTTTCTGCCTTGTCAGTCTCAGAGAAAACGCCTTTTAGTCATTACAGTACAGGAATTTGGACACTGTCCACATTCTCAGTGGACGGCGGCCATCAGAGGTGACCCAGGAGGGGAAGTGGGCACTGGTCACCAAGGTATTTACAGACTTCTACCGTGGGGGACAGTGGGGTGGGTCCAGCGGCCTCCCTCGCGGGGGATCTGAGGGAGGCCGAGTTCGCTAAATATTATAAATAGGTCTTGCCGTCCTCCTGCCCCCGCCCCTCGGCACAGTCAGTGGGGCACTTCAGCCTCGGTTTACAGTTCTCTGAAAGGAACCAAAAAACACAACCAACAAAGCAGATCTCCAAAGGCGCCTCGGAGACAACACAAAAATGGAAACGTGGTATCCACAGAGGTGTGCACATTTCTCCTGCAAGGGAGTGCTGGCCGGGCACTGGTGTCACGTGACTCGCTCCGCGGAGGGAGGCTGCCCTGGACGCGGTGCTGCCCGCCGGGACCACACCTGCTGCTCCGAGTCACCCCCACAGGCTCTCCACGTCTCTGGTGCCAGGGCTCTGGGCAGGGGGACTCGAGGGCTCCCTGGGAGGCTCAGTGTGGCCTCTGGGGTGTGGGCCTTTGAGATGACGACAATGCCCCGTCCCTGTTGGTCATCCAGGTCCCAGACACCCCTTCTGATCTCTGCCCCTGCCTCCCCGGGGCGTGCCCGCCGGGTGTCCTTCGGAGGGACGAGGGGGCTGATTGGTGGATGCCCGGTGCCAGCAGATGAGGACCAGGCTGTGAACTGGGGCCAAGGCTGCTTCCCGGGGCTGGACAGACCCTTCAAGCAGGCAGGGAGGACCCCACGTGGGCTTGTCCTGACGGAAGCCACGCGGGTAGCCGGCTCCAGAGGAGGGTCGGCCCCTCTCCTCGGCGGAGAGTGGAAGGGCTGCTCTTGTGGAGTGTGTCCTCGCTGAGGGCCTCGGGGATGGGGCCGGCTTCTCCACAGCAGGGCCCTTCCAGGCGCAGGGCGTGGGCCGTGCGGGAGGCCGACAGGATGTGGAGAGGGGGTGACATGGCGTTGTACAGAGCTTGCAACAGACAAAACACAGAGCCCCGCCTGGGAGGTTCTCTGGCCGTCTCAGACCCCACATCAGGCTCTGCCAGGGCTGGAGAGGAATTCTTCCCGAGGTGCAGCTTCCACGCCAGCTCCTCCCATCCTGGGCACGTCTTGGGAGTGGGGAACCCCACGGCCATCACCCACAAGCCCCTCTCAGGGGTCCTGGGGAAGGGCAGGGTGGGCGACTGTGCTGAGCTCTCGACTCCAACCAGCACCCTCTGAGTGCAGCGGCCCCAGGAAGCTGCCCCAGGGCCGTCTGGGCTCAGTCCCCACTGGGAGTGCTGCCCTCTTGGAGGGGGATGAGCCGGAAACAAAGTCTCTCCTCTCCTCGGAGACACCACATCACTCAAACAAGAAAGAGGCCACGACACCCACGCCAGTCCTGAAGGAGACTCCTGTGGAGCCGGGCCTGGCCCCCTAGGCCGTGCCTCCAGGTGGAGGGGTCGGGGAGCCTGACCTTCCACCCTGAGCTGGTCTCCTGTGGCCCAAGGCCCGGCCTCCCGCTCCGTCCGTCCGTGGAGAAAGCGTCTCCGTTGCCTGAGCCCTCCATGCCAGTTGCTGAGTGGCCCACATCGGAAGAGAACGCCAAGCCCCCAGCCCTGAGCTCCACCAGAACGGGTAGTGGCCTGGGGGAGAGGAGGCCTGGCCCTTCCGCTGCGGTGGGTCTGGATCGGAGGCGCCAGAGGTTTTTGCTCGAGGGGCACCTGGAAGGTGGGTGTCAGGGCCCCACTGCGGCGGGAACACAGCTGCTGAGTGGCTGCAGTGCTTGGCAGGGTGAGGGCTGTCCCCACAGTCGATGCTCAGGCCAGATGTCCTGCCCTGAGGCCCCCAAACCCAAGCTGAGGGCCGGAGGTCCGCTTCCCAGGTGGACAGAGGCAGAGTGGCTTGGGACTCCAGCCGTCCCCTCTGCAGGCTGATGGGGCCCCCGGGGCTCAGGTCCCCAGAGGCCACCGGGAACAGCCTGGCTCCCTCCTCAGGACACATGCAGGCACAGCAGAGAACCAGAGGGCAGTGGGCGGGGGCTCTTCTTCATCTGGGTTGGGTTTTTGTCTTTTTTTGGTCTTTTACTAAAACAGCACACACGTGCTTCCGTCTCTGTGCCGAGTAAGGACTCAAATGCGATTTGCCGCTCGGGAGGGTCGGTCTCACTGGGGCAGGCTGCCGACGGGGGTGCCGGGGCCCTGGGAGGCTTGTCGGGGAGGGGTCCGGCCATCGGCATCCGTGCAGGGGGAGGACGAGGTCCAGTGGGGCGGCAAGGCGGGCATCTCCCGAGCTCTGGGCCTCAGCAGGGTGGGCAGCGCCTCCAGGGGCGGCCGGAGCGAAAGTGGAGCTCGGCTCTGGGTTGGGGACTGCATAGAAATTACTGCAAGAGCAAGAGGACAAATGAAGGTGGGTGGCGGGCGGGGCGAGGCCCACCCCAGGCCACCCGCCAGGCCCCCTGCCAGGGACTGGCTTCCTTGGGCCAACACAGGCCCTGAGACACTTACCCCACGGCCACCTCAGAGCCAGAGAGCCCAGGGGGGAGCTCTGGGCCACCTGTGCCCTCCCGCCCCAGGCCTCAGTCCCTGCTTGTCCCAGTGGCTGGGGACCACGCTCAGTAGGACCTTGGAGCCCACGGGGCCGGCGGGCGCAACTGGGCCGCACTTACTGTGTCGCTCTCGCCGTCGGAGGCTGGGGGGGCCTGGGCGCTATAGTGGAGTGGGGAGTACACCCAGCTCCTCTCATCGGTGGGCTGGCGGGTGGGCGCGCGTGCAGGAGGGCGCAGAAGAGCAGGGTGCGAGGAGGCGCAAGAGAGGCAGAGGGAGGAAGGAAGAGACAGGAGAACATAAAAGAGGCGAATCCCCCATGGAGGACGAGGGGTGGCTCAGCCTGGCTGCCCTCTCTGACCCAGTGGACCCGCTCCCAACCTGGACGGGCCCAGGGCCTCAGCTCAGCATGGCAGGGTGGGGCGGGCGGCAGAAAGCAGTTAGTTCAGTCAAGGCGGGGCCTGAGACAGCAGGTGACAGAGCCGGCGGAAGCGGGTGGGGGTCACAACCTGGAGCACCGACTGTTCCTCCTCCTCCTCCACAGCCCGGCCCCACCACAGCCCCCAATCCTGCCTGTGCCATGGGCACCAGCGCACAGGCTCCTGGGGGCTCTCTGTGAGGGTCCTGGGAGGTCAGGGTGCCAGACCTACTTCCCAACCCAGAAGCCTTTCAGGACCTGAACACACAGCTGCCCGTGGGCAGGGCCAGCCCCCTCTGCCAACACAGATGTGCTCAGGAGAGACTGAGGCTCGGACTGCCCACCCTGCAAGAGCCAGGAGACACCTTCCTGAGCAGTGGGGCAGAGTGAGGGCCAAGTTCAGGGCTAGGCATAGGCAGGGCCGTGTGCTGGGACACGGACATGTCTTCCCAGCTATGCCTGTGTGAGGGGTCCCAGGTCTGGGTGGGACCTGGGGAGGGAGGAAGGGTGCGTTCCTCCAACACCTCCGCCCCGCCCACTGAGAAGCCCCCGACCCCTCAAGCTCCCTCTGCTTCTCCTGCCCCCAGGCTGCTTCCTCAGGGCTCCAGCAGGCCTCCCTGTCTTCCTTATTGCATACTCCTCTCTCTTGGGCCTCTGTTACCACCCCAGCCTTCAACGCCCCTCCCAGCACAGACGACCTGTGAATTTCCACCTGGCCCGGCCTCAGCCTGAACTGCCAGGCCTGAATACACAGCTGCCTGGCCATGTCCACCTGGCAGCCCTCGGCCCCTAAACTTGTCACAGCCACAACCCAGTCCTTCACCCCAAGACCTACTGCTTGTCCTTCCAGTCAGGACAGCGCTGCCCACCCGCTGCCTGGGCCAACCCATGCCTCCTTATCAGGCCTGCGCCCCTGCCTGTGCTGGCTCCCAGCTCCCAGCCTGGGCCAGCAGGGGCCTCCCTCGCGCTCCAGGTGTGCCCAGGCCTCACCTGCAGAGGCACTGCCTCTCCCTGCCTTGGGTCCTGCCTCCACACCCCCTCTAAAGGGCTCATCTCTGTGCTCACTCCACCCTGCCCGATCCTACAGCTCCCACCAGACCCCCGTTCCCGGCCCCTGGGCACCGAGGGCAGCGTGCTCCTGCCCTGCGAGGCCGCCATCGTGGAGGATTGACTCCTGCACCGAGGGGCAGGGACCTCAGCGCAGGCCTTGCCCATTCCTCTGGGAGGAAAGCAAATGTAGCCTGGAATTCCTGACGTGGGAACGGCAGGTCAGGTCCGCCCCTGCAATGTCCCTCGAGAGCCCGGTGTGGGAAGCCTGCGTGTGTGCTTGGTACTGATTTGGTGGCTGCTCTGATGGCTCCCATGGGGACTTGAAAATGTGGGGCCAAAACAAAACAGGGTCCCCACCTGAGCCCTGAAAGAGCTGGCCCGTGGGGAGGAGGGTGGCAGCAGCCACTGAGAGCTGCTCTCTGGGAGGGGTGTCCTGGGCGGCACTGCGCACACAGCACCTGGGCAGGGACGACAGTATCCTTCTGCGACAGCGTTAGAAATGGGGGTACAGGCCAGGTGCAGGAGCTCATGCCTGTCATCCCAGCACTTTGGGAGGCCAAGGCAGGTGGATCTCTTGAGGTCAGGAGTTCCAGACCAGCCTGGCCAACATGGCGAAACCCCATCTCTACTAAAAATACAAAGATTAAGGCTGGGCGTGGTGGCTCACGCCTGAAATCCCAGAACTTTGGGAGGCCGAGGCAGGCGGATCACCTCAGGTCAGGAGTTTGGGACCAGCCTGACCAACACAGTGAAACCCCATCTCTACTAAAAATACAAAAAATTATCGGGGCATGGTGGCAGGAGCCTGTAATCCCAGCTATTTGGGAGGCTGAGGCAGGAAAATTGCTTGAACCCAGGCGGCAGAGGTTGCAGTGAGCCGAGATTAAGCCACTGCATTCCAGCCTGGGCGAGAGAGTGAGACTCTGTCTCGAAAAAAAACAAACAAACAGAAGACCCAAAATTAGCCAGGCGTGGTGGCAGGCGCCTGTATTCTCAGCTACTCAGGAAGCTGAGGCAGGAGAATCGCTTGTACCTGGGAGGCGGAGCTTGCAGGGAGCTGAGATCCGGCCACTGCACTCCAGCCTGGGCGACAGAGCGAGACTCCGTCTCAAAAAATAAAAAAAAAAGACAAAGAAAAGGGCAGAACAGCTGGCTTCCTTGTTCTGCAGGAGCTGGGGGGACAGAGGGGGACCTCCTCAGCCACCAGCTGCGCAGAGAGGGGAAGTGGGGGGCAGTGGCAGCTGGGACCCAGAACCGGGTGACCCCAGGAAGACCAGAACCAAGGGCACAGCCTCTTCAGCACTCAGGCCTTGGGGTGCTTTGAACGGCTGCCCTGCCTCCCCTCTGGCCCCCACACTTCGGCTGTGCCTGCTGCCGAGACCACCCTCCCCACATCTGCCCTTTCAAACCAGGTGTTTTTCAAAATCCAGGCACCCCCCTCTGTAGGCGGCCTCTGCGAACTGCTCCCTGCCTGTGGTGGGGTGACCGGCAGGGCCGCTAGGTCTCTCCAGTGCTCCCCCTCCCAGCAGGCCCCTCTGGGGAGCTCCCTGACGATCTCCGGGGCGTGGGTCTGCGATGGCTGGCTTCCTGCTGGCTCTGTGGGACAGAGCTGCCTGGAGCAGCCAGGGAAGTGAGCCTCCACCTCTCGGGGATCACTCCCCAGTGCCTGGCACACAGCAGTGTTCAGAACGGTCTGCTGATGGGCGGGGAGTCAGGACGGCCTCGGCGGGGGCTTTGTCTTGAGGAGACACTCCTGCTTTGGGTCTGCGCCCTGTTCCGGCTGTGCGGCACTGGGCAGGTCTCTTAGCCTCTCTGGGCCGCTTGCTTATTGGTCATAATGACAACAGCAGGCCCTGAGGAGCTCACGGCTACGTGGGGCCCCTGTGGTGTCCCGGGGGAACTCCTTGAGAGCTTGGGGATCTGGATTGTGACTAAACCGTGTGGTCTCCCAGGCTCCCAGGGGAGCTGAGGCCTCAGCACCTCCATCTGTGAGGTGGGTGTGGAGAGACCATCTCTTCCCCGTCTCCATGGCCCTGCAGTTCAGAGCCCGGCTCTGCAGCCGCTCGGCTGACCTGTGCGACCTCCCCTATCGTCAGGCAGGCCAGGGGAGCCAGGTCTGTACGAGTGAGAAGCATCCACCCAAGACACCCCGACATGGGAGGGCGGGATCCAGGGGCAGAGAGGGGCTGGTTGGGGTCCGGCCAGGGTCCGAGGCAGACCCTGGGCCTCAGCTGTGCACCTGGCGATGGTGCCGCCCTATGGAGTGCCCGGTGCGACATGGGGCTGAGTGACATTCCCAGTGGTGCGCGCAGCCCGGCACCTGGTCCGGGGCCAGCGTGGCCGACCTCAACCGCGGCCGTGATTGCCCCAAAGCCCTTCTGGAAAACAACGGACGTCAGACACTGAGCTTCCGGCCGGGGACCTGCAGCTCCCTGCTGCCCGAGGGGCACCGCTCCTTCTCCCCAGGGTGGCCGGCTGCGGTCACTTACAGTCCCTGAGGCGCTCAGCGTCATGGCCCGCAGTCGGTGATGGTGGGGAGAGTAAATCCAGTACCTCCCATCCGTGAACTGGACGGGGCGGGCCGGAGGAGGAAGGAAAACAGAGGATAGCGGATGAGGCGGCTACCCCCGTGGTCGGGTGGGAGAGGTGGAGGGAGGCAGCGGGGAGCGGGTGGGGACAGCTGACTGCCAAGCAGAAGGTGGGGGTTGCCAGGGTGGGACCGAGGACCCTTCTCCCTTCTCCGCTGCCCACCCAGCAGGGCATCGGCACACAGACACACAGCAGGACGTGGCCCCCAGGGCCCCCGTACCATCCAGAGACCACGACACGCACGAACCAGTCCTGGGGAAAGCGGTGATGACATAGGGTGGCTGGGGGCACAGGCACGCGGCCCGTCCCTCCCTTCTCCAGGGCCAGGTGGGGGCATGGGAACCCCAGAGGCGCCACTGGAGACAGAGCAGGGGAGTTAGTTATGAAGCAGCCAGTAGGTGCCCGCAAAACAGGCCCTGAGGCCTGGTGCCTGTGCCCAGCCCATCTTCCCAGGAGGGTAAGAACAAACTATCTGGGAAGTGGGCTGCAGCCTCCAGCCCTCCCTGTGACCTGAGTGGGACCACTGGGGAGTGGAGATGCTACCTGGATACCCCAGGCCTCGGTGGTTGCCCGGCAGCTGCCTCACCCAGACCCTGGCAAGGGGGAGCAGGGATCCCAGGTCCAGGCAGACCCAGCCCTGCCCAGTAGCAGTCATGAGTCCCCAGCCCACAACGTGGGAGCGTGAGGCCCTCGTGCCGCTACCTGGTCCCCTGGTCCTCCTCAAGGATGAGCCCATCTGGCCACGCCACGGCAACAGGGAGAAGCTCCAGAAAGGCCTGGTCTGGAGGAGCTCCTCCCTCCGTGGGGTTAGACCAGGAAGAGAAGGTGGGTGTGAACGTGGCTGGTGAGTGTGCGTAGGCGTGTCGTGAGAGTGCTGGCTGGTGAGAGAGCATGTGGGTGGGTCGACAGGGCACACTCACGTGCCTGTGTGGGGCTGTGTACACGGTGTGCACACAGTGGAGTGTGTGTGAGAGAGTCTGGTTGACGAGCCGGTGGCAGGAAAAGCCTGGGGCACTTACAAAGTAGATGTCAGTGGCGGGCGTGTCCTCCTCGTCCGAGGCCTGGCTGGCGGGTGCGCCCTCCTCGTCCGAGGCCTGGCTGGCAGTTTCTGCTTCAACAGCGGCAGCGGCACCGGCCATGGAAGCCTCCACCCTGGGGACAGGGATAGACAGAAGGTCTTGACCCTCAGCCCCCACAAAGAGGCTCCCTGCGCCCCCACTCAGGATCCAGGCAGGGGCTTCACACGGTCATCACTGAGCCAAAAACCCAGGCAGCTGACCACAGGCCACGCGCTCCTGCGCCTGCCATTCAACGCAAATCAGAACAAACCTCCCCAAGAAGCCCCCAAATGCTGACCCTAGGAGTGACCTGCCAGCTCACTGACAGCGTGGCCCTGCTACTCCCAGCTCAGACACACACACACCTGTGGACAGGTGCTGGCCTCACCCTCACCAGCTGTGCCACCCTGGGAGGGCCAGTTCCTCCTCTGAACTTCAGTTTCCTCAGCTGTAAAGTGGGGAGAGATGGCACCTAGCCACTGGGATCAGAGCTTCTTTCTTCTTTATTGATGTGTTTGAGACAGGCTCTCGTTCCATCAGCCAGGCTGGCATGCAGTGGTGTAATCACGGCTCACTGCAGCCTCCACCTCCTGGCTCAAGCGATCCTCCAACCTTGGCCTCCCAAGTAGTTGAGACTATAGGTGTGTACTGCTACGCCCAACTAATTTTTTTTTATTCTGTAGAGATGGGGTCTCACTACATTGCCCAGGCAGGTCTCCAACTTGTGGGGTCAAGCAACCCTCCTGCCTCAGTCTCCTTTAGGAGGGATCACAGATGGGAGCCCCCGAGCCCAGCCTCTCTGTCCTTTTCACTGAGCACTTACTACATGCCAGGGCCGGCTCCTGTGATTAACCCACTGAGTCTATCGTGGGGGATGGAGAGGGTGCAGCTACTGCCCCTGCGTTGCATTTGCGGAAACGGAGGCACAGAGAGGAGGTGAGGAACGGCCTGGGCCTTGGCTATGGCCACACGGTGCATAGTGTTCATCCCATGAATGAGGCTAAACACGCCCTCCTGCCACATCGGAGGTTCAGTTCCTTTTAGCAAAGCCTGAGATTTAAGGTGCGAGGTTTGGCAATGGCAAGGAGCTAACAGTGGCACGGGCACCGGGTGGAAGATAAACCCTCAGGGCTTTATTTTTCGGTCGGTGCTGCTGTGAGTGCTAAAAAACTCTCTTGGAACAAAAATAAAAAACGCATCTCAAGCAAAAATCATTAGAAAGGCAAGATGAATTTGGTAACAATGCAAGCATGGGATTACCCACACCAGACAGATGACAAAAAAGTAGGCCGGGCGCGGTGGCTCAAGCCTGTAATCCCAGCACTTTGGGAGGCCGAGACGGGCGGATCACGAGGTCAGGAGATCGAGACCATCCTGGCGAACACAGTGAAACCCCGTCTCTACTAAAAATACAAAAAAAAACTAGCCGGGCGAGGTGGCGGGCGCCTGTAGTCCCAGCTTCTCGGGAGGCTGAGGCAGGAGAATGGCGTAAACCCGGGAGGCGGAGCTTGCAGTGAGCTGAGATCCGGCCACTGCACTCCAGCCTGGGCGACAGAGCGAGACTCCGTCTCAACAAAAAAAAAAAAAAAAAAAAAAAAAAAAGTAAAGACAGGCTGGGTGTGGAGCCTATAATCCCAGCACTTTGGGAGGCCGAGGCAGGCAGATCACGAGGTCAGGACATCGAGACTATCCTGGCTAACACAGTGAAACTCCGTTTCTACTAAAAATATAAAAAATTAGCCACACCTGGTGGGAGGCTGAGGCAGGAGAATCACTTGAACCCAGGAGGCAGAGGTTGCAGCGAGCTGAGTTCATGCCATTGCTCTCCAGCCTGGGAGACAGAGCAAGACTCTGTCTCAAAAAAAAAAAAAAAAAGGCCAGGCGCAGTGGCTCACGCCTGTAATCCCAGCACTTTGGGAGGCCTAGGTAGGTGGATCAAGTGGTCAAGAGAGCGAGACCATCCTGCCTAACACAGTGAAACCCTGGCTCTACTAAAAACACAAAAAATTAGCTGGGTGTGGTGGTGGGTGCCTATAGTCCCAGCTACTCAGTAGGCTGAGGCAAGAGAACGGCTTGAACCTAGGAGGCGGAGCTTGCAGTGACCCGAGATTGTGCCACTGCACTCCAGACTGGGCGACAGACCAAGAGTCCACCTCAAAAAAAATAAAAAAATAAAAAAAACGAAAAAGTAAAGACACACGGGGGCCAGCACGGGGCTCACACCTGTCATCCCAGCATTGTGGGAGGTCGAGGCAGGAGAATCACCTGAAGTCAGGAATTCGAGACCAGCCTGGTCAATATGGTGAAACCCCATCTCTACTAAAAATACAAAAATATTAGCTGGGTGTGGTGGTGGGCGCCTGTAATCCCAGCTACTCAGGAGGCTGAGGCAGGAGATTCGTTTGAGCCCAGGAGGTGGAGGTTGCAGTGAGCCGAAATCACGCCGCTGCACTCCAGCCTGGGCAACAGAGCAAGACTCTGTCTCAAAGAAAATAACAGCAGGTGACACCATATCTCCAAAAGGGCCACAACCATTGTGTCCTACGTTTTTAAAAACATAGATAGTTCTTTTAAACCTCTTTTTTCAAATCAAAACTCAATAAAATTAATCCCAGCATTCTCGGAGGCCAAGGTGGGCAGATCACTTCAGATCAGGAGTTTTTTTTTTTTTTTTTTTTGAGGCAGAGTCTTGCTCTGTCACCCAGGCTGGAGTGCAGTGGCACTTCTCGGCCATGCCCGACTAATTTTTGCTATTTTTCAGTAGAGATGGGGTTTCACCGTGTTAGCCAGGATGGTCTCGATCTCCTGACTTCATGATCCGCCTGCCTCGGCCTCTCAAAGTGCTGGGATTACAGGCGTGAGTCACCGCACCTGGCTGAGGTCAGGAGTTTGAGACCAGCCTGCCCAGCTGGCTGATGGGAGAAACCCTGTCTCTACTGAAACACACAAAAAAATTAGCCAGGTGTGGTGGCGGGCACCTGTAGTCCCAGCTACTCGGGAGGCTGAGGCAGGAGAATCACTTGAACCCAGGAGGTGGAGGCTGTAGTGAGCCAAGATAAAGCCACTGCCCTCCAGGCTGGGCAACACAGCAATATTCTGTCTCACAAAAAAATAAAAATAGGCCGGGCGTGGTGGCTCAAATTTGTAATCCCAACACTTTGGGAGGCCGAAACGGGTGGATCACGAGGTCAGGAGATTGAGACCATCCTGGCTAACACGGTGAAACGCCGTCTCTACTAAAAAATACAAAAAACTAGCCGGGCGAGGTGGCGGGCGCCTGTAGTCCCAGCTACTCGGGAGGCTGAGGCAGGAGAATGGCATAAACCCGGGAGGCGGAGCTTGCAGTGAGCTGAGATCCGGCCACTGCACTCCAGCCTGGGCGACAGAGCGAGACTCTGTCTCAAAAAAAATAAAAAATAAAAATAAAAATAAAGAAATTAAAATTAAAAATAAAATAAAATAAATACTAAAAAGGTTAAAAAAAATTCGTTAAATGCTTGGAAGTTCAGAGATGTTCTTATACAGCTTTTAGCCCAGGGTCTCTTGCCTGGGCCCTGTGGATACTGGAACCAGGTCCTTCTCTGGGGTGAGGCCATCCCGGGCACTGCAGGCTAATGCTGAGCAGCGTCCCTGGCCACCACTCACTGCCACAAACGCCCCCAGGCATTGCCCAGTTTCCCCTGGGGGCCAGGATCACCTCGGCTAGTGAAGAACCACTCCCTTCAATCAAAAAATAACCTTATGGGAAAATCCACCATCTGCGAATACAACCCAGTAAGAAAGAACGGCTTCACGACGAAACCTCGGGATGCTCTTGGCTCCTCCCGGCCCGCAGCGGGAGGGCGCCCCGACCTCCCGCCAAGCCAGGCTCACCCTGCGTCCTCCTCTTTGGGGACCACGATCTCCACACTGCACGCAGGCTCCACCTGCACCGTAATCTGCTGCAGGTCCCCTTCCGCGGGCAGCTCCTCCTGCGGCCTGCAGGCAATGGGAGGTTGTGTCTCAGTTTCCCTCCTCGCTTCCCCCCGTCCTACCCCCAGGAGTGCCCAGTGAACTCCAGGGCCAGTCCCAGAGGGGAGCTGGGAGCCTCCTGCTTGGGCCTGGTCTTTCTGGCTGTCACTCCCAGCCGGGGGACTGTCCACCTGGGTCCCTTGGTGACTGTGGTGCCGACAGGGCCTGCGGTGTAGCAGGCTCTGGGGGCATAGGAGCGAAGGGCAGCCCCGACCAGCTTGCGCGCCACACGCCCTGCGCACCCCCTGGGGGTGCCTGCACCTGGCAGCTGAGGCCCTAACACAGGTGAATCAGTGTCCCAGCAGCCGGGCCTGGCTGTGTAGCCTCTCCAGACGGCACGCTGGACCAAGGGGAGGGCCACATCCCACCCATGGCACCAAGGGGTTTCTTTCATCAGGCAGCAGTGATTAAAACACGGTTAAGGAAAGCAACAACTCGCCACTGCCCCGGTGTTCACAAGAGCGAGACCCCGGGAACCTCGCCAATGTCCCCGAGGGCTGGGCATTAAAGCCAGGTGCAGTCCATGGGATGGAAGGACGGCACGCAGGCGTGACAGGAACGGCGCACACCCGCCCGAGATCCCCGTCAGTCGAGTGACAACAGCAAGATGCGGGCGGCACGCACGGGTGTGCCCATTGGTGTGAAAATAAAAGAGAAACAAAGTCTGGTGCACATCTGCTGTGTTCCCAGAAAGTATCTGCCAAGAGACAAAACCCACAGTCCCAGTGGTTGCTCCTGGGGAGGAGACGGGCCTTGGGCAGGACGGGGGCATTTCACGACGTTCCCACTGTATCTTAGGTGAGAAAAAACTTAATAGAAGAAGAAAAAGAAGGATCCAACAGGCCACAGCTGTCCCAGGGTGTAAGAAACACAAAGCGGCTCGAAGACGGTGTGCAGTGCTAGGGCCAAGTGCTGGAACCTTAAATCTGTCCCCAGGAAAGAATGGGCAGAGCAGAGGGACTGGGGGACAGGAATGGGCTGGGGAGCGGGAATGGGAGCTGGGAGCTATGCAGGAGGAGCTGGTGAGACCCAGGGAGGGAATGGGGCAGGGTCTCACCTGCCATCCTGTCCGGAGGACTGTGTGCGCCGCCTGCAGAGACACAGCAAACAGGTGACACCCAGAAAGAGGATGGCCTGCCTGCTCAGTCTACCTGCCCTGCCTACCCGCCTGCCTACCTGGCAGCCCCGCCCACCCATACAGATGCCGCTCCCTCCTACACATCGGATGCCCCACTCTTCTGTACATAGAATGCCCCACCCACATACGCAGCGGATGCTCCGCCCACATGCAAAGCAGATGCCCCACCCTCCTGTACATAGGATGCCCCGCCCACATGCAAAGCAGATGCCTCACCCTTCTGGATGTAGGATGCTCTACCCACATGCACGGTGGATGCCCCGCCCACGCGCACAGCGGATGCCTCCGCCCACCTGTACCGAGGCTGCTCCGAAGTCTCCGAGGGGGACCGCTCAGGAATGGAGAGGGATGTGGATGACAGAGTGGTGGCAATGGAAGCTGTAGTGGCTTCTTCAAAAGACGGTGGCGTGCAGGGCAGAAGGTCGGGCCGGCCTGTAGGGAGAGGACGGTGGGTACCTTGCGGAGCCTCCAGGCCCCCAAACACACACAGTCGATTCTCCCTGAGGCTTGGCTCACCCTGGGAACCCACGCCCAGTGCCCGCCTGCCTCCCGGACATGCCCACCTCCCCACACGGCAGGGAAGGACGACCTTCCCCCTTCACACGAAGGCTTCTGACCGCTCTCAAAATAGAATCCACAGCCCTACACGGCCCAGAAGGCCCTGTGCAGCCTGGCCCGTCCCCTCACCACCCTCTTCCCCTCCCCACTGCTCTCTTCCCCTCTTCCTCTCTTCCCCTCCCTGCTGCTTGGCTCCTTGCTGTTCCCCCAGCAGTGTGGTCCTGCCCTAGGGCCCGTGCATGGCTATGTCAATTCCTTCATTCTGTCCCCTGCGCTCCCTGACATCAGGCGTAGCCTGGGGGCTACATGGCTTCGATGGCATCCTGGTGCGCCTCAGATCAGTGACCGTGAGAGAAGGCGGGAGCTGTCACCACCCCACCCAGTGGAGCCTTCTACACTCAGCTCTCCCTGGACTCTTCCCTGGGGCCATCCCAGAAGCCCCCAGTCCCTGGGCAGGAGGTTCTGCGGATCCCAGATCCGGAGGGGAAGACAGAGATGAGAACTCAGGATGAGGCGGCGCCCCACCCACTGGGCTGCTGCTGACACCCCCTGTAGCCCCCACAGGCGCACTCTGCCCTCTGTCCCTCACCTTCGTCCTCCAGCGTGGGGTAGCTGCGGGCCCCCCGCAGGTCGTACTGGGCCTCCTCCCGCTCGCTGGGGATCTGGCTGGCCGAGAAGGCAGCTGTGGGCCCCAGGGGTTTCACAGCCAGCAGGGCTCCACCGCGTCCCTTCTTGGAGGGCGAGGACTTCAGGGCTGCAGGGGAGGATGGGTGTTGGCGCTTGGGGTTGCTGGGGGCTCACAGCAAAGCCCAGACAGGGCCGCTGCCCGAATATACCCGTGTCCCTGAGACCCACCAGGCCCCTGCCCGTCCCTGAGGCTGGGAAGCAGCAAAGCCTCTTGGTGGAAAACTAGGCTCTGCCTGGGGAGGGACTGAGAGCCTGAGTTGCCTGTCCTGCCTACCCGACCGTCTCTATGAGACACACTGGGACCCTGGCACAGTGCCTGCACCTCCCGGGGTCCTGCAGACCTGTGACTCCCGTCTATCCAGCTGGCCAGGGATACCTGCAGGCTTTATGCCCTTCCATGTGTGGCCCAGCCCGGGCAGGGCCCCCATTTTCAGATGGACACTGACAGTCTTAGACAGCAACAGGTATTGTGGTTAGAGAAGCCAATGGCTCAGCATGTAGGACCTGAGCCCAGATCCAGGCTCGCCCGCTGGCTGTGTGGCTCAGTCTCTCTGGGCCCCATTGGCCGACCTTAGCAGTGGGGTGTGGTGCGGCAGGTGATGCCCTACACAGGGCCGGGCCTGTCCTCAGTGTTGTGTGAGCTCTGCCTCCTCACCAAGCTCTTGTGACCTCTGCCCCCAGAATGACCCACACAGCTCCTGGTAAACAGTAGGTGCTCAGTTTGCCTTGTGCAGCTTCCTACAGTCGCCAAAGGCTGGCAAACAGCCCTGGATGACTGGGAATGATCCTGTGGCATCAGTCCCAGAGGATGGGGTGCAGGGACAGGCTCGACCGTCAGCTCTCTGGAGACAGATCCCAATGTGTGGTGTCTGCCAATTCCCATGGTGTCAATGAGAGGGAGTCCCTGGCCTCGGGGCTGGGAGCAGGTGTGCAGGCCAGGAAGAGCAGCCTGACTGCAAGTGCTGGGCACTGGCGTGCCTGTCCCTGCTGTCTCCCGGGAGCAACCCTGTGGGTGCGGACCTACAGATCATTCATGCCCACCCCAGACACTTGCCAAGCACCTCTGTGTGCCAGGCCTGTGCAGGATGCTGGGTAGCCCGAGAGCCTTCTAGTGGGGAGAAACAGACCCAGAGAGGAACCCGTCTGGCAGCAGGTGGGCCACGGGCTGAGGTCTGTGCGGGGACCTGGAACCCTGAGTCTGCGTCCAGTGGCTACAGTGGCCCATGAGGGGAAGCTGAGCCCTGAGAAATGGGGACCTCCCCTGGGTACCCTGTGGGTGAACCCTGAGTCCCCATCTTCCCCACCATTGTTTGCCCTGTGACGTCCCCAGCCACGCCCTGCTATGCCGGCCTCCTGGGTTCCCCGCCCAGGATGGATTTCCGTGGCGATGGGGATGCTGTCGGAGCCCCACACACTGAGCTGCCTGCTGGGCCAGGCCCGCCCATCCCATATATAAACACTGTACTCTCACAGTGCTGTGCCAATGGGGAAACCGAGGCACAGAGGGAAGTGCCTGTTCAAGGCCACAAGGCAGGACAAGACCAGGCCAGGATTCAGGATTCAGACTCCGGCGGTGGCTCCTGTGCAGAGCAAGTGTCCCGACTATCCTATCTCTGGATGAGGCTCGGTCTGAGGAGGGTACAGGGGCACTGGGTTTACTGCCCCCCCAGAGTCCCTCCCGCCCCACGGGGCTCTCGGCCTCCCCCGGGGTCCCTCCCGCCCCGCGGGGCTCTCGGCCTCCCCCGGGGTCCCTCCCGCCCCGCGGGGTTCTCGGCCTCCCCCGGGGTCCCTCCTGCCCCGCGGGGCTCAGGTGGCTTACAGGAGTTCTTCCGAAAGACCGTGTTGCTCATGAACTTGAAAAAGCGCTCGGCGTAGAAGCTGGGGCGGTGGACAGACACCGTGTCCTGAAAGAGAGTTGGGGGTGCCCGGGGGCAGAGGGCGCATCAACCAACAGCTGGAGACAGCCCTGGACAGACGCTGTGTGCGGGGAGCACCTTCTGTGTGAAAAGGCTCGAGATGGGCCCGTGCTGCTGTGGCTTCCTGGGAGGGGCTCACGGAACAGGGAACAGTGGCTCCCTCTGGGGAGAGACTGGGTACCAGGGAATGGGTGGAAGCTTTTCCGCTAGAGACCTATTCGCATTTTTGACTTTTTCAACCAGCTATGAATAAGGTATTCCGGCCAGGCGCAGTGGCCCACATGGACTTGCAGGGGAGGTTGAGGTAGGATGGTCTGGCTGGGGCCCTGCTGGGATGTGACCCTTGGCCTCCCAGAATGCAGCCTCCTTTCCCAGTCTCCTTGGGTGAGGAGTGGCCCATGTACCAGGACTGTGAATGACTCCACCCTCGAAGGCGGCAGTGGGAGGCGGTGCCCAGCCACTGTGGGCCAGGGGACAAGGACAACCCCAGCGGTGTCGGGCGGCAGCACAGGACACCCTGGCCGGCCTCGTCAGAGCAAGACAGCACTCCTATCTGCCCTAGGCAGCAGGTTCTGGGCCTTGGCAAGGTCCAAGACATCCCCAGAGGCCTCTGCTGGCCGCCCCCCTGACACGCCCAATGCTTGTTCTGGAAGCTCCCGCCTGGACTTTCTACACACTCTTGAAAAATGGGGGTGCCTGTTGGGATCTTGGATTCTACAGGCTGTTAGTTAGTCCTCGATGCTTGGCCCCAGGAGGTAGTCTGCATTTGTGGAGTCATGGATGGGAGGAAGGCGGGAACGACAGACAGGAGGACAGAGGAAGGATGGGAGGAGGGGTGCAGGTGCTCACCCCATCATGGACGAGGGCCTTCCAGGTGTGCTCCAGCTTCTTGATGAACCTGTGGAGAGAGCGCCCAGAGTGGCAGCTGACATCAGCCAAGCCTATGCCACGCTGCCTCACTCAGGGGCCACTGTGCACCCCCGAGGACACTGGGCCATGGCCTTGAGCAATCGTGGCTGTCAAAACTCAGGGCGGCAGGCGCTCCTGGCAGGGAGTAGGTGGAGGCTCTCAGCTTAGTACCCTGCAGTGCCCAGGACGGCCCTACTCCAGAGAACCATCTGGTCCCAATGTCCATAGTACCGAGGGCGTGACCTGTCTTTCAACATTCTAGAGCCCCAGCCAGGCACGGTAGCTCACATCTGTAATCCCAGCACTTTGGGAGGCCAAGGTAGGTGGATCACCTGAGGTCAGGAGTTCGAGACCAGCCTGGCCAACATGGTGAAACCCCGTCTCTACTAAAAACACAAAAATTAGCCAGGCATGGTGGCGCGTGCCGGTAATCCCAGCTACTCTGGAGGCTGAGACGAGAGAATAGGGTCGACTCAGAAGGCGGGAGCTGCAGTGAGCCAAGATCGCACCACTGCTCTTCAGCCTGAGTGACAGAGCGAGACTTTGTCTCAAAACAAACAAATGAAAAACCAAAAGACACATATTCGAGCCCCAAAGGGAGGCCTCAAACCCACTCCTTGGATTTTTCTTTTTTTTTTTTGAGACAGGGTCTTGCTCTGTCACCCAGCCTGAAGTGCAGCACGGCCATCATAGCTCACTGCTGCAGCCCTGAACTCCTGGGCCCAAGGAATCCTCCTGCCTCGGCCTCCTGAGTAGCTGGGACTGCAGGAGCATGACCAAGCTCGGTTAATTTTTTTGATATTTCGTAAGGGCGGGGTCTTGCTATGTTGCCCAGGCTGGTCTCAAACTCCTGGGCTCAAGCGATCCTCCCGCCTCGGCCTCCCACAGCACTAGATTATAGGTGTGGACCACCACGCCCAACTCACTCTGGATTTTCAAGGCGACCAGACACCTTCCTTTAGGGCTCAAGAAGGGGCAGCCAAGCAAGAGCTTTTCAGAAGGTTGAAGAAGCCCCAAGAGCTGCTGGTGCAGCTGTTTCCACAGGCAAGCGCCTCCGTGCATGGGTGTCCTGGGGGCACCCACCCACCTGTGGGGCTGCAGACCCGGGGCGTCCACCTGTGGGGCTGCAGACCCGGGACGTCCACCTGTGGGACTGCAGACCCGGGCACCCCTCTGTGGGACTGCAGACCCTGGCACCCCTCTGTGGGACTGCAGACCCTGGCACCTCCCTGTGGGACTGCAGACCCGGGCACCCCTCTGTGGGACTGCAGACCCTGGCACCCACCTGTAGGATTGCAGGATGTCAATGATGCCAATGTGCAGCAGCAGCCGCTCCCCGCGGCCGTTCACAGCGGGGATCCCGCCCATCCTGGGAGAGAGGACAAGGGCACCGTCAGCATCCCACAGACCTGGGACTCGAGGCAGGCAGGGCTGGGGACTCCGGGGCTGGGGAGTCCACCTGCTCCCGTGGGTGGCAGCTCGGCCAAGCTCTTGGAGTGGGGCCTGGCACCCGGGAATCTCCGTCCTGATGTCCCTCCATCATCCCCAGTCTCAAACCCGGGCCCAGGTGCTGCTGAGGAGTCCCAGCTAGGAGGCCTGGGCACATACCCTGCCACCACACACGTGTGCATGGACACACATGCACACACATGTACGTGCACACACACGCACGCTGCATGCCCAGGTAGGGCCATGGGGTCTCAGGTACAGCCTGGGGAGTTAATTGTCACCCGGGACCATGCCCAGCGCAGTTAGTGAGGCCACACGTGCAGCAGCCATCCTGAAGCCACCAGGAGCCAGACCCGCTGGGCCGGGGCCCTGCACGCTCTGCTCACGCCACAGGCTGGTGCGCTCACCTGCTCCCCTGCCAGGCCCGCGAAGACCCGACAAATGCCAGGATGGTCTGAGGCGCAGCTGTGCCTGGTCTTGGCTCCTGCACTCCCCGCAGCTACACCCTGCTTGGGGCCCCGGCTCCTCCTCTGCCATCCATGGGAAATACCACCGCCTTTGCAAACCAAAGCCCAGCAGGTGGCCTAGTGCGAGCCAGCACCGCCCCTGGGGCCAGGCCAGGTGGAACTTGGCTCCACACCTGCATGGCTCCGCTGGGGAAGGCTGCCCCCCAACCTAGGCACCTACTTCCTCAGCTGGAAACGGGGGAAGCCCACCTCCCTCCTCCAAGGCTGCTGGGAGGACTCAACAGGTACCAAAGTGAAGGCTTGGGCCTGCCCCCACTGTCAGGGTGCTGCTGTGACCAGGGCACAATCTCAGCACTGCTATACGACACCTGTCCAACCCGCCCCCTGGGGCCACATGTGGGGACATCTGTGGTTGTCACAACGCGGGGGTGCTCCTGGCCCGGAGTGGGTGGAGGCCCAGGACGCTGCTCAGCACCCTGCAGTGCCCAGGACAGCCCCAGGACAGCCCCATACCAGAGAATGACCTGGCCCTAACATTCATAGTGTCCCAGAAGGGCTCGTGAGTATCTCCCCAACCAAACCCCGAGCCCTGTGAGGACAGGGCCTGTCTGCTCCCTCCGCCCCTAGCGTCCAGCAGAGACATTAACTGTAGGCCACTGAGGTGTGGGCCTCTTCTCTCTCCCACCATTCCCATCTTCTGTGGCAGCATTTTTTTGTTTGTTTTTTTTTTTTGAGGCAGAGTCTCGCTCTGTCGCCCAGGCTGGAGTGCAGTGATGCAATCTGGGCTCACTGCAAGCTCCGCCTCCCGGGTTCACGCCATTCTCCTGCCTCAGCCTCCTGAGTAGCTGGGACTACAGGCGCCCGCCACCATGCCCAGCTAATTTTTTTTATTTTTAATAGAGACGGGGTTTCACCGTGGTCTCGATCTCCTGACCTTGTGATTCGCCTGCCTCGGCCTCCCAAAGTGCTGGGATTACAGGCGTGAGCCACTGCGCCCGGCCTTTTTTTTTTTTTTTTTTTTGAGACGGAGTCTCGCTGTGTCGCCGGGCTGGAGTGCAGTGGCGCGATCTCAGCTCACTGCAAGCTCCGCCTCCCGGGTTCCCGCCATTCTCCTGCCTCAGCCTCCCGAGTAGCTGGGACTACAGGCACCCGCCACCGCGCCTGGCTAGTTTTTTGTATTTTTAGTAGAGACAGGGTTTCACCGTGTTAGCAAGGATGGTCTCGGTCTCCTGACCTTGTGATCCACCCGCCTCGGCCTCCCAAAGTGCTGGGATTACAGGCTTGAGCCACCGCGCCTGGCCTTTTTTTTTTTTTTTTTAAGATAGAGTTTAGCTCTTGCTGCTCAGGCTGGAGTACAACAGCTCAATCTCGGCTCACTGCAACCTCTACCTCCTGGGTTCAAGCGGTTCTCCTGCCTCAGCCTCCCAAGTAGCTGGGATTACAGGCATGCACCACCATGCCCAACTAATATTTTGTATTTAGTAGAGGCAGGGTTTCACCATGTTGGCCAGGCTGGTCTGTAACTCCCAACCTCAGGTGATCCGCCTGCCTCAGCCTCCCAAAGTGTTGGGATTACAGGCATGAGCCACCGTGCCAAGCCTTTTTTTTTGTTGTTAAGATAGGGTCTCACTCTGATGCCCAAGCTGGAGTGCAGCGGTGTGATCTTGGCTCACTGCAACCTCTGCCTGCCACACTCACACCTGCCACACCTTCAGTCTCCCAAGTAGTTGGGACTACAGGTGCACAGGCCACCATGCCCAGCTAAGTTTTATATTTTTTTGTAGAGAGGGGGTCTCGCTATGTTGCCCAGGCTGGTACTGAACTCCAGGGCTGAGGCAGTCTTCCCACCTTGGCCTCCCAAAGTGCTGGGAGCACAGGCATGAGCCACCGTGCCCGGCCAGCAGTCGCTTTGATCTGTGTGGAATCAGATTTTGCAGCCCCTCCTTTTTGTGGGCTGTGTCCTACTGTGAGCCCTGCCTCGCCCGATCCCTCTGGCCTCCCACACGCCTTCCACACCTTTGTGGCTCCTCTCTGCACGGCAGCGAGTGGACCCCTCTGAGTGCCACGGGGAAACGCTACCTCTGTCTCATTCCTGTGGATGGCCAGTGGCCTCGGCCCATTCACGGGTGAATGAGAAATGCTACCACCATTGCAAGCCAAGGCCCGGAACCCAGCACTCAGCCTGCGGCCCGCACTATGGCCTGGCTTCACTCTGAGGCCCTGGCGTGAGGCTCTCAGACTCTGTCTGTCACCATGGATGCCCTCGCCAGCCTTCCCTGCCTGTTTTCACACTTGGGCTGGGGATGGGGAACCAGAGCCTGTGGGGAAGGGAAGCGGGACGGGTCCGGAGGCCGCCCGCCCACCTACGTGTCATCCGACTCGATGGGCTCCCCGCGCGCGGCGCCGCCCTGGATGGACTCCATGGCCGTGGAGTAGAGTGCCTTCTGGCCTACGGGCCGCTTCTCATCCGAGGTGCCCCGGGCGCCCTGTGCCTGCCGCTCGCGCTCGTGCTGGTCGATGTTGTGCACACCCAGCAGCAGGCTGTAGTCCATGATCTTGAAGCTCTCCAGGACCTGGCGGGACGGAGGGGCAGGAGCACACCATGCCGTCGGCTGTCTCCACCCCCACCACGGCTCCTGGACCTTATGGGGGCCCCAGCCCGGACAGCCCCGTGGGCTCGGGCGTGAGGGATGGAAGGGGTGGGGGTTCTAGTATTATCCCGAGGGATGGCGGGGCTGTGGTCACACGGCGGCATCAGGGCAGGCCAGAGTGGGGCTTCCAGCCTCACAGCAGGCCGCCCCAGGCACTGGGACGGGGACTTCCCTCCCTGGCTTTGCTCCTTCCTGACAGACGGGGCCGGGCCTGTGCTCTGACCAGCCCAGGCCCGCGGGCAAGGACCTGCCGGCCTGACAGGTGACAGCTAGGTGCGTGGATGCCCAGGGTAGCCTCGAGGACCCTGAGTGGTCTGCGCCATTCTCTGGGGGTGTGGGTCAAGTTCTCAAAGGGGTCGGGGAGCTAGGGGTGGTCAGCAGGGGGACCTGGGTGGAGTGGGGGAGCTGGGAGGTCCCAGGCTCTGCTCCCGACAGGCTGGGGCCTCCCTCCTTGGCTCCACGCCTCGAAGCTGCCGGGGTGGGGCGGGGACGATGGAGCTAACACAGGGAGAGGAAGAGCTGCGTGCACCGTTCTTTCCCTAATACGGAGCCGGTGCAGGCTCCACGCGGACAGGAGCCAGACCCCCCACCAGACAGACATGGGCCCTTGCTGTAGCCTGCAGAGCAGGCAGTCATCCCATTTGATGGGTGAGGAAACTGAGGCACAGCAAGCTCTCATGGCTGGCCAGGAGCTCTGGGCTCGTGACCACAGCAAATGAAGGCTGGGCTCTCTTCTCAGGGGGTGGGGGGACTCTAACACTGTCACCATGTAACCTCCGGAGGAACTGCTTCTTAGCGGTGCAGACACTCCCAACCCCCAAGGGCTGGGTCTGGAGACGTAAGTTTTCTGTTTTCTTTGTGAGACAGGGTCTCACAATGTTGCCCATGCTGGTCTTGAACCCCTGGGCTCAAGCCATCTGCCCGCCTCCCAAAGTGCTGGGATCCCAGGCGTGAGCCACTGTGTCCAACCACGTTTTAGGTTAAGGCCATAAAAGCTTGAGCTGCTTCCGGATCCCACGTTGGGGTGGGGCCTGCTGTGGGCTGCAGGGCAGGTGGGCCTCAGCCTGGCACCCTCCCTGGCCCTGCCTGCCCGGACCGTGGCCTCACCAGGCAGTCCCACCTGCCACCCTCCCTCCCCCGCCTGGGCCAAGCCCTCACCAGGCAGTCCCGCTGCAGCGTCTTGACCAGGGCGCTGAAGGTGTCGGCGTCCAGCAGGAGCCCCTCGGGCATGTCCTGCATGAAGTCCAGGTCCTTGTAGGTGGGGAAGCTCTTCTCCTTCTCCTTCTTGCTGGCGCGCCGCTTGTAGGTGGAGCCCTTGAGGTCGAACTTGAGGTGCATCTTGACCACGCGGGGCAGGATGTTGTTCATGACCACCACGCGGATGTTCTTGCCCCCTGACTGCACGCAGTACAGTCCGTAGAACTTGGGTAGCAGCGTCCGTGGGTTCTGGTTAAGGTTCTGCAGGGGGAAGAGGGGACATCATGGAGGGCAGCTGGGCCACAGACCCGCGGGGGCGGGCAGAGCTGACCTCTGCCTCAGGGGGCTCATGGATGCCCCTGGTCAGCCCCCCTCTCGCCCCAGAAGCCCTCAGGGACCCCTTTCCTTTGCAGGTGCCCAGCTGGCCTTCCCACAGCACCCTGTGGTCTCTCACAGGCCACAGGGTCTCCCCGCCCAACTGTGAGCTCCAGGAGTCTGTTTCTACAGAGCCAGGCCCCGAGGCAGGCGTTTCTGTTCCATCAGAGGCGTCCACACTCCCTGCCTGCCCGCAGGACATCGCCCTGGCTGGGCTCGCCTGTTGGGAGGTCTGGAGGCCAGAAACGCAATGCTCTATCCTGAAATACATACATATAAATACATCTGTGTATATGCACACACACACACATATGTACATACACACAGTGTGCACACACACATATATTTTCTTGAGATAGGGTCTCACTCTGTCGCCCAGGATGGAGTGCAATGGTGCCATCACAGCTCACTGCAGCCTCAACCTCCAGGGCTCAAACCATCCTTCTAGCTCAGTCTCCCAAAGTGCCAGGACTCCGGGCGTGAGCCCAGCCTCTATGTTGGTTCTGCTTGCTGTGTTGGACTGATCAACTCGGACCTTCACTCCAAATCTGGGTCCCCAGGCACAGGCCTGGGTCCTGCTCTGCCCTGTAGACCCCAAGCAGGCACTGGGTGACCCACGGGCACCCAAGTGAATCAACAGCTCCCCCTGCCCAGAGCCTCTCAATGACCAACCCAGTGGTTTGCTGCACAGGTGTCGGGGCTGGGACAGATCCACAGGGAGAGGAGTGGGGGGCACGGCCTCAGGCACCAGCCTGGGCAGGCTCAGCAAACTCCAGCCCCTAGGCCAAATCTGGATGCCACCTATTTTTATAGGGCTGTGAGTTAAGAATGTTTTTCCAGTTTTAAAAAGTGGAGAGGGCTGGGTGCGGTGGCTCACGCCTGTAATCCTAGCACTTTAGGAGGCCGAGATGGGTGGATCACCTGAGGTCAGGAGTTGGCCTAGCCAACATGGTGAAACTCCGTCTCTATTAAAAATAAAAATTAGCGGCCGGGCGCGGTGGCTCAAGCCTGTAATCCCAGCACTTTGGGAGGCCGAGACGGGCGGATCACAAGGTCAGGAGATCGAGACCATCCTGGCTAACACGGTGAAACCCCGTCTCTACTAAAAAATACAAAAAACTAGCCGGGCGATGTGGCGGGCGCCTGTAGTCCCAGCTACTCGGGAGGCTGAGGCAGGAGAATGGCGTAAACCCGGGAGGCGGAGCTTGCAGTGAGCTGAGATCCGGCCACTGCACTCCAGCCCGGGCGACAGAGCGAGACTCCGCCTCAAAAAAATAAATAAATAAATAAATAAAAATAAAAATAAAAATTAGCTGGGCATGGTGGCACATGCCTATAATCCCAGCTACTTTCGAGGCTGAGGCAGGTGAATCGCTTGAACCTGGGAGACGGAGGTTGCAGTGAGCCGAGATTGTGCCATTGCATTCCAGCCTAGGCGACAGAGCAAGACTCCATCTCAAAAAAAAAAAAAAAAAGGTGGTGAAGAGGCCAGACGTGGTGGCTCACATCTGTAATCCCAGCACTTTGGGAGGCTGAGACAGGCAGATCATGACGTCAGGAGATCGAGACCATCCTGACTAACACGGTGACACCCTGTCTCTACTAAAAATAAAAAAAAATAGCTGGGCATGGTGGCGGGCGCCTGTAGTCCCAGCTGCTTGGGAGGCTGAGGCAGGAGAATGGTTTGAACTTGGGAGGGGGGAGGCTGCAGTGAGCCGAGATCGCGTCACTGCACTCCAGCCTGGTGACAAAGCGAGACTCCGTCTCAATAAATAAATAAATAAGTGGGGAAATAGAGAATAGTCTTTGATAACACGTGAAAGTGATAGGGAATTTGCATTTCTTGGTCTATACATAACACGTATGGGCACACGGCCGTGCCTGTACATTCTCATGTGGTCATGGCGGCTCGGTGCCACCCAGGCAGAGCTGAGCCCTGGAGACACAGGACACTGGCTCGCAGAGCCAAAAACACCCACTCTCTGGGCCTTAAAAGATTGAGTTTGCTAAGCCTGATCGAGGGAGCCCGGGCCCCTCGCTAAGCATCACAGAGAGTGGAGGAGGGCTCAAAGGGGAAACTGAGTCAGGGGTTGCAGCTCAGGCCCGGCCACATGCGAGGTGCCCACCTAGTCTGGGCGAGTACCGGAATCCCGGACCAGGGAACACAGCCGCAGCCGCCGGCTGCTACTCCCGCTCCCGTGGCCTGACGCGCCCTTTCTGTGAGTCACGCGGGGTGAGGGGTGGGCCGGATGGAGCTGCCTCACGCCTGCCCGAGCAGCTGGTCTTTTGTGGGGTGCTGGCTGGTGGCCTGTCCCCCTCCTTTCTGGATCCCTCTGAGTCACCCTTGGGCCGCTTGGGCCTCCGTGGCAGCTGAGAGACATTGCCCACGGGCCGCTGGTTCTGGGGCCCACGGCTCATAGGGGATGTTGGCCAGGTGGGGACGGGGAGCCAGGCAGGAGCCGATGCCCACCCAGCCCTGCCCGGGACGGCCCTCGGGGCGTATGGCCACAGGAGGAAGAGAGGGCAGCTCCTAACACTGGTGACTGGTGCTGGTGAAGCCCCACGGGGGACCCCTGAGGGGGAGAGCCTGGGGCCCAAGATGCCTCTCGCTGCGCCCCAAGGACGCCTGCTTGCCCCAGCCTTGCAGACGTCTGCTCCTGTCGGCCGGGAGCAGGGGCTGATGGAGGAGCCGCCCACCCCGCAGGGCGGGCCACGCACCATGTAGTAGCCGGGGAGCAGCTTCTGCAGGAACTCGGCCTCCTTGTGCATGACAGTCTTGATGATGAACTCGTCGTCGCTGGTGACGTAGAAGAGGGAGCCGCTGGCACCCGGGTTGGACAGCTCGATCAGCGGCTCGTTGCACAGGGAATACTAGAAGCAGAGGAGGCGGGTCAGCGGGCCCGAGCTGCTGGACACACAGACGGCACCGGCTTCCGTCTGCCCAACAGCACCAGGACCTGACGATGTGTAGCTGCATTTTACAGATGCGGAAAGAGAGGCTCAGAGAGGGCGAGCGACTTGCCTGAGGCCGGCCAGCAAGGACTGGAGCCTGAGGCCGAGCGGACTCTGCAGCCCAAGGGCTGGCCTGCTAGGACGCACTCCCCAGGCTGCCTCCCGCTCTCGTTAGGAGCAGACACCGGATCGTACGGGGGTGCTGATGTGCATGGCTAAAAGGTGCTCCCAGCACCCCTGCAGCTGGTGCGGCCACAACACCAGCTCTGCCCCATGAGTCACAAGCAGAAGCTGTGGGGTGGAACTCAGGGAAGGCTCCCCAGATGGGCAACAGGCAGCTGGAGTACCTGCATATTTGCCCTTCTCTCCTTCCCACCTAGTTCCTTCCTGAGATGCTCATGTGATGGCCGGAACCTCAGCAGCCACACTGGGCCAGAAGATAACCTCTGGGATGGAAGCTGCATCTCTGATGGGCAGGCCCCACTCTGGCCCCTGGCACCCCAGTCCAAGCCCTTCCTCCCCACCTCTCTGCCCCTTTTTCTCAGCCCCTGCTGTTGTTTGTCTCATGATGTGCTCACTGTCTCTCTGCCTCCACGCCCTCTCCTAGACATTAGGCAGCAGGCCCATGGAGGCGAAAGTTTTTTGCGTCACTGACACACGACAGATGCTCTATTTGTTAAGGACAAGAGTGAAGATGAGACCACGGGAGCTACCCTGCGTCTTCTGGGTATGGAACCAATGAAGTGTGCGTGTGGCTAAGGCCACCTGGGTCACGCCCTGCAAAATCCTAACTGGTCACAGATGAGGTCAGAGCCCGCTCCCCATCAGCGGAGTGAGGCAGGCCCGCTCAGGGTTAACGCTGGGTCCGTGACTGCCGGACAACAGAAGGGTGGTCTCTGAGTGCTGAGTGCCGCCCACCCTGCTGGGAAGAATGCTGCTATGCTAAGCAGGTGGGGGGTGTCCCCAGAGTCAGGAGTGGTGGCAAGTAGAAGCGAGGGGAGGCCAGGCACAGCAGCTCACCCAGCACTTGGTAATCCCAGCACCTTGGGAGGCTGAGGAGGGAGGATTGTTTGAGCCCAGGAGTTCAAGACCAGCCTGGGCAACAGAGCGAGGCCTCATCTGCACTAAAAAATAAAACAAAACAAAACAAAACACAGGCGTGGTGGCGCACATCTGTGGTCCCAGCTACTTGGGAGGCTGAGGTGGGAGGATCACTTGAGCCCAGGAGGTCGAGGCTGCTGTGAGCTGGGACAGCACCACTGCCCTAAAACTTGGGCAACAGAGTAAGAAAGACTCTGTTTCAAAAAAAACCCCAAGAAGTGAGGGGAACCACCTTTGGAAAATGCTGGAAGAGCCAGAGGCCTGAGGTGTGAGTTGGATCCCCAGCGCCACACACGCTCTGAGGTGTGAATGTGCTTGGGGCCAGAGGACGCCGGAAACATGAGGTCACTTCAGGCCCAGGTCCTGGGAATGCCCCTGTCCCTCCTTGGGCTCAAGTCACTATCCCCGCCCTCCACTGCCCGAGGTGGTCTCAGGCCAGGGAACGGCGCCATCAGTTATCACACGTCGGTCAACACAGGCTGGATTCTGCGGAGTCAGCAACGGCCCTGCCAACCTTGGCAGCTCAGAACAGCGAGGGTCCTTCCTCCTGCACGCGCTGCTTCTGCCACGGCCTGGCTGGGAGTGACGGTGCAGGGTGAGAGCACCGTGGGGGGTGGACTCAGAGGCTGGAGGGAGTTCTATCCAGGCCACTGCTGTCGCCCAGCCCAGCCATCTGCCTCCCTTTCTCCACCCACAGCCATGAGCCACAAATATCCACGGGAAACACAGAGCCCACGTGGTTCCTCCGCCCTTCCCGCCGCAGCAGGACACCCTCCAGCCTCCCCGATACAGACGCAGCAGTGCAGAGTGAGGGCGGGTCTCTCCTGGGGCGGGTGCCCTCCCTGGGAGGCCAGGGGAACCCTGCCAAGCCCTGGGCCACTGTCCTCAGGTCACCTGCAGCAGGGGACGCCCCATGCAGCCAAAGTGTCCCCCCGAGGCACAAATCACTGCTCCCTCTCCATGGTGGCAGGACGGGGAGGCTGATCTCACCCGCAGAGCGGAAAACACTGTGGAAAGGCACATTCAGCTTTGTACAAACACCACCAACGACGGAAATTCTGAAGCCACACAGCTAATGGCATTGCGGGGCTGTGGCCTCCATGGGCCTCAGCTGCCATGGGGAAGCAGGCCCCATGAGTGGGTTTCTGAGACAGGCAGTGCCAGGACAACCCTCCACGGCCTCCTTCGTCGGTGCTGGGGCTCTCGGCAGCCGTGCCACTGACCTCGGCCTCCTCTCCACCCTCCGCTGACTGCTGGGCAGGGCTGAGCCCCACCTCGCGTCCAACCTCCGCCTTCTCCTTCCTGGCTGTCCTGAGCTGGGGGCCTTGCTGGGGCTACCCCTTTTACCAGGGTGGACTGTGACCTCAGCTGTCCAATCAGAGAAGTACCGGCAACCCCCAGTCCCCCCCGAGCCCCACCTGTCCCCACTCAGGCTCAGGGGCCCTGTGGACGGCAACATGCACACTGGCCCGTCCTCCTGCCACTGGCTCATGGCCACATGCACACCACAGCCTGGACAGAGGCTGGGGGCCCCCAGGAGAATTCTCACTCCTCAGATGAGGACGATTCGGGGGTCACCAACACCAGGTTGGCCCCAAAACGCTGTGGGCGCACACCCGGCCTGAGGCCCCAGAACGCGGTCTCATCAGGTTCTAGGGGAGACCCAGACGGCCCCAGGTCGGCTTGTATCCGTCCACTCCTGCTAATGGACGCGAGTGCCGTCTCTGCTATGAGCCAGGCTGCCGCCTCCCATTCCCGGACGCCTCACACAGTGGCGTCCAGGTCACCCAAGGGCCATTTCTAGGCAAAAACCCCAACTGTCTGTTCACTCCCCGCTGCCCTGCCGAGCTCAGGCAAATGCTGGGACACTGAAGTCAGGAGGCTGGGCCTTGGTGACACACCCCAGGGACATGGTGACTCCCGGGCACCTGAACAGGGCTGGCGTTCTCGGGGGGTCGCATGTACCCCCAGCTGCAGCACATGCTCATTCTCCCTGGAAGAGTGCAGCCTCAGGCGCTTCCTACAGTCTGAGAGAAACCAAACGCATGCACGGTCACCAACCACCAGAGGCACAAGGAACTGACCACCGTGGGTGAGGGCAGGATGGGAGAACCACAGGCTCCCGGCCCCGGGACCGCACTGCTGGGACAGCCAGAACGCCCACCGCACTCCTCTATGGAGTTCACGTTTTCCCTGACACAAAGTCCTCAGAATGACCAGCAAGCTTGGGAAAAGGCCACCCAGAGCTTTGAGAAGTGGTGCTGGTGCTGGTGAGCGCCGCCTTCCACACGCCTCTTTCAGGAGCCCGGATGATGGGCTGCAACGTCAAAGGGGTTGGCCTAGATTTTGACTTTTCTAACTCGAAACTGTAACAAAGCCACAGCTAGAGCTTGGGAGGGCCGACCACGGCTAGAGCTTGGGAGGGCCGACCACGGCTAGAGCTTGGGAGGGCCAACTCCACGCTGGTCCCCAGTGGCGCCCATGTCCCAGTGCCTTGTTCTAACCCTAAGTCTGAAGATGGGTCAGTCACGTTGGCACCAGGCTGCAGAAGACTGTACCATCTCTTTGGTGAGTGGACGCTGTGACGACAAGACCCACATGACAAGGAATGGAGGAGGCTCCCAGCCAACGCCAGCCAGGACGGAGTGCCGCAGCCGCCAGCCATGTGAGCTTGGAGGCCCATCCCTCCCCCTTCCCCAGTGAGTCTCACGGAGACCCCGGCCCCGAACCTGACCATAACCCTACACCAGGAACCCAGGGAGGCTGCCCCCAGTGCCTGACCCACAGACCCTCCGAGACCCAACACATGTTCTGTTTCGAGCCAGGAAGCCCGTAATGGCAAATACGCTTACCAAGTAATCATCTGGCCGGATCCCGAAGAGCTCCCGGAAGTAGCGGAAGGCGACAGGTGCATAGGTCTTGAAACGGAAGTCCTGGAAGTGGTGGGCGGGGGTGAGGTTGCTGCCTTCACTGTGGAGGAAGGACAGGAGGAAGCCTGTGAGGGGGGGGTGGCACCTCTCCCCCACCCCTGCCATGGCCCCTCCTAGTGCCTCTAGCAGCTGAGCCTCTAGCGGCTCAGCTCCAAGGCTTCCTGGAAATGGCCCAATCCCACAAGCAACATGGGGCTCCTGATGGAACTGTCCCCCAGTAACCACCCTCTCTTCTTTGATTAACAATGGGGCCCACAGTGTTGGTCAGGCACATGGCTGCCAAGAATAGGACCACGCCGCCCCAGGCTCTTGCAGCTTGGTGTGGTCGTGTGACTGCATCCAGCCAATGACACAAGTGCAGCAGAAACACTGGTTATGTTCTCAAGGGAAGGGCTGTGTTGTTCTCCTTCTCTTTCCTCCTGTGGCCGGAATGCAGCCGTGATGGCAGGAGCCTGGGCAGCCACCTGGGGCCACTGGTCACAGAGCTGTATATTGAGGATGGTGGTGTGGGGTGACCAGAAGGATCCCAGGACCCCAACACCATGGAGCCTCCTGACCAGCCCTGCACTGCCCACTGGTATTTGTAGATTAGAAAAGAGCTAACTTCTATCTTTTCTTTTTCCTGTTTTTTTTTTTTCTTTTTCTTTTTTTTTTGAGACGGAGTCTCGCTGTGTTGCCCAGGCTGAAGTGCAGTGGCCAGATTTCAGCTCACTGCAAGCTCCGCCTCCCGGGTTTACACCATTCTCCTGCCTCAGCCTCCGGAGTAGCTGGGACTACAGGCGCCCGCCACCTCGCCCGGCTAGTTTTTTTTTGTATTTTTTAATAGAGACGGGGTTTCACCGTGTTAGCCAGATGGTCTCGATCTCCTGACCTCATGATCCGCCCGTCTCAGCCTCCCACAGTGCTGGGATTACAGGCTTGAGCCACCGCGCCCGGCCTCTTTTTCCTGTTCTTAAACTGCTTTCACACTGGGTCTCTGATTTAGCAGCAAACCAATGTCCTGACGGACAGAGGGCCAGAGCTCAAGGCCAAGGAGGCGCCAGGAGGGGCCAGGTGCTGCTTTCAGCAGAGAAGGGCGCTCAGGACAGGCCACTCCATGTCACAGCCACGCATGTGTCGGGTGAGGCCTGAGGCTCCGGGGCCTGGCCCACCTGGGGAAGAAGATGCTCTCCACCACGTAGAAGTCCTGCATGAGCACATCGCGCTCGGGCTTGGAGCTCAGGTGGCCCACGGTGTAGCCGATGCCCAGCTGGATGGCGCCCTTCAGGGTAGAGGAGGTGGTCTGCGGGGAGACCAGAGCGTCAGGGCCCCTGGCTGCTCCCCACGCTGCCCGGCACTCGCTGTGTGCATCAGGGGGTGGAGACCGTGTCCAGCTGCAGCTCGGGACCCCGCACCTGTCAACCCCCTCCCGGTGACCCCGGGGTCGCCTGTCCTGCGGCTGTTGAGCCATGGACATCAGGCCGGGGGGTGAAGCCACCCTCCCTTGGGCCACACAGCCAGGATAGGGCTTGGCTGTGACTGCTGCACCGCGTCACTCAGCCCTCCAGTCCTGTTGGCTAGCTAGGTTCTAGAAGGTTCTCACATTCTGAAACAGCTCCAACTTAGCAAGGGTTGGTTCACTATCAAGGTTTGTTTTTAGGGGGTACCATTTACAGCGAGATGCCCAGATCACTTTCACGTCTTCAGATGCGGGTTCCTGCTAGCTGCTTTCTATGTAATGCACGTGGTCACACTGGGCAACCCACATGGCTGCTCTGTGCCTCAGTTTCCCTGCCTGTAGACAGGGACGGGTACAATGGTTCTGACCCTCTTGGGGACATGGTGCCAGCTGCTGTTATTATTATTTTTATTTGTTTGTTTATTTTTTGAGACAGGCTCTTGCTCTGTCGCCCAGGCTGGAGTGCAGTGGTGCAATCTCGGCTCACTGCAACCTCCACCTCCCGAGTTCAAGTGATTCTCCTGCCTCAGTCTCCTGAGTAGCTGGGATTACAGGCACCCGCCATCATGCCTGGTTAATTTTTGTATTTTTAGTAGAGATGGGGTTTCACCATGTTGGCCAGGTTGGTCTTGAACTCCTGACCTCAGCTGATCCGCCTACCTTGGCCTCCCAAAGTGCTGGGATTGCAGGTGTGAGCCACCGCACCGGCACTGTTATTATTATTATTATTTTTTTTTTTTTTTGAGACAGAGTCTCGCTCTGTCGCCCAGGCTGGAGTGCAGTGGCCGGATCTCAGCTCACTGCAAGCTCCGCCTCCCGGGTTTACGCCATTCTCCTGCCTCAGCCTCCGGAGTAGCTGGGACTACAGGCGCCCGCCAACTCGCCAGGCTAGTTTTTTGTATTTTTTAGTAGAGACGGGGTTTTGCCGTGTTAGCCAGGATGGTCTCGATCTCCTGACCTCGCGATCCACCCGTCTCGGCCTCCCAAAGTGCTGGGATTACAGGCTTGAGCCACCGCGCCCGGCCTATTATTATTTTTTAAATTTTTTTGAGATGGAGTCTCGCTCTGTCGCCCAGGCTGGAAGGCAGTGGTGCGATCTCCACTCACTGCAAGCTCCACCTCCTGAGTTCACACCATTCTCCTGCCTCAGCCTCCTGAGTAGCTGGGACTACAGGTGCCCGCCACCACACCCGGCTAATTTTTTGTATTTTTAGTACAGACGGTGTGTCACCGTGTTAGCCAGGATGGTCTTGATCTCCTGACCTCGTGATCCGCCCGCTTCGGCTTCCCAAAGTGCTGGGATTACAGGCGTGAGCCACCGCGCCCGGCCGTTATTTATTTATTTTTTTTTGAGACAGAGTCTTGCTCTGTTGCCCAGGCTGGAGTGCAGTGGTGCGATCTCAGCTCACTGCAGCCTCCGCTTCTCAGGTTCAAACTGTTCTCTGCCTCAGCCTCCCGAGTAACTGGGATTACAAGCACGCGCCACCACACCTGACTAATTATATTTTTGTATTTTTAGTAGAGACAAGGTTGGGCCATGTTGCCCAAGCTGGTCTCCAACTCCTGACCTCAGGATTCTCCCGCCTCAGCCCCCCAAAGTGCTGGGATTCCAGGCGTGAGCCACCGCGCCCGGCCAGCTGCTGTTATATTTACCACCAGCATTGTTAGCATTTTTCTCACTGTGTGCTCTCGGGGCCATGTTCACGTTAGCCCTGGGAAGCCGGCCCATACCTCTGGTCTCTAACTCTGGCCTCCAGTTCTCCCGTCGCAGGTGCGAGGGGGCAGGGAGGGAGGTTTCTGTTACTGCCCAGGTTCGGCCGCTGCCTCCCTCCTAAACCACACTCTGGGTGGTGGGGGTCTGGCTTCCCCGTTCACCTCCCCGAGATGCCACGGACAGAACAGACATGTGCCCGGAGATAACATACAAATGGCCCTGAAGCCCGCAAAGACGCTCCATATCACTGGGTACCAAGGGAAAGCAAATCAACCCACGGGGGGCCGTGCACGGTGGCTCACGCCTGGGATCCTGGCCACTCAGGAGGCCAGGGTGGGAAGATCGCCTGAGCCTAGGAGTTCGAGAGCAGCCTGGGCAACATGGCGATACCCCCGTCTCCACAAAAACAAATAAACAAAAAAACACCTTGAAGAGACACCACCTCACACCCACCCACGAGGACGCCAGAATCAGAGACAACAATCATGGGGGCTGGTGAGGATGCGGGGACACCGGGCCTCAGTCACCGCTGCTGGGCGTGGAAAATGGTACAGCGGCTGCGGAGAACAGCTTGCAAGTTTCTCAGAAGTGACACTGAGTTACACGTGACTTGGCAATTCTGCTCCTGGGTGTCTGCCCAAGACGAACGAACACACGTATCCACACACAGACACACACACGTGTCCTCAGCAGCACAATTCACAACGGCCAGGAGGGTGAACCACGCCAGCGTCCACGACGCAGCAAGGGACAAGCGCAGCACGGGCGTCCCGCGTGCCAGAACACGACTCAGCCGTGAACAGGAGCGAGGCTCTGACGCGGGCCCCCGCGCGAATGAACCCTGAGGACGCCACGCTAAGTGAGAGACGCCAGACACAGAAAGCCACACCATGTGTGATTCCATTTCCATGAAACGTCCAGGACAGGCCAATCCACAGAGGCAGGAAAGGGACGCAGGGTGCCGGGGCTAGGAGTGGGGGATGGCGGGCGACTGCTAATGGGGACAGGGTTGCTATTTGAGTTGATGGAATGTTCTGGAATTAGAGGTGATGGCTGCACAACTCTGCAAATGTACTAAAAGTCATTTACTGCACACTTTAAAGGCTGAATTATACAGTGTATGAATCACATCTCAGTAAAACAGTTATGTTTGAAAAAACAAGCCCCAGGTGGGGGTGGGGACAGAGCGGGGGTCAGGCTTGCTACCAACATGCTGTGAGCCAGGCCAGCCTCAGAGCGTCCCGTCCACTGCCCGAGGTGGTGGCAGGGCCCGGAACCCCGCTCTCTCACCAGGGCCGAGGGCCCAGGCTCTGCCCAAGGTTTCAAGGACTCAGAGCCGGGCAGACATTGCAGCCAGGCTGAGCCACGGAGCACGCTGCCCAGCCGCCCGGCAAGGACAGCAAACAGTGGGGCCTCGTCCAGGACTGAGGACTCGAGTCTCTGCCCTACACAGCCCACACCTGTCCCTGTGCACACCCTGGTTTGTGTCGGGGACGACGGGCCCCATCCACGGTACCAGTGGGAACTCCCGCCCCTCCGCTCCCTCCCGCTCCCCCCAGCCAGCTAAGGGGAGCCGAGGAACCTTCTTGTAGGTGGTTTCGCCAGATGCGTCCACACCTCGATGGCCCAACTTCTTCCCATGGCCAGGGCCCGGCTGTGCCGTCATCGACAGGGCCTGGGAAGAGGAAGCAGGAAGCGTTAACTCCGTGAGGGGCACACCCACTGGGGCAGGGCGTGCTCTGAAACCCTGCGAAGGAAGAGTTTAGTTGTTGGGCCCAGCAGGGGTACACAGGGCAGGGGGCAGGTCCAGGCAACTCCGAGATGCGGCAGGAGGTCTCTCACCCACGGGCGCCTGGTGGGCTGGCTGGGGCCCCTCAGTGTCCCATGCTGGACACTCAGAAGCGCTCACCCCGAGGTGCAGACCTCTGGGTCCTCAAGAAGGGCAAGAGGATTGGGCAGCCCCAGCCCCCTAACTTCAGGGTCTCCCCCAGGTGCTGTGGACACCGGGGCTGGACTGTTCTTTGAGGTGCTGAGCAGCATCCCTGGCCTCCACCCACTCCATCCCAGGAGCACCTCCCAGTTGTGACAAGCACAGATGTCCCCACACAACTCTGCAAATGCACCAAAAGTCATTTACTGCACACTTCAGAGGGTGAGCTGTACAGCACGTGAATCACATCTCAGTAAAGTGGGTATGTTTTAAAAACAGGACTGCGGGTGCCTGTAGTCCTAGCTACTCGGGAGGCTGAGGCAGGAGAATGGTGTGGACCCGGGAGGCGGAGTTTGCAATGAGCCGAGATTGAGCCACCGCACTCCAGCCTGGGTGACAGAGTGAGACTCTGTCTCAAAAAAAACAAAAACAAAAAAAACAGGACTGAGGTGGGGGTGGGAACAGAGTGGGGGTCAGGCTTCCTGCCAACATGGTGTGAGCCAGGCCAGCCTCAGAGCGTCCCATCCACCACCTGAGGTGCTGGTGGGAGTCGTAACCCTCTCTCTCACCAGGGCCCCTAACTGTGAGACCTCTGGGCTGGGAGGACTGTAAAGAGCATCTCGTCCCTGAGGGAGACGATCTCACTGGCCAGGGTCAGGCCCGGCTCCTACAAGCTGTCGGGCAGCGCAGGCGTCCCAGCACATGGATGAGCTGCTGACCCCAGGGGGCCTCAGCCTGCTGCCCTCGTGGGAGGATGTGAAGAGGGGCCGTGGGAGCCTGAAGGGACACACAGACCAGCCAAGGAGAACAGCCCCGCCTGGCACCATCATTTAAGGAATGCCACTGCGTTTGCTAGGAGAGCCCACAGACCCTCCACTGGCCAGACGCCATCCCACTGCTATCAGCCCCAGGGACGCTCCTGCAGCCCTGACCCCTGCCTGCCCTGTCCTGCCCTCCCTCTGCAGCCGACGCTGCTCAGCCATGTTCCGTGCTTCTCCCGGGCGGCCGCCAGGGGGCAGACTCTCCCCAGGAATCCATCCCGTCACCCGCGCCACCCTCCACACTGCCCCTAGGCCGGGGGACTCCGAGGAAGGATCCCAGGGTCCCAGGCCTGGTGGACAAAGCCCTCCCAGCTCTGGCTATGGACGCAGGGCCCAAGGGCGGCCCAGGTGGGGCAGGTGCCTTGGGGACTGCTCCTGGGAATGGGGCTCAGGAACAGGTCCCCTGAGGACTGCATGCAGGAAAACAGGAGATGCAGCAGCTCCAGCGCCCTCAGGGGACGGACCACCCCACCGCGCCCACTGGGGCTGGGAAGAAGGCCACTAGGTGCCACAGGGCTGGCAGAAGCTGCAAAGTCAGGGCCACTGTGCAGAGAAAGCTCTCGGGAGGAGACAGGCAGCAATGACAGGGCATGGAAAGGACCCATCTACATGCACATGTGCACACACACAGGCAAACGTGCACACCGGCAAACACGTGCACACAGGCAAACACGCACATAGGCAAACACACGTGCACACAGGCAAACATGCACACAGGCAAACACGTGCACACAGGCAAACACAAGTGCACACGCGCACACAGGCAAACACACACACAGGCAAACGTGCACACAGGCAAACATGCACACCAGCAAACACACGTGCACACGCGCACACAGGCAAACACACACACAGGCAAACATGCACACCAGCAAACACAGGTGCACACGCGCACACAGGCAAACACACGTGCACACGCGCACACAGGCAAACACACGTGCACACGTGCACACAGGCAAACACAAGTGCACACGTGCACACAGGCAAACATGCACACAGGCAAACACGTGCACACGCGCACACAGGCAAACATGCACACAGGCAAACACGTGCACACGCGCACACAGGCAAACACGTGCACACCAGCAAACACACGTGCACACGTGCACACAGGCAAACATGCACATAGGCAAACACGCGCACACAGGCAAACACGCACACAGGCAAACACACGTGCACACGCGCACACAGGCAAACACGCACATAGGCAAACACGTGCACACAGGCAAACGCACATAGGCAAACACGTGCACACGCGCACACAGGCAAACACGTGCACACGCACACACAGGCAAACATGCACACTGGCAAACACACGTGCACACAGGCAAATGCACACAGGCAAACGCGCACACACGCACACAAACACGCACACGTAGGCTGCACATAGCCTAACTGTGCACTACGCCTGTGTGGCTCACAGACACCGATGGTACGGCTGGAGCTGGTAGCCTCGGGCATCGCCCTCTGGGCAGCATCTGACCCTTCAGCCGGGTCTTCCGTTCCTGGCCCCAGTACCCCTGTGAGAGCTGCTGTCTCCCCACCGCCCACCCCATAGAGTCCTGGCTCCACGTGGCCTGGAACCCAGAGAAGCCCTTCCTGCCCCTGCAGCCCTGACCAGGCACCCTTGCCACTAGGGGCGCGGCCCCTCAGATGCGGGGCCCCCTCCTCCATCACAGAATCTCACCCTGACCTCTCAAGACGCGGCTGGCACAGACCTCATGTTCATCCTGCCTGTGGACACTGGATGGCATCTGGGGCCCAGAAAGGTGCGGTGAGCTGCCTCAGGCCACATAGCTTCTCCGCAGGTAGGGAGGAAGCGGTCAAGGTGGGGACCCCAGGCCCTTCGTCCCCTCCAGACACTCACCTCTGTTGGGGCTGCCTTCTTCTGAGCCAAACCTGCAGAAGAGACAAACCGGTATCAGACAGGAAACTGGGGACCCCCCGGGAGCCCTGGGCCCAGCCCCCGGCCCACCTCCTGGCCCCCCAGGCCTGGCGTGTGTAACTCCGCGTGGGGCCTGTCTCAAGGCTACACACACGTGAAGACATGGACTGAGTGTGCTGGGAGGATGTGATGAGGGCAGGGGCCGCTGAGACCTGCCATGGTCACCCTGGTTGGCAGTCACTGGGGCTAGAGCAGGGCAGAGGCTTTGCAGCCTCAGGGAGGTGGGCAGCCGGTGACACCCAGGCTTGGCACCCACCATGAAGGGCCTGGGGCTTGGACCTGCCTGGAGGAGGGGAGGGGAAGTGGTGAGCAAACCTTCCCTGGCTCTTGACCCCCTTCACGCCCAGACATCAGGTTCTGGGCAGTCACCGGCCGAGCAGGTCTGAACTGACCAAGCCCCGCTTCCCCGGAGGCAGGTGCCAGGAGAGGCTCGGGCATGGGGAAAGCAGGTGCTAGCATGGGGAGTGAGGGGTGCAGGCCCCTGCTGGGGTGAGGGCAGGCTGGAGTTGTGGGGAGCGCCCAGCAGCACCCAAGCAGCTGCGGTCAGTGGGAGTCGGCCAGGGGTCCCCAGGGCTGGCGCCCTCCCCGTCCCTCTCCAGGGTGAGGTCTGTGGAAGGATAAGGGAGCCTGCAAGGAGACCTCCAGCCCTGCCCTGGGTCCTGGGCCCACAGCCTCCGGTCAGTGCCTGCAGCAGGGCCTGGGCCACAGCTCCAGAGAGGACGAGAGACGAGAGGGGCCTGCTGGGTTCAGCTCCAGAGAGGACGACAGGGGCCTGCTGGGTTGAGCCAAAGCTCCCTCCACACGAGGAGGCTGGGACAAGGGGAACAGTTGAGACTCGGCTCCTAGGACCCAGGACCACATCTGCAACCCTGGCTCCCAGCAGCGGGGCCCTGGGGTCCTCATCTGGAGAATGGGAACAGACTCTACAGCTGTGATTACGGGCCCTGAGACCGACGGGAGATGATCCTGGGGGACTTGGGAGTCCGATGTCCTCACGGGGTCCTCACAAGAGGAGGCGGACAGGTGAGTAGGAGAGAGACGGGAAGAGGCTGTGCCGTGGCTGTGAGGGGGGAGGAAGGAACCTGAGCCGACAGGTGTGGGCGCCTCTAGACGCTGGGAAAGGCAGGAAACGGATTCTCCTCTGCAGCCTCTGCTGGGCCCAGCCCTGCCCACAGCTTGACTCTAGCCTGGTGAGGCCCTGTTCTGGGGCTGGACTCCTGGCCCCGGAGCCCTGAGGTGGGAAGTGGTGTCAGTGACTGCAGGGAGCGCACGCACGGGCGTCCACCACGCGGGCCCTGGGCAGACCTGGCCTCGCCCTCAAGGGGCTCACCAACAGGAGTGGGTGCAGGGCTAGGTGTTAGATGTGGGGTGACAGGTGGGGTGCAGATCAGCAAGGGAAGTTTCCCTGGGCTGGTCGTGTCTGAGCTCAGCGCCGAACAAGGATGTCAGGGGAGCAGGAGGGATCCAGGCAGAGGGAGCCGCGGCGCAAAGGTCACGGGTGGCTGAGGTGCCGCGCGGCTGCACGGATCACAGCAGCGTTCTCCAGGCTCACGCAGAGGCGGCTGCCGGAGGGGAGCGCCTCCCTGTTGGATTCCAACACGGGCACCACCGGGCCCAGGGCATGGAGACAAATGTGTCTTGAATCACACAGGGGCTGTGGGGCAGGGCCGACTCCACCCCAGCACTGCCTGTACCTTCTCACTCCACTCCCCAGTCCTAGAGGAACAGGCTGAGGGTCGGGGAAGGGAGGGCTGGCCAAGGTCCTGCAGCCGGGGGTGCTGAGGCAGGCCCTCAAAGGGAATTATTTTATTTTTTTTTTTTTTTGAGGCGGAGTCTCGCTCTGTCGCCCGGACTGGAGTGAAGTGGCCGGATCTCAGCTCACTGCAAGCTCCACCTCCCGGGTTTACGCCATTCTCCTGCCTCAGCCTCCCGAGTAGCTGGGACTACAGGCGCCCGCCATCTCACCCGGCTAGTTTTTTGTATTTTTAGTAGAGACGGGGTTTCACTGTGTTAGCCAGGATGGTCTCGATCTCCTGACCTCGTGATCCACCCGTCTCGGCCTCCCAAAGTGCTGGGATTACAGGCTTGAGCCACCGCGCCCGGCCTCAAAGGGAATTAGTATGAGCCCGTGGAGACGCTCGGGCATGCGTGCAGGGGGGTGTGGCACGTGCTCTGCTCCGTGGGGCTCGGCCCTCTGGCTGCCTCCCTGCTCTGGGCTGGGCAGCAGTGCATTGGAACTGGTCTGGCGCTGGCTTCCAGGCCGGCTGAGGTGAGCAGGGGAGGCCGGGACATGTGAGGGGCCAACTGGGCGAGGCTCAGGGAGGTGCACACAGGTGAGGAGGTGGGTGTGGAGTCCGGGTGCAGATGGGGACCGTCGGGGGTGGGGACCCGGCTGGGGGTGAACTGGGGAGAGGGGACAGAGGATAATTTCCCAAGAGACAGGAAGTCTTTCTGGATCAAGGCCTTACAAAGCCAGCAAAGAGCGCAGAGGGAGGGAGCCCCTCTGTTTTAAGACGCGGAAAGAGACTGTCAGAGGGAGGGGTGAACCCACCCAAGGTCACGCCGAAGGAGAGGAAAAGTCAAACCTGGGCCTGGGTCATCGATGCCCCGCCCTATCAGCCCTGCCAGTGCCCCTCGGCCCCCTGCGCTGCTCTCAGTGGGTGCACGGGAGACCCACGTGTGTCCCATCTAGAGGCCGCGCCCCGGCGACCGCCCTGCTGTCTGAAAACACATCCACCGCAGGCGCTGAAGGCACTGAAGGCACTGAAGGCATGGCTTTGCTCTGCTGCCAGGTCAGAACCGCCAGGGACCCGGGCAAAGCACGAGGTGGAAAACTTCGTGGGGTCAGGAGCCTCGGAGTAAGGGGCAGGCGGGGGACGGGCCGGGGTCAGGAGCCTGGGGCAGCGGCAGGCCGGGGAAGGGGCCGGGGTCAGGAGGCTCAGGGCAGGCCGGGGAGGGGGCGCATCCGAGACGCTGGTGGGGCCGTTGTCGTGATCAGTCCCCATGCCTGCCTGGGGGCGCGGGGTTGGACAGTGTCCCCCCGACGTTCACGTCCTTCCAAGAACCTCAGCCTGCAACCTTATTTGGAAAGCCAGCCTCTGCTGATGTCATTGGGTAAGATGAGGTCGTGCCGGAGCAGGGTGGGCCCTGGATCCGCTGCTGTCCTTATAAGAGAAGCCACTCGGAGAGGCCAAGATGCCATGTGGGATGGAGGCGGGGAGGGCACTGCTCCTGCAGGCCCAGAGACGCCAAGGATGCCCGGAGGCACGAGGAGCAGAGGGCCGTGAAGTGTCTCCACGGTGGGTCGGGAGGGCGCAGCCCTGCCCACTCCTGGACCTCGGGCTCTGGCTTCCAGAGCAGAGCCAGAACAAACGCCTGTTCAAGGCTTGCTGCTCCAAGCCCCCCAGTCCCAGGGACTTTGTCTGGGCAGCCCAGGACCTCACACGGGGTATGGCCCTCCAGTGAGGACCCCAGCCCTGCACGGGAGGGGGCGCACTTCTCGAGGCAGCCAGAACAGCTGAAGGGTCCTCCCCTTGGGCCACCTGGGCGCCCTGCAGGGCTGGGTGGGCACTGGGTGGGCCCTGGAAGGAACTGAGGGACGGACCCGCGGTGCTCATTGCAGGGGCGGGGGCGGGGACGGAGAGAGGGAGGTGACTCAGGATTCCAGCTGCCTGCTCTGGTGCAGGGAAGGACGGACGGGGCTGCTTCTCTGTCCTTCCAGAGGACAGGGCTGGTCGCCCCAGGTCTCTGACAGGCCACACAAGGCCTGCTGTGGGCTGCGGGGGGCGGAAGGTGCTGGATGCTGACGTGATGTTTGGGTTGGCGCCCTGTAGCAGAACAATTCACGGTTTTACGTCCAGGGTGTGGGGGAAGGAAAAGAAGAGAGGGCAGGAAGCCAGTGGTGGGCTGGGGCGGGACATTCCAGACCTCATCGGGGGCCTGGGCGTCCCCTTGCTCGGCCTGTCTGGGGCCTCCCTGCCCACAGTCCTGACTCTACTCCCGAAACCGCCCCTCTGGAGCTCCCCCACACCCACTTGGGTGACTCAGCTGTTTTCCTCAGTGGCCCCGAGGCTGAGAGGTCACAGCGCTCGGGTCCACCCCTGCCCGGACTCTCCCAGGCTCCCCACTGCCCCGGGACCGAGTGGACAGGGCGAGGCCCTCCAGACCCGGCTCTGCTGATCTCACCAGGCACCTCAGGGTCACCTGCATCGGGTCTAGGCCCCCTGCCTCAGTTTCCCTCCCTGGTTCCACGTCTTCACCTGCCCAACTCGCCTGAGCTGGCTGACAAGGGGTAGAGGAGAGGGGCGGCCAGCTCGGGCCCTGCTGGGAACAGCCCTGCACTGGGGGCCTGTAGGTCAAGGGACTGGCCGGGGCCGAAGCAGCAAGGCGGGGGTGGAGCAGGACGGGGAGGGGGGACCCCGGGGAAAATGTGGGGCTCCCAGGCAGGCAGGCAGGGACAGCAAGGGGAGACCAGAGTCGAGTGTCCAGTGGAGGAGAGCGGACAGGGGAGGAAGCAGAGCCCTGCAACCACTGCCCAGCCGAGTGGGCAGGTGAGTGCCATTTTCACTCAATCCTTGCTCCCCCCGAGGCCCACTCTGGCACGGAGCCTGCCGTGACCCCCATGAGGGGCTGTCATGACATCGAGCTCTGCTCAGCCTGAGACGTGACTAATTATCTGCAGAATGAGCCACCCCGTTTTCGAGGAAATTAGGTTTTAAAAATAGTCGGGGGAGGAGAGGCGTGCCGCGCTGCAGAGCTGGGAGGTGGCCCCTCTGAGCAGTTTCCTCTGGTCAGGCTGAGTGCCCGGGGCGGGGGCTCTGCCCCCGGGGCCCCTCTCTCCCGGCCCCATCACAGGACCTGGTGGCAACGCGACCCGGGCCTGCGGCACACAGCTCTGATCGCTGGCTGCACAGTGACCTCATCGGCCACCCCAGCTGCCTGTGTGCCCGGGGCTTCTCTCTGAGCCTCAGTCTCTGCCTGTAAAGTGTGGCTGAAGCCAGCTCGAGCCCTCGAGGCACTGCGTTCTCCACAGGGACACATGGCCGCCTCTGTGCCCGCTGTTCCCTGGCCTGTGCCCGGTCTCTGCCCTGGCCCTGACGTGCCCCTGGACGCCGTGTCCCACACCAGCCACCGACGCCACCCCATCCTGCAGACCAGCCTGGTACCTCCTGGTGACCCCGGGGACTCCCTCAGGACGGGGCCTGCCCTGGGCTGACAGCCTGGGCGTTTGTTGACTGACTCATGGGCTGACAGATACCCGTTCCTGTTCTCTCTGCACACAGGCCTCTGCCAGAGCTTCCTCTCCACATCTGTCTGACGTGGACACTGAGGCAGGGAATGACTAAACTGGGGGAGGAGGCGGACTGTCAGGCTGGCTCCGCAGTAAGACCCAGAGTAAGAATGGGGACGGAGAGGCCTGGACAGGTGGCCGGAGGGAGGGAGGCACCACAGTGAGAGGAAACAGGTGCAAGCTGGGCTCACTGACAGAGCGCCGCAGGGCAGAAGGCCCAGCGAGGGCAAGCTCAAGGGTGGGTGGAAGGCACCTCGACCCACGTGGGCACCTGCAGGGCCCCGCAACAGCAGGCGGGACAGGCACAGTAGTGGCCTCATCCCTGCAGAACCGAAGTCCAGGCCCCTGTGGCTGGGAGGAGGAAGCCCCAACCCAGGAGGCAGTGGGAGTGAGGGGAGAGTGGGCAGCACCCTGGAAGGTCCAGGATGAGGAAGCCGGGGACTGGGGGGCCGGGGAGAGCTCAGGGCAGGGGAGGGCTTCTGGGAAAGGGGGCCCACCCACCCCGTCCCCACCGCAGACAAGGGTCTCCCCAGGCCCCACTGCAGCCCCGCAGGGTAAACACCAGGCCCTGTTACCCCACCAGACCATGCGTGGCCCCCTCCCTGCCCTCCGCTCCTCCCTCTGCTCCAGCCACACGGGCCCTCGCTGTCCCTCCAGCATGCCAGCACCGCCCTGCGTCACTCGCCGTCCCTCCAGCATGCCAGCGCCAGCACCACCCTGCGTCACAGCCTCTGCATGAGCAGTGCCTCTGCCTGGCCTGCTGGTCCCAAGATTCCTTCAGGGTTTGTTCCTTTGCTTCACCCTAGACCTGGCTTAAACATCACCCCCTCAGAGGCCTCCCCCAGCCACCCTGCGCCAAACAGTCCCCTCCTCACTGCCCGGCACATGGCACCACCTGGCATATGGCTGTTGTCATCCCCACAACATGGGGCCCAGGCCTGCTCTGTCACCTGCCTCCCACAGACTCTGGCAAAGCTCTCTGAGGGCAGCAAGGGAGGGCCAGTGAGAAAGAGGCGGCACTGGGACCCAAGTGCGTCAGAGTAGCACAGGGGGCCTGCACCCCTGGGTGGGGCCGCTGCCCAGAGGGTAGCTGCTGGGCGCCCAGCACGGGTGCTGGCTCACCATGACACAGCAACCTGAGTGCATGAGGACGGCCCAGGCATGGGGTCCTGCGATCCTGCAAGCAGGAAGCAACTCCAGGCCAGAGCTCACGGTCACCTCCCTCATTCGCTGGACAACCCATTCTCTGGCCTCCTGCCGTGCAGGCCTCTGACCACGGGGACCACAGGCCCTTTTGAGGACCTGCCAGGAAGGCCAGGCTGGGCAGCCGCACTCCACGACACAGGCTGGGTTGGGGACCCAGAGGGGGCAGAGCCGACCCTCAGCTCTGGTGAGGCTCAGCCCAGGACCCGGTGGACGAGGGCAGGCCATGCGAGAATCTTCTCTCGCTAAACTGTCGAAAGGACTTCTGTGGCTGTCCACAGATGGCTGCGATGCTTGGCAGTGGTGTGACTTGGGAGGGAAGGGACAGTGTGGGCGTGAGGAAGGCTGGCACTTCTCACTGCGTCTCTGGGAACCTGGGCCATGACGCTCAGAGGCCGGCTCCCTGCAGAAAGGCCGGGCGGCCCCAGCTGTTCCTGCCATCCCGGTTGAGGGCTGGACAGGCAAGTGCAGGACAAGCTTGAATTTCCTGCCACCACCAACCACAGCCACGGGACTAACCCCAGCTATGACCTACAGAAGAACCACACAGCTGAACCCAACCCAAGTAACAGAATCGCAAGCAAATACATGGTTGTCTGAAGCCTCTATCTGGGGGTGGTTTGTTACACGGCAATAGCTGACTGGAACAGATCTCAGCTCACTGTAACCTCTGCCTCTCAGGTTCAAGCAATTCTCTTGCCTCAGCCTCCCCCGAGTAGCTGGGACTACAGGCACGCACCACCATGCCCAGCTTTTTTGTATTTTTAGTAGACGGGGTTTCACCATATTGGCCAGGACGGTCTCGATCTCTTGACCTCGTAATCTGCCCGCCTCGGCCTCCCAATATGCTGCAATAACAGACATGAACCACCGCACCTGGCCTATCTGTGGACTTCTTTGGAACAGGAGGAGTTACAGTTTCTAATTCCTTTGTCTTACTTGGATTTCTTACATTCAAAGGAGCATTAATAATCTGTATAACGGATTATTCAGCCATGAAAAGGAGTGAGGCTTTGAAGCAGGCCACAGCACGGATGCACCTTGAAAACGTCACGCTCAGTGAGAGACACCAGACACAAGAGGCCATGCAGTGTGTGACCCCATTTCTACGAAATGCCCAGGACAGGCTGATCCAGAGAGACAGGGAGGGGATGTGTGGGTGCTGGGGCTGGGGAGGGATGGGGAGGGACAGCCACCGGGCACAGGGTTTGCTTTCAGGGTGATGGAAATGTACTAGAATTAGTGGCAGCAACTGAACGACTCTGTGAATACGCCGAAAAGAATTTACTCCGTTGCAATAAGCAAGCAGTAAGACACTTTCAAAGGGTGAATTTTGTGACAGTGAATTATGTCCCAGAAAAGCAAAATGAAGATGCAGATCCCGTTAGCTGCAAAAGTATTGCCCAGTGACACACACCATCTGGAACCTTCTCCAAAGTCTTGTCATCCCCCAGGGCCTCACAGTTTGCTTATCTCTAGAGGAGGTCGGGGGACTTGGTCAAGGCTTAACCAGAAGGGCAGCCGGTCCTGCAGGCTGGAGCTTCTCACGCTGTCTGTGCCTGCAGGACTGAGTTCACTCTTTCTTTTCTCTCCATCAGGGACCAAGGATTTTGTAAATCGTAGTAAACACCAACTGCCAAGGTCTGAAAGGCTGGTGCCGATTCTCAGCTTCTACTCCTCTCTGGTGTGGACTGGGATGGACAGTCCTGTCCACGGTGATACCAAACGGCCCTGCCTCAGGGCCTCTTCTCTCTTGATAGGAGTGTACCAACATGCAAACAGTTTGGGGGCCTCCAGGCACCCCCCAAAGCCCATGCAAACCAGGGTCTCCCCTCTCAGCACTTAGGGCTGGATTGTTCTCTGGGCTGGTCACTGGGGTTGTCCTGGGCACTGCAGGGTGCTGAGCAGCGTCCCTGGCCTCTACCCACTCCATGCCAAGGGCATACCCCAGCTGTAACAACCACAGATGTCTCCAGACAAGGCCCAGTGTCCCCAGGGGGCAGGATGACCCCAGGTGACGTCCCAATGCGCTAGCCCCTGAGCTTAAACCTTTGGGTGAGAAGTTCAACACGGCTGCAACAGCAAACATCTGCTCCAGGTGCCAACCAAGCTCTCCCCACGCAGAGTCCCACCCAGCCTGACCAGGCAGCCACTCCTCAAGGCTTCATCTGACACATGGGGAAACCGAGGCTGGGAGAGGTGGAAGGATTCCGACACCGCTGGGGAGAACCCACGTGGCCAGGCTTCCTGTGCGATTGTCTCTAACCTCATACAGGCCTGGAGCGGCAGGTAATGGTGTCCCTGTTTGGGGACAGGAAGCACCCGACTGACGGTCCCCACCGGGAAGTGACGAGAGACGTGAACTCAGGTACCTGCCTGGCCCTGCAGCCCCAAGACAGGTGAGTCGCCGTAAACTGTCACCCAGTACATCCGCGGTCCTGGGCACCCACTGCTCCCAGCACACCTCGGGGAGTGCCCCACCTGGGCTCCAGCCCACCTTGGGGCGTGGCCCGCCTGAGCTTGGTTCTGAGCCCTGTGGTGTTTGGGTTCGGTCAATTTTAGAAATCACAGTGTTTTGGAGAAAAACCTGGGTTTCTCGAAAAACAGGCTGATCTAGAAATAAAAGGCTGCACCATCACTCAGCCCCAGCTGGCACACTCGCCTCTGCCTTCGTCCCGCACGGCCCGCTCCCCGGCGGCGTGTGGCCAGCAGGCGCCTATGGACATCTGATCCAGCTGTCACCTACTCCACGATCACCGTCTGACAGGCCGGGAAATGGGCATTTGGGGAAATCTACAAAGTCACCCAAAGCCAACGGTGAAAAACCCTGTGATCCCATCTACGAATCCAGGAAGACCTTCAACGAAATTCAATATGAATTTCATGTCCCCCCAAAACACTACCAACAAGGAAAAAAAGGAGAGAAAAGGAGACTGCTTCTACTTTAAAAACAAATGTAAGACCAGGCGACGTGGCTCGAGCACTTTGGGAGGCCGAGGCAGGAGGACGGCTTGAGCCCAGAAGTTTGAAACCAGCCTGGGCAACATAGTGAGCCCCCCCATCTCTACAAAAAAAAAAATTTAAATATTAGCCAGGAGTGATGGTGCACACCTGTATTTCTAGCTACTTGGGAGGCTGAGGCAGGAGGATCACTTGAACCCAGAGGTTTGAGGCTACAGTGAGCTATGACTGCACGACTCTCTCTCCCACCCAACCTTGGTCAGGTCTGGATCAAATGTCACCTCCTCAGAGAGGCCCCTCCCTGGTCACCCTGCCCCTGCGTGGTTTACTTCTCTCTACTCCTTGGATCCTCCACATTTCCTCCCTCTGAGGCCATGAGCCCAGGGCAGCGACCTCATCCTTCCTCCCGCAACAGTGCAGGGAGCACGAGCATGGCACGTGGGTAAGGCTGCCTGTGACAGCGTCCTCCTCCCAGGAGTCCCACGGAGGTCTGGGTCCAGGGCACAGTGGGCTTGGCTCAGGAGGGAAACGGGGTTGGATGGAGTCAAGAGCCTGGGGGCACAGGCTGCTTCCCATCTCTAACCACTGAGCCGCCCTGGAACAGCTGGGGCGCGGCGAGGAGCCGGCCAGAGACCCGCTAGCCCACCTTTGCCGTGTGTGCAGCGGGGCCCGCACCATAAGAACCCCACGGCTGGCCGGGCGCGGTGGCTCAAGCCTGTAATCCCAGCACTTTGGGAGGCCGAGACGGACGGATCACGAGGTCAGGAGATCGAGACCATCCTGGCTAATACGGTGAAACTCCGTCTCTACTAAAAAAAAAATACAAAAAAGTAGCCGGGTGAAGTGGCGGGCGCCTGTAGTCCCAGCTACTCGGGAGGCTGAGGCAGGAGAATGGCGTAAACCCGGGGGGTGGAGCTTGCAGTGAGCTGAGATCCAGCCACTGCACTCCAGCCTGGGCGACAAAGCGAGACTCCGTCTCAAAAAAAAAAAAAAGAACCCCACGGCTTAGTCATGTAATCGTCCCAACAACTCTGTGACGTAGGCACTGTTACTGCTCCCATTAGGCAGAGGCGGAAACTGAGGCTCAGAGAGGTCAGATCGCTTGCCTGGGATCATGCAGCAACAATGTAGGGGTGGCCGCACCTGATTCCAGAGGTCAGGCCCCAGGCTGCGTCACCACAGCAGGGATGGGAGGAGAGTGAGGAGGAGCTGGGCAGAGGAAGGGCCGAGGGGCCTCCCAGGCGGAGGCACAGCCAGTGCGGAGGCCCCGGGGCAGAATCGTGTCTGGAGAGCTGAGATCCGTCCGGGCACAACCGGAGAGTCCTGTGCAGAGCACAGCCAGCCCCCACTTCCCCTCCTGGGCAGTCCCACACCTCCCCCACATTGGAGCCCCCTGGCACCCTGGCCAGTGATGACTCTCTCTGCAGTAGGCCCGGCCCCCAGCACGGGAGAGGCAGAGCAGACGCTTCAGTGCCTGGAGCACCGCCCACAGCCTCCTGGCTGGAAAATGGCCTCTGTGTCACCCACTGGACCTCAGGATGCCTCAAAATAAAGATGGACCGATAAGAAGAGCCTCCCGCTCACAGCGCAGCGGTGGTAACCACATCAGTCACGCATGAGCACTTCTTTGCCTTATAATTAGAGGCATCAAACAAGATGAGCTCATTGCCACCCCCTCACCCCCCACACATCAGCCAGCGCACGATCTCACAGCATTCACTGCACAGATGGGGACACCTGCTGCCTGCCAGGATCCTTTCGGTTCCGGGGGCGGGACCAACCTCCCTCCTCTTGAAAGTGGGCAGGTCTCAAGCCCTGCTTTTGGCCAATCACATGATGCAGAAGTGACACGGGGCGGGGCAGGGGGGTGAGTTCTCCCATCAGCCTCTGCTCTCTTGGGATGCGGCTCCAGTACGATGCGGCTGGACGGCAGCAGTGACGCAGAGAGAGGCCTGGGAGAGGAGGCCACCGGGGCGTGCCGGCACCAGCCGGATGCCGCTGCCTAGGTGATCCAGGTCAACAGCAGTGATGGGGAAGAACCAACCTGCTGAGCCCAGCCAAGCCCGGGAAACTGACAGCAAAAGCACGGTGGTGTGAATCCTCTCGGTGTGGCAGTGGTTTGTTGCATAATCCATGACTCCCACCACAAACGCACCCAGCGCGGGACCACCACCTGCTCAAGGTCACCCGGCACGTAGGGCCCAGGCAGCGAAGTCCCAGGCGGCTGTCTCCCTCTGAGCACTGGGATCTGGTTCCCTGTGACCCACCGGGAGAACTCAAGCTCTTAGTGCTACACGGCTGCCACCACTGTAGACACGTCATTCAGCAGTCAGGGCCAGACACGTGAATCTTAGAAGGTTCCGAGTTATTTCTGGGTGTGGGATGGGGGAAGGTCTCTTACTTTGCAACTTGCATCCTTTGATGCTGTTTGAAATACATATTTTGTCATTTTTATTTATAGAAATGAAGCTTTTCTCAAAGCATTAACGCAGTCAACTTGTAAAACAGGCAAAGGAGAAGAAAACAAACAGTGTGAACATCTGAGAAAGATGCCCAGACCCCTCTGATAAAAAATGTGATATGAAACCAGCCTGCCAGCAATGGAGTGGGGACACAGGGGGTCCTCACACGGCCGGGGTGATGCCAGTGTCAATGGGTTCACCCCCGGGGGCAGCCTGGCAGCATTTCTAATGTGTGTGCCGTTGGCAGCAACTTCAATTCTAGAACTTTCTCCTAAACTTCAGCACAGGTAAAAAGACAGGAGTCTCGCTGGTTATGTGGACTTCATAGGGCCCTACAAAGACTGTCTAAAGCAGGGGCTGGCAAACCCCAGTCCAGGGGCCAAATGCAGCCCACTGAAGAAAGTTTTCTTGGAACACGGCCACAACCATTTGTTCACAAATTGTCTGGCTCCTTAAGTGCTAAAACCGCAGCGTGGAGGAGTCGTGACAGAGACCACCTGGACCACAAACCCTAAAATGCTCACCTAGATTTTTTTGTAGAGATGGGGTCTTGCACTGTCACCCAGGCTGGAGCACAGTGGTACCATCATACCTCTGCAGCCTCCAACTCCTGGGCTCAAGTGATTGTCCTGCCTCAGCCTCCTGAGTAGCTGGGACTACAGGTGCCACCACGTCTGGCTAATTCTTTTCTTTTTCAGAGAAAAAGGAGGTCTCGCGTCGTTGCCGAGGCTGGTCTCAAACTCTTGGGCTCAACGGATCCTCCTACCCTGGCCTCCCGAAGCAGGCGTGAGCCACCGTACTTAAGAGTAAAAGCTAAAAAATTTACTACTCAGCCCTTTACAGCAAGTTTTCTAGCCAGGCAGTGACTCACACCTGTAATCCCAGCACTCTGGGAGGCCGATCCTCCTAAAGGGCGAGTCACCTAAGGTCAGCAGTTCGACAGCAGCCTGGCCAACATGGTAAAACCCTGTCTCTACCAAAAATACAAAAATTAGCCAGGCGTGGTGGTGCACACGTGTAATCCCAGCTACTTTGGAAGATGAGGCAGAAGACTGGCTTGAACCCGGGAGGCGCAGGTCGCAGTGGGTTGAGATCACGCCACTGCCCTCCAGCCTGGGCGACACAGCGAGACTCTGTCTTGAGAAAAATAAATAAAATAAAGACAGATCAAGTGAACTTCATCAAGACTTTTGTGCCTCACAGGACACCAGCAAGAAACTGGACCCGCACAATGGCCGAAAGATTTGAATCTCCTCACATCTAAAAGACATGAACTCACAAATCAACAATAAGAACCAGACCAGGCAGTGTCACGCCTGTCATCTCAACTCATCTCAACACTTCGGGAGGCCAAACAGGGAGGATTGCTTGAGTCCAGGAATTTGAGACCAGCCTGGGCAACAGAGCAAGACCCTGTCTCTACAAAAATACAAAAATCAGCTGGGGGTGGTGGCAGCACCTATAGTTCCAGCTACTTGGGAGGCTAAGGTGGGAGGCTCGCACCACTGCACTCCAGCCTGGGCAACAGAGTGAGAGCCTGTCTCAGAAAACAAGCAGCACAGACAACAAGAAGAGCTGGTGAAGATGTGGAAAAATGAGGACCCTGTCTGCCGCGGCGGGAATGTAAGACGCTGCAGCCACCATGGGAAACAGTCTGACAGTTCCTCAAACCGTCCCACACCAGGTTTCTGTGGCCCCGCAATCCCACCCTTGGACATCAACTCAAGAGAAGTGAAAACCTCCATCCACACAAAACTTTACGCAAATGTTCGCAGCGGCACATCCACAACAGCCAAAAGGGGGAAGCAGCCCAGGCATCCATCGTCGGGTGAATGGGCCAGCACAGTATGGCCATCCACACGCTGGAGCAGGACTCAGCCGTGAAAAGGACGAGGCTTTGACACAGGCCACAGCGTGGATGCACCTGGAGGACGTCACGCTCAGCGAGAGGACACAGAAGTGTGATCCAATTTTCCCACTTTTTTTTTTTTTTTTTTTTTGAGATGGAGTCTCGCTGTGTCGCCCAGGCTGGAGTGCAGTGGTGCGATCTCGGCTCACTGCAAGCTCCGCCTCCCGGGTTTACACCATTTTCCTGCCTCAGCCTCCCGAGTAGCTGGGACCACAGGCGCCCGCCACCTCGCCCAACTAATTTTTTTTGTATTTTTAGTAGAGACAGGGTTTCACCGTGTTAGGCAGGATGGTCTCGATCTCCTGACCTTGTGATCTGCCTGCCTTGGCCTCCCAAAGTGCTGGGATTACAGGCGTGAGCCACTGCGCCCAGCCCCATTTTCCCACTTCTATGAAATGCCCAGAAAGTGAGTGAGGTGTGGTCAGGGGTTGGAGGAGGGGTGGCAGTGACAGTTAATGAGTTCTCCATGGATAGCTTTTGGCTGATGAGAATATTCTGGAATAAGAGGAGAGAGCTGTACAACTGTGAACATACTAAAACCCATGAACACATGTACACATTACAAATAGGTAAAATGTAGGGTCTGTGAATTATATCCCAATAAAGTTGCTATTTAAAAAGAATTTAAGGCCGGGTGCAGTGGCTCACACCTGTGATCCCAGCACTCTAGGAGGCCAAGGTGGGCAGATTACGAGGTCAGGAGTTCGAGACCAGCCTGCCCAACATGGAGAAACCCAGTCTCTATTTTAAAAAAATACAAAAATTAGCCAAGCATGGTGGCACGTGCCTGTAATCCCAGCTACTCAGGAGGCTGAGACAGGAGAATCACTTGAACCTGGGAGGCCGAGGTTGCAGTGAGTCGAGATTGCGCCACTGCACTCCAGCCTGGGCGGCAAAGACTCAGTCTCAAATAAAAAAAGGCTAAGAAGTCCAAGTGCAAAACAAGGAATACGTCCCAAACACAGGGCAGGAAAGGAAGCAAGGACCCACGGGGCAGGGGACGCGAGGGCCTGTGGGAAGGGGAGGCAGACGCACATACACGCACACATGCACACACACATGCAGATACACATACAGATACACGCGCACACACACACACATGCACACACACGCACACATGCAGATACACACACACGGACACACACGCACACATGCAGATGCGCGCACACACATACATGCAAATACACACACATGCACACATAGATACGCGGACACCCGCACACATACACGCACACATGCACACACACATGCAGATACACATACAGATACACACGCACACACACACACATGCACACACACGCACACATGCACAGACGCAGATACACACGCACACATGCAGATACACACGCAGATACACACACACATGGACACACACGCACACATGCAGATGCGCGCACACACATACATGCAAATACACACACATGCACACATAGATACGCGGACACCCGCACACATACACGGACACATGCACACACACGCACAGGACACTTGCAGGACACAGCAAGGAGGGGTGAAGTGGCTGCAAGGGAGGGTACATCTGAGGGACCCCAGCACGGTGGGGGGACAGCCTGCGGTCCACCCAAGTAGTTGGCCGCCCCTCCTCCTTGCCCCATTTTCCCTTCTCCCTGCTGGGTGCTCCCCGCCAGGCCGCAGAGTCATCGCTTTCCCCAGCAGGCAGGCGGGCAGGAGCCAGGGCGGTAAACAGGAAGCCCTGCGCGGGCGGGCGGAGCCTCCAGAACTCCGCAGGCCCTGAGTTAGCTGTTGGGCCATATCCCAGGGCCCCAGTGTCCAGGGAGAAAGAGGCTCCAACGTCAGCACCAAGTTTCTGGGCGGGCCGGGGCCGGAGGCTGTGGGGCGTGGCCAGTCAGCAGGTGGACGGCTCAGGGTCCACAGAGGAGACGCCGGCCCCTGGGGGAAGCCCGGCCCGTGCGGGCTGCGGGAGATTCTGATGGGCCCCGAGCTGAGGTTCCCGCAGCCAGGGTCTGCGCGGGGTCCCCACCCCTTTGCGCTCTCCCTCTCCAGCACAGCAGAGGTGGACACCCCTCGCGGCTGGCTCCCCAGCATCCGAGTCCTCCAGGGCCCAGGGTCCCTCCCGCGAGTACGGTGGCCCTGAAGGGAATTCCGCCCGGGGCCTGGGGTTAGGCCGCGGTGGGAAACAGAGGAGGGTGCCGCAGGGGAGCCTCCAGGGGCTCGTGTGGTCCTCATCTGCGGGTGAGACGGCCCCTGGCCCCCTGCTGTGGGCGGGGAGGGTCTGGAAGAATGGAAGGCTACTTCCAGGGCGGCATCCTCAGTACTTTGGGGCACACATATCCCCAGGCGGCTCCGGTGAGGCCCCTCGCCCTGGTTTCAGCTCCTGCTGTGAGTACCTGGCTTTCCCTGGTCCACTGAGGGCCGTGTGTGTGTTTTGCAGTTTTGCAGGTGATAGTGCTGTTGAAATTGCTCCCCAGGCATTGTCCTCAGGTGGTTTCGTGTCCCTCAGGGTTAGAGACCGGGATGAGCCAGTGGAGAAACCCGCAGTGAGAGAAGCTTTGCTCAAACAGGACTGAGAGTGGAAAAAGAGAGAAGAGAGAGAGGGGGAGAACGAGAGCGAGAGACACCGAGGCGGCCGGTCGACGACGCGCCCACGTGGCCACGGCCCCCCACCGTTTTTGAGCCCCCACCCAGCTGAATACACGCCCTGGGGTCCCCCTTCTGGCCTCCACCACAACACAGAGCCTACGAAGGGGGAGTGGGGCAGGGAAAGTGCCTGGGGTGGGCGGGAAGGGGGCGGGCTTGGCGCAAGGCCTGCGGTCCCTGAGCTCCCTGTGGTAAATCAACAACATGGGTGTCTTTAAAATGTTCTTAGGATCTCACTCTGTCGCCCAGGCTGAAGTGCAGTGGCGCAATCACGACTCACTGCAGCCTCAAACTCCTGGGCTCAAGCGATCCAGCGATCCTCCGGCCTCAGCCTCGCAAAGTGCTGGGATTACAGACGTGAGCCATCGCACCCAGCCCTAAAGATGCCTTGAAATAGAAACGGACATACAAGGTCACGTACCGACTGGCTGATGGAAACGTCGTGCCCAGAGGCTCACAGGAACCCACCCCTGGGTATCCCTGCAGTCAGGCCTCAGTGTGCACCTGACGTGTCTGCAGCAGCTTCACAAACTAACGACCACAAACAGGCCCAGCACGGTGGCTCACGCCTGTAACCCCAGCACTTTGGGAGGCTGAGGTGAGTGGATCACGAGATCAGGAGTTCGAGACCCGCCTGGCCAATATAGTGAAACCCCATCTCTACTAAAAATACAAAAAATCAGCCGCGCGTGGTGGCGGGAGCCTGTAATCCCAGCTACTCGGGAGGCTGAGGCAGGAGAATCGCTTGAAACCGGAAGACGGAGGTTTCAGTGAGCTGAGATGCACTCCAGCCTGGGCTAAAGAGCAAAACTCCGTCTCAAAAAATAATAATAGGCCGGGCGCGGTGGCTCAAGCCTGTAATCCCAGCACTTTGGGAGGCCGAGACGGGCGGATCACGAGGTCAGGAGATCGAGACCATCCTGGCTAATACGGTGAAACCCCGTCTCTACGAAAAAATACAAAAAAAACCAGCCGGGCGACGAGGCAGGCGCCTGTAGTCCCAGCTACTCGGGAGGCTGAGACAGGAGAATGGCGTCAACCCGGGAGGCGGAGCTTGCAGTGAGCTGAGATCCGGCCACTGCACTCCAGCCTGGGTGGCAGAGCAAGACTCCGTCTCAAAAAAAAAAAAAAAAAAATAATAATAATAATAATAATTAAAATAAAGAACTACCACAAATAACGGAACTGGCTGCTTCAGGCAGAGAGGCACCGTGCCAGCAACCAACATGCAAATGGCCTGACAAAATCACACACGCACACGCTAACTCACGCACTCACACACACAGACTCGCACACACGCACACACTCACTAACACACACTCCCACACACACAGAATGATAAAGACATGGCAAAACGTTAGCAGCTGGCGGATCTCTGTGCGGGCTGTATGGGTGTTCACTGTAGCATTCCTGCCCCTTCTATAGACTGGAAAGGTTTCCAAATACACTATTTTAAAAAACCTGATATAATCTGAGCCCCAAATGTATGGGCCAGAGAAACACCTGCGGTGACAGTCATTATCTCCACGGAGATGGAGAGGGTGAGGTGGGACTCACTTTTTACTCACTGCATGTCGATTACTTTTTTTTTTTTTTTAACTGTGAACATGTTATCATTGGTTCAAGACAAGACACGGCTGTAGCATGAAGGCAAACGCAGAGGAATGGAGCAGAACAAAAAGCCCAGAAATAGGCCAGGCGCACTGGCTCACACCTGTAACCTCAGCACTTTGGGAAGCCAAGGCAAGAGGATCACTTGAGGCCAGGAGCTCAAGACCAGCCCAGGCAACATGGCAAGACCCTGTCTCCACAAGAGATTAAAAATTAGCCGTGCACAGTGGTGCACACCTGCAGTCCCAGCGAGTTAGGAGGCTGGTTGGAACCCAAGAGGTTGAGGCTGCAGCAAGCTATAATCACATCACTGAACTCTAGCCTGGGTGACACAGTGAGACACTGTCTTAAAAAAAAAAAAAAAAAAAAGAATTGTGAACAAAAAAGAAGCTAAGTTATAAAAGTCTTAGCAGAATTAATCATAACCCCAGAACAGGAAGACTTTCCCATCCATGACACCAAACTAGGAAACCAAAAAAGGCAAGAGTGATTAAGTTTGACCACATAAACCCCAAAATACCTGCCGGGCGTTAACGATCATCGTAGGAGAAGATGGGCAAAGAAGTACTTGCACTTGTGTCACCAATACATGAATAGCTGCCATAACAAATAAAGAGCTCCTACGAATCAACAAGACGGTGATAGGTAACTGTAGACTGGGAAAGACACAATCATACAGGTCCCGGAAAATGAGGTCAGAGTTCAACCTGACATGTGTGTGCTTACAAGAAGGAACTGTGCAAAGAAAATGGGCCGGGGAGGGTCGAGGCCGGGGCCGTGGAGCTTGCAGGAGCTGCGGCAGCTCGGAGCCGGCCTCGGTGGTGACCCCGTCTCCCTGGTGGGGACACTCCACTTTCCAGCTCTGATAGAAACACAGGTGACCGTCGGGAGGAGCTCGAAGGAGTGCCTGTGTGGCGAGTCCCTTCTCGAGTGGTCTCTGCTCCCCTTGTGGAAACACAGTGCCAAGAAAACAGAGGAAATGCTGAGAAGATCCACGAAGACTTTTTCTCTGAGTCACAGGAAGACGAATATACGCTGCAATGACGCAGTGAGGGAAGAAGTCGCCTTGCGCACATATGGCTGATGAGGATGGGAGAGACGGACGCATCCTCTGCTGCCGGAACACGAGCGCCTGGTCTGTACAGTGCTGATGCTGCGTTTTGTTTTCTGGCTTTTACGACATCTTGGGGGGCCTCGCTGATCTGGGGATGACGGCCCCTTCCAGGGTTAGCGGATTCCTGTGAGCACACTGTGACGTGCAGAGCAACCAACTGCGAGCCCACACGCCTGATCAGACTCTCACGTGCCACGCCCAGGTTCCCTGTCCTGAATCACCCCAGGGCCAGCTCCCAGACCAGGGACCACCCCAACAGCCAGGAGCTGCAAACAGCTGGGGGTCAAACCAGCCCATCCCAGGCACACCCAGCCCACCTACCCCGCCTGGCCCGTTCCTTCCCACCAAAGCCTCACACAGGCCCTGGCCCGACCCTTCTGCCCTCTGGCTCCTGCCTGACGCTGGTGCTGCGTGGGGTGGCCCTGCATGGGTCGCAGTCGGGCGCTTTCTTTTGGGAACTGTAACACAAGAGCTTTCCTTTTTTTTTTTTTTTTTTTTTTTGAGACGGAGTCTCGCTCTGTCGCCCAGGCTGGAGTGCAGTGGCCGGATCTCAGCTCACTGCAAGCTCCGCCTCCCGGGTTTACGCCATTCTCCTGCCTCAGCCTCCCGACTGGGACTCAGCTGGGACTACAGGCACCCGCCAGCTTGCCCGGCTAGGTTTTTTTTTTTGTTTTTAGTAGAGACGGCGTTTCACGGTGTTAGCCAGGATGGTCTCAATCTCCTGACCTCGTGATCCGCCCGCCTCGGCCTCCCAAAGTGCTGGGATTACGGGCTTGAGCCACCGCGCCCGGCACAAGAGCTTTTCAATAGCAGTCACCTCCTGTTCTCTCGGCCTCACCAGACCTGATTAACACCAATCAGAGTGCATTTTAATACATGTACCACCTTTCTGGGTTACAGAAGCATGGAGCCTTTACTGCATTGGGGGTGACAGCACCTCTGTCAACCTGGATCTGAGAGATCAGGGGAGCAAAACCACCATAGCCCCCAACACAAGCAAGAAACGAGCCTCTGGGATGGCCAGGAGAGCGGGGATGTTTGTTTTAGCAGCAGACGCCGAGCCAGGCTGACTCATATGCGCCTGGGGAAATGCATTCCCCCCAGGAGGATGGACCAGCCAGACATGGGCACACTGGGACTGCAGGCACGGGCCCCAAGGCAGCGGCTCCCACCCCAGGCTCTTTTCCCTGCCCAAGCAGCCCTGCTGATGTCAGTGCACATAGGTGGCCAGGTCCAGCACCGCATGGGAAGGGCACACAGTGGGAACTGCCCGCTCACGTCCCTCTCCCCACTCCCTGGGCGCTCACCATGGGCAGGGCCGGCTCTGAGTCTTTTGTGTGCATTGACTCATTTAATCCTCAAGGGACCCTGCTTTCCAAATGAGGAAACTGAGGCACGGAGCGGCTGAGCAACCGAACCCACTCATCTCAGCTGTCCTCCTGCCAACAGCACGATGGAACAGAGACACCGTCCACTGAGCACGGCCACCACCAGGGTCCTGACGGCCCCACCCAGTCCCACTGCCGGCTCTCACCACTGCCCCCGATGCTCCCCACTGGGGCTCCTGGGGTCTTACACGCAGTTCGGCCATGCTGGGCACCGGCGGCCCCCACGCTGCCCCTCCTGCATCTATCTTGGCTGAGGGCGGCTCTGTCCTTCCAGGGCTCAGGCTCAAATCTTGATATCAAACTCAAGCCCCCTCAGCCCCACACTCAACCCTTCAAAAGGTCCTGCTGGCTCTGCTCCCAAAATCCATCCCAGATGGCCCACTGCTCATGTTCCCCTCTGCCCTGGTTCCCCTAGCCCAGCTCCCACCCTCACCCCATCTGTCCTCCCCACAGTAGCCACCAGGGGGTGCCTGTGAGCTCCTGAGTCGGGGCTCCCCCTACACTTCCACGACCCCCTGGCTTCCCCTGGATCTCTGTTCAAGCACGACCCACGAGTCCCCGGCCTTGAGGGCACCTCCTCCGCGGCTCTCTCCCTTCCTCTGCTCAGCTCTTCTCCCCGGCATTTGCTCATCCACTGCGTTGCATGTTTTGCTTTTCTTTGCTGTCTGCACATCCTGGCCCCACTCCCGGAGTTCCTTTGGGGGCCTGGCCCTCTTGTTCCCCTGGCCCCCAGCACCTGGCCAAAGCACACACAGGAGAGCACATGTTGACGATACCCGAAGCGCACCCCACTCCCCCAAACCGTCATCAGCAGCCCCGCCTGAGTGGTGGACAGTGGCCAGGCAGGGTGCTGGGGTTCTCTCTTCACTCAGCCAGAGGCCCGGTCCCCTGGCACCCCCACGTCAGCTCAGGTACCTGGGGGCCCTCATGCTCAACTCCAGCCCCTCCTAAGCTGGCCTCTCAGCGTGGCAGGGAGGCAGGTGCAGGGGCTCCGAGCTAATCCCCTCAGGCTGTAATCCTCACGAGCACTGGCAGCACTGCGGCCCTTGTCCAGCTGGCGCCTGCCGGCAAATCCTTACAGGGTCTTGCCCGGCCTGGTCCTGTGTAAAGGGACATGCTGCCCAGGCCAGGTGGCAGGAAGCAGGGAGGCCTAGGCCCCGCTCCTTGTTCACGGCCCCACCCTGTGTGGACTCTCCAGCCCTCCTGGAACCTCGGTTTCCCCATCCGTCAAGAAAGACCCAGGTCATGCAGCTTCCCAGGGGCTGGGCCCTCACCCATCCCTGTCCTGCCAGGTACTCTGGACACCCGCAGCTCTTGTTCCAAAAGGCAAAGAAGGGGCCACCGTCGGGGCCATGCCTGTAATCCCAGCACTTTGGGAGGCGGAGGCAGGAGGGCTGCTTGGGATCAAGGGTTCGAGATCCTTGGACCCTGGACAACATATTGAAATCGCATCTCTACAAAAAAAGTTTTAAAATTTTAAAACAAAGGGAAGTCACTTGCTCAAAGGCACATGGGTCTCAGTGGCCAAGGCAGGCTCAGCTCAGTCCACACCAGGCCCTGGGACCACCCTGCCCAGACTCCTGGAGGCTCCACCTGCTTTGGGGGTCCCCACTGCCTGCTCACCCCACATCGGCACACTCCTGCCACAGAGCCTGGGTTCCCAGTCCTGCTCTGTCCTCAGTCCTCCCCACCCTGGCCACCAGCTCCAGGGCTTGGGCCAAAATCCTTCCAGGCCCCTCATCTCCCTCACCAGCCCTCACCTCCCCATGCCCTGTCCAGGCACCAGCGCCACTCACCTGGACACCCGCCCCAACCCCACAGAGCACGGCTGCCCACAGACCATCCCCCACCAGGCGCCAGGGCTGTGAACAGGTGCTCGCCGCCCCACTCAGATGCCAGTGTGGCCCGCTGTCCTCACTCCGACCCCACGCGACCCTCTCCCACCGCAACGACCTCACTTCTGCAGCTCAAGTGGGTGCAGCACGTTCCCACCCCACGGGCTCGGCGTGGCTGTCCCACTGCCTACGTCGCCTGAGCCGCAGCCCATCCTTATTCAGCTCGTGGCGACAGTCACCTCCCTCTGAGTCCTCGGCTGCCACAGGCCTGGCCACTCGACCTCCCAGGTACCCTCCCCACACTCACCACCGCCCAACGCAGCCTGGCTCTGGGCTGGGCAAACATCTTCCATAAAGGACTGGGCAGCAAGTGTTTTTGGCTTTGCGGAACACGCAGTCCCAAGCGTGACCACTCAGCTCCCAGCGCTGCCGCTGCAGCATGGAGGCCACCAAGGCCGGCAAGCGAACAAATGGTGTGGCCGTTGCCAATAAAACTTTGTTGACAAGAACTGGCATGGCCGGGCGCGGTGGCTCAAGCCTGTAATCCCAGCACTTTGGGAGGCCGAGACGGGCGGATCACGAGGTCAGGAGATCGAGACCATCCTGGCTAACACGGTGAAACCCCGTCTCTACTAAAAAATACAAAAAACTAGCCGGGCGAGGTGGCGGGCGCCTGTAGTCCCAGCTACTCGGGAGGCTGAGGCAGGAGAATGGCGTAAACCCGGGAGGCGGAGCTTGCAGTGAGCTGAGATCCGGCCACTGCACTCCAGTCCGGGCGACAGAGTGAGACTCCGCCTCAAAAAAAAAAAAAAAAAAAAGAACTGGCATGGACAGATTCGGGTGGGGGTCTCATGTGGCCACGTGTTGCCATCCACAGCCTGACGCCCAGCAACAAGGGGGCTCCAAGGGGTCAGTGAGGGAGTCCCCTTGGCACCAAAAGACCGGGCACCCTGAGCCCCACCCGGCCCACATGAGGTGTTCAACAAAGGTCTGGAGCCCACGCGAGGACCTGCAGGAATGGACCCCACGCTTTCGCGAGCCCTGACTCCCACGGTGGACCCCAGCACCCAGGTGAGCTGGCTTGGCACCTGGCCCCCCGGAAGCAGCACACGAAGGGGACTCCTCCTCCAACGGCAACCTGGGAGGGAGGGGGCATCCCAGCTCTCTCGCGGGGCCGGCTGCCTGCCCCGTGCCTTCTAAGGGCTTTACCCCACGATTCTCCATGCAGCCCAGGAGAAAAGCAGCCATCACGCACACTTTACAGACAGGGACACCGAGGCCACGCGTCCCCGGCTGGCATGCAGTGGCGCTGGGTGTGAACCCAGGAGGGCCAGCTCCTGAGGTCTCTCCACCGGGACACCCAGGCTGCAGCGGTCACGGTGCCTGACCTGCATCCTGGGAGGAGGCCAGGGCGGGACAGAATGAGGAACTTTCCATCCCCAGCATCCTCAGCCTCCGCCCTGCTGACTTGCAACGAGAGACACCACAATCCCACTGACCCTTTTTTGTTGTTGTTATTGTTGAGATACAATTTTGCTGTCACCCAGGCGTGCAGTGGCACCATCACAGCTCATTGCAGCCTCGGCCTCCCAGGCTCAGGTGATTCTCCTGCCTCAGCCTCCTGAGTAGCTGGATCTACAGGTGCCTGCCATTACATCTAGTTACTTCTCTTAATTTTTTTTAGTAGAGACAGGGGTCTTGCTATGTTGCCCCAGGCTGGTCTCAAACTCCTGAGGTCAAGTGATCCTCCTGCCTTAGCCTCCCAAAATGCTGGGATTACGGGTGTAAGCCAGGCCTCCCTGACCTTTTATGCAGACCACCACAGCTATAGGGGAGGCCCTGGCGGTGGTGCTGACTCCCTGCCCGGCCGCCCTGTGACCACACTACACTGTGCGCCAGGCACGCGGGGCCTCTGCTGGGGCCATGCCCTCTTCCTGCCCACCACCCACAGGTCTCCCTCAGATGCCACCTTCTTGGCAAGACCTTCCCAGCCACCCCATTCTACCCTGCCCTTCCTCCCTGGCACTGCTGCCCTCGTGCACCTGATGTTCACCAGGATCTGCACTGTGCTGAGCTCTTCCGGGTGCAGAGGATGCCGCAGGAGTGGCACAGACAGTCTTGGCCCTCGCAGAGCTCTCGCTCAGGAGGAGATGGTCAGAAAACATGTCAGCAGAGCCATATGTTTCAGGTGGTGACAAGTGCTATGGTGACACAAACAAGGAAGAGGAACCGGGAGGGCAGGGGACGGAGGAGGGGAGGCCACTGTGTGGTGACAGCAGGGCGGGGAGGTCTCATGGAGAGGAGATACTCCCGCAAAACCGGGAGAGTGCTAAGGGAGTGAAGGACACAGAGAGGAAGAGCGTTCCAGGCAGGGGGTGAGGACCACGCCCCGCGTGCTGGAGGAACAGCAAGGGGCCCATGGGCCTGCATCAGAGTGCGGAGGGGAGGGCAAGGGCCCGGCGCAGGCTGTGCAGGGCCTGATGGGCTTCAAGGAGGACTGTGTCTTTGACCCTGAGGGAGGTGGGAGCTATGGAGGGCTGCCAGCAGAGGAGGGGTGGGACTTGGGCCGCTGGTTTTTAATGGGGTCCTCCTGGAATGTGGGACAGGGAGCAGAGGAAGAGCAGGAGCACTGGTCCTGGCTCAGGGGGAGGAGGACCGAGCTGGACGGAGGAGGATCGAGCTGGACGGAGGAGGACCAAGCTGGACCGGGGAAGACCAAGCTGGACTCGGGAGGGTCGAACTGGACTGGGGAGGACCAAGCTGGACCGGGGGGAGGCAGAGGACAGGGAAGGAATCGGTGGGTTCTGGGCCAGTTCTAAAGGTGAGGCTGACATCACTTGCCGCCAGATCAGCCGTGGGAGTGGGGCAGGGGCAGGGATGGAGCTGAGCATTCTGGGGCATCACAGAGATAGGACAGCCTGGAAGAGGCTCAGACACACTCGGGCCACAGCTCAGAGCAAACCCCAGCACAGGCCATAGGCCCCCACAGCGGGCACAGCCACATCCCCAGACCTGGCCTTCCTGAGACGGCCCCCACATGCCCCACAGCCATGGCCCATGGAGACGCCATTCAGGCCACGTCTCGGGAGCCAGGAGCCCGGGCAATTAGAGGAACCAGATTTTAAACACCAACGAGACATTGCTTTGCCTCCCATCGGATTGGCCGAAATCGCCAAGGACGACGACGTTGGGAGCTGGCAGCGCCATGGGAAACGGGCAGCCTCTCTCAGCCCGTCGGACAAGGCTCCCGCTGTAGCTGAGCTTTCTGGAAGGTGTCACCATCGCTTCTAACAGCAAGAGTTGACTCCAGAAACCACCGGCATGGGCCTCAGCAGGGGCCTGGAGGCACTGACGATGGAGAGGCCTGAAGGAGGCGGCCAACCGGCACGACAGTCACCAAGTATGAGTGCCAGCTCATCCCAGGCTCAGCCAGCCCCTAGCAGACAGGGTCATCACCCCATTTTACAGACAGGACCCTGAAGCCCAGGGAAGTGACGGCCACACAGCAACTGAGGCGCAGAGCTGGGAGGGGGACCCTGGTGGGAACAACTCTGGGGCTCCCCATTAACCACTGCCTGGCACTCGCCCTCTCTATAAACCGATACCAACACAGGGTGGGGAGACTCCAGATGACCACAGATAAAAGCAAGCAGTTCACAGAGTCATAAACGTGTGGCACTTCTCACCAGGGCCGTCCTGCCCCCAGGGAACACTGCACAATGTCTGGGTCACTTGTGGTTGTCACAACTGGGAGGTACTCCTGGCATACAGTGGGCAGAAGCCAGGGGCACTGCTCAGCACCCCTCATTTCCTGGCTCAACATACCTCTGCCAAGGCAGAGCACCAGTGAGGCATGAAACCATCTCGGTGAAGAACAAGCAGGCCCCTTTATGTGCTCACGTCTCTGTGGCCCAGCCAGGTACCACCTAAACTCACCAGCACTGACATAGAAGAGATGGGGTTGGAGGAATGAGGCAACTCTGAATTTTAAAATTTCAGAGGCAATACATGGCCAGCTGGGGTCCGATTTCTGTGGATTTCAGGGATGGGCAGAGATGCCGGACCCTGACCTTCCAGCTGTCCCCTCCCCGCCCATGCTCAGCCCCAGCCATGGCTCCTGGAGCTGACAACTTTATCTGTCCCCAGTGCTCCCAGAGCCCCTGATAAGATGAATGGTCACAGTGTGGTTTTCTCGTGGTCAGCGAGTCCTGGGTTACTTTGTCTCTGACCAGCTGGGGTCAGAGGGCTGACAGCGGAAGTTGGGGGGCCCGAGAAAGGAACCAGGGCTGGGGCCTGCTGCCCTGCCTGGGTTCCTCCACCATGTCTCACGTTGGCCAGGCCAGGACACTGGCTGCCCGCAAAGAAAGGGGCGAGGCCACTGGCTCTGGGGAAGGAACCGGGTCATCTACCAAGCAGTTCCAGATGGCCGCCAGGAGGGAAACCACGAGTGTCTTTCAAGGCTGGGGGCGGTGGAGGGGGGACTTGATAACTTCCACACTCTCTCTCTCTCCAGACATCTCCCCCAACTCCCAGGCAGCACGCATCGCCCGCCCGCCCGCTTGCCCGCCTGCCAACCAAGGAAGCTTCGGGAGGCCCGGGGGGAGAAGGAGGACGGATGCCCGTGTGGGTGTCTACAGAGACGTTGCTGCTGCCGGCTGCCTGGGAGGAGCAGAGGATTTTGTGAATCCGGAAACTTCCGATTTGGGAGCTTGTGACCTCGACAGAGAAGGAACCGTTCCCTTCCTCTGGGCTCTGCACACCGTCCCCAAAGAAGAGCAGGCCCAGCTGCCCGCACCTACCCGGCTGGAGGGCCAGGAATCAGCCAAAAGGGGCATGAGACAGCCGCGCCCCCCGCCCAGCCCGCAGCCCCACCAGTGTGTCCCGGGGGAAGGCTCGGGGAGAGGGAGAAGGGGCGACAGGGCACCCTGTGTGCACGGCCGGGGCAGTGGAGGCATCTTGAAATGTCACCCTTTTCCTCCCCTCATTGTAGCAGGGAGGTAAACTGAGGCCCGGGAAGGTGAGGAAAGGTCGAGCACCCGGACCCAGGTCTGAGGACTTACAGAAAGGGAGGTGACATCAGGAGATGAACACGCACGGCCTCAGAGACCCCCGCCTCCTCCACCCAAGCAGCCGCCACTCACACGCCGGGCAGCCCCGGGGAGCGGGTCCGAGCAGAGGCCGGCAGAACGGGGTTCCCCAGCGGCGCCCACGCCGAGTCGCCCCCGGCCCTGAAGCGGTGGGAGGTGGCACCCCGCAGGCCTCCCACTTCCCGGCGCGGCCCCAGCCCCGTCCTCCCCGGGGCTCCAGGAGGCTGCCCCGCCCCAGGCTACCGGAACCGGCGGGGACCCCGCAGCGACCGTGCAGCCCCAGTCCCGACCCCACAGACCCGCGACCCTCGGCGCTCGGACTAGCCCAGCGGGCCGCATCCCCCGGAGGCCGGGCCGTTACCTGCCGCCGCCCCGCTCTCCGCCGCCCACGCCGCCTCCGAGGGCACAGCCCCCGCCTCCGCGCTCTCCGCCTCGTCCGGCACCTCCAGCTCCATGGCCGCGGGCGGACGGCGGCGGGGGCGCCCGAGGGGGACCCGAGCTGCGACCGCCGCCGCCGAACAACAAGCGCCGCCGGCCAAGGGAGGGCGCGCCGGGCCGGCGCGGGGCGGACGGGGCGGGGCCTCCGTGCGTGCGACGCCGCGGACGGCTCGCAGCCAATCGGGACTCGGGGGCGGGGCCGGCGTGCGACCTGCGGCCAGGAGCACCTCGAGTGCCCCCTCGCGCCCAGGGGTGGGAGGACAGCGCCAGGCTCGCCATTCCATCGCGTTAGGTAAGAAAGATTGACAGGCACGATACGTATCAATAACATTGCTGTGCACAACACATACCAATAACATGGAACTACACAACACATGCCAATAATATGCATCTATACATCACATGCCAATAATATGGATGTACACAGCACATGCCAATAACATGGATCTAAACAGCACATGCCAACAACAGGGACCTGCACAGCACATGACAGTAGCATGGATCTGGCAGGGCGCAGTGGCTCACGCCTGTAATTCCAGCACTTTGGGAGGCCGAGGAGGGCGGATCACATGAGGTCAGGAGTTCGAGACCATCCTGACCAACATGGTGAAATCCTGTCTCTGCTGAAAATACAAAAAATAGCTGGGCGCGGTGGCGCACACCAGTAATCCCAGCTACTCGGGAGGCTGAGGCAAGAGAATCGCTTGAACCCAGGAGGTGGAGGTTGCAGTAAGCCAAGATCGCGCGGTTGAACTCCAGCCTGGGCCACAGAGTGAGACTCTGTCACAAAAAAAAAAAAAACACATGGACCTGCACAGCACATGCCAATAACATGGAGTTACCCAATACATGCCAACAACACGGATATGCACATCACATGCCCATAACATGGATATACACAACACTTGCCAATAACATGCATATACTTAATACATGCCAATAACATGGATATACACAATACATGCCAATAACATGAATCTATACTAGGTCATTAACATGGATCTACATAAAACAGACAAATGTCATTGCTATATACAATACATGCCAATAACATTGCTATACACGATGAATACCGATAACATTGATCTACACAATACATGTGACTAACATTGATCTACGCAATACACATTAACAGTGACATACACACTACATGTCAATAACATTGATATGTATAAAATATGCCAATAACAGTGATATACACAGTACATGTAAATAATAATCTACACATGGCCAGGCGCGGTGGCTCACGCCTGCACTTTGGGAGGCTGAGGCAGGCAGATCACGAGGTCAGGAGATCGAGGCCATTCTGGTGAAACCCCGGTGAAACCCCGTCTCTACTAAAAATACAAAAAATTAGCCGGGCGTGGTGGCAGGGGCCTGTAGTCCCAGCTACTCAGGAGGCTGAGGCAGGAGAATGATGTGAACCCGGAGGCAGAGCTTGCAGTGAGCCAAGACCATGCCACTGCACTCCAGCCTGGGCAACAGAGTGAGACTCACGGAGTCAAAACAAAAAAAAATTGATCTACACAAAACAAAAAAAAAATTGATCTACACAATATACGTTATTGACATTGATCTACGCAATACATACCAATAACATTTGCAATTAACTACCTGTTTATCATATTGCAAATAATCTTTATATTCCATCATTTATATTACATAAGTATAGATATGTCATTTTCTTTATATTATCAATAATAATATAGTTTGCTATTATAAGAAACACATAATTATACAAATATATAATAAAGTATATATTTATGCAAATGTAAGTAGTAATATTTATATACTTTGTTTTGAAGATGGAGTCTTGCTCTTGTTGCCCAGGCTGGCGTGCAGGGGGGGTGATCTGAGCTCACTGCAACCTCCACCTCCCGGATTCAAGTGATTCTCCTGCCTCACCTTCCCGAGTAGCTGGGATTATAGGTGTGTGCCACCACGCCCGGCTAATATTTGTCTTTTTAGTACAGATGGGGTTTTGCCATGTTGGCCAGGCTAGTCTTGAACGTCTGACCTCGTGATCTGCCCGTCCCGGCCTCCCAAAGTGCTGGGATTACAGGTGTGAGCCACCGTGCCCGGCCATATTTATGTTCTTTATATAAGCACATAATAAGGCTTATGTTATGTGAATTTAAGTAATAATGTTTATATTATTTACATAAATTTAAAACATAATGATATTACCTATGCACATAAATAATGTTTAGGGTGGGCACGGTGGCTCCCGCCTATAATTCCAGCACTTTGGGAGGCCAAGGCAGGAGGATTGCTTGAGCTCAGGAGTTCTAGACCAGCCTGGGTAACATAGTGAGCTCCCTCATCTCTACAAAAAAAAAAATTTGTTTTTAATTAGCCAGCTACTTAGGAGGCTAAGGTGGGAGGATTGCTTGAGCTCAGGAACTCGAGGCTGCAGTGAGCTATGATCATGCCAGTGCACTCCAGCCGGAGCAGCAGAGTGAGACTCCATCTCTGCAGCAGTAAATAAATAAGTAAACGTTAGCACTGGTAGCTGTTTTCATTCCTAAGGGTTTCTCCTGGGGCACAGATGAAGGGAATCTAGCCACCTAGTTAGTGAGGGACAGAGCTGGGATACTTTACACAGGCCTGTGTGACCCCAGAGACATGGTCCTTCTTCTTTGCTGGGGTGCTGGGGAGGGTCTCGGGAAGCTGACAAGGTTGGGCTTTGATGTGTTTGGGATGGAGGAGGGGAGTGATAGTCAGACCCAGGGGTTAAAAAGACGCTTCAGAGGCCTGGAGCAGTGGTTCACTCCTGTAATCCCAGCACTTTGGGAGGCTGAGGCAGGCAGATCACCTGAGGTCAGGAGTTCGAGACCAGCCTGGACAACATGGTGAAGCCCCCGTCTCTACTAAAAACACAAAAATTAGCTGGGCGTGGTGGCGGGCACCTGTAATCCCAGCTACTTGGGAGGGTGAGGCAGGAGAATCGCTTGAACCCGGGAGGCGGAGGTTGCGGTGAGCCGAGATAGTGCCACTGCATTCCAGCCTGGGCAACAAGAGCAAAAAACTCTGCCTCAAAAAAAAAAAAAAAAAGATGTTTCAGGAAAAACGAAAAGACGAATTAGGAAAAAGAAAAAAATAGGTCCCAGAAGAGGGCAAAGGAAATCTGCTGTTCAGTTGTGCCCAGTTAGAAGGACTCCTGCCCAGAGTGCAGGGGCCTGAAGGCTCCAGGGAACCTTCCAATGAGCCCAAGGCCACAGTGTGGGGCGGACTCATGATGGGATACGATTCAGCTTCAAAAAGCAAGGGAGGCCGGGCGTGGTGGCTCAAGCCTGTAGTCCCAGCACTTTGGGAGGCCGAGACGGGCAGATCACGAGGTCAGGAGATCGAGACCATCCTGGCTAACACGGTGAAACCCCGTCTCCACTAAAAAATACAAAAAAACTAGCCAGGCGAGGTGGTGGGCGCCTGTAGTCCCAGCTACTCCGGAGACTGAGGCAGGAGAATGGCTAACCTGGGAGGCAGAGCTTGCAGTGAGCTGAGATCCGGCCACTGCACTCCAGCCTGGGCGACAGAGCAAGACTCCGTCTCAAAAAAAACAAAACAAAAAAAAAGGCCGGGCGCGGTGGCTCAAGCCTGTAATCCCAGCACTTTGGGAGGCCGAGACGGGCGGATCACGAGGTCAGGAGATCGAGACCATCCTGGCGAACATGGTGTAAACCCCGTCTCTACTAAAAAATACAAAAAACTAGCCGGGCGAGGTGGCGGGTGCCTGTAGTCCCAGCTACTCGGGAGGCTGAGGCAGGAGAATGGCGTGAACCCGGGAGGCGGAGCTTGCAGTGAGCTGAGATCCGGCCACTGCACTCCAGCCTGGGCAACAGAGCAAGACTCCATCTCAAAAAAAAAAAAAAAAGCGGGGGAAATTCTGACACAGACTACAGTGTAGATGAACCTTCAGGACATCACACTCCGTGAGAAAACCAGATACAAAAGGAAAAATCCTAGCTGGGCGCGGTGGCTCATGCCTGTAATCCTGGCACTTAGGGAGGTCAAGGCAGGAGGATCACTTGAACCCAGGAGTTTGAGACCAGTCTGGGCAACATAGCGTGATCTGTCTCTACAAAAAAATTTACAACAATGAGCCAGGCATGTTGGCATGTGCTTGTAGTCTCGGCTACTCGGGAAGCTGAGGTGGGAGGATCGCTTGAGCCCACGAGTTTGAGGATGCAGTGAGCCTTGATCGCACCACTGCACCCCAGTCTGGGCATCAGAGTTAAGACCTTGTCTCCCCCCTGCAAAACAAAAAACAAAAAAACAAAAAGACAAATTCTGTGTGGTCCCACTCCTAGAAGGTCCCAGAGTCGTCACATTGACAGAGACAGAAAGTAGGATGGGGGGGTCTCAGGAGCTGGCGGGGGACTGGGACTCAGTGTTTCACGGGGCAGAGCTTTAGTGTAAGAAGATGAGAAAGTTCTGGAGATGACGGCGGTGATGTTTGCACAGCCATGGGAATCTGCTTAATGCCACTGAGCTGTGCACTTAGAAATGGTGAAAATGGGGGCTGGGCGCGGCGGCTCATGCCTGTCATCCCAGCACTGGCGGAGGCCGAGGCGGGCGGATCACCTGAAGTCGGGAGTTCGAGACCAGCCTGAAAACATGGAGAAACCCCGTCTCTACTAAAAATACAAAATTAGCTGGGCGTGGTGGCTCATGCCTGTCATCCCAGCTACTCGGGAGGCTGAGGTAGGAGAATCACTTGAACCCGGGAGGCAGAGTTTGCAGTGAGCCCACATGGCACCACTGCTCTCTAGCCTAGGCAACAGAGCAAGACTGTCTCCAAAAAAAGAAAGAAAGAAACGGTGAAAATGGGCCGGGTGTGGTGGCTCACGCCTGTAATCCCAGCACTTTAGGAGGCCGAGGTGGGCAGATCACATAAGGTCAAGAGTTCAAGACCAGCCTGGCCAACGTGGTGAAACCCTGTCTCTACTAAAAATACCAAAAAATTAGCCGGGCGTGGTGGCCTGTGCCTATAATCCCAGCTACTCAGGAGGCTAAGGCAGGAGAATCACTTGAACCCGGGAGGCAGAGGTTGCAGTGAGCCAACATGGCACCACCACTGCACTCCAGCCTGGGTGACAGAGCAAGACTCAAAAAAAAAAAGAAATGGTGAAAATGGTGAATTGTATGTTATGTGTATTTTACTACCATTTTTTGTTTTTTTCTTTTTTGAGATGCAGTCTTGCTCTGTCACCCAGGCTGGAGTGCAGTGGCGCAATCTCGACTCACTGCAGCCTCTGCCTCCCAGGTTCAAGCGATCCTCCCACCTCAGCCTCCCAAGTAGCTGGGACCACAGGTGTGTGCTACCATACCTGGCTAATTTTTGTAATTTTAGTAGAAACGGGATTTCACTCTGTTGGCCAGGCTGGTCTCAAACTCCTGACCTCAGGTGATTCGCCCACCTTGGTCTCCCAAAGTGCTGGGATTATAGGTGTGAACCACCACACCCGGTCTCCACCATTTTAAGGCTCCAGGAAGAGTTATTTGGACTCAGGTCATCAACAGAGCCCCTGATTCATCCAGAATCTGTCTTGAAAAAAAGATTTAGACCACTGGCTCTCAAGGTGTGGTCCCTGGGCCAGCCACATTAGCCTCACCTGGGAGCTTGTTAGAAATGCAGTTTCCGAGACCAGGTGCGGTGGTTCATGCCCGTAATCCCAGTGCTTTGGGATTGAGGCTGAGGCGGGAGGATCACTTGAGCCCTGGAGTTCAAGACCAGCCTGAGCAACATAGCAAGACCAGATCTCTACAAAACAAATTAAAAATTAGCCTGGGGCCGGGCGCGGTGGCTCAAGCCTGTAATCCCAGCACTTTGGGAGGCCGAGACGGGCGGATCACGAGGTCAGGAGATCGAGACCATCCTGGCTAACACAGTGAAACCCCGTCTCTACTAAAAAAAATACAAAAAAAACTAGCCGGGCGAGGTGGCGGGCGCCTGTAGTCCCAGCTACTCGGGAGGCTGAGGCAGGAGAATGGCGTAAACCCGGGAGGCGGAACTTGCAGCGAGCTGAGATCCGGCCACTGCACTCCAGCCTGGACGACAGAGCGAGACTCTGTCTCAAAAAAAAAAAAAAAAAAATTAGCCTGGCTTGGCCAGATGCAGTGGCTCATGCCTGTCATCCCAGCACTGTGGGAGGCCAAAGCAGGCGGATTGCCTGAGGCCAGGAGTTCGAGACCAGCCTGACCGTCATGGAGAAGCCCTGTTTCTACTAAAAATACAAAAATTAGTCGGGCGTGGTGGCGCGTGCCTGTAATCCCAGCTACTTGGGAGGCTGAGGTGGGAGGATCACTTGAGCCCAGAAGTTCGAAGCTGCAGTGAGCTATGATCACACCACTACAGTCCAGCCTAGGCAACAGAGCAAACCCCGGTCTCAAAACAAACAATGAAAAGGGAAAGAAATGCAGGTTCCCAGGCCCCCACTCAGACTTCACACACCAGAAACTGAGCAGAGTTGGCGGGGGGCACAATCTGGGTGTTCATGACTCCCCACTTCCAGACAATTCAGATGCCAGATAAAGTTTGGGGGAAGGGGCCGGGCGCGGTGATTCATGCCTGTCATCCCAGCACTTTGGGAGGCCGAGGTGGGTGAATCACTTGAGGTCAGGAGTTCAAGACCAGCCTGGCCAACATGGAAACCCCATCTCTACTAAACATACAAAAATTGGCTGGGTGTGGTGGTGGGCGGTTGTAGTCCCAACTACTTGGGAGGCTGAGGCAGGAGAATCGCTTGAACCCAGGAGGCAGAGGTTGCAGTGAGCCGAGATAGCCTCATTGCACTCTAGTCTGAGTGACAGAGCGAGACTCCGTCTCAAAACAAAGAAAAGAAAAGAAATGCAGGTTTCCAGGCCCCAACACAGACTTGGCACACCAGAAACTGGGCGGGATGGTGGTGGGGGGCACAATCTGGGTGTTCATGACTTCCCCCTTCCAAGCAATTTGGATGCCAGGTAAAGTGGAGGAAGGGCTGGAGGTTAGATCATTGATGAGGATAATGAAGAGGAAATATATTTTTCAAAAAAAATACTAAAACTGGCCGAAGAGTCATAACTTAGAGATGCGGAAGTCAACATTAAAACAAGCAGTTGGCCGGGCGCGGTGGCTCAAGCCTGTAATCCCAGCACTTTGGGAGGCCGAGACGGGCGGATCACGAGGTCAGGAGATCGAGACCATCCTGGCTAACACGGTGAAACCCCATCTCTACTAAAAATACAAAAAACTAGCTGGGCGAGGTGGCGGGCGCCTGTAGTCCCAGCTGCTCGGGAGGCTGAGGCAGGAGAATGGCGTGAACCGGGGAGGCGGAGCTTGCAGTGAGCTGAGATCCGGCCACTGCACTCCAGTCCGGGCGACAGAGCGAGACACGCCTCAAAAAAAAAAAAAAAAAAAAAAACAAGCAGTTAAAAGCAGCCTTTTGGCCGGGCACGGTGGGTCACGCCTGTAATCCCAGCACTTTGGGAGACTGAGGAGGGCAGATCACCTGAGGTCAGGAACCAGCATGGCCAACATGGTGAAACCCCCGTCTCTACTAAAAATACAAAAATTAGCTGGGCGTGTTGGTGGGCGCCTGTAATCCCCAACTACTCGGGAGGTTGAGGCAGGAGAATCGCTTGAACCTGGGAGGCGGAGGTTGCAGTGAGCCGAGATTGCGCCACTGCCAGTCTGGGTGACAGAGCAAGACTACATCTCAAAATAACAACAACAACAACAACAAAGCAGCCTCTTGTGGGGGAAATTGCAGGGAGGCGACATCACACCTATAATTTTCTGAACAAATCTAGATGACTCAACTCTTAAAAATGCACACTGTAGGCCGGGCACGGTGGCTCACGCCTGTAATCCCAGCACTTTGGGAGGCCAAGGTGGGTGGATCACGAGGTCAAGAGATTGAGATCATCCTGGTTAACATGGTGAAACCCCGTCTCTACTAAAAAAACACAAAAAATTAGCCAGATGTGGTGGCGGGTGCCTGTAGTCCCAGCTACTTGGGAGGCTGAGGCAGGAGAATGGCGTGAACCGGGAGGTAGAGCTTGCAGCAAGACGAGATCGCACCACTGCACTCCAGCCTGGGCAACAGTGCGAGACTCCGTTAAAAAAAAAAAAAGCACACTGTATAACTTTATTATTATTATTATTATTATTGAGAAGGAGTCTCGCTCTGTCGCCCAGGCTGGAGTGCAGTGTGGTGGGATCTCAGCTCACTGCAACCTCCGCCTCACGGGTTCAAGCGATTCTCCTGCCTCAACCTCCCTAGTAGCTGAGATTACAGACGCACACCACCACGCGGCTAATTTTTGTATTTTTAGTGGAGATGGGGTTTCACTGTGTTGACCAGGCTGGTCTTGAACTCCTGACCTCAGGTGTTCCGCCTGCCTTGGCCTCCCAAAATCCTGGGAGAACCACTGCACCCAGTGTAACTTTAATGCAAGATAAAAACTTTGAAAAAAAAGGCTAGGCGCGGTGGTTATGCCTGTAATCCCAGCACCACTGCACTCCAGACCGGGGGACAGACTGTCTCAAAAAACAAAAACAAACAAACAAAAAACTTAAAACAACAACAACAACAAAAACTAGGGCCGGGATGGGGTGGCAGGAGGGGAGAGGCAAGGGACAGCGAGGAGGGGCTGGGGTCGGGGAGAGCCACCAGGCTTCTGTGCCTTCCCCACATCCCCCACACCCCTGCTCCACTGTTCCCATAACGCAGGGTGGAAAACCGAGGCTGCCGGGCAGGGGCCGGTTGCGTGGTTTCTGGCGCCTCCTGGTGGCCATAGTGGCTACTGCTGTCAGCAGCAGGTACTGCAGGCTGGAGGGACCGTAGTCCATTTACACCAAAAACATATATTGAGCACCTACTGTGTACCAGGCACTGTGCTAGGCCATAGGACACGCCAGGGATGAGCACGACAAAATCCATGACCTCTGTAAGGTGTCATTCTAATTTATTTATTTATTAATTTTTTTTTTTTTTGAGACGGAGTCTTGCTCTGTCGCCTGGGCTGGAGTGCAGTGGCCGGATCTCAGCTCACTGCAAGCTCCACCTCCCGGGTTTTACGCCATTCTCCTGCCTCAGCCTCCGGAGTAGCTGGGACTACAGGCGCCCGCCACCTCACCCTGCTAGGTTTTTTTTTTTGTATTTTTAGTAGAGACGGGGTTTCACCGTGTTAGCCAGGATGGTCTCGATCTCCTGACCTCGTGATTCTTCTGTCTCGGCCTCCCAAAGTGCTGGGATTACAGGCTTGAGCCACTGCGCCTGGCCTATTTATTTATTTTTGAGCCAGGATCTTGCTCTGTTCCCCAGGCTGGAGTGCTGGGGTGCAATCTCGGCTCACTGCAACCTCTGCTTCCTGGGCTCCAGCAATTCTCCTGCCTCAACATCCCAAGTAGCTGGCACTACAGGCGCCCACCACCATGCCTGGCTAATTTTTCTATTTTTAGTACAGACGGGGTTTCCCCATGTTGGCCAGGCTGGTCTCGAACTCCTGACCTCAGGTGATCCGACCGCCTCAGCCTCCTAAAATGCTGGGATTACAGGCGTGAGCCACTGCGCCCAGACTTAATTGTTTTAATTTTAATGTACTGGTAAAGATGGGCGCAGGTCTTACCATGTTGCCCAGACTAGTCTCGAATTCCTGGCCTCAAGTGATCCTGCCACCTTGGCCCCCAAAGCCCTGAGATTGTAGGTGTGAGCCATCATGCCCAACCTTTCCTGTATTATTTTATTTTATTTTAGATAAGATCTTGCTCTGTTACCCAGGGTGGAGTGCAGTGGCACAATTATACCTCTCTGCAGCCTCAACCTCCCAGGTTCCTCCCGCCTTAGCCTCCTGAGTAGCTGGGACCACAGGTGTGCGCCACTACATCTGGCTAATTTTTTAAGAAGTTTTCTTGTCCGGGCGTGGTGGCTCAAGCCTGTAATCCCAGCACTTTGAGAGTCCGAGATGGGTGGATCACGAGGTCAGGAGATCGAGACCATCCTGGCTAACACGGTGAAACCCCGTCTCTACTAAAAAATACAAAAACTAGCCGGGCGAGGTGGCGGGCGCCTGTAGTCCCAGCTACTCGGGAGGCTGAGGCAGGAGAATCACTTGAACTCAGGAGGTGGAGGTTGCAGTGAGCTGAGATCGCACCACTGCACTTCCACCTGGGTGATAGAGGGAGACTCCGTCTCAAAACAAACAACAAACAAAAGATATATAAACATTTTTCTAGAGATGGGTTTCACCGTGTTACCCAGGCTGGTCTCAAATTCCTGGGCTCAAGTGATCCTCCCACCTCGGCCTCCCAAAGTCCTGGGATTATAGGTGCGAGCCACCACACCTGACCCTTCCTTGTTTTTTAGATGAGGACGGTGAGAAGCCCCTGATTTGCCCAGAGCCACACAGCGGGGAAGTGGCAGAGGCTTCTCCATGTAGGAATTTAGTCACTTCGTAGCAGAGAGGCAGACCTGCGGTGGGGAAAGGAGTATGCCAAGCCGCAACCTGATGGGCCGGCGTGCCTGGTGGGAGGCTCAGCAAACACAGAGGCTGGGCAGCTCCAGGTGCAAGCAGCAGGAGGGAGGAGGACTCAGGGGGTGCGGTCCATTCATGCCTGAATGTAGCCCATGAGGGTTTCCTAAGCACCTACTATGTGTGGACGCTTGATGCCAGGGCCTCGGCGGTGAGGGAGCAGGCAGGAGCAAGCTCACCTCTGGACAAGCAGGGGTTAAGGCCAGCTGCTCCCACGTGAGGGCACCTTGCGACAGAGGCTCACACCCAGCCCGCCTGCTGGCCCGCCCCCTCACCCTGGTCCGTCTCCCTGTGTCTGTGGTCGTTGGTTCCACTGGCAGGGGACCTGCCTCCCTGTTGCCACCACAAGAGAGGAAAAGTTGGTCAAACAGGTGGAGAGGCCAGAGCTACAAGCCTCGGGTTCCCTCCCCACCACCCGTGCCAGGCGGGCACCCGGGCCCTGGCACCTGCCGCCTGCCCAGAGGCCACCCAGCCTCCTAGACAGGTAAGTCCCCCACCCCACTCTGCTTTTCCACCCAGGGTGCATTGTCTGAGCTGGCCTTCCCCAGCTGAGGGTCCTGGGACTGCCCCCCAACCTCCCCCGCCGTGAGCTGTCTCCCCTGCTCCTCGGAAAGCAGGAAACTGACACTCCTGCGTGGGCATCTGACATAGTTTCGCAGGGATTATCTGACCGGCAGTTACTGCACCTGGCGGCCTGCCCAGGACACTGAGCTAGAGACTTAAAAGGGTCATTGTTATCTAGGTGGTGCAGGGAGGTGGCGAAGGGGCACAGGTTGGTCTCTGATCCCCCAAACTGAGGAGAGGAGGGGATATCAGTCCGGAGAGATCCTGGGTTTACCTCTTGCAGCCTGAGGCTGGGAGGTGACAGGTGGGAAAGGCTGCGACCTCATCCATGCCTGAGCCTCCTGGAACTTCTTAAAAGGCTCCCAAGTTTTCAAACAACTGCATCTCCACCCCCCCACCCCTCACCCTGTTCTCACCGCTGGAACCTCCGGGAGCTTTGCAGGGAGGGGCTGGGGTGGGCTTTCTTTTGTTAATCTTTTTTTTTTTTTTTTTTGAGACGGCGTTTCTCTCTTTTTGCCCAGGCTGGAGTGCAGTGGTGTGATCTTGGCTCACTGCAACCTCTGCCTCCGCCTCCCGAGTAGCTGGGATTACAGGTGCCCACCACCACGCCCAGCTAATTGTTGTATTTTTAATAGAGACGGGGTTTCACCATTTGGCCAGTCTGGTCTTGAACTCCTGACCTCAGGTGATCCACCTGCCTCGGCCTCCCAAAGTGCTGGGATTACAGGCGTGAGCCACCGCGCCCGGCCCTCTTTTGCTAATCTTTACGCCTCTGAGCAAAATCTCTGCGGGATTGCGGGATTGGGCAGACAGAAAGGAGGAAGGAGCTCTCAGAGTCGGAGAGGGGAGGGGTCGGCGGCAAAAGTGTTTTTCTGGGTCATTGCTCCCAAATGGGAGGACCAAGGGAGCTTCCTGGTGAGCCAAGTGTCCGATTTTTGCATCTCAAATCTCTTTCTCCAGCACCAAGTGGGTGCCCCAAGGCTGAGGAGGTGTGGATGATCGCATGGTGGGGGACAGAGCAGCCCAGCATTTGGGGTCTCCTTGTGGCTGTGTGGCTGCAGAGCTCCCAGGGAGCAGGCTTGCTTGAGATTCGGGAGTCTGTAGGGGTGGGCGACACGGAGCCCACCTTGCCTGCGTTTTTAGAGCAAACCTGTGGATTCAGGTAGATCTGGCTTCCACTCCTCCCTTCTCTCAGGGCCTCTGTTTCCTGCTGTAAAATGCAGATATTGAGGGCCAGGCGCGGCGGCTCACACCTGTCATCCCAGCACTTTGGGAGGCCAAGGCGAATGGATCACGCGGTCAGGAGTTTGAGACCAGCCCGGCCAATATAGTGGAACCCTGTCTCTACTAAAAATGCAAAAATGAGCCGGGTGTGGTCGTGGGCGCTTGTGATCCCAGCTACTCGGGAGGCTGAGGCAGGAGAATCTCTTGAACCCGGGAGGTGGAGGTTGCAGTGAGCCGAGGTCGCGTCACTGCACTCCAGCCTGGGCAACAGAGTGAGACTCTGTCTCAAAAAACAAACAAACAAAAAAAGGCGGGATATTGAGTCACCAAGTCACAGGGTTGTTGAGTGCCGGACATAATAGAGCAGGTAATAGATTATCGGTCATTCTGGGGTCAAGATGAGCTGTCCTGTTCCCAATTGGAGTCCTGTGGTCTCATCAGCTTTGTGGTTTGTAGAGGATGAACTCTGGCTCAGAGAAGGACAGCCGCTTACCCCGGGCTGCACAGCCAAGTAGAAATGTCGGGCAGGCAAGAGTCAAGACGCAGAGGATGGGGAGCTGGTTTGCGGGCGGGGACGGTGGGGAGGCCGGTGCTCTGGAGGCCAGCCCTGCCCCCAGCGGATGCCTCAGGCTCAGCATCTCGACAAAGGCCTGCCTCCTGGCTTGGTGCTTCCTGGTGGCCCTGAGTCCCGGGGAAAGTCCAGGGAGGGGATTATGGGTGTTTGTTCTTCCTCTTTAAGGTTGGCCGGGTGCCAGGGGAGCTGTGTTTGCTCAGGGTGGAGCCTGACACCCTTTGGAATGGGTTGAGGCTAGCGGAAGCTTAGGCTGGGGGGAGGGGTCGCGCAGGGAGGGAACGGGCATTTATGGAGCACTTACTGTATGTGCGAGTGTGGGGTCACCAGGTCTTGGAGATTCAGCAGCGAGCAAGGCAGACCAGGCTTCCTGCTCTCCTGGGGCGTATGTTTAGGTGGGGAAAGACAGAGATGGAACAAGAAACACAATCATTGAGCCAGTGGCAGCACAGATGATAACATGCGTGAGAGGTGCTTTGTAATTTATTTTATTTTACTTTTTTGAGACGGAGTCTCACTCTATTGCTCAGGCTGGAGTGCAGTGGCATGATCTCCGCTCGCTGCAACCTCCACCTCCTGGGTTCAAGTGATTCTCCTGCCTCAGCCTCCCAAGTAGCTGGGATTATAAGCACCTGCCACCAGGCCGGCTAATTTTTGTAGTTTTAGTAGAGACAGGGTTTCCCCATATTGGCCAGGAAGCTCCCTTGGTCTCGAACAAGCCTGCTCCCTGGGAGCTCTGCAGCCACACAGCCACAAGGAGACCCCAAATGCTGGGCTGCTCTGTCCCCCACCATGCGATCATCCACACCTCCTCAGCCTTGGGGCACCCACTTGGTGCTGGAGAAAGAGATTTGAGATGCAAAAATCGGACACTTGGCTCACCAGGAAGCTCCCTCGGTCTCAAACTCCTGATCTCAGGTGATTCGCCTGCCTCGGCCTCCCAAAATGCTGGGATTATAGTCGTGAGCCACCGCGTTCAGCCAAAATAAAGAGAGAGCTTTAAATGCTGGCCTGAAGACTTTTGGCTTTATGATATTAAAGGATATTTTTTCCCAAAATAGTAAAATCATAACTCTCATACAAGTACAAAATGAGGCCAGATGCAGTGGCTCACGTCTGTCATCCCAGCACTTTGGGAGGCCGAGGCGGGCAGATCACCTGAGGTCAGGAGTTTGAGACCAGCCTGGCCAACATGGTGAAACCCCATTTCTACTAAAAATACAAAAATTAGCCGGGTGTGTTGGCGGGCGTCTATAATTCCAGCTACTTGGAGGCTGAGGCAGGAGGATCGCTTGAACCCGGGAGGCAGAGGTTGCAGTGAGCCGAGATTGCACCGCTGCACTCCCGCCCCAGTGACAAAGTGAGACTCCATCTCAAAAATGTCATTCCGTGCCCAGAATGACAGCACCTTAGTGTAGACGGTTTCCAGGGGGCCGGGAGCCCCCTCCAGCCCTGAGACACTGTAATTCACCTTTGATTTTCCTATGGGGGGCCCGAGTGGAGTTAGAAGCTTGGAGAGGCAGCCCAGGGGATCCTTAGTGGTGGATGCTTTGAGCCTTCCCCGAAATACTGCTCAGGGTCAAAATCGGGATCCCCATTTTACAGATGAGGAAACTGAGGCAGGGGCTGGAATTCACACGGGCTCTGCTCTTCTCTCTCTACTGTGGAACCTCCTTCTAGAGCTCAGCCATCCTCTCTTTTGGGGGAAATGGCATCTTTGGCATGGCTTGGTGGCTGCCTCCTGGAATCTCAACATTTTGGGAGGCCGAGCTGGGAGGATCACATGAGCCCAGCAGTTCAAGACAGGCCCGGGCAACATAGTGAGGTCCTGTCTCTACAAAATATACAAAAATCTGCTGGGCGGGATGGCGTGCACCTGTGGTCCCAGCTACCCAGGAGGCTGGGGTGGGAGGATCACTTGAGCCCAGGAAAGTGGAGGCTGCAGTGAGCTATGATTGCACCACTGCACTCCAGCCTAGGTAACAGAGCAAGACTGTCTCAAAAAAAAGAAAAAAAGTCCCCCGTTGAACCCCCTGAGCTGCATTCCATACTGCAAGCTTCTAGGAGGTTCCACACTCCCCTCCGACTTCAAAGTGCCCCCCATGAGGTCCTCCAGCCTCCCAAGGACACCAAACCCTGAGACATTCTTCAGCCCTCCTGTGCATTAGGGCTGAGCCAGCCACACCTAGAATTCGTCCTTCCTCAAAGGTCATTCGACTCTTGGCAACAGACCGGCCCGTCTCCTCCCACCTGGCTGCCCTCCGTCTTTGCTCTCTGTCTCTGCTCCTGCCCCATCCTCTCCACACAGCTTCCTTAAAACCTCCCAAGGTCCCCCAAAACCCATCACCCCAGTCTAGTCATGAGGGAAGTGGCTGGTCCCCAATGTCCCCACATTGAGAGACATTCTGCAAAAGACCTGCCCAGCACAGACTAACAAGTCACAGAACAGGAAAGACAGAATCAGTCACAACCCAGCCGTGTCTGAGACATGACAGCCAAATGACAGGTAGGATCCTGGATGGGGCCCTGGGGCAGCAAAGGGCCTGCGGAGAGACGTGAATAAAGTGTGTTCAGTGAACAGGGTTGTACCGATGTTGACTTCTTGGCTGTGACATAGGTACCCGGTAATAACGCAAGATGTTAATGTTTGTGGAAAGCAGTTAGGTGTATAAAGGAATTCTCTGCATATTTATTTGTCTGTAACTTTAAAATTATTATTATTATTATTATTATTATTTTTTGAGACAGAGTCTCGCTCTGTCACCCAGGCTCTGGAGTGCAGTGGCACGATCTCGGCTCACTGTAACCTCCGCCTCCCGGGTTTAAGCCATTCTCCTGCCTCAGCCTCCCAAGTAGCTGGGATTACAGGTGCCCGCCACCTCGCCCAGCCTTTTATTATTATTATCAATTTTTGTTTGTTTGTTTGTTTGTTTTTTCGAGACGGAGTCTTGCCCTGCCGCCCAGGCTGGAGTGCAGTGGCTGGGTCTCAGCTCACTGCAAGCCTGCCTCCCAGGTTCACGCCATTCTCCTGCCTCAGCCTCCCCAGTAGCTGGGACTACAGGCGCCCGCCACCTCGCCCGGCTAGTTTTTTGTATTTTTTAGTAGAGACGGGGTTTCACCGTGTTAGCCAGGATGGTCTCGATCTCCTGACCTCGTGATCTGCCCGTCTCGGCCTCCCAGAGTGCTGGGATTACAGGCTTGAGCCACCGCGCCCAGCCATATTATTATCAATTTTTTTTTTTTCTTTTTTTGAGACGGAGTCTCGCTCTGTCACGCAGGCCCTGGAGTACAGTGGTGCGATCTCGGCTCACTGCAACCTCCGCCTCCGGGTTCAAGCGATTCTCCTGCCTCAGCCTCCCAAGTAGCTGGGATTACAGGTGCCCGCCACCTCGCCCAGCCTTTTATTATTATTATCAATTTTTGTTTGTTTGTTTGTTTGTTTGTTTTTTCGAGACGGAGTCTTGCCCTGCCGCCCAGGCTGGAGTGCAGTGGCTGGGTCTCAGCTCACTGCAAGCCTGCCTCCCAGGTTCACGCCATTCTCCTGCCTCAGCCTCCCCAGTAGCTGGGACTACAGGCGCCCGCCACCTCGCCCAGCTAGTTTTTTGTATTTTTTAGTAGAGACGGGGTTTCACCGTGTTAGCCAGGATGGTCTCGATCTCCTAACCTCGTGATCTGCCCGTCTCGGCCTCCCAGAGTGCTGGGATTACAGGCTTGAGCCACCGCGCCCAGCCATATTATTATCAATTTTTTTTTTTTCTTTTTTTGAGACGGAGTCTCGCTCTGTCACGCAGGCCCTGGAGTACAGTGGTGCGATCTCGGCTCACTGCAACCTCCGCCTCCCGGGTTCAAGCGATTCTCCTGCCTCAGCCTCCCAAGTAGCTGGGATTACAGGTGCCCGCCACCTCGCCCAGCCTTTTATTATTATTATCAATTTTTGTTTGTTTGTTTGTTTGTTTGTTTTTTCGAGACAGAGTCTTGCCCTGCCGCCCAGGCTGGAGTGCAGTGGCTGGGTCTCAGCTCACTGCAAGCCTGCCTCCCAGGTTCACGCCATTCTCCTGCCTCAGCCTCCCCAGTAGCTGGGACTACAGGCGCCCGCCACCTCGCCCAGCTAGTTTTTTGTATTTTTTAGTAGAGACGGGGTTTCACCGTGTTAGCCAGGATGGTCTCGATCTCCTGACCTCGTGATCTGCCCGTCTCGGCCTCCCAGAGTGCTGGGATTACAGGCTTGAGCCACCGCGCCCAGCCATATTATTATCAATTTTTTTTTTTTCTTTTTTTGAGACGGAGTCTCGCTCTGTCACGCAGGCCCTGGAGTACAGTGGTGCGATCTCGGCTCACTGCAACCTCTGCCTCCTGGGTTCAAGCGATTCTCCTGCCTCAGCTTCCCGAGTAGCTGGGATTACAGGCACCAGCCACCATGCCCAGCTAATTTTTTGTATTTTTAATAGAGACAGAGTTTCACCGTGTTAGCCAGGATAGTCTTGATCTCCTGACCTCGTGATCCGCCCACCTCAGCCTCCTAAAGTGCTGGGATTACAGGCGTGAGCCACTGAGACTGGCCTGTTACTACTATTTTTGAGACAGAATCTCACTCTTTTTTTTCTTTTTTCTTTTTTTTAAGAAGTCTCGCTTTTTCGCCCAGGCTGGAGTGCAGTGGCGCGATCTCAGATCACTGCAAGCTCCTCCTCCCGGGTTCACGCCATTCTCCTGCTTCAGCCTCCTGAGTAGCTGGGACTACAGGCCCCTGCCACTATACCTGGCTAATTTTTTGTATTTTTTTTTTTTTTTTTTTTGAGACGGAGTCTTGCTCTGTCGCCCAGGCTGGAGTGCAGTGGCCGGATCTCAGCTCACTGCAAGCTCCGCCTCCCAGGTTTACGCCATTCTCCTGCCTCAGCCTCCCGAGTAGCTGGGACTACAGGCGCCCGCCACCTCGCCCGGTTAGTTTTTTGTATTTTTTAGTAGAGACGGGGTTTCACCGTGTTAGCCAGGATGGTCTTGATCTCCTGACCTCGTGATCCGCCCGTCTCGGCCTCCCAAAGTGCTGGGATTACAGGCTTGAGCCATCGCGACCCGCCAATTTTTTGTATTTTTTGGTAGAGACGGGGTTTCACTGTGTTAGCCAGGATGGTCTTGATCTCCTGACCTTATGATCCGCCCACCTCAGCCTGCCAAAGTACTGGGATTACAGGCGTGAGCCACCGCGCCCGGCCGAGACAGAGTCTCAATCTTATTGCCCAGGCTGGAGTGCAGTGACGCAATCTCAGCTCACCTCTGCCTCCCGGGTTCAAGCGATTCTCCTGCCTCAGCCTCCCGAATAGCTGGGACTACAGGCACCTTCCACCACACCTGGCTAATTTTTGTATTTTTAGTAGAGACAGGATTTCACCATGTTGGCCAGGCTGGTCTCAGGTGATCTGCCCGCCTTGGCCTCCAAATTGCTGGGATTACGGGCATGAGCCATTGAGCCTGGCCTAAAATTATTTCAAAAAAAAAATGTTAATTAAGAAATAGGCTATGCGCAGTGGCTCACGACTGTAATCCCAGCACTTTGGGAGGCCAAGGCAGGAATATTTCTTGAGACCAGGAGTTTGAGACCAGCCTGGGCAACAAAGTGAAACTCCAAAGTCACCGTCTCCATGAAAAACACGAAAATTAGCTGGCCGTGGTGGCTTATACCTGTAATCCCAAATCCTACCTACTCAGGAGGCTAAGGTGGGAGGATTGTTTGAGCCAGGAGGTCAAGGCTGCAGCAAGTCATAATCGTGCCGCTGCACTCCCAGCACTTGAGAGGGCTGAGGCAAGAGGATCACTTGAGCCCAGGGGTTCAAGACCAGGGGGGTCAACAGAGAGCTACCCTGTCTCAGATAAAAGAATAGAATGGAGGCCGGGCACGGTGGCTCAGGCCTGTAATCCCAGCACTTTAGGAGGCTGAGGTGGGCGGATCACCTGAGGTCAGGAGTTTGAGACCATCCTGGCCAACATGGTGAAACCCAGTCTCTACTAAAAATACAAAAATTAGCTGGGCACAGTGGCGGGCGCCTGTAATTCCAGCTACCTGGGAGACTGAGGGTGGAGAATCGCTTGAACTCGGGAGGCAGAGCTTATAGTGACTGGAGATCACACCATTGCACTCCAGCCTGGGTAAGGAGAGGGAAATTCCATCTCGAAAAAAACAGAAAACAAAACAAAACAAAAGAATGGAATGGAATGGAACGGAATGGAACGGAACGGAACAGAACAGAACAGAATAGAACAGAATAGAATGCTCAGCAGAAATAAGAAAAAAAAGAATAGGCTGGGTGCAGTGGCTCATCATAGCGCGGTGGCTTACACCTGTAATCCCAACACTTTGGGAGGATGAGGCGGGCGGATCACGAGGTCAGCAGATCGAGACCGTTCTGGCCAACATGGTGAAACCCTGTCTATACTAAAAATACAAAAATTAGCCGGGCATGGTGGCGGGCGCCTGCAATCCGAGCTACTCAGGAGGCTGAGGCAGGAGAATCGCTTGAACCCAGGAGGCGGAGGTTGCAGTGAGCTGAGATCGCGCCACTGCACTCCAGCCTGGCGACCAAGTGAGACTCTGTCTCAAAATAAATAAATAAATAAATAAATAAATAAATAAATAAATAAATAAATAAAAGAATAAACACCTTGCTGGCTTTCCACTGGGTCTGGGGCTTCCCCCTCTGCACTGGCTTCCCCTGACCTCCCCAGGAGCGTCTCTGTCCAGCCTGACCACATCCACTGCCTCCCCCATCTCCCTCCCACCCCTTCCACCTTATTCCATCACAGTGGCTTCACCTGCCTCTTCCAGAGGCACAGGCACCCACACCCGGGAGTGGCCTCTCTTCACCTCCCACATCCTGTCTGTCCCCAGTGGGAGAGGCTCTGCTAGCAGATGTTTTCAGAATCTGCCCACGTTTCACCCTCCTCCGTCCCCACTTGATCCCGCTCCAGTATCACCCACCTGGGCCAGTTCAGTTCCCACCGCCCTGGTCCCCGGCTCCCACCCTTGTCCCCAACTGTCTGTCCTTCCTGTAGCAGCCACCAGAGAGCACCTGTGAGCACCTGAGTCAAGGCCCATCTCTCCCCTGCCCACAGCCCTCCATGGCTCCCACCTGCCTTGGGGTCAAAGCCCAAGTTCTCCCTGTAGCCCACAAGGCCCTGCCCCACCATCTCATCTCCCTGCCCTTCCTTTCTTCCTCTCTCCTCCTCACTCTGTCCCAGCCACACAGGCCTCCTCACTCTCACTGTTCCTTCAATGTGCCAGGCATGGCGCTGCCCCAGGACCTTTTCATGGGCTGTGCTCGGGAACACCATCCCCCTGACGTCTGCCATAGCTCCTTGCTCGCCTCCTGCAGATCTAACTATTCCCTGCCTGGATTCCCCTCACCTCGGCCACTCCCCCAACTCTTTTTTCTTTTTTGCCTGGAGTACAGTGGTGCAATCACAGCTCACTGCAGCCTCAACCTCCCGGGCTCAAGTGATCCTCCCACCTCAGCCTCCTGAGTACCTAACACTCAGGAGGCATAGGCCACCTGTATGCCCAACTTTTTTTTTTTTTTTTGAGACATATCTTGTTCTATCACCCAGGCTGGAGTACAGTGGTGCAATCTCGGCTCACTGCAACCTTTGCCTCCTGGGTTCAAGTGATTCTTCTGCCTCAGCCTCCCAAGTGGCTGATGTCTAGCTAATTTTGTTATTATTATTTTTTTTAGAGATAGAGTCTTGCTACATTACCCAGGCTGGTCTTGAACCCCTGGGTTCAAGTGATCCTCCTGCCTCAGGCTCCCCAAGTACTGAGATTACAGGCATGAGGCACTGCACCTGGCTGGTCACTTGTCTTAAAGCTCAGTCCTCCTCTCCAGCACCACCTCCTGAGGGAAGCCCTCCCTGAGCCCTCAGCCTGGGTAAAGTCTCCCTGTACCACTCCTTCCCTCCCTGGAGTGCAGTGGCGCAATCATAGCTCACTGCAGCCTCGACTTCCTGGGCCCAAGCAATCCTCCCGTTTCAGCCTCCTGAGTAGGTGGGACTGCTGGATGCTGTCAGAGCCTAGATTGTACTTTTTGTTGTTGTTGTTGAGGCGGAGTCTCACTCTGTTGCCCAGGCTGGAGTGCAGTGGTGCAATCTTGGCTCACTGCAACCTCTGCCTCCCGGGTTCAAGTGATTCTTCTGCCTCAGCCTCCCGAGTAGCTGAGACTACAGGCACCAGCCTCCACGCCTGGCTAATTTTTGTATTTGTATTTGTATTTGTATTTTTTATTTTTTTTGAGTCGGAGTCTCGCTCTGTCACCCAGGCTGGAGTGCAGTGGCGCGATCTCGGCTCACTACAAGCTCCGCCTCCCGGGTTCACGCCATTCTCCTGCCTCAGCCTCCCGAGTAGCTGGGACTACAGGCGCCCGCCACCGCACCCGGCTAATTTTTTGTATTTTTAGTAGAGACGGGGTTTCACCATGGTCGCAATCTCCTGACCTTGTGATCCGCCCGCCTCGGCCTCCCAAAGTGCTGGGATTACAGGCGTGAGCCACTGCGCCCGGCCCTAATTTTTGTATTTTTAGTAGAGACGGCGTTTCATCATCTTGGCCAGACTGGTCTCAAACTCCTGACCTTGTGATCCACCTGCCTCGGCCTCCCAAAGTGCTGGGATTATGGGTGTGAGCCACCGCACCCAGCCGTTCTTTTAGTATTTATTGAGCGCCTACTGCATACACAGTGATGGGGCTGCAGGAGGACTGATTGACAGGCACAGTGGAAGCCCCACAGCCTTTAGGGGAGACAGACAATAATTGAATAATCGCATGTGAAACTAAAAAGTACAATTAGGCCGGGCGCGGGGGCTCACACCTGTAATCCCAGCACGTTGGGAGGCCGAAGCGGGCGGATCACAAGGTCAGGAGTTCGAGACCAGCCTGGCCCTGCTTCACTGGGGGACCTCAGCCCAGCCCCTGTTTTTTTTTTTGTTTTTTTTTTTTTTTTTTTTTTTTTTTTTGAGACGGAGTCTCGCTCTGTCACCCAGGCTGGAGTGCAGTGGCCGGATCTCAGCTCACTGCAAGCTCCGCCTCCCGGGTTCACGCCATTCTCCTGCCTCAGCCTCCCGGGTAGCTGGGACTACAGGCGCCGCCACGTCGTCTGGCTAGTTTTTTTTGTATTTTTTAGTAGAGACGGGGTTTCACCGTGTTAGCCAGGATGGTCTCAATCTCCTGACCTCGTGATCCGCCCGTCTCGGCCTCCCAAAGTGCTGGGATTACAGGCTTGAGCCACCGCGCCCGGCCTGCCCAGCCCCTGTTATCTCTGAACCTCAGTTTCCGCACAGGCACTCAGAAGGGGTTGAGCTGGGTCATCGCAAGGAGACCTCCAGGACCCCACCTTCCCTGTGTCCTCCTGTCCCTCACCCTGCTCAGGCCACACTGGCCCTGGACGTTGGTTCCCAATCATGTGTTGTATACTTGGCTTGCAACAGTTTTGTTGAGCAAGTGACTGAATGGACAAAAGAATGAAGGCATAAATGAAGTAGACTCTGCTGAAAAGCAGATTTTCTCTCTTTTTTTTCCTTTTCGTTTTGCTATTGTTATTTTTACTTCGTGAGGCACCATTAGAAAAGCAGGTTTTTAATTCATTAAGGTGATCTGAAGGTCAGGGGTGGTGGGAATAAGGGGCCCAAGGCTATGGCCATCTCCAAAGCCTTGGATTTCAACCCAGGTTCGGAGGATGGTACTAGGGAGCCACTGAGTGTTCTTAGCAGGGCATTGGAGGAAGACAATGTGTCCTGGTGCGGTTATCCAGCTTCCTCTCTTTGAGGGGTTGACAGTGGAATTTCTCTGCGTTGGCTATTGATGTTCTCTGGGATGGGGCCGTCCCGGGCAATGCAGGGTGCTGAGCGGCATCCCCTGGCCTCCACCCACCCGTGCCTGGAGCACCTTCCAGGTTTTTAAAATTTTTTTATTGTTTTATTTTTGAGATAGAGTCTTGCTCTGTTGCCCAGGCTGGAGTGCAGTGGTGCGATCTCGGATCACTGTGACCTCTGCCTCCCGAGTTCAAGTGATTCTCCTGCCTCAGCCTCCCGAGTAGCTGGGATTACAGGTGCCTGTCACCATGCCCAGCTAATTTCTGTATTTTTAGTATAGACGGGGTTTTGCCCTGTTGGCCAGGCTGGTCTTGAACTATTGATCTCAAGTGATGTACCCATCTTGGCCTCTCAAAGTGCTGGAATTACTACAGGTGTGAGTCACCGTGCTCGGCTTGTTTTTTTTTTTTTTTTTTTTTTTTTTGAGACGGAGTCTTGCCCTGTTGCCCAGGTGCAATCTCGCCTCACTGCAAGCTCTGCCTCCCGGGTTCACGCCATTCTCCTGCCTCAGGGTCCCGAGTAACTGGGACTAAAGGTGCCTGCCACCACACCCGGCTAATTTTTGTACTTTTATCAGAGACGGAGTTTCACTGTGTTGACCAGGATGGTCTCAAACTCCTGACCTTGTGATCCACCCACCTCGGCCTCCCTATGTGCTGGGATTGTAGGCGTGAGCCATCGCGCCTGGCCTTTTTTTTTTTTTTTTTTAATTATCCAGGCTTGATGGCACTTGCCTGTACTCCCAGCTACTTGGGAAGCTGAGGTGGGAGGATTGCTTGAGCCCAGGAGGTGGAGGCTGCAGTGAGTCATGGTCACACCCTTGCACGATCATTCCTGGATGACAGTGAGACCCCATCTCCACATCCACAGCAAATTTTTAAAATATCTGAGGCAGGGTGCAGTGGCTAACACCTATAATCCCAGCACATTGGAAGGCCAAGGCAGGAGGATCACTTGAGTCAGGAGTTCGAGGCCAGCCTGACCCACATGGCAAAACCCATCTCTACAAAAATACAAAAAATTAGCCAGGTGTGGTGACGGGCACCTGTAATCCCAACTACTCAGGAGGCTGAGGCAGGAGAATCACTTGACCTCAGGAGGCGGAGGTTGCAGTGAGCTGAGATCGCGCCATTGCACTCCAGCCTGGGTGACAGAGCAAGACTATGTTTCAACATATATATATATATGTTAGCTATGGCTGGGCACAGTGGCTTAAGCCTGTAATCCCAGCACTTTGGATGGCCAAGGTGGCCGAATCACTTGAGGTCAGGAGTTTGAGACCAGCCTGGCCAACATGGTGAAACTCTGTCTCTACTAAAAATATAAAAGTTACCTGGGCGTGGTGGCACCCGCCAGTACTCCCAGGTACTCAGAAGACCGGGTCAGGAGAATTGCTTGAACCTGGGAGGCAGAGGTTGCAGTGAGTCGAGATCATGGCACTGTCTCCAACCTGGGTTACAGGGTGAGACTCTGTTTCTTTTTTTTTTTTTTTTTTTGAGACGGAGTCTCGCTCTGTCGCCCGGGCTGGAGTGCAGTGGCCGGATCTCAGCTCACTGCAAGCTCCGCCTCCCGGGTTTACGCCATTCTCTCGTCTCAGCCTCCGGAGTAGCTGGGACTACAGGCGCCCGCCACCTCGCCCGGCTAGATTTTTGTATTTTTTTAGTAGAGACGGGGTTTCACCGTGTTAGCCAGGATGGTCTCGATCTCCTGACATCGTGATCCGCCCGTCTCGGCCTCCCAAAGTGCTGGGATTACAGGCTTGAGCCACCGCGCCCGGCCGAGACTCTATTTCAAAAAAAAAAAAAAAAGCCAGGCAAGGTGGCTCAAGCCTGTAATCCCAGCACTTTGGGAGGCCGAGACAGGCGGATCACGAGGTCAGGAGATCGAGACCATCCTGGCTAACATGGTGAAACCCCGTCTCTACTAAAAAATACAAAAAACTAGCCAGGCAAGGTGGCGGGTGCCTGTAGTCCCAGCTACTGGGAGGCTGAGGCAGGAGAATGACGTAAACCCAGGAGGCAGAGCTTGCAGTGAGCTGAGATCCGGCCACTGCACTCCAGCCCGGGCGACAGAGTGAGACTCTGTCTCAAAAAATATATATATATATATACACACATATATATATATTTACATATATATATATACACATACACACACACGTATATATATATATATACACGTGTGTGTATATATATATATATATATACACGTGTGTGTATATATATATGAGCTGGGTGTGGTGGCAGGCACCTCTAGGCTCACCTACTCAGGAGGCTGAAGTGGGAGGATCACTTGAGCCCAGGAAGTTGAGGTTGCAGTGAGCCATGATCTTGCCCTTGCACTCCAGCCTGGGTGACAGAGCTAGACGCTGTCTCAAAAATAAATAAGTAAATAAGCGGGTTAAACTCCTAGCAACGAATGGGGCTCCTGGTCCATGTTTACTGGCATATGCCTGGCTTCAGCCACAGTGACACCCGACATTCGTGTGCCCACTTTGCAGCTGAGAAAACTGAGGCCAGATGGTGAGCTGACCTGTGGGATTTGGCTGCAGCTCTGTTTGCCCCTGCATCTCGAACTCCAACCTGGTGCCTCTTACCAGAGGGGGAAACTTGGTAATGTCTTGAGACATTTGGGTGTTCAAAACCAGGCCGAGGCCGGGCGCGGTGGCTCACGCCTGTAATCCCAGCACTTTGGGAGGCCAAGGCGGGCGGATCACGAGGTCAGGAGATCGAGACCATCCTGGCTGACACGGTGAAACCCCGTCTCTACTAAAAATACAAAAAATTAGCCGGATGTGGTGGCGGGTGCCTGTAATTCCAGCTACTTGGGAGGCTGAGGCGGGAGAATCATTTGAACCCAGGAGGTGGAGCTTGCAGTGAGCCGAGATCATGCCAGAGCACTCCAGCCTGGGCGACAGAGCAAGACTCCCTCTCAAAAAAAAATTTAAAAAAAAAAATTGCTGGACCTTATTCATCTAAAATCTTTTTTTTTTTTGCGCCACCTGCTGGTGGCCGGATGTCACACAGGGAAGGGCTGAGCTGCCTGTATACACAGTAGGTGTTCAGCAAGCCTTAGTTTTGGTTAATGGTGTTTCTACATTGGCTCAGCATGGGGTCTTGGAAAGATTCTGGGTCTCCAGGAACCCATGCTTGCAACCTTCACTGAGACTGGGACCCTTTCTGAACCTTCATCTATAAAATATGTGTGTGTGGCTGGGAGCGGTGGCTCATGCCCGTAATCCTAACACTTTGGGAGGCCCAGGTGGGCGAAGATCCAGACCAGCCTGGCCAACATGGGGAAACCCCGTCTCTACTGAAAATACAAACATTTGCCGGCCGTGGTGGCGGGTGCCTGTAATCCCAGCTACTCGGGAGACTGAGGCAGGAGAACCACTTGACCCTGGGAGGCAGAGGTTGCAGTGAGCCGAGATCACACCACTGCACTCTAGCCTGGGCAACAGAGCGAAACACTGTCTCAAAAATAAAATAAAATGAAGTATGTGTGTGGGATTCCCTGATAAAAATAAAAGCCAACACTTAGTGGGAGCTTTCTAAGAATATTGTGTGCATTTACTCACATAATGCTTAGAGTCAGGTGGTATTATTACCATTTACAGATGGGGAAAATGAGGCACAGAGTGGTTTGCAGGAGGACACAACACTGGGATGGGGCAGATATCACATTTATATCCTATTCTAGGGCCCTTTTATTTATTCATTTATTTATTTTTTTGAGACAGAGTCTCGCTCTGTCACCCAGGCTGGAGTTCAGTGGCGTGATCTCGATCTCGGCTCACTGCAAGCTCCACCTCCGGGTTCACGCCATTCTCCTGCCTCAGCCTCCTGAGTAGCTGAGACTACAGGTGCCCGCCACCATCCCCAGTTAATTTTGTGTATTTTTAGTGGAGATGAGGTTTCACCATGTTAGCCAAAATAGTCTCGATCTCCTAACCTCGTGATCCGCCCGCCTCGGCCTCCTAAAGTGCTGGGATTACAGTATTTATTATTTTCATTTCAATTTTTTTTTTTTTTTTTTGGAGACAGAGTCTTGCTCTGTCGCCAGGCTGGAGTGCAGTGGCGCCATCTCCGCTCACTGCAAGCCCTGTCTCCCAGGTTCACGCCATTCTCCTGCCTCAGCCTCCCAAGTAGCTGGGACTACAGGCTCCCGTCACCATGCCCAGTTAATTTTTTGTATTTTCATAGAGACGGGGTTTCACATTGTTAGCCAGCATAGTCTCGATCTCCTGACCTCGTGATCTGCCCACTTTGGCCTCCCAAAGTGCTGGGATTACGGGTGTGAGCCACTGCGCCCGGCCTTGACAGGCTCAAGTTTTAATCAAAGCTTGTCTATAAGATTACTTGATTCCTGCATCTTCTCCATTGTTTCTTCCTTGCATTTGCCCTTTTCCTTTCGTACCTGGCGAGATTTGGCTTTCCGTTCAAGGATCTTCTTGCCGCCTTTGTCCAGTTTTAACCTAGTGATAACCACTTTGGGGGGGTGTCAATGCCTACGTGGACAGCTGTGCCGTTAGCCTTTTCCTGCTTCACCCGTTCAATGTAGATAACATATTTCTTCCTGTAAACCTGGACTACTTTGCCAATTTGCTGACCTTTATAGTGTCCTCGCACAACCTGAACTTCATCACCCTTTCGAGTGGGCATGGATCGCAGTTGGTACTCGTGTCTCAGCTCTTTGGAAAGAGGGGAAGACAGAATCTTCCTGCGAATGTGGGAAGGTGCATTGAAATGCCTTTTGCGATTCTTGCTTCGCTGGGAAGTCACAAAGGGATCGAACTTCATTTTGGTTGCTCCCGCTTCAGTGATGGCTGCAAAAGTGAAGAGAACTACACACTCCTTTTTGTTTATTTATTTTATTTTATTTATTTATTTATTTTGAGACGGAGTCTCACTCTGTCATCCAGGCTGGAGTGCTGTGGAGCAATCTCCACTCACTGCAAGCTCCGCCTCCCGGGTCCACGCCATTCTCCTGCCTCAGCCTCCCGAGTAGCTGGGACTACAGGCGCCTGCCACCGCGCCCGGCTAATGTTTGTATTTTTTTTAGTAGAGGCGGGGTTTCACTGTGTTAGCCAGGATGGTCTCGATCTCCTGACTTCATGATCCACCCATCTTGGCCTCCCAAAGTGCTGGGATTACAGGCTTGAGCCACCGCGCCCGGCCTCTTTTTGCATTTTTAGTAGAGACGGGGTTTCACAGTGTTTACCAGGATGGTTTCGATCTCCTGACCTCGTGATCTGCCCATCTTGGCCTCCCAAAGTGCTGGGATTACAGGCGTGAGCCACTGCGCCCGGCTTACTTAGCAAACTCTTAACCAACCTTCAAATCCCCAGCTGCAATGCCCCCTCCTCCAGGAAGCCTTTCTTTTACCCATTAGAGTTTTCTCTATGCTCTTCACCCCTAATCACAACTTGGGGCTCCTCTCCCTGCCCAGCCCTGACTGCATAAGGCTGGGAAGGGGTGTTTATGTGTAGGTTTGCCCCTTTAACCTTGGGGTGGGGCCCTGGCACAGCTGGGCTCAGGTTTTTTTTTTAATAGTAAGGAATGTGTGGGTGCAGCCATGACCAGCCCCGCCCACCCAGGTGACTTGAAGTTTTCCTACACTGGTCCAGTCCCTCCTAGGTCTAACCTTAAGAATCCTGGAATCCCAGGCGCCTGAGCGGGGAGGCTGGGCTGGGCTGGGTGAGAAGGAAACGACCTTTACTCCCTCCCAGAGCCTGAAGAATTTCCTCGTGCCCTGCTCCCCTGCCTCTCTTTCTTTTCTTTCTTTTCTTTTCTTTTCTTTTCTTTCCTTCTTCCTTCCTTCCTTCCTTCCTTCCTTCCTTTCTTCTTTCTTTCCTCCCTCCCTCCCTCCCTCCCTTCCTTCCTTCCTTCCTTCTCTCTCTCTCTCTCTTTTTTTTTTTTTTTTTTTGACAGGGTCTCGCTCTGCTCTGTCACCCAGACTGGAGTGCAGTGGCGTGATCTCAGCTCACAGTAACCTCCGCCTTCCGGGTTCAAGCTATTCTCTTTCCTCAGTCTCCCGAGTAGTTGAGGCATGTGCCACTACGACCGGCTGATTTTTGTATTTTTAGTAGAAACGGGGGTTTCAACATGTTGGTCAGCTGGTCTCCAACCCCTGACCTCGTGATCCGCCCGCCTCGGCCTCCCAAAAAATTCGGGGATTACCGGCAGGAGACACCACGCCTGGTCCCGCCCTGCCCCTTTCTTTCCTGGGTGCTGGGTGTGAAGACAGAGCCCGGAGGTCAGGACCGCAGGAAAAAGGCACGCAGCCGCTGTTGCATCTTCAGAGAGTCCACGCCTCTGGCCTCTGGGGCCTCAGGTTCCCCTCTGGGGAATGGGGAAAACCTTCCAGAGATAAGGTGACCCAGGGACCAGCCCTATGCCGAGGAGGTCTCCGGCCCTCGACAAGCTTCTAATCCAAGAGGCCTCCCAGATGCACCTCAAAATGTGCCCATTTCGCCGACGGAAACACCGTCCAAATAGTAGGCTCCGTTCCAAGAGCGGGGGTAATTCCTGCCGGGTCTTGCTGGCAGCCTTGTCGGGCCGGGATCTGGTCGCGGCCCCGGGCCCCAGCTCGGCTGCGTGGATAACCCGGCCTGGAGTTTCCGCCTCAGGACCTGGCTCCTGTGATGGGAGGGGGGAGAGAAACCTCCGCGGCGTCCAGGGGGCGTGTCTGGGCAGGGGCGGGGCTGGCCAGGGACCTGGAGGAGGAAGAGGGGCAGGTGCAGCCGGGAGCTGCGGAGCTGGAGGGAGGAGGACGAGAGCCGCCAGGCCTCAGCGGCTGTGACCCTCCCCAGCCTCCTTCCCCACCCCAGGGTGAGGGCCGATTGACTGTTTCCAGGTCCCCCCTCGGGTAGGGGGGCTGCAGAGCCCCCAGGTGGACCATGGCGGTGAGATTCCAGGCGAGTAACCCTACGAGGGCAGCGGGGGGAGGGGTTCAGGCTGGGGTGGTGGGGGGAAGCAGGGTTTGGGAGTCGGACCCAGGACAGCAGAACACCTTCTACCTACAAAACAGGCAGGGAAACTGAGTCCCAGAGGGATGAAGTGGCTAGCTGGAGGTTGCACTTCGAGATGCTTCCGCGCCCCCGTCCCTGCCTTCAAAGACCATCTCTGCTGGAGCCTCCTCTGCCCCAGGACCGGCCTCCTTTAATCCCACAGAGCTGGGTTCAAATCCCGAATTTTCTGTCCACTATGCTGTGTGTAACGTGGGGCCAGTGCGTGAACCCTCTCTTTACTCATCTGATAAATGGGTGATCAGCATCTTAAACAGGGAAAATGTGTTTGAAGAGCTTGGCGCATCGTAGGTGGGGTGGAAAGATGTTCATCCCCCTTTGCTGGGGGTGTGCAGCCAGCTGAGCTTGGGCGCCCATGGTGGCACGGTGGGCAGTGACTTCATTTGTGGGCTGGGGTGGCGTTGGTGAACATTCACCTCTTACAAGGCTGCAGGAGGGAGCACCAGCATTTATTGGGTGCCCACTGTGTACAGAGCCGTTAACAGGCATTACCAGGCAGAGGCAGGGGTGGGGTGAGCAAACCGGCTGGGGTGCGCCGTGGTAGGGGCAGGGTGGAGGGGCGATCCTTGTCTCCAGAGGGATTTCACCCTCCAGGCATGGAGCCTGGACTGGCTCCTTCACACTCACCAGCCAGGGTAGACTGGGGTTGCAGCGGTATGTGGCCAGACCCAGGCCATTTGGCCCCAAGCTTCAGGACCCGGCATTTCTGGTTTCCACTGACTTCTTCCTGGCCTCCAGGTACAGCTCTCAGAATCCCCTCCCCAATCGGTGTATTTGTTGGCTGAAACCTCCCCCTCTGCCATTGTTCCTGGAAGTGTGGTGGGGAGGGGGAGAAGGGACGGTGGCCTGGGAGCCCCGTGCCCCGGGGGCGTGTGACTTGGTACCTGCCGTCCCCTCTGGGCGGGCCTCTTGTTCGGCGTTTGTGTCCAGCCCTGGGCGGGGGGCGGGGACAAAGACCCAAGCCCCACCCTCTCAGAGCTCACCTGGACAGGGGCAGGGCCGGGAACTGAGGTCGCACCTGTTGAGCACCTGCCACAATGTGTTTTATTCAACCATTCACTCGTTCCTCAAACTCTTCCCTAAGGGGACCTGGTCTTATGGGGTCTCAGGGGCCCATCCCTGCCCATCGGGAGCCCTCAGACTGAGGGGGAAGGTGTGGGGTGGACAAATGCACTCTGATATTCCACACCCCAATCATCACAGTTGGGCCAGACAGAAGGATGTATGATATGCGTACGGAGGAAGAGATTGGGGCTGTGAAGGATGAATAGGAGTTTGCCAGGGAGTCCAGCACCAGCACCCAAGGCCTGGAAAGGAGGCTGATGGCCGATCACCTGGGCCTTAAGTAACCAGAGAGACAGACATGCCTCCTTTCACAGATGAAGAGAAAAGACCACAACCATACCAACTGATGGTTAAAGGGAATAAAGATGAGTTTTAGATGCCTTGAATAAAAAATCATAAAACAGGCCAGACGTGGTGGTTCACGCCTGTCATCCCAGCACTTTGGGAGGCCGAGGCGGGCAGATCACCTGAGGTCAGGAGTTTGAGACCAGTCTGACCAACATGGTGAAACCCCGTCTCTACTAAAAGTACATAAATTAGCCGGGCATGGTGGTGAGTGCCTGTAATTCTAGCTACTTGGGAGGCTGAGGCACGAGAATTGCTGGAAACCGGGAGGTGGAGGTTGCAGTGAGCCGAGATCGCACCATTGTACTCCAACCTGGGTGACAGAGTGACACTCTGTCTCAAAATAATAATAATAATAATAATATAATAAAACAGGCAGGAGTGATTGGGGATCAGAGAAGACTGGTTAGTTAGGTGGTCAGGGAGGACTTCCTGAGGAAGTGGCATTTGAGCCTAGACCTCAGTGGCTGGGGCCAGCCAAGCAGGAATCCCATGAAACATGTCCCAGATTCAGGGGACAGACGGGGTAAAGGTTTGGAGGTGAACTAAGATGAGGTGGGCTGTGAGGTTAGGCTTAATCCCTCGGGCACTGCAGAGCTCTGGAGGGTTTAGACAAAGCTTCTGGTTTCTGTGGAGACGAACCCGCACAAGCTGGGACAAGCCTGGACCACCTGGACTCCCTCGTCCCTCTCCCCCTCTGGGGCCCTGATTCCCTGGGACTGTCTCTCTCTCTTCTTCTTTTTTTTTTTTTTGAGACACAATCTCACTCTTTTTTTTTTTTTTTTTTTGAGACGGAGTCTCGCTCTGTCGCCCGGGCTGGAGTGCAGTGGCCGGATCTCAGCTCACTGCAAGCTCCGCCTCCCGGGTTTACGCCATTCTCCTGCCTCAGCCTCCTCCAGAGTAGCTGGGACTACAGGCGCCCGCCACCTCGCCCGGCTAGTTTTTTTGTTTGTTTGTTTGTTTGTTTTGCATTTTTAGTAGAGATGGGGTTTCACCGTGTTAGCCAGGATGGTCTCGATCTCCTGACCTCGTGATCCGCCAGCCTCGGCCTCCCAAAGTGCTGGGATTACAGGCTTGAGCCACCGCGCCCAGCCTTTTTTTTTTTTTTTTTTTTTAAGAAGGAGTCTCAGTTTGTCACCCAGGCTGGGGTGCAGTGGCACGATCTCGGCTCACTGCAAGCTCCACCTCCCGGGTTCAAGCCATTCTCCTGCCTCAGCCTCCTGAGGAGCTGGGAGCACAGGTGCCTGCCACCACGCCCGGCTAATTTTTCTATTTTTTTGTAGAGATGAGGGTCTCACTATGTTGCTCAGGTTGGTCCCGAACTCCTGGGCTCAAGAAATCCTGTTGCCTCGGTCTCACAAAGTGCTGGGATTATAGGCAGAAGCCACTGTGCCTGGCCCTGGGGCCATTTAATGACACAAAGTATAACATCAAAGTAGATGAAGAAAAACAAAAAAGATGCAGCTTTGAAAACTAAGCTCAGAAGAAAAAGAGTAAATAATCTGAAAGCCACTATGGCCTGGTGGTTAAGAGCAAGACTGAGGCTGGGTGCGGTGGCTCACACCTTTAATTCTAACACTTTGGAAGCCTGAGGAGGGAGGATCGCTCGGGCCCAGGAATTTGAGACCAGCTTGGTCAACGTAGCAAAAATCCCATCTCTACAAAAAAAAAAATATATATATATATGCCGGTGGTGGTGCATGCCTGTGGTCCCAGCTTCTCGGGAGGCTGAAGCAGGAGGATCCCTTGAGCCTGGGAGTTCAAGGCTGCAGTGAGCTGTAATTGAGCCACTCCAGCCTGGGCAACAGTGAAACCCCGTATCAAAAACCACCCAACCAATCAACCAGCCAAACAACCAACCAACCAAAAAGAGCCAGAGAACAGGGCAGGCTGGCAAAGTTCACCACTGTGCTGTGTGACCTCAGGCAAGTTACTGAACCTCTCTGGGCCCCTTTTAATCTCATTGCTAAAGTAGGAATAGTAACCATGCCACTTCCTAAGGTCACTCTGAGGATGAAATGAATAGGCCCACATCAAGCGCCCGCTCACAGCCAGCATGGACGAGGAGAGCTTTGGGAGGCCGAGGCAGGAGGATCACCTGAGGTCAGGAGTTCAAGACAGCCTGGCCAACATGGTGAAATCTTATCTCTACTAACAGTACAAACATTAGCTGGCTGTGGTTGTGGGTGCCTATAATCCCAGCTATTCAGGAGGCTGAGTCAGGAGAATCGCATGAACCCAGGAGGTGCAGGTTGCAGTGAGCTGAGACTATGCCATTGCACTCCAACCTGGGCGACAAGAGCAAAAAATTCCTTCTCAAAACAAACAAACCAACAAACAAAAACTATGCAAAGGAGAAAGTCATTATTTGGCCGCCACCTCCCCAAGCCTCCTTCTGCTTGTCATCCATTGAATCTGTACCCTTCTCTCAAACCACATCCCTGGAAGACAGGGCAGCGGTGCCATTTCACAGATGGGGAGACTGAGGCCGGGAGAGGCCCCGCCATAGCTAGCATGGGTGGGCGGACATGGGATTTGAGTCCAGTCCTGAGTGCTGTCCTGCCTCCCTGGGAACTGCAGAGCCCTGCCCTCTGCTCTGTTTCTCTCCCCTCCACCCCGCTTCCCACTCCTGGAGATCAGGAATGCTGGCCTCCCTGGAGACGCTGGAGCTTATAAGAAAATGGGGGGTGCCTGGGCAGAGGGAATCATACACCTGCTGTGCCAAGCCTGGAAAACCGTCCCGGGGAGGAGGAGGAGTTACTTCTACAAACTCCCTCCCCCATCCCTCCACCTGTCCCCTACCTGGGGAGCAGGGCATGGTCTGTGCTGGCAGGAGGGAAGTGGGGGTGGAGGCGTAGCCAGGTGACCTTGCACCTGAGTCTGGTGTTCTCGTCTATGCCATGGACATGAAAATAACAGAAGCTCACGCCTGTAATCCTAGCACTTTGGGAGGCCGAGGCGGGCGGATCACCTGAGGTCTGGAGTTCAAGATCAGTCTGGTCAACGTGGTGAGACCCCCGTCTCTACTAAAAATACAAAAATTAGCTGGGCGTGGTGGCAGGCGCCTGTAATCCCAGCTACTCAGGAGGCTGAGGCAGGAGAATCGCTTGAAGCTAGGAGGCGGAGGTTGCAATGAGCCAAGATCGCACCACTGCACTCCAGCCTGGGCAACAGAGCTTTTTTTTTTTTTTCCAAACTAGGAAAGCCCAGGTGGGAGGATCATTTGAGCCCAGGAGTTCAAGAACAGTCTGGGCAACATAGCAAGACCCTGTCTCTACAAAAATAAAGGTTAAAAAATTAGCTGGGCATGATGGATGCACCTGTAGTCCCAGTTACTCAGGAGGCTGGGGCAGGAGGATTGCTTGAAGCCAGGAGTTCGAGGCTGCAGTGAGCCATAATGGCTCACACTTGTAATCCCAGCACTTTGGGAGGCCGAGGCTGGAGAATCACTTGAGCCTAAGAGTTTGAGACCAGCCTTGGCAACATAGAGGGACTCCATCTATACACACAATAAAAAAAATTAGCCGGGCATCGTGGTGTGCGCCTGTGGTCCCGGCTACTTAGGAGGCAGAGGTGGGAGGATCACTTGAGCCTGGGAGTCCGAGGCTGCAGTGAGCCGTGATCACACCACTGCACTCCAGCCTGGGTGACAGAGCGAGACCCTGTCTAAAAATAAAAGAAAGTGTGGGAGGGGGGACTTCATGGCCCTGTGCCTCAGTTTCCTCATCTGTAACATGGGGATAATTGAATGCATCTTTGATGAATGTATTACGTGGCTCAGGCCTGTAATCCCAGTACTTTGGGAGGCCGAGGTGGACAGATCATGAGTCAAGAGTTTGAGACCAGCCTGGCCAACATAGTGAAACCCTATCTCTACTAAAAATACAAAAAAATTAGCTGGACGTGGTGGCGCATGCCTGTAGTCCCAGATACTCGGGAGGCTGAGGCCAGAGAATCACTTGAACCTGGGAGGCGGAGGTCGCGGTGAGCCGAGATCACACCATTGCACTGCAGCCTGGGCAACAAGAGCGAAACTCTGTCTCAAAAAAACAACAACAAAAAAGATAGTACATGTAAAGCACCTGGCACAAAGGAAGTGCTTCATTAATTCACTCACTCACTCATTCATTCATTCAGCAAATCCTTCTTGAATCCCTGCTGCAACTCAGGCCCTGTTCTACGCAGGGAATTGAGGGCTCAGTTGTGGACGAAGACAAAAATCTCTGCCCCCTAGAGCTGATATTCTAGATGGTGGGGATGGATAGTGAATAGACTTTAAAAATCTAGAGAATGTCCAAGGGTTGCAAATTCCTTTTTTAATTTTTTTCTTTTCTTTTTTGAGACGGAGCCTTGCTCTGTCGCCCAGGCAGGAGTGTAACGGCGTGATCTCGGCTCACTGCAGCCTCCACCTCCCAGGTTAAGCCATTCTCCTGCCTCAGCCTCCCAAGTAGCTGGGACTACAGGCACCCGCCACCATGTTTTGCCCATTTTTTTTTTTTTTGTATTTTTAGTAGAGACAGGATTTCGCCATGTTGGCCAGGTTGATTTTGAACTCCTGACCTCAGGTGATCTGCCTGCCTTGGCCTCCCAAAGTGGTATTGGGATTACAGGCATGAGCCACCACATCCAGCCTGCCTTTTTTTTTGAGATGGAGTCTTGCTCTGTCGCCCAGGCTGGAGTGCAGGGTGCAATCTTGGCTCACGGCAACCTCTGCCTCCCTGGTTCAAGCAATTCTCCTGTCTCAGCCTCCCAAGTAGCTGGGATTACAAGTGTGCACCATCACACCCAGCTAATTTTTGTATTTTTAGTAGAGATGGGGTTTCACCATGTTGCCCAGGCTGGTCTCAAACTCCTGACCTCAGGTGATCCACCTGCCTAGGCCCCCAGAGTGCTAGGATTACAGGTGTGAGGCATGGTGCCTGGCCGGGTTGAAAATTCTATGGAGGCCGGGCGCGGTGGCTCAAGCCTGTAATCCCAGCACTTTGGGAGGCCGAGGCGGGTGGATCACGAGGTCAGGAGATCGAGACCCTCCTGGCTAACACGGTGAAACCCCGTCTCTACTAAAAATACAAAAAACTAGCCGGGCGCGGTGGCGGGCGCCTGTAGTCCCAGCTACTCGGAGGCTGAGGCGGGAGAATGGCGTAAACCCGGGAGGCGGAGCTTGCAGTGAGCCGAGATCGCGCCACTGCACTCCAGCCTGGGCGACAGAGCGAGACTCCGTCTCAAAAAAAAAAAAAAAAAAAAAAAAAAAAAAAAGAAAATTCTATGGAGGAAGATACAACAAGGAGAGAGGGAAAAGGTGGTCTGTTGTCATCAGGAGGGGGTTACAGTTCTAAACGGGGTGGTCAGCGGTGACTTCATCAAGGGGGTCACGTTTGAGTTAAGTCCTTGAAGGAGGGTGAGGGATATGGGGAAGGCGCTCCGTGCAGGGGGCACGGCTGGTGCAAAGGCCCTGAGGCAGGACTGCGCCTGGCGTGTTGGTGTTGGGGGGACAGTGAGGAGGCCCGAGTGGCTGGAGCAGAGTGAGCTCCCTCTACTCTGCAGGCCTGGCTCGATCCTCTCCAGGGAACTGAGCCAGACCTTCCAGAGGGAGAGGGACCAAGAACTTGCTTTCTCTCTGCACCTGCTACTGTTCAGTTCACTTCAACCAGGTCTCTCCCCCTTGGCACTGCTGACATTCACAGCCGGATTGTTCTCCGGGGTGGGGCCGTCCTGGGCACTGCAGTGTGCTGAGCAGCGTCCCTGGCCTCTACCCACTCCATATCAGGAGCTCCCCCAAGTCATGACAACCACATGTGTCCCCAGACATCGCCCAGGGGGAAGCAGAATTGCCCCTGTTTGAGAGCCACTGACTTAGACCCATTTTGCAGATGAAAAACTGAGTACAGGCCAGGCGCCGTGGCTCACGCCTATAATGCCAGCATTTTGAGAGGCCGAGGTGGGTGGATCAGTTGAGATCAGGAGTTTGAGACCAGCCTGGCCAACACGGTGAACCCCGTCTCTACTAAAAATAGAAAAATTAGCCGAGCATGGTGACGGGCACCTGTAATCCCAGCTACTCAGGAGGCTGAGGCAGGAGATTGACTTGAACTTGGGAGGCGGAGACTGTAGTGAGCAGAGATTGTGCCACTGCAACCCAGCCTGGGCAACAGAGTGAGACTCTGCCTCAAAAAAAAAACAAAATAAGGCCGGGCACAGTGGCTCACGCCTGTAATCTCAGCACTTTGGGAGGCCGAGGTGGGTGGATCACTTGAGGCCAGGGAGTTAAAGACCAGTCTGGCCAATGTGGTGAAACCCCATCTCTATTAAAAATACAAAAATTGGGCTGGGCGCGGTGGCTCAAGCCTGTAATCCCAGCACTTTGGGAGGCCAAGGCGGGCGGATCACGAGGTCAGGAGATCGAGACCATCCTGGCTAACATGGTGAAACCCCGTCTCTACTAAAAAATACAAAGAACTAGCCGGGTGAGGTGGCGGGTGCCTGTAGTCCCAGCTACTAGGGAGGCTGAGGCAGGAGAATGGCATAAACCCGGGAGGTGGAGCTTGCAGTGAGCTGAGATCCGGCCACTGCACTCCAGCCCAGGTGACAGAGCGAGACTCCATCTCAAAAAAAAAAAAAAAAAAAATACAAAAATTAGCCGGGCATGGTGGTGCACCCCTGTAATCCCAGCTACTTGGGAGGCTGAGGCAGGAGAATCACTTGAACCCGGGAGGCAGAGCTTGCAATGAGCTGAGATTGCGCCACTGCACTCCAGCTTGGGTGACAGAGCAAGACTCGGTCTCAAGAAACAAAACAAAACAAAAAACAAACAAACAAAAAAACCTGAGGCCCTGAGAGAGGTAGTAACTTGTCACAGGCTCCAACCACAGGCCTGTCAGAGCTGGACTCCCCACCCTGGGCTGGGGACCCCCAAGTGCTCAGATGAGCCTGTGTGGCCTCACACCTGTCTTCCCCGTTCCCCTTGACCAGGTGGCCGACATGGAGGAGCTGACCATCTGGGAACAGCACACGGCCACGCTGTCCAAGGTAAGGCCTCCCTCGCCCTGTCTGGGTGCCAGGGGGCATGGCGGCTTAGGCCCAGCTCAATAGAGGGGAGATGCTTTACCCTGCAGGAAACAGCAGCTCTTCCTCCCCCTCATCCTCTCTCAGGACCCTCGCCGGGGCTTTGGCATTGCGATCTCTGGAGGCCGAGACCGGCCCAGTGGATCTGTGGTTGTGTCTGACGTGGTACCCGGAGGGCCGGCGGAGGGCAGACTACAGTGAGTATCCAGGCAGCTGGGTTTTGGCAGGGGGAGGGCACGTCGAGAGGAGAAACCAGGCTGGGTACGGTGGCTCACGCCTGTCATCCCAGCACTTTGGGAGGCTGAGGTGGGTGGATCACCTGAGGTCAGGAGTTTGACACCAGCCTGGCCAACATGGTGAAACCCCATCTCTACTAAATTACAAAAATCAGCCGGATATGATGGCGCACGCCTGTAATCCCAGTTACTCGGGAGGCTGAGCTGGGAGAATCACTTGAACCTGGGAGGTGGAGGTTGCAGTGAGCCGAGATCACGCCACTGCACACCAGCCTGGGCAACAGAGCGAGACTGTGTCTCAAAAAAAAGAATAAAAAAGAAAGAAAGCAAGGCGGGCCGGGTGCAGAGGCTCACACCTGTAATCCCAGCACTTTGGGAGGCCGTGGCGGTTGGATCATGAGGTCAAGAGTTCAAGACCAACCTGGCCAAGATGGTGAAACCACATCTCTACTAAAAATACAAAAAATTAGCTGGATGTGGTGGCATGCACCTGTAATCCCAGCTACTCCAGAGGCTGAGGCAGAGAATTGCTTAAACCTGAATGGACAGAGGTTGCAGTGAGCTGAGGTCATGCCACTGCATTCTAGCCTGGGTGACAGAGCGAGACTCCGTCAAAAAAAAAGCAAGCAAGGTGAAACCTTTGTAAGCCAAAGCAAGGAGACTGGAAAGTGCCTGGCACCTTCTAGCTCTGTCAACACAGGGCTTGGAGTTGGCAGTAGGACAGCGTCAGAGACTTGAGCCTCACTTCCCTAAGGTACTTCCGTGTTCCTCACAGCAGTTCCTGGGGTCATAGTGGCCCCAGGGTCCTTTTGGAACATAAAGTCCTGGAAACCATCTTTTTTTTTTTTTTGGCAGGAGGGAAGGAGACCCTGTGTCCTGAGTCTTTAAGGGTTTGAAGCTTCTTGGAATTATGTTGATAAAATGGTTCTGCGCCCCAAGTGGCTGACAGGTGATATGGCTCAGCCCAGCCCAGAATTAGGGACCACCAGGTTCAGAGAGAAAGAGCTAGAGAGAAAATATGAAATACAGACAGGGAGAGAGGGAAAGAAAAGCAGAAAGTGGAGATTTGTGGTAGAGGAAGTGAGGAGCAAGAAGATGCCAGGTGTAGTTATAGCTTCCAGGCCGGGCATGGTGGCTCAGGCCTGTAATCCCAGCACTATGGGAGGCCGAGGCGGGTGGATCTCAAGGTCAGGAGATCGAGACCATCCTGGTTAACATGGTGAAACCCTATCTCTACTAAAAAATACAAAAAATTAGCCGGGCATGGTGGCAAGCCCCTGTAGTCCCAGCTTCTTGGGAAGCTGAGGCAGGAGAATGGCGTGAACCTGGGAACCAGAGCTTGCAGTGAACCGAGATTGCACCACAGCACTCCAGTTTGGGCGACAGAGCAAGACTCTGTCTCAAAAAAATAAAAATAAAAATAAAATAAAATAAATAAAAAATACAAAACTTAGCCAGGAGTGGTGGCGGGCACCTGTAGTCCCAGCTACTAGGGAGGCTGAGGCAGGAGGATCGTTTGAAATGAGGAGGTGGAGGTTGCAGTGAATTGAGATCGTGCTACTGCAATCCAGCCTGGGCAACAGAGTGAGACCCTGTCTCAAAAAATATATATATATATTGCTTCCAGTCTGTGATTATAGTAGGTTCTAAAATTGGCCCCATTTTACAGATGAGAAAACGGAGGCCCAAAAGGATGAATGTCTTTGTGAGCCTAGGGACGCCAATGAATTAGAACCAGGCCTTGTAGACCTGGAGGTTCCAGGGACACCCCTTACTCAGGGAGGGCTTGTTACGAGGGTCTCCCCTGCAAAGCCTCCTCCGTAAGACCCGCCCACCTCTCTCAGGACAGGCGACCACATCGTCATGGTGAACGGGGTCTCCATGGAGAATGCCACCTCCACGTTTGTCATTCAGACACTCAAGACCTGCGCCAAGATGGCCAACATTGTGAGTAGGCAGCCCCTGGCACGGCCGGCGTCTCTGACCCCAGCCTGGGTCCTGCCGCTGTAGAGGTTGTAAGCTTCAGAGAGCAACGAGTCATCTCATCTTACACTTTGGACATTAAGGCCCGGAGAGAGACTGGTGTCCTCCAGGGTCACCTGGGGGCTGAGCAGAGCCTTCCCCAGCCCTTCCTGTAGCTGACCCCTCCTGTCCCTTCCTCTAACAGACAGTGAAACGTCCCCGGAGGATCCAGCTGCCCACCACCACCACCAAGGCCAGCCCCTCCGGCCCAGGGCGCCAGGACTCGGACGAGGACGATGGGCCACACCGGGTGGAGGAGGTGGACCAGGGCCAGGGCTATGATGGTGACTCATCCAGTGGCTCCGGCCACTCCTGGGACGAGCGCTCCCACCGGCAGAGGCCTGGTCGCCGGGGCCGGGCCAGCAGCCATGGGCGTAGGAGCCCGGGTGGTGACTCTGAGGCCAACGGGCTGGCCCTGGTGTCTGGCTTTAAGCGGCTGCCGCGGCAGGACGTGCAGATGAAGCCAGTGAAGTCGGTTCTGGTAAAGAGGAGAGACAGCGAAGGTGAGGCGGGAGGTCAGGCACGATCAGAACTGGACACAGGGCACCGTGGCCGGGTGGGTGACGGTTTCAAGCCCTCCTCCTGCCTCAGCCTCCCTAGTGGCTGGGACTACAGGCACTCGCCACCATGCCTGGCTAATTTTTGTATTTTTAGAAGAGACAGGGTTTCACCATGTTGGCCAGGTTGGTTTCGAACTCCTGACCTCAGGTGATCCCCTGCTTTGGCCTCCCATAGTGCTGGTATTGCAGGCGTGAGCCACCGTGCCCGGCCTGGAGGGTACAACTACACCTGGCATCTTCTCGCTCCTCACTCCCCCACCACAAATCCCCACTTTTTCCCTTTTCTGTCCCTTTCTGCCTGCTGTATTTCATATATTCTGTCTAGCTCTTTCTCTCTGAACCCAGTGGTCCCTAATTCTGGGCTGGGTTAAGCCATATCACCTGTCAGCCACTTGAGGCCCAGAACCATTTTATCAACATGTCCCCTCCCTGATCCCCGGAACGTCTGCTTAGGCCACCTCACTTAGCAAAAGGGACTCAGCATGTGGGATGGAGTGAAGGACCCTGAGCTCGGAGGTGATCCTGGATGATCTGGGGGGCCCAATATCACCACCAGGTCCTTATGAGAAGAGGCCTGGCTGAGTGTGGTGGCTGATGCCTGTAATCCTAGCACTGGGAGGCCAAGGCAGGCAGATCACTTGAGGCCAGGAGTTTGAGACCAGCCTGACCAATATGGTGGAACCCTGTTTCTACTAAAAATACAAAAATTAGCCAGGCGTGGTGGCATGCACCTGTAATCCCAGCTACCTGGGAGGCTGAGGAATGAGAATTGCTTGAACCCAGGAGGCAGAGGTTGCAGTGAGCCGAGATTTCGCCACTGCACTCCAGCCCAGGTGATAACAGTGAGACTCATTCTCGAAAAAAATTTAAAAATAAAAAATAAAAATTGAAACAATTATGATGTCATGAGCAATATAATACCCTTAGCCTGGGCATGGCAACATCACGAGTGGCAGGTGACCTGGTGTCCCCGCCCTATGGAGATGTCATTGACACTTTCAGATCTCAGATCCCACAGGCGACATCACCGTTCTCATTATGATGCCATCAAAGTGTTAGGAAGAGAGGGCCCACACCTGGACTCTGTCCTTGCAGCAGGAGAATGCCCCCAGGCACCCGTCTCCAGAGTCCTGCCTCAGTTTCCCTCCTCTCCCCTTACAGAGTTTGGTGTCAAACTGGGCAGTCAGATCTTCATCAAGCACATTACAGATTCGGGCCTGGCTGCCCGGCACCGTGGGCTGCATGAAGGAGATCTCATTCTACAGGTGAGGCCGGGCTTCTTGTCCTAAGGGCAGGGAGACCAAGGCAGGGTGGGGACAGGCAGTGCCACTGAGTCATACAGCAACGACAGCAGAGCTGGGTCCCAAACCATTTACCTTCAGTGTTGTTGGTTGTATCTCAAAGGTTGCAGATGGCCAGGCATAAAATCACCTTTCTCGGCCGAGCGCGGTGGCTCATGCCTGTAATCCCAGCACTTTGGGAGGCCAAGGCAGGCGGATCATAAGGTCAGGAGATGGAGATCATCCTGGCTAACATGGGAGTCAGGAGATCCAGATCATCGTGGCTAACACGGTGAAACCCCGTCTCTACTAAAAAAATACAAAAAAATTAGCCGGGCCAAGTGGTGGGCACCTGTAGTCTCAGCTACTTGGGAGGCTGAGCGCCACTGCACTCCAGCCTGGGTGACAGAGTGAGACTCCATCTCAAAAAAAACAACAAAAAAGAAAAACACCTTTCTCTCCAGCTACTGCTAATTCATGGCCAAATGTCGGTTTCTAGTATCCCCATGGGGTTGTCTGTTTCTAATACCCTGTAGCTTTGATGTGCATCAGAGAATCATGTGGGCAGCTGACTCCTGGACCTACCCTAGGTGGCTGGATGCTAATGACCCAGTCACCATGTTTAGGGGAGCCCCCCTGCCCTAAAGGATGGTTTCTTTCTGGATTCTTCCCCTGAAAATCTGTTTCTAGTGACTCCTGGTGTTTGATTTCCAAACTGCTTTCAGCTGGTTATTTCCAGTGTCTTTAAAAAGTTATCTGTTTCTTTTCTATTTTATTTTGAGACAGAGTCTTGCTCTGTCACCCAGGCTGGAGTACAATGGCGCAATCTCGGCTCACTGCAACCTCCACCTCCCAGGTTCAAGGGATTCTCCTGCCTTAGCCTCCCAAGTAGCTGGGATTACAGGTGCACAACACCACACCTGGCTAATGTTTGTATTTTTAGTAAACACGGGGTTTCACCATGTTGGCCAGGCTGGTCTCGAACTCCTGACCTCAGGCGATCCACCCATCTTGGCCTCCCAAGGTGTTGGGATTACAGGTGTGAGCCACCGCATCTGGCTAAGTTATCTGTTTCTAGTGACCTGAGCAACTGTGTTTCTAGTGTACTGCAGCAGATACCAGAAATAGATAACTTGGTGGGGGTATTAGAAATTTACAATCCCAGAGCCAGGCCTGGTGGCTCACGCCTATAATCCCAGCACTTTGGGAGGCCGAGGCAGGAGGATCTCTTGAGCCCAGGAATTCAAGACGAGCCTGGACAATAGAGTGAGACCCCATCTCTACAAAAAAGAAAATTAGTGGTGCCACACACCTGTGGTCCCAGATACTTGGCGGCTGAGGTGGGAGGATCACTTGAGCCTGGGAAGTTAAAGCTACAGTGATCTTGATGATGCCACTGTACTCCAGCCTGGGCAACAGAGAGAGACCCTGTCTCAAAAATAAATAAATAAATAAATAAATAAATAAAACCTGGGCAACATAGCAAGATGGCCATCTCTATTAAAAAAAAAAAAAAGAGGCTGGGCGCGGTGGCTCAAGCCTGTAATCCCAGCACTTTGGGAGGCCGAGACGGGCGGATCACGAGGTCAGGAGATCGAGACCATCCTGGCTAACACGGTGAAACCCCGTCTCTACTAAAAAATACAAAAAACTAGCCGGGCGAGGTGGCGGGCGCCTGTAGTCCCAGCTACTCGGGAGGCTGAGGTGGGAGAATGGCGTGAACTTGGGAGGCGGAGCTTGCAGTGAGCTGAGGTCCGGCCACTGCACTCCAGCCCGAGAGACAGAGCGAGACTCGGTCTCAAAAAAAAAAAAAAAAAAGGTAAAAAAAAACAAAACAAAACTAGAAGAAACCGACAATCCCCAGGGCTACCGAAAATAAACCTCCCAAGGGAAAATGTTAGAAGTGGGTTTTTGGGGCTACTGGAGATGACATTAAGTTCTTTCTTTCTTTTTTTTGAGACGGAGTTTTGCTCTTGTTGCCTGGCTGGAGTGCAGTGGCGCGATCTCGGCCGGCCTCCCAAAATGCTGGGATTACAGGCATGAGCCACCATACCCGCTGACATTAAGTTCTTTGTAGGAATTGTGTGTTTCTAGTCTACCTCCAGATGACTTTTTCTTTCTTTCTTTCGTTTTTTTTTTTTTTTTTTTTTTTATGAGACGGAGTCTGGCTCTGTCGCCCAGGCTGGAGTGCGGTGGCCGGATCTCAGCTCACTGCAAGCTCCGCCTCCCGGGTTTACGCCATTCTCCTGCCTCAGCCTCCCGAGTAGCTGGGACTACAGGCGCCCGCCTCGTCGCCCGGCTAGTTTTTTGTATTCTTTAGTAGAGACGGGGTTTCACCGTATTAGCCAGGGTGGTCTCGATCTCCTGACCTTGTGATCCACCCGTCTCGGCCTCCCAAAGTGCTGGGATGACAGGCTTGAGCCACCGCGCCCGGCCTCTTTTTTTTTTTTGATATGGAGTGTTACTCTGTCACCCAGGCTGGAGTGCAGTGGTGGGATCTTGGCTCACTGCAACCTCTGCCTCCCGGGTTAAAGCAATTCTCCTGTCTCAGTCTCCTAAGTAGCTGGGACCACAGGCGCCCACCACCACGCCCAGCTAATTTTTGTACTTTTAGTAGAGACGGGGTTTCACCATGTTGGCCAGGCTGGTCTCGAACTCCTGACCTCAAGTGATCCATCTGCCTCTGCCTCCCAAAGTGCTGGGATGACAGGCGTGAGCCACCGCACCCAGCCCTAGATGTCTGTTTCTAGTTATGTCCCAGAAGATTGTGTATTTCTAGTATCTTTTAAGTATCTGATACTCCTTCTCCTCCAATTAGAGTTGTTTATAATGTCACCCTCACATCTGTTCCTAGTATCCCCTGAGAAATTTCCACTTTTGGTAAGAAAGGAGAGTCAACCTGTTTCTCATTTTCTCCAGTGTCTCCCGCCCCTGGATGTTCTAAGGAACATTTTCTGTTTCTAGAATTCGGTGCTCAGTTCTTGGTGTGGTCTCCACTCACAGCAGGAATCCAGTTCTAAGGTTTTCCTTAGGGTGTGTCTGTTTTTAGCAACCCCTGGGGGAATTGTCTGTTTCTAGTTCCCCCACCAAACTGTTTCTACTGTCTCCCATCTCTCATTAACTCACTTCCTCTCTTTCATTCCTGGTCCCTTTCAGATCAACGGGGTGTCCAGCCAGAACCTGTCACTGAGTGATACCCGGCGACTGATTGAGAAGTCCGAAGGGAAGCTAAGCCTGCTGGTGCTGAGAGATCGCGGGCAGTTCCTGGTGAACATTCCGCCTGCCGTCAGTGACAGTGACAGCTCGCTGTTGGACGGTGAGGACGCAGAGGGTAGGCCCTGGGAGGGAGTTGAATGGATAGCAGGGAAGGCAGGAAGCCCCAGGCAGGGCCAAGGAGGAACCAGTGAGCCTGGTCCCTAGAGGCTCAGAGAGTGACAGGAACTTGCCAGAGGCCACACAGAAAGTCAGGAGTACAGGGGGGTGATCTTGGCTCACTGCAACCTCCGCCTCCTGGGTTCAAGTGATTCTCATGCCTCAGCCTCCTGAGTAGCTGGGATTATAGGCATGAGCCACCATGCCCACCTCCAGAGCTGAATATTCTAACTGAGCTTCTGACTTTGGTCTAGGGCCCTTTGTTTAGAGGGGTCTTGATATGCCCCTCTGTAAAATGGGTCCAATCCAGAAGGTGTGACCATGGCTGATGAGATGTCCTCTCCCCCTGCAGACATCTCAGACCTCAACTCGGAGCTCTCGCAGGCACCACCATCCCACATCCCGCCACCACCCCGGCACGCTCAGCGGAGCCCCGAGGCCAGCCAGACCGACTCTCCCGTGTAAGTATCACCTGTCAGAATAGTCAGTGGGAGGGAGAGGGGAATGCGGGCATAGCTTTCCAACTGGGGGTAACCTTGAGGATGTAGTCCTGTATTTCTAGCACGTGCCTCAAAATACCTCCAGCCTCTACCCATTACCCAGTTCCAAAGCCGTGTCCACATTTGTAGGTGTTGGTTACAGCAGCACCCCACTTCTTAGTATCAAACTCTGCCTTAGGCTGGGTGTGGTGGCTCACACCTGTAATCCCAGCACTTTGGGAGGCCAAGGAAGGTGGATCATCTGAGGTCAGGAGTTCGAGACCAGCCTGGCCAACATGGTGAAACTATCTCTACTAAAATACCAAAGTTAGCCTGATGTGGTGCCAGGTGCCTGTAATCCCAGCTACTTGGGAGGCTGAGGCAGGAGAATCGCTTGAACCCAGGAAATGGAGTTTGCAGTGAGCCGAGATCATGTCATTACACTCTAGCCTGGGCGACCACAGCAAAACTCCGTCTCAAAAAAAATTTTTTTTTTCTCTATTTATTTATTTGTTTTGAGACCGAGTCATGTGAGACTGGCTAATTTTCGTATTTTTGGTAGACATGGGGGCTGTGTTGCCCAGGCTGGTCTTGAACTCCTGGGCTCAAGCATTTGGCCTGCCTCAGCCTCCCAAAGTGCTGGGATTACACGTGTGAGCCACCATGCCCAGCCCAGATAAATTAAAATTCTTTTTATTTTGTTTATTTATTTGTTTTTTTGGAGACAAGGTCTTGTTCTGTCACCCAGGCTGGAGTGCAATGGCATGATCTTGGCTCACTGCAACTTCTACCTTCTGGGTTCAAGCAATTCTCCTGCCTTAACCTCCTGCGTAGCTGGGATTACAGACACCCACCATCATGCCTGCCTAATTTTTGTATTTTTGTAGAGATGGGGTTTAACCTCGTTGGCCAGGCTGGTCTTGAACTCCTGACCTCAGGTGATCCACCCTCCTCAACCTCCCAAAATGCTAGGATTACAGGCGTGAACCACCTCAAACGGCCTAAAATTCTTTTTAAAATGGCCCCTTGACATCCACCCCTGCCTCACTCCCAATCTGTTCCCCACCAGGGAGAGCCCCCAGCTTCGGCGGGAAAGTTCGGTCGATTCCAGAACCATCTCCGAACCAGGTGAGCAACAGGCAGGTGGGTGGTGACTCTGAGCACCCCATCCCTGATATTTCTTTTTTTTTTTTTTTTTTGAGACAGAGTCTCCCTCTGTCGCCCAGGCTGGGGTGCAGTGGCGCAATCTCAGCTCACTGCAACCTCCGCCCCTCCAGGTTTAAGCAATTCTCTGCCTCAGCCACCGGAGTAGCTGGGATTACAGGTGCACGCCACCACGCCCAGCTAATTTTTTTGTATTTTTAGTAGAGACGGGGTTTCACCATCTTGGCCAGGCTGGTCTTGAACTCCTGACCTCGTGATCCACCCGCCTTGGCCTCCCAAAGTGCTGGGATTACAGGCATGAGCCACCACGCCTGGCCAATCCCTGATATTTCTGATCCCCGACAGCAAGGCTGCAGCAGGCAGAGCCGGGGGGGGTTGGCCTGAGCCTAAGTGGTGAGATATGGTTTCCTGAGAAGGACTCGAGGTGGGTGACGGTCCTTCCAGGATGATGACATAAAGCAAAGGTTTGGAGGCTGGACCGAGCCAGTGTGCTGGGGAAAGAGACTGGCTTTTCCCTTTCAGAGTTGCCCAGGGAAAGCAGCTATGACATCTACAGAGTGCCCAGCAGCCAGAGCATGGAAGATCGCGGGTATGTGCGCCAGAAGAAAGCCCACCCACTCGAAACTCCTGCATCCCAGGCTGCCTCCCTCATGAGCACAGTCCTGCCTGCTTGTATCCCTTGTGTTGAGTGGGATAATTAAGTGGGGATTTGGGGGAAACCGAGGCCTGGAGGGGGTGGGGGCTTTCCCAAGGACAATGCTGAGCCCTCCCCCTGTCCGTCCACTCCGGTCTGACCCCCCCTCTTCCTCCCCTTGCAGGTACAGCCCCGACACGCGGGTGGTCCGCTTCCTCAAGGGCAAGAGCATCGGGCTGCGGCTGGCCGGGGGCAATGACGTGGGCATCTTCGTGTCCGGGGTGCAGGCGGGCAGCCCGGCCGACGGACAGGGCATCCAGGAGGGAGATCAGATCCTGCAGGTGCTCCCCGGGGTGTCCAGCCAGCCCCACCGGTCACGGGCGTGTCGTGTGCTAGGTCCTGCCCTTGTTTGCTAAAACCTGTGGGTCCTCCCCTTGGGTCCACCCTGAGGACTGTTGAGACCCCAGATGAATATTTTATTTATTTATTTATTTATTTTTTTTTTTTGAGACGGAGTCTTGCTCTGTCGCCCAGGCTGGAGTGCAGTGGCCAGATCTCAGCTCACTGCAAGCTCCGCCTCCCGGGTTCACGCCATTCTCCTGCCTCATCCTCCCGAGTAGCTGGGACTACAGGCGCCCGCCACCTCGCCCGGCTAGTTTTTTTGTATTTTTTAGTAGAGATGGGGTTTCACCGTGTTAGCCAGGATGGTCTCGATCTCCTGACCTCGTGATCCACCCGTCTCGGCCTCCCAAAGTGCTGGGATTACAGGCTTGAGCCACCGCGCCCGGCCTCAGATGAGTATTTTAACATTTCAATGTCCTCTTGGCTCTGTCACGATCTGGCTTATGTCACGACCTTATCTTCCAGGTCATGACGTCATCGTCCAGTCACAACCTCCTGTCTGTGCCTTGACCTTATCCGGGTTCATCTTTTTTGTTTGTTTGTTTTTGAGACGGAGTTTCGCTCTTGTTGCCCAGGCTGGAGTGCAGTGGTGCGATCTCGGCTCACCACAACCTCTGCCTGCCAGGTTCAAGCGATTCTTCTGCCTCACCTCCTAAGTAGCTGGGATTACAGGTGCCCACCACCACGCCCGGCTGATTTTTATATTTTTAGTAGAGACGAGTTTTCGCCATGTTGACCAGGCTGGTCTCAAACTCCTGACCTCAGGTGATCCACCTGCCTCAGCTTCCCAAGTAGCTGAGATTACAGGCATGAGCCACTGCGCCTAGCTTTTTTTTTTTTTTTTTGAGATGGAGTCTTGCTCTGACACCCAGGCTGGAGTGCAGTGGTATGATCTCAGCTCACTACAACGTCCGCCTCCCGGGTTCAAGGGATCATCCTGCCTCAGCCTCCCAAGTAGCTGGGATTACAGGTGCCCACCACCATGCCCAGCTAATTTTTGTATTTTTAGTAGAGACGGGGTTTCACCATGTTGGCCGGGCTGGTCTTGAACTCCTGGCCTCAAGTGATCCACCCACCTCAGCCTCCCAAAGTGCTGGAATTACAGGTGTGGGCCACCGCACCCATCCTGGGTTACAATCTTGTTGTTCATGTCATATGACCTTGTCCATGTGACAACCTTGTTATCAATGTCACAGTCTCCTTGTTATCAACGTCAGGACTTTGTCTGGGCCATAACCTCATTGCCTATATCATGACCTTGTCTGGGTCGCAATCCTCTTGTTCCTGACGGGGCTGTGTTGACTGCGTCATGACCGTCTTGTATGTCCTAATCGTGGTCAGGTCACAGATCATTCTCGTATGATCTCCATGTCCATTTACAGTCACTTTCTGTGCCACCACCCCCTGTGTCTGTGTTGTGACCTTGCCTGGGTCCTGCCTTCATGACAGTGTCATCACTACCTCCAGGATCCATAGCCCTTCATCATCCCCCCGTCTCTGTCCTTGCCTCATCTCATCCCCAGGCCCTCTCCCCTGTCCCTTGCACAAGTTCACTCACCAAGTCGCATCCCCAGTTTGCTCTCATGACCTTGTGTCTTGACCTTGCAGTGTGAGTTGTGATTCATGAGGGAGTCACAGTTCCTCACTTTCCATGTCCTCAGCCCACTGGCTGGGTGACAACTTGGTGCCCAGTTGCCTGAGGGTCATGGTATTTTTTAGTGTATTTCTACTCAGTTTGCTTGTGGGATTCTAACCTTGACATCCATGTCATAACCCTCAGAGTAAGTGTCTGAGGTGTCTGTGCCCACAGGCTCTGTCTGTATATTGCTGTCCCTGTCGCAACCCCAAGAGCAGGTGTCTGTGTCTGTAACTTGCTGTCCCTGTCGCAACCCTGAGGGCAGGTGGCTGTGTCTGTATATTGCGTCCATGTCATGACCCCGAGAGCAGGTGGCTGTGTCTGTATATTGCGTCCATGTCACAACCCCGTGAGCCGGTGGCTGTGTCCATTGGCTGCGTCTGTATATTGTTGTCCTTGTCATGACCCTGATGGGCGGCATCTGTGACCTACTATGTGTCCATGTATTGCTGTCCCTGTCACGACCCTGTGACTACTGTGATGTCTGAATTCTTTTGAGCATTTCACAGTTTCCACCAAGCTCCATGCCATGACCTCTGTTCCCATGTTTTGATACTGACAACCCACCATGACTTGGTTATCTGAGGGCCAGCGCAGTGCCTGTGCCCCTTTCCGTGTCAAAACCCTTGTATCCTTATGATGCCACCAGCTGTCTGTGTCACACATCACACAGCCATAGGGTGATACCCCAGTCAGAAAGCCCTCCGGGAACTGCCGGGGCCCTTGGAAGCAGCTCTAGAAGCCGTTGGAGCTGAGTTTTGCCCAGAGGAAGGTCCAGGATCTCATGCACGGCCAGGAGGTACCGGAGCTTGGTCAATAGCTGTGCCCGCTTTCTGGCAGGTGAATGACGTGCCATTCCAGAACCTGACACGGGAGGAGGCAGTGCAGTTCCTGCTGGGGCTGCCACCGGGCGAGGAGATGGAGCTGGTGACGCAGCGGAAGCAGGACAGTGAGTGTGTGTGGATGTGGGTGTGCCTGTGTGTGTCGGGGGGAGGACCTGGCTGTGTGGCCTGGTGGCGAGTGCAGGGGTGTGGTTGAATCTGCGTCTCTGCACCCTCCATCCCTCTCCCCAGCCCCTGCAGGGAGAGTGCCCAAGTCTCCCAGGGTGAGTTCCCTCCAGCCAGGCCCACTCTCCATGGGCGAGAGCTCAGATCAGGCAGCTCATGCAGCCTTCTGCTCTCCCCAGTTTTCTGGAAAATGGTGCAGTCCCGCGTGGGCGACTCCTTCTACATCCGCACACACTTTGAGCTGGAGCCCAGCCCACCATCCGGCCTGGGCTTCACCCGTGGGGACGTCTTCCACGTGCTGGACACGCTGTACCCGGGCCCTGAGCAGAGCCACACGCGGGGAGGCCACTGGCTGGCGGTGCGCATGGGTCGTGACCTGCGGGAGCAAGAGCGGGGCATCATTCCCAACCAGAGCAGGTGGGGACTGCGCGCCCCTGCAGCAGGGCCTTCTGCTTCAGCCTCAGTCTCCCCGTTAGAAATGGGCTCGATATCGGCCGGGCGCCGTGGCTCACGCCTGTAATCCCAGCACTTTGGGAGGCTGAGGTGGGCGGATCACGAAGTCAGGAGATCGAGACCATCCTGGCTAACAGGGTGAAACCCCGTCTCTACTAAAAATACAAGAAAAAAAAAAAAAGCCGGGTGCGGTGGCGGGTGCCTGTAGTCCCAGCTACTCAGGAGGCTGAGGCAGGAGAATGGCATGAACCCGGGAGGCGGAGTTTGCAGTGAGCCAAGATCACGCCACTGCACTCCAGCCTGGGCGACAGAGCGAAACTGTCTCAAAAAAAAAAAAAAAAGCCGGGTGCGGTGGCGGGTGCCTGTAGTCCCAGCTACTCAGGAGGCTGAGGCAGGAGAATGGCATGAACCCGGGAGGCGGAGTTTGCAGTGAGCCAAGATCACGCCACTGCACTCCAGCCTGGGCGACAGAGCGAAACTGTCTCAAAAAAAAAAAGAAAAAGAAATGGGTTCAATATCAGCTGGGTGCAGTGACTCACGCCTGTAATCCCAGCACTTCGGGAGGCTGAGGCAGGAGAATGGCGTGAACCCGGGAGGCGGAGCTTGTAGTGAGCCGAAATCTCGCCACTGCACTCCAGCCTAGGCGACAGAGCGAGACTCCGTCTCAAAAAAAAAAAAAAAATTAGCTGGGCGTGGTGGTGGATGCCTGTAATCCCAGCTACTCAGGAGGCTGAGGCAGGAGAATCGCTTGAACCCAGGAGGCAGAGGTGGTAGTGAGCTGAGATTGTGCCACTGCACTCCAGCCCACTCCAGCATGGACAACAGAGCAAGACTTTGTCTCAAAAAAGCCCAAAATAATAATAATCATCTCATTTGCAGAGTCCCATTTGCCATACAAAGTGGCCTGTCCGCAGGCTCTGAGGGGTAGGACGAGGACATCTTTGGGGCTGCGATGCTGCTGACCCCAGTGCTCAGTACCGTCCTCTCTCCTCCCCAGGGCAGAGCAGCTGGCCAGCCTGGAAGCTGCCCAGAGGGCCGTGGGAATCGGGCCTGGCTCCTCCGCGGGCTCCAATGCTCGGGCCGAGTTCTGGCGGCTGCGGGGTCTTCGTCGAGGAGCCAAGAAGACCACTCAGCGGAGCCGTGAGGATCTCTCAGCTCTGACCCGACAGGGCCACTACCCGCCCTATGAACGAGTGGTGCTTCGAGAAGGTGGGGCCCGGGGTGCGAGGAGCCCTGGGGAGGCCTCACACAGAGGTCCTGGTGCACCTGTTCCCTAACATCCAGCCTCTAAAAGGCACAGTCTTGGCCGGGCGTGGTGGCTCACACCTATAATCCTAACACTTTGGGACGCTGAGATAGGAGGATTGCTGAGGCCAGGAGTCCCAGACCAGCCTGGGCAGTAAAGCAAGACTATGTCTCTACATCAAATCTATTTATTTATTTACTTTTTATTTTTTTTTTTAGACACAGTCTCGCTCTGTCTTAGACTGGAGTGCAACAGCGTGATCTTAGCTCACTGCAACCCCCGCCTCCCTGATTCAAGCTATTCTCCTGCCTCAGCCTCCCGAGTAACTGGGATTACAGATGTCCATTACCACGCCCAGCTAATTTTTTGTATTTTTAGTAGAGACAGGGTTTCACCATGTTGGTCAGGCTGGTCTTGAACTCCTTATCTCATGATCCACCGGCCTCGGCCTCCCAAAGTGCTGAGATTACAGGCGTGAGCCAACGCGCCCGGCCTCTACATCAAATTTAAAAAGATAATTGGGCATGGTGGTGCGTACCTATAGTCCCAGCTACTTGGGAGGCTGAGGCAGGAAGATCACTTGAGCCCAAGAGGTCCAGGTGGCAGTGAGCTATGATCGCACCACTGCACTCCAGCCTGGGCCGCAGATTGACACTGTCTTTAAAAAAAAAAAAAAGACATGTTTCTAACCACACTCTCCTTCTATCAAAAATACTTTTGCGGCTGGGTGCAGTGGCTCACACCTGTAATCCCAATAGTTTGGGAGGCTGAGGCGGGTGGATCACCTGAGGTCAGGAGCTCGAGACCAGCCTGGCCCACATGGTGAAACCCCATCTCCACTAAAAATACAAAAAATTAGCCAGGTGTGGTGGCAGGAGCCTGTAGTCCCCTCCCGATAGTTTGGGAGGCTGAGGCAGGAGAATTGCTTGAACCTGGGAGGTGGAGGTTGTGTTGAGCTGAGATTGTGCCACTGCACTCTAGCCTGAGCGACAAGAGCAAAACTCCATCTCAAAAAAACCCAAAAATACCAAAAAACCCAAACTTTTGGGTTATTTTAGGGGACAGAAGGAGAGAGGAAGGGGGTTCTTTCCTTAAAAATCTATTTGTGTCGGCCGGACATGGTGGCTCACACCTGTAATCCTAGCACTTTGGGAGGCTGAGGCGGGTGGATCACGAGATCGGGAGTTGAGACCATCCTGGCTAACACGGTGAAACCCTGTCTCTACTAAAAATACAAAAAATTAGCAGAGTGTGGTGGCGGGTGCCTGTAGTCCCATCTACCAGGGAGACTGAGGCAGAAGAATGGGGTGAACCTGGGAGGCAGAGTTTGCAGTGAGCCGAGATCGTGCCACTGCACTCCAGCCTGGGCGACAGAGTGAGACTCCGTCTCAAAAAAATAAGTAAATAGGCCGGACGCAGTGGCTCATGCCTGTAATCCCAGCACTTTGGGAGGCCAAGGCGAGCGGATCACGAGGTCAGGAGTTCAAGATCAGCCTGACCAACATTGTGAAACCCCGTCTCTACTAAAAATACAAAAATTAGCTGGGCAAGGTGGCATGTACCTGTAATCCCAGCTACTCAGGAGGCTGAGGCAGGAGAATCGTGTGAACCTGGGAGGCAGAGGTTGCAGTGAGCCAAGATCGTGCCACTGTACTCCAGCCTGGGTGACAGAGCTAGACTCCGTCTCAAAAAAAAAGTAAATAAAATGAAGGAAAGGGAGAAGGAGAAGGATTAAATTGCAAAGATCCTGGGCTGCCACTTTTCTCCCCTCAAGATGCTCTGAGATTGTTTCTTCAGTGGTAAAACGGTGTATCTGGTAGGCCAGGTGTCAACATACTTCTCCTACAAAGGATCACACAGTAATTATTTTAGGCTTTGTGGGCTAGTCTCTGGCAGAACTACTCAGCTCTGCTCAAAGGTAGCCATAGACAGGACCTAAAGAAATGGCCGTCACTGTGTTTTGATAAAACTTTATTTACAAACACATGCAGTGGGCCAGATGTGGCCCTCAGGTTGTAGTCTCCTGACCTATGAGTTAGCTAGGTTCAACTGCTAAAAGAGACCCTACAGCCAGGGAGAAAGGAAATGAAGGCCGGAGAGGGGCTTATTCCTGCCTCTGAAGGCGGAACCCAGAAATGCACACATTAATTCTGCTTGTGTTCCATTGGCCAGTATTTGGTCACATGGCCATCTTAGCTGCAAGGGATACTGGGAGATGTAGTCTTTGGCTGGGCAGCTATGGTCCTAGCTAAATAGGCTGTTTACTATAAGGAAGTGGAGGGGTTTGTACAACACTGTAGCTGTCTTTAACCGCAAATGGGACCCTGATTCTTTCACTGTGTCTCTGCCCCTCAGCCAGTTTCAAGCGGCCGGTGGTGATCCTGGGACCTGTGGCCGACATTGCTATGCAGAAGTTGACTGCTGAGATGCCTGACCAGTTTGAAATCGCGGGTGAGACGCCAGATCCCCTGGAAACCTCGTTGGTGAATCGTTTCACGACTGTTTTTTTGTGGAGGGTGGGTGGAGAGTCAGAATAATGATGGCAAATAAGAAGCAGATGGGCCACCAGTGCTCCCTCCAATACCCAAGCCAGATAGCCTCAATCCATCTTGGCACCGTTTGTCTGGATAGAACCTCCACATCCTTCTTTTTTTCGAGATGGAGTCTGGCTCTGTGGCCCGGGCTGGAGAGCAGTGGCGCGATCTTGGCTCACTGCAAGCTCCGCCACCCGGGTTCACGCTATTCTCCTGCCTTAGCCTCCTGAATAGCTGGAACTACAGGCGCCCGCCACCGCGCCCAGCTAATTTTTTGTATTTTTTAGTAGAGACAGGGTTTCACCGTGTTAGCCAGGATGGTCTCGATCTCCTGACCTCGTGATCCGCCCGCCTTGGCCTCCCAAAGTGCTGGGATTACAGGCGTGAGCCACCACGCCCGGCCTACATCCTTCTTATACAGTTCACCAGGTAGCCATTGCCAATTGAGGCAAAGTGTCACCTGTTATTTGTTTAAGAGAAGTTTATTGATCTTCTGAGACAGCAGTGAACAGGACAGGCAAGGTCCCTGGAGAAGACTCCAAATTAACAAGTATAGAAACAACTGGCATGGTGGCTCACGCCTGTAATCCCAGCACTTTGGGAGGCCGAAGCGGGTGGATCACAAGGTCAAGAGATTGAGACCATCCTGGCTAACATGGTGAAACCCCGTCTCTCCTAAAAATACAAAAATTAGCTAGGTGTGGTGGCAGGCGCCCGTAGTCCCAGCTACTTGGCAGGCTGGGGCAGGAGAATTGCTTGAACCCGTGAGGCAGAGGTTGCAGTGAGCTGAGATCACGCCACTGCACTCCAGCCTGGTGACAGAGTGAGACTTCATCTCAAAAAAAAAAAAAGGAAGCCGGGCGCGGTGGCTCAAGCCTGTAATCCCAGCACTTTGGGAGGCCGAGACGGGCGGATCACGAGGTCAGGAGATCGAGACCATCCTGGCTAACACAGTGAAACCCCGTCTCTACTAAAAATACAAAAAAAAACTAGCCGGGCGAGATGGCGGGCGCCTGTAGTCCCAGCTACTTGGAGGCTGAGGCAGGAGAATGGCGTGAACCCGGGAGGCGGAGCTTGCAGTGAGCTGAGATCCGGTCACTGCACTCCAGCCCGGGCGACAGAGCGAGACTCCGCCTCAAAAAAAAAAAAAAAAAAAAAAAAAAAAAAAAAAAAAAGGAAAAGAAAAAGAAGTAAGATAGACTAGGAGGCTGGGCGCAGTGGTCAGGAATTCAAGACCAGCCTGGACAACATGGTGAAATCCCGTCTCTATTAAAAACACAAAAAATTAGCTGGATATGGTGGCACATGCCTATAATCCCAGCTACTCAGGAAGCTGAGGCAGGAGAATCGCTTGAACCCGGGAGGCGGAGGGTGCAGTGAGCAGAGATCACACCACTGCACTCCAGCCTGGATGACAGAGGGAGACTCTGTCTTAAAACAAAACACAAAAAATAGTTAAGATTGCAAATTTTGTAATCCCAGCACTTTGGGAGGCCGAGACGGGTGGATCACGAGGTCAGCAGATCGAGACCATCCTGGCTAACATGGTGAAACCCCGTCTCTACTAAAAAATACAAAAAACTAGCCGGGCGAGATGGCGGGCGCCTGTAGTCCCAGCTACTTGGGAGGCTGAGGCAGGAGAATGGCGTGAACCCGGGAGGCGGAGCTTGCAGTGAGCTGAGATCCGGCCACTGCACTCCAGCCTGGGCGGCAGAGCGAGACTCCGCCTCAAAAAAAAAAAAAAAAAAAAAAAAAAAAAGATTGCAAATTTTGGCTGGGTGTGGTGGCTCACATTTAACTCAGCACTTTGGGAGGCCAAGGTATGAGGATGACTTGAGCCTAGGAGTTGGAGACCAGCCTGGCAACATAGCAAAATCACGTTTCTATAAAAGAAAAAAGATTTTTTTAATTAAAAAAGATGCAAATTTTACGTCTTTTTTTGTGTGTATGGTGTTTTGTTTTGTTTTGTTTTGTTTTGAGTCAGAGTCTTGCTCTGTTGCCCAGGCTGGAGTGCAGTGGCAGGATCTTGGCTTACTGCAACCTCTGCTCCTAGGTTCAAGTGATCCCCCTGCCTCAGCCCCCCTAGTAGCTGGGATTACAGGCACGTGCCACCATGCCTGGCTAACTTTTGTATTTTTAGTAGAGACGGGGTTTTGCAGTTTGGCCAGGCTGGTCTCGAACTTTTGACCTCAGGTGATCCACCCGCCTTGGCCTCCCAAAGTGGTGGGATTACAGGCTTGAGCCACTGTACCCAGCCAATTTTACGTCTTTAACCAAAACAAAAGGGGGGGATGAGATCATGTCTCCCTCCTTGAACCCCTCCATGCCAGGCTGTGTCTCCTTCCTGAAACTTTGCACAATCCAGGAGGGCTTCCTGGAGGAAGCAGTGTTCCTCTCAGGTCCTAGAAGACAGATAGGGGCAAGAATGGAGCTTCCTGTGGGGTTGTAGCCTGAGCAGAGCCCTGGAATTGGGACTGAGTTTGGGAGAGCCAGGGGTTGCAGCTCAGGCTCAGCGTCTGGCCTCTGACTCTGCGACCCTGAACAAGTAGCCTTTTATCTCTGAGCCTCAGTTTCCCCACCTGCCACATGGGCCAGTACCAGCCACCCACTCCTCAGGAGGAGGTGAGGGCTTGAGGTCAGGAAGGGATGTGAGTGCAGTGCCTGGCACTTGGCCAACAGGAGTTGCTGCTGCTGTTAGGATTTCTCTCCAGGGCAATGGGGAGCCATGGTGGCTTCTTGAGCAGGGGAGGGCCAGGTAGGCGTGAATTTGAGGGGCTGGGGGCTGCCCTCCTGAAGCTGTTGGTCCTGTCTCCCCTCCACAGAGACTGTGTCCAGGACGGACAGCCCCTCCAAGATCATCAAACTGGACACTGTGCGGCTGATTGCAGAAAAAGTAAGCCGGGTCCTGCTATGGTTCCCATTTCATGGATGGGGGAAACTGAGGCCTGGGCATCCAACTGAATGTTCTGACCTGTTCTCAGCCCACACCCCACAAGTGCAGTCTCCCATGGAGCCCCTTTCGGAGGCTTTGTGAGGCAGGAGGCCCGAGAGAGACAAGGGCTTCCCAGAGTCAAACAGCACTCAGCCCTGGGGACAGGCAGAGAGACTCAAGTTGGGGCTTTGATGCCCAAGATGCTGTGGCCTGGGCTATTACCACCACCATCCCCACCATGCTAGCCTGTGGATGTGAGAGGCTGGAGTCCACTCTGACCTCAGACTTCATCTTCCCATCTTTCTCTCTGTCTGCCAAGATGCTGTGCCCTGGGCTATTACCACCCTCATCCCCAACATGCTAGCCTGTGGATGTGAGAGGTTGGGGTCCACTCTGACCTCAGACTCTTCATCTTTCCATCTTTCTCTCTCTGCCAAGATGCTGTGCCCTGGGCTATTACTACCCCCATCCCCAACATGCTAGCCTGTGGATGTGAGAGGCTGGGGTCCACTCTGACCTCAGACTCCTCATCTTTCCATCTTTCTCTGTTTACCCTGCTGCAATCCCCCTCTCCCCAACCTCCGCGGGCCTGGCCCAGGACAAGCACGCGCTCCTGGATGTGACCCCCTCCGCCATCGAGCGCCTCAACTATGTGCAGTACTACCCCATTGTGGTCTTCTTCATCCCCGAGAGCCGGCCGGCCCTCAAGGCACTGCGCCAGTGGCTGGCGCCTGCCTCCCGCCGCAGCACCCGCCGCCTCTACGCACAAGCTCAGAAGCTGCGGAAACACAGCAGCCACCTCTTCACAGGTGGGGGAGCTGGGTGTCCCAGGGTAGGTGGGTGGGCCCCAGCCTGAGTCTCCCGCACATACGTGGGGGAGCTGGGTGTCCCAGGGTTGGCGGGTGGGCCCCAGCCTGAGTCTCCCGCGCATACTAATGTCTCCTCCCTGCAGCCACCATCCCTCTGAATGGCACGAGTGACACCTGGTACCAGGAGCTCAAGGCCATCATTCAAGAGCAGCAGACGCGGCCCATCTGGACAGCGGAAGATCAGGTACTGCCGTGGTGAGGGTGGGTCGGGGACGGGGGGCCCCACAGACCCTGTGCAGGCCCAGCTGGGGTTTGGGGCCTCTGTTGGGAGTTAGGTTTTGGTCAGGGGTCAGGATTGTGGCCAGAGTCAAGATGGGACCTGAGACAAGGGTGTTGGACTGGAACTTGGATGAGATGAGATGGGAGGAGCCGTTTGTTGTTGTTGTTGTTTGATTTGAGATGGAGTCTCATTATGTCACCCAGGCTGGAGTGCAGTGGTGTGGTCTCGGCTTGCTGCAACCTCTGCCTCCTGGGTTCAAGTGATTCTTCTGCCTCAGCCTCCTGAGTAGCTAGGAATACAGACGAGCACCACCACGCCCAGCTAATTTTTGTATTTTTAGCAGAGATGAGGTTTCACCATGTTGGCCAGGCTGGTCTCGAACTCCTGACCTCAGGTGATCCACCCACCTCAGCCTCCCAAAGTGCTGGGATGACAGGCCTGAATGACAGCGCCCGGCCTGGAGGAGCTGTTTTGAGAGAGAGAGAGAGAGGAGTCTTCTCTTGGTGCTGGAGTCAAGGTTTAGGGCTCAGCTTGGATTTGGGGGCTGAGCCTCTCAGGTGAAGGGTCAATGAATACAATTAATCCTGGAGTCAACAGTGAAGCCTCCACTGAGGCTAGAGGCTCCAGGATCCTCGTCTCGATTTGGGACTGGAGTTTGAAGGTGGGTGGTGTCGTGGGTGGCGGCTGGGGTCCTGGCCGAGGCCAGCCGCAGCATCCACACCCACCCCACAGCTGGAAGGCTCCTTGGAGGACAACCTAGACCTCCCTCACCGTGGCCTGGCCGACAGCTCTGCTGACCTCAGCTGTGACAGCCGTGTTAACAGCGACTACGAGGAGACAGACGGCGAGGGCGGCGCGTACACGGACGGCGAGGGCTACACGGACGGCGAGGGGGGGCCCTACACAGATGTGGATGATGAGCCCCCGGCACCAGCCCTGGCCCGGTCCTCGGAGCCCGTGCAGGCAGATGACCCTCAGAGCCCGAGGGATCGTGGGAGAGTCTCGGCTTATCAGGGGGCCCAGGTGCGTGGGACATGGGGGGCAGTCCTGGGAAAGGTCTCTGGCGGGGACGCTGGCACAGAGACACACACTGGGGAGCCTGTTTTCTACCAGGATGCCAACAAACAGCTTCCCTGGTCAGATTGGTTTCCGGGACTCAGACCTGGGGTAGTTAAGACCCATGTGGCACTGAGCAACTTGCAGCAATTTTTTTTTTTCTTTTTTTTGAGATGGAGTTTTGCTTTTGTCGCCCAGGCTGGAGTGCGATGGCACCAACTCAGCTCGCCGCAACCTCCGCCTCCCGGGTTCCAGCGATTCTCATGCCTCGGCCTGAGTAGCTGGGATTATAGGCACGCACCACCATGCCTGGCTAATTTTGTATTTTTAGTGCAGACAGGGTTTCTCCATGTTGGTCAGGTTGGTCTCACTCCCAACCTCAGGTGATCCGCCCGCCTTGGCCCCTCAAAGTGCTGGAATTACAGGCGTGAACCACTGCACCCGGCCTAATTTTTTTTTTTTTTGAGTTAGAGTCTCGCTCTGTCACCCAGGCTGGAGTGCAGTGGCATGATCTCGGCTCACGACAGCCTCGGCCTCCTGTGTTCAAGCAATTCTCCTGCCTCAGACTCCCAGGTAGCTGGGATTACAGGCGAGCGCCACCATGCCCAGCTATTTTTTTTTTTTTTTAAAGGTATTCTTAATAGAGACAGAGTTTCACCATGTTGGCCAGGCTGGTCTCCAATTCCTGACCTCAGGTGATCCACCTGGGCCTCTCAGAGTGTTGGGATTACAGGCGTAAGCCACCGCCCCTGGCCTCCAGCCAACATTTTAACCTCTCTCTGCACCTGTTTCCTCATCTAGGACACAGGGTGGATGGTATCAGACTTGGTGACACAGGGCAGTGGCGAGCACTCAATGTACTCAGCCCAAGTCTTGGCACATAGTAGTTGCGTGCTTTTTTGCACTTGACCTAACTTACCTAATTTATATATTTTATTTTTTCAATTTTAGAGAGAGGGTTTTGCCCTGCTGCCCAGGCTGGAGTGCAGTGGTGCAATCATAGTTCATTGCAGCCTCCAATTCCTGAGCTAAAGGGATCCTCTCACCTCAGCCTCCCAAGTAGCTGGGACCACAGGCACACACCATCACCCATGCCCAGCTAATTTTTTTCACTTTTTGCAGAGATGTGGTCTTGCTATGTTGCCCAGGCTGGTCTCTAACTGCTGGGCTCAAGTGATGATCCTGCCTTGGCATCCCAAAGTGCTGGGATTACAGGCGTGAACCACAGCACCCTGCTGTAGTAGGGTGTTTAACAGTAACAAATGTGTATGTAGCTCTTAGTGTATATGCCTCAGCATCTTCTTCCACACCCTCTCTGGGTCAATGTAAAAATCTATGAATCAATGACATCTCTGATTAGAATGATTTTCCTAGGGTTGTGCAGTACCCAACCTGTTCAACTGTCCATGGCGGCCTGCATATAGAGCAGCCACTATACTAAGTCCTTTACATACATGAACTCATGGCAGTGGCCCTGTGAGGACCTGCACAGATGAGAAACCCAATTCCCCTTTTGCTGACAGGTTAGGAGGTCTCAGCTAAGGCCTTCCCCTATCCCAGCCTGTTTTCTCATTTATATTTGGGGATGACCTGCAGACTTGTCATGGGGTTAGCAACTGGGCAGGATGTTCCCGGCCAACGTGGGGGATGGGATGGAGGTGGTTATTGATCGTGACTTACCATGCTCTGGCGGGAATTTTGAAGCTCCTCTCTCCCTCTCCTCCAAGGTGGACAGCCGCCATCCCCAGGGTCAGTGGCGACAGGACAGTGTGCGGTAAGAACCCCATATTCCAGATTGGGGGCCCCTCAACCCTTCCCTTGGGACTCAGACTCTGGGGTTAATAGAGATCTATATCCAAGCTATGCTTTCATGGTGCCCCTAGCCTAGTTGGGAAGACAGAGCCTGCCAAAGCCTCCCTAAGCCCCATATAATCAGGGCCAAGGGAGGAGGAATTCCTGGGAGAGCTAGGAAGGCTTCTTGAAGGGCAAGACATTGAAGCTGGGGCTTTGAGGGATGCATAGGAGTTTGTTAACAAGGCCTTCCCTATGAATGCCCAGATGTGCTTATCTCTGCCCACACCCACTGTGCCTAGCACAGTCAGCCTCAGTTTACAGTGGGAAAGCTCACACGCTCCCCACCCACAGCATCTATTCTATTTCCTGATCCCCAGAACCTATGAACAGGAAGCCCTGAAGAAAAAGTTTACACGAGTCCGCGATGCGGAGTCCTCCGATGAAGAAGGCTACGACTGGGGTCCGGCCACTGACCTGTGACCTCTCCCAGGCTGCCAGCTGGTCCGTCCTCCTTCTCCCTCCCTGGGACTGGGACTCACGTTTCCCATACAGAACCCGCAACCCCGCCTCCCTCCACCTGGTCTTTAATAAACAGAGTATTTTCACAGCACTGGCTTCCCGTGGCTTCCGGGAAGGACAAGGTGGTGAGAGGGCCAAGCCCCGGGCTCACCTTCCTCGGTCTTGTAGACCCTGATCCGAGACCGTGCCGCTTGCATAAGCTTTTACTGTTTTTATATTAGGGAATCATACAGGACCAATTCCCGCTGGGGTCCTGGCCAGCCAAGGCAGGCCCAGGAGGGGGCTCCGGGGCCACGGAGGCGAAGGCACAGTGGCAGGCGAGGGACATGGTAGTCACAGGTACACGGGCTGCTCCTGGCCTGTAAGGAGGCGGTATGTGGCGGCTGGCATCGTCTTGATATGTACCTGGGGAGTGGAGGCGGAATGGGGCTCAGGGTAGGCCTGGGCTTGTGGGGGACATGGGGGCGCCCCTGGCCACCACCTACCACCTGCACACCTCGCCGTAGGCCTCGGTGAGCAGCTCGATGATGCGGGCGTGTGGCGTGGCCACCACGCTCTGCCCATTGATCTCAATGATGCGGTGGCCCACGCGGATGCCCCCGCGCTCGGCAATGCCGCCACGGAGAAGGCTGCAGATCTGGGGGAGGAAAGGGGGGATGGGAAAGAGGTGGGGGCTGCTCAGGGGCCGTGCTCAGGGCCGCCCTACCTCCCACCGCGGGCCAGGGGTCGGGGCCTCACGATGCCGTCCTCCACGCAGAAGCCCAGCTGCTCACGAGTGTGGGGCCGGTGGATGATGGCGGTGGTGACGGGCGGGCAGTGGACGATGCTGAGTGTCACTGACGTCTGCGACTTCGTCTCCTGCAGGGCGGGAGCCATTGGCCTCACTCAGCTGCCGGACAGCCTGGCAGGCTGTAGCCCCCTCTGGGCCTCAGTTTACCCTCTCAAACCAGAGACCTGGAGTCCAGGGGCTCAATTCTGGAAGACCCCTCAGATGTGGTGGAGAACAGACTCGGGCCCGGTGGGCTTGGGGTCGAAGCTGTGTGACCCGAGCCATATTGCTTCCTTATGGCCAAAAGCCAAGCCGACAGCCGGGCTCTCCAGGCAGGCTGCAAGCGTCTGTAAGAGGCTGCACGGACTGTGGCCTCATCCCTCTGACGGGGGCACGTCCCTCCCTATCTCTGGGCCTCAGTTTCCCCATCTGAACAACAAAGGTTAAGACTCAAAAACATGGCCAGGCGCAGTGGCTCACGCCTGTAATCCCAGCACTGTGGGAGGCCAAGGCAGGTGGGTCACTTAAGGGCAGGAGTTCAAGACCAGCCTGGCCAACACAGTGAGACCCCATCTCTACAAAAAGTAAAACAATTAGCTTGACGTGGTGGTGCACACCTGTGGTCCCAGCTACTTGGGAGGCTGAGGCAGGAGAATTGCTTGAGCCCAGGAGGTCAAGGCTGCAGTGAGCCACAGGTGCACCACTACACCCCAGCCTGGGCAAGACAGTAAGATCTTGTCTCAAACAAACAAACCCCCCTAGAAATCGCAGTCTCTTGTTAGAGAGAGAGCCGCCCAGCCCTGGCGCTGGGCCACCCGCATTTCCATCCTGGCTCTGGTTCTAGGGAGGTGCCCTGGACAAGCGGCCTCCCTTCTCCAGGCCTCAGTTTCCCCAAGGGCACACGAATGGGCAGGACTTAAAAGTTAGACTTTGTCCCTCCCGGCTGGCCTGGAGAGACCTGGCCAGGGAAGAGACCTCTCTGGGACTCAGTTCCCCTTCCTGGGAGCGTGGGGGCCCCGCTACTCCAGGAAACTCACGCGGACGGCGGCCTGGCACGCAGCCAGAGGCAGCCCCACCAGGCTGGTCCCATTGATGGCGGTCAGGCGGTCCCCGATGCTGAGGGCTCCCGAGCGCTCAGCGGGCCCCCCGTGCAGCAGGTTGGCGATGACAGCTGTGGGCAGCAGGGAGCCCCAGCCCGACTCCACCAGGGCCACGCCCAGGCCCTCCCCTCGCTGCTTCTCGAGGAGCACCTGGGACAGAGAGGGGGCGCGGAGGCTGCTTGGCAGGGCCTGGTGCAGGTGCACAGGTGGGCAGGGGCCAAGTGGGGGCTGCCCAGCGCCTCACTCACCTCCCGGCAATTGTCGCTGTTGGAGAAGTGGTCCAGGTCCCCGTTGTGGAGGTGGCCGGCGCCTAGGCTCGGCTGCATGCCCACCTGGCTGGGGTCGATACCGCTTTCCTGCAGGAACTGGCTGTAGGCGGCGGCGAAGGCCTGGCCGATGGCCTGGGCAATGAGCTGGGCCTGCGGGGAGGGGTGGCACGTCCCTGGGGTGTCCCACCCACCTCCTCCAGGTCCCCGAAGTCCCCAGGGTCCTCAGAGCTGAGCCCTCCTGTCCCCACCTGGGGTGAGAGTCCCAGGACACAGCCGCCTGCCCTGGGGCTTTGGGGGAGGTGGAGAGACAGCCGGATCTTGGGGAATCTACAGGGAGAAGGAAGGGTACGGGCAGCCCCGGGCTGGGGCGACGATGAGGGAGGCAGCTCCCTGAGCATGGGCTGTGGGAAAAGCTACCAGAGACCCAGCCAGGGGGCCCGGGGCCTGATGGGTGGCAGGGACAGCCCAGGAGTGGGCGAGGTTTCAGGGAGACAGCTGAGAGTCGTGGAGGCTTATGGGAGGATGGGCACGGTAGCTCACGCCAGTAATCCCAGCACTTTGGGAGGCCGAGGTGGGTGGATCACTTGAGCCCAGGAGTTTGAGACTCTATGTTCACCTGGGCAACAGAGCGAGACCCTGAAATCCAAAAATTAGCCAGGCATGGTGACACCCTGTGGTCCCAGCTACTAGGGGGGCTGAAGTGGGAGGATCGCTTGAGCCTGGTAGGGGGCAGAGGCTGCAGTGAACTACGATCGTGCCACTGCACTCCGGCCTGGGTGACAGGGAGACCCTGTCCCAAAAAAAAGAATTAAAAAAATAAGCTTATGGGAGGGAGGCTAAACGCATGGCCCAGCAAGGCGGGTAACAGTTGCCGTGAGGAGGGCCTCAGGAGGGTGGCCCCGCGGCCTGGCTGCTCACGTCCTCCGCGTGGAACACATGGCAGAGCATCTTGTACAGGCGACGGCCGTGGTCCTGGGGGGCCGGCCTCCGCGCCAGCCGCCGCCGCGCCATCAGCACCAGCACGCAGCCGATGTCGGCTATGTAGGAGATAGTATGCAGGGCATGGTCCATCATGGCCTCCTGGGAGCGGGAGAGGCAGCCTGGGTGGGCTGGGGGGCCTTGCCAGGCTCGATCACCCCACCTACATCCCTGAGGCCAGGTCCCTGCCCTGTACCTGGGAGTCTGCTGTCAAGACCTTGATCCTTTTGGTGGAGACGAACAGGTCCACCTCCGTCATGGGCTGGGTCTCCCCGTCGGGGGCCTGTGGGGGGCGGCGTGGGAGGTGGAGGCCCCCACAGACCCAACCCGCAGCCCACCCGCCTGCCCGCCTGCCCCCGGCCGCCCCCTCACCTTGACGCGGTCCATGGCCTCCCGGGCCTGGGCCATGCGTGTGCTGGTGGGAGGGTTCCGTTCTGATATGAGCTGGGTGGAACCCAGGTACCTGGCCCCAAATATGACACCATCCAGGAGGTCTTCATGGTCACAGGGACCGGGCACTGAGGGTGACAGTGGAGAGGGTCGGCCCTCAGGGGCCCACTCCCACGGGCTCTGCCCCAGGGCTGTACTCTCCGAGATGGTCGGGAGACACAGTGTTCTAGCTGGTGGCTTAGCACTCCCCAGCCAGGAAGCACAGCCCACTGTTCTAGAATCTAGAACCATCCAAGCAGCCTGGCCCTCACAGGTCTAGAACCTTCTGTCCATCCCGCAAGGACTCGCAGGCAGGAAAGCCAGTGAGTCCAGGCCATGGCTGGATTCAAAGCCAGATCTAGCACCCACAGATACCTTCACCCCGTGTCCCCAGAATTCCAGGATCGGGCCAGAACCAGACAGTCCCACTCCCACATTTTTTGAGAGTCTCGCTATCGCCCAGACTGGAGCTCAGTGGTGTGATCTCGGCTCACTGCAACCTCTGCCTCCCAAGTTCAAATGATTCTCCTGCCTCAGCCTCATGAGTAACGGGGATTACAGGCGCCCACCACCATGCCTGGCTAATTTTTGCATTTTTAGTAGAGATGAGGTTTCGCCATGTTGGCCAGGCTGGTCTCAAACTCCTGACCTCAAGTGATCCACCCGCCTTGGCCTCCTAAAGTGCTGGGATGACAGGCATGAGCCACCGCGCCCCACCCCCCATTCCTATTGCTAAACCTCCACAACATTCAGAACCACAGCGGACCTCTGCTTCTTCATTCTGGAGTTCCCTCAATCAATCTAGAACTGGCCAGCATTGCCCACTGTTCTAGAACTGTCTCCAGTCAGCCCAGGATAGCAGTCTGCTCTGGGCCTGGGTTGTAGAACTGCCTAGAATAGAGAGAGAACTGGCTGCCTGTCTAAAAAATTCCCATACTGTCAAGAACCCCAGTTGGTTCTGACCCTTGATTCCAGAATTCTCTGACAGGTCTCATAACAATTCTGTCAGGAGTTCTAGAAACTTATTATCCCTCTAGAATCAGACTTCGTGAGTCCTGAACATCTTAATCACAATGGCGTCAGGTAGCTCTCCCTGTGGTTCTAGAATCTCCTTCAGTAGTTCACACCTTGGCTACACCAGTGATTCTAAGAATTACCTGACCAGTCGAGGAACAAACAATTCTGTTCCAGGAGAATTCCAGAACAGTTCTAGAATACTCCCAACCCAGCCCAGAACTACATAAAGCTTTACTCCTGGCCGGGCGTGGTAGCTCACGCCTGTCATCCCAGCATTTTGGGAGGCTGAGACGGGTGGATCACCTGAGGTCAGGAGTTCGAGACCAGCCTGGCCAACATGACAAAACCTTGTCTCTACTAAAAATACAAAAATTAGCTGGACGTGGTGGTGCATGCCTGTAATCCCAGCTACTTGAAAGCTGAGGCAGGAGAAGCACTTGAACCCAGGAGGTGGAGGTTGCAGTGAGCCGAGAGAGATCGTGCCACTGCACACCAGCCTGGGCAACAGGGCAGGATTCCGTCTCCAAAAACAAAAAGGGGGAAAAAAGAAGCTTGAATCCCATGGTTCTAGAATTCCCTGAGCTACCTAAAGCCAGACAGCTCTGCCGGTGGCTCTAGAACGTTCTACGTAGTAACTACTGCTGTTTGGTTTAGAACCACAGACGGAGGGCCCAGTTCTGGACATCCCTCAGTGAAATTCATCCTCCACCACAGTCGGTTCTGCCCACTGTTGTGATTTCATGATCTAAGCATTCTGGAATAAGAGCTCCACTCTAGGGTTCTACAGATGCACCATTCAGTGTGTAGCACCAGGCACATCTATCTGTCACAGACTTGAAATGTGGCTCATCTGAATAGAGACGTAAATAGAAAATATACACTAGATATTGAAGATGAGCCTGCAGAAAAGTAATTTAAGGCCAGGCGTAGTGGTTCACACCTGTAATCCCAACACTTTGGGAGGCCAAGGCGGGCGGATCACCTGAGGTCAGGAGTTTGAGACCAGCCTGGCCAACATGGTGAAACCCTGTCTCTACTAAAAATACCAAAATTAGCCGGGCGTGGTGGTGGGGGCCTGTAATCCCAGCTACTTGGGAGGCTGAGGAAGGAGAATCACTTAAACCCGGGAGGCAGAGGTTGCAGTGAGCCGAGATCATGCCACTGCACTCCGGCCTGGGCAACAGGGTGAGACCGTGTCTCAAAAAAATAAAAAAGTACTTTAAAAATATGGATTATATGTGGAAATATTTTAAATATGTTAGCTTAATTAAAATGTTATTACCGGGCGCGGTGGCTCAAGCCTGTAATCCTAGCACTTTGGGAGGCCGAGACGGGCGGATCACAAGGTCAGGAGATCGAGACCATCCTGACTAACATGGTGAAACCCCGTCTCTACTAAAAACTACAAAAAACTAGCCGGGCGAGGTGGCGGCGCCTGTAGTCCCAGCTACTCAGGAGGCTGAGGCAGGAGAATGGCGTGAACCCGGGAGGCGGAGCTTGCAGTGAGCTGAGATCCGGCCACAGCACTCCAGCCTGGGTGACAGCGCGAGACTCCGTCTCAAAAAAAAAAAAAAAAAAAATGTTATTAAGTTAATTTCTTAGCCAGATAAAGTGGCATACGCCTATAGTCTCAGCTACTCAGGAGGCTAAGGCGAAAGAATCGCTTGAACCTGGGAGACGGAGGCTGCGGTGAGCTGAGATTGAGCCACTGCACTCCAGCCTGAGTGACACAGAGAGACTCCGTCTCAGTTAAAAAAAAAAAAAGTTATTTCATCTGTTTTTAATTTTTTAATGTGGATAATTATAAAATTTTAAATCATATATGGCTCACATTATATTTCTATTATACTTCCATCTAGAACTTTCTGATTACACTATAATTGGACAGCTCTGCCCAGGGTTCTAGAACACCAGATAACGATTCCCTCCATGGTTCTAGAATTTTCCAGTCTTGAGTAGAAGCAGATGGCTCTGTTCACCAATTCTGAGCATATTCTCATCAGCCCAGACTCCTTGAACCTAGAAACACAGGCAAAACGCCAAGCCCGGGAACTCCCAAGGCATCGCAGCTCTGCTCATGATTCTAGAACCTTCTTAGAGCTATAGGTTCAAACCAGTTCTTCTCTCTACAACCACAGAACTGCTTTTTTTTTTTTTGAGACGTGGTCTCCCTGTGTCACCCAGGCTGGAGTGCAGAGACACAATCTTGGCTCACTGCAGCCTCAAGTGATCGTCCCATCTCAGCCTCCCAAGTAGCTGGGATTACAGACCCATGCCACGCGCCTGGCTAATTTTTGCGGGGGGGGGGGGTGGATTTTATTTTTGTAGAGACAGGGTTTTGCTGTGTTGCCCAGGCTGGTCTTCAATTCCTGGGCTCAAGTAATCCTCCCACATCAGCCTCCCTAATAGCTGGGATTACAGACCCATGCCATGTGCCCAGCTAATTTTTGGGGGGGGATTTTATTTTTGTAGAGACAGGGTGTTGCTGTGTTGCCCAGGCTGGTCTCAAACTCCTGGGCTCAATCGATCCTCCCATTCTGGCCTCCCAAAGTGTTGGGATTACAGATGTGAGCCACCCTTCCTGGCCAGAACTTAATATCTGACCTATATTCTTAGGAAAGTCTAGAACACAGGCTGGGCGTGGTGGCTCATACCTGTAATCCCAGGATTTTGGGAAGCCGAGGCAGGTGGATCACAAGGTCAGGAGTTCGAGACCAGACTGACCAAAATGGTGAAACCCCATCTCTACTAAAAATACAAAAATTAGCCGGGCATGGTGGCAGACACCTGTAATCTCAGCTACTCAGGAGGCTGAAGTAGGAGAATCACTTGAACCTGGGCGGCAGAGGCTGCAGTGAGCTGAGAGTACGTCACTGAAAAAAAAGTCTAGAACATTCCAGAGGGCCAGAAATTGTTCTTCCCATGCTTTTAGGGCAGCCATTGGCAAATATTTTCTGTAAGGGGCCTAAGAGTAAATATTTTCAGCCCTGTAGGTCACAAGGTCTCTGCTACAGTTACTCAGCTCTGCCATTCTAACAGCAGAGCAGCCATGGACAACACATGAATGACCAAGCGTGATGTGTACCAATAAAACTTTATTTATATACACTGAAATTTGTTACTATTATTATTATTTTTTGAGACGGAGTCTCACGCTACTGCCCAGGCTGTAGTGCGATGGCGCAATCTCGGCTCATTGCAGCCTCTGTCTCCCAGGTTTATGTGATTCTCCTGCCTCAGCCTCCTGAGTAGCTGGGATTACAGGCGCGCACCACCACGCCTGGCTAATTTTTGCATTTTTAGTAGAGACGGGGTTTCACCAATGTTGGCCAGGCTGGTCTCAAACTCCTGACCTTGTGATCCGCCTGCCTCGACCTCCCAAAGTGCTGGGATTATAGGCATGAGCCACCATCCCCGGCTTATGCACACTAAAATTTGAATTGCATTTTTTTATTTTTGAGATAAGGTCTCGCTCTGTTGCTTTGGCTGCGTAGTGCATTGGCATGATCTCAGCTCACCGCAGTCTCAACTCCCTGGGCTCAAGAATTTCTTTCTTTTTTTTTTTTTTTTTTTTTTTTTGAGACGGAGTCTCGCTCTGTCACCCAGGCTGGAGTGCAGTGGCCAGATCTCAGCTCACTGCGAGCTCCGCCTTCCGGGTTCACACCATTCTCCTGCCTCAGCCTCCCGAGTAGCTGGGACTACAGGCGCTGCCACCTCGCCCGGCTAGTTTTTTGTATTTTTTAGTAGAGACGGGGTTTCACCGTGTTAGCCAGGATGGTTTCGATCTCCTGACCTCGTGATCCGCCCGTCTCGGCCTCCCAAAGTGCTGGGATTACAGGCTTGAGCCACCGCGCCCGGCCTTCTTTTTTTTTTTTTTTTTTGAGACGGAGTCTCGCTCTTGCCCGGGCTGGAGTGCAGTGGCCGGATCTCAGCTCACTGCAAGCTCTGCCTCCCGGGTTTACGCCATTCTCCTGCCTCAGCCTCCGGAGTAGCTGGGACTACAGGCGCCCGCCACCTCGCCCGGCTAGTTTTTTTTTTTGTATTTTTTAGTAGAGACGGGGTTTCACCGTGTTAGCCAGGATGGTCTCGATCTCCTGACCTCGTGATCCGCCCATCTCGGCCTCCCAAAGTGCTGGGATTACAGGCTTGAGCCACTGCGCCCGGCCAAGAATTTCTTTCACCTCAGCCTCCTGAGTAGCTGGGACTACAGGCGTGCACTGCCACGCCCAGCTAATTTTAAACATTTTTTTGTAGAGATGGGGTCTTGCTATGTTGCCCCAGCCGGTCTCCAACTCCTGGGCTCAAGCAATCCTCCCGCCTCAGCCTCCCAAAGAGCCGGGATTACAGGTGTGAGCCACCATATCCAGCCTAGCATATCATTTTCACGTGAAGAAATAGTATTCTTCGGCCAGGTGCAGTGGCTCACGCCTGTAATCCCAGCACTTTGGGAGGCCAAGGCGGCCGGATCACTTGAGGTCCAGAGTTTGAGACTAGCCTGGCCAACACAATGAAACCCCATCTCTACTAAAAACACACAAATTAGCTGGGCGTGGTGTCAGGTGCCTGTAATCCCAGCTACTTGGGAGGCTGAGGCAGAAAAATTGCTGGAACCCAGGAGGCGGAGGTTGCAGTGAGCCAGGATCGCACTACTGCACTCCAGCCTGGGCGACAGACTCTGACTCAAAAAAAAAAAAAATAGTATTCTTCTTTCAATTAAAAATGCAAAGGCCACCCAGGCACGGTGGCTCACGCCTGTAATCCCAGCACTCTGGGAGGCCAAGGCAGGCAGATCGCTTGAGCTCAGGGGTTTGAAAACAGCTTGGGCAACATGGTGAAACCCCATCTCGACCCAAATAAATACAAAATAAAATTAGCTGGGCATGGTGGCATGCACCTGTAGTCTCAGCTATTTGGGAAACTGCAGTGGGAGGATCACTTGAACCTGGGAGATGGAGGTTGCAGTGAGCTGAGATCAAGCCACTGCACTCCAGCCTGGAAAACAGAAGTCATCAAAAAAAAAGTTAAAAGAAAAACACACACAAAAACCATCTTTTTTTTGTTTTGTTTTTGTTTTTTTGAGACGGAGTCTCACTCTGTCGCCCAGGCTGGAGTGCAGTGGTGCAATCTCGGCTCACTGCAAGCTCCGCCTCCCGGGTTCATGCCATTCTCCTGCCTCAGCCTCCTGAGTAGCTGGGACTACAGGCGCCCGCCACCAAGCCCGGCTAATTTTTTTGTATTTTAGTAGAGACGGGGTTTCACCGTGTTAGCCAGGATGGTCTTTTTTTTTTTTTTTTTTTTTGAGACGGAGTCTCGCTCTGTCGCCCAGGCTGGAGTGCAGTGGCCGGATCTCAGCTCACTGCAAGCTCCGCCTCCCGGGTTTACGCCATTCTCCTGCCTCAGCCTCCCGAGGAGCTTGGACTACAGGCGCCCGCCACCTCGCCTGGCTAGTTTTTGTATTTTTTTTTTTTTTTTAGTAGAGACGGGGTTTCACGGTGTTAGCCAGGATGGTCTCGATCTCCTGACCTCGTGATCCGCCCGTCTCGGCCTCCCAAAGTGCTGGGATTACAGGCTTGAGCCACTGCGCCCGGCCAACCAGGATGGTCTTGATCTCCTGACCTCGTGATCTGCCCGTCTCGGCCTCCCAAAGTGCTGGGATTACAGGCGTGAGCCACCGCACCCAGCCTACAAAAACCATCTTTAACTAAAGACCTATGTGAGCAGGCAGTGAGCTGGGTCTGGCCCGATGACGATGATTTGCCAAGCCCGGCTCTAAAAGCGAGTGCTGCCAATGGCCAAGGCTGCCCCACAGCCCCCTTCTCACTCTACCCCGTTCTCAAGACTGGCTCTCCTCTCCCTGGCCAGCCGGGATCTGCTCGAAACCACCCTCAGAGCCTCCTGAGAACCTCATCCTTACTGGCAAACTGTTGCCAGACTTTAGGAGCCTGATTCTGGCTGTCTAGGGGCCTTAGTGCCTGAGGCTAGGGTGGGCGGGACACTCACCCTCCTGGGGGACAGGGTAGGAAGCCAGGGTCTTGGGGCTCTGGAAGAAGACAGAGGAGGGGCAGGACTGAGTCCCCCCGCTTGGTTCCAGGCAGTCCAGGACATGTGTAGGGTGGGGCGGGCACTACCTGGGCACCAGCGGGTGGCTCTTCAGGTGCGACTAGAGGCACCGTCTCCAGCCAGGGTTCCGGGGAACTGCTTGAGCTCCTGCTGCCCCCCTGCCCAGCAGAGGCCCCCTCCACCCATTCTGGGGAGTCAGAATCCTCATCTGGGTCCTCAGGGGGCTGCAACAGTCGGGGGGCAGGCTCTAGAGGCTCTTCAGGACCAGGCTGGGAAGGTGAGCATTCCTCGCAGTGCAAGAGGCTCAGCAGGTCATCCCGGCCAGCTTCGGCAGACAGGAGCCCGTGGGCATCAGCGATCTCCTGGGAGGCCAGGCCGTGGCCTGTGGCAATGTGTAGGGGACAGGGGGTTCCATCTGGGGATGGGCCCACCAGATCACCCGGCAGAGCTTCAAACTGCTGCACCAGCTCCTGAATGCTTGACTCATCAAGTTCCATCCGATTCAGGCTGCCAGGGCCTCCTGGCACAGGGTCCCACTGGCAGTGAGGGGTGAGATCCTCAGAGGGCACAAGAATGTCCCTGGGCTCCTCCAAGTCCATGGCTGGAAGCCCCGAAGGGGATCGGGAAATTGTGGGGAAATCCATGCCTGGACTCCAGGCTTAGGCTGGCATCTTCAAGCAGCTGAAAGAGAGAGAGTCAGCGCTGAGGTTTCACCCGGGTACAGTGGTTCATGCCTGTAATCCCAGCACTTTGGGAGGCCAAAAAGGGCTGACTGAACCCAGGAGTTCAAGATCAGCCTGGGCAACAGAGCAAGACCCTATCTCTACAAAAAATACAAAAAATTAAGGCTGGGCACAGTGGCTCATGCCTGTAATTCCAGCACTTTGGGAGGCCAAGTCGGATGGATTACAAGGAGTTCGAGACCAGCCTGACCAACACGGTGAAATTCCGTCTCTACTAAAAATACAAAAAATTAGCCAGGTGTGGTGGTGGGCGCCTGTAATCCCAGCTACTCAAGAGGCTGAGGCAGGAAAATCGCTTGAACCTGGGAGGCGAAGGTTGCAGTGAGCTGAGATCGCGCCATTGCACTCTAGGCTGGGCGACAGAGTAAGACTCTGTCTCCAAGAAAAAAAAAAAAAAATTAGCTAGGGGTGGTGGTGTATGCCTGTAGTCCCAGCTACTTGGGAGGCTGAGGTGGGAGGATCACTTAAGCCAGGGGAGGCAGAGGCTGCAGTGAGCCTTGATTGTGCCACCGCACTCCAGCCTGGGCGACAGAGTGAGGCCCTGTCTTAAAAAAAAAAACAAAAAAAAAACACATAAAACCTGAGGTTTCCTGGGTGCCTATCCGGTGCTAGGCTCTAGCGGGTACTGTTCACACAGGGCACATAATTTAATACTCGACAACCCTTACAAGAAAGTTAGGATTCCCATTTTACAGATGAAGAAACTGAGGCGCAGAATGGGGAGGTGTGAGGCAGTGGCTTCCCGAGCCCCTCTATGTGTCATCCCAGACCTCTCCCAACTAATGACGTCTGTTCACTCCAGCCCTGGTTCTTCCAAGTCCTCCTCCCTCGAGACGCGGAACTCAGGCTGGAGGTCCAGACCTCACATCCTGACTCTACCGACTCGTCAGAAGCAGGTCCCCAAGACCCCAGACCCAAGACCTCAGTCCTATGACCTCAGCCCCCAATACCTCCATCCAGAACTTTAGACCCAGGACCCTGGACTTAATACCAGAGACCCAAGACGCCATAAAGCAGACCCGAGTCTCCAAATCTCCAATGTTACCCCAAGATCGACTCCAGACTGAGACCCCGACTTCGGGACCCACCTCCAAGCCCAGACTCCGGTCCGCCCTCAGACCGAAGACCTCAAGCGCCGACTCAGACGCCACTCTGCACCTCGAGGCCACTCACTTCCCAAATCGAGGCCGCCTCAGCCCCGCGCAGCCTCCAGGACCCCGCGCCCCCAGTACGACCCCGACATAGCCCAGACCGCGCCCCCAGAAGGCGCACCTCGGAGACTCCGGGTCCCGGCGCTGGCTCCTCCATCCGCACAGCGCCCTGGCCCACTGAGCATGCGCGGTCTCGCGAGACCTGGTGGGAAATGTAGTTCTCCCAGCCAGCCTCGCCACGAGGGGGCGCTGGAACTCCTACAGGTGTTGGAGCCCGGGTTCGAATCCCAGGCTTCCCTGCCCGCAGACAGCCCGGGCTGGCCCCAGGACCTGTTTCTTCTCCTGCAAAATAGGGTTAATAATCACTGCCTGGCTCCGGGGGCCGTGTTCATTATTCCAAAGGATGGCAGATGGGGAAAAGTGGGGTTGGGAAATATTAAAGAAGTGTGAGAGGTGGTTTCCTTGGGACCTTGAGGTATCGGAAGCTGCATGGGAACCCTGTTGAAGACGGACTTCCGGTTTGGCTCACAGTAGGGAGACAGGTTGGTGCACCCTGGATTTGCGGTCGGCCTGGGAACTTGACCTCCCTGAGTCTGTTTCCTCACTAATAAACTGGGGGAAAAAATAGTACCTACCTCCTAATTGTGAGGATTAAATTAGATCGAGTGGGTTAAGGATTTAGCAGTAGGGCTGGAAAAGAATATATAAAATAAATATTATTAATTTGTATATTATATATAATATATACTATATGTTATATATATTATATATAATAATGTTAAAAATATGATGTTATAAAAATTAACAGTGATTAGACTCCAGGCCTACTGGGGTATATTAGACTCTTTGTTAATCTTTTTTTTAACTTTAAAGCTTTGAATAATTACTCATTGGATGGAATCGGGAACATATAAAGTGTGATATTTTTAGTAAATGTTACGTAATTGAAGAAGTGCAAGAAGTCAATGAAATAGCCCTTGAACGCCTCCTTCTACAGTAACTGCGTATGTCTACAAGTCTAAAGAAATCACCATACAGTATGAGAACTTGGGAGACTACGTTTCCCAGACACTTCCACGGGGCCTACAACTCCCGAGCACCCCTTGGACCACTGACGTCTTCCGGAAACGTGCACGTGCAAGCTGCCCGCAATACGTCATGGCGACCAGACGCCTTTTAGGGGCTACCCGGACGTGGGCCGGCTGGGGGACCCGGGAGCTCCTAGACCCCGCCTCTCCTAGAAGGCTCCTGGTCCGGGATTATGCTAAGAAACCAGGTGAGCTGGGTTAACAGGAACCAAATGGGGACGGTGGGTACACTGAGGAATTGGCAGTGCGCAGGCGCTGGTTGGGGAAGCGGTGGTAGAACTAATGCGCAAACGCAGAGAGGCGGATGCCAGGCTGTAGGCGCAGGCGCAGTTTGAGGGACCCAGCGCCGCTTGGAGCTCGGGCGTCTGGCTTGGAGATAACCTTAGCGATTGGACGCAGGGCGCAGGCGCCAGCTGGGCAGCGGCCTGGGAGGAGGGTGTGGGTTACGTGGAGCCCACGAGTTTCACTGCGCAGGAGCGGGTTGGAAGGGATTTGCCGGGAGTCTGGGGAGGTCATGAACTTGGGTTCCAGTCCTGTTTCTCTGCCTGCCTCCAAATCGCAGGGTGACCTTGGCCAAGCCGTTACCAAAAAGTCAAAGAAACTATGGAGCCTATTTTTAAGTCTTAGCCACTTCAGCAAGAACAAAACAAGGTTATTAAGGTTTAGCTGGATACAGCCTTGCCTGATCTCCTTTGTTGAAAGGGGAAAATTGGCAAATGTTCGGCCTTAAAGACAGACACGTAGCAGACAAAATAAAACTTGAATGACTTGGTCATTCCAAGCATCAGTGTTACTTAATGCTATGTCTAAGTCCCACTTAAAGTGATTTTGAGGCCAGGCATGGTGGCTCACATCTTTATTCCCAGCACTTTGGGAGGCCGAGGCGGGTGCATCACTTGAGGTCAGGAGTTCGAGACCAGCCTGGCCAACATGGTGAAACCCTGTCTCTACTAAAAGTATAAAAAATTAGCCGGACATGGTGGCTCGTGCCTGTAATCCCAGCTACTCGGGAGGCTGAGACAGGAGAATCGCTTAAACCCGGGAGGCGGAGGTTGCAGTGAACCGAGATCGCACCACTGCACTCCAGCCTGGGCGACACAGTGACACTCCTTCTCAAAAATAAATAAATTTTAAAAAATAAAAATAAGTGGGGCATGGTGGCTCACACCTGTGATCTCAGCTACTGAGGAGGCTGAGGCAGGAGGATCGCTTGAGCCTGGGAGTTTGAGGGTGCAGTGAGCCATGATTGTGCCCCTGCACTCCAACCTGGGCTGTCTTTATTTTTTAATTTTTTTAGATTTTTAGATTTTTTTGAGATGGAGTCTTGCTCTGTTGTCCAGGCTGGAGTGCAGTGATGCAATCTTGGCTCATTGCAACCTCCGCGTCCCGAGTTCAAGCGATTGTCCTACCTCAGCCTCCCGAGTAGCTGGGATCACAGGCATGTGCCACTACGCCCAGCTAATTTTTTTTTTTTTTTTGTATTTTTAGTAGAGATGGAGTCTCACCATGTTGGCCAGGCTGGTCTTAAACTCACCTGACCTCAGGTGATCTGCCCACCTCGGCCTCCCATAGTGCTGAGATTACAGGCGTGAGCCACTATGCCCGGCCGAGACCCTGTCTTTAAAAAAAAGTTTTGAGTGGCCGAACGTGGTGGTTCACGCCTGTAATCCCAGCACTTTGGGAGGCCAAGGCGGGCGGATCACGAGGTCGCGAGATCGAGACCATCCTGGCTAACACAGTGAAACTCCGTCTCTACTAAAAATACAGAAAAATTAGCCGGGCGTGGTGGTGGGCGCCTGTAGTCCCAGCTACTCGGGAAGCTGAGGCAGGAGAATGGCGTGAACTTGGGAGGCGGAGCTTGCAGTGATTCAGGATCATGCCACTGCACTCCAGCCTGGGCAACAGAGTGAAACTCCATCTCAAAAAAAAAAAAAAGTTTTTAGTGTAGCAGAGTCCGGCGAGGGGCTGAGGCCACTTGAGACGGGCTTCTGTGAGGGAAGTTTGGCTTCCAGGGTAGGGGCTGGGCTGAAATGACTCTCCCTCTCCTCCCCCCAGTTATGAAGGGGGGCAAAACCGGAAAAGGTGCAGTGGCCAGTGAGGCCCTCAAGGACCCCGATGTGTGCACAGACCCTGTCCGGCTCACCACATACGCCATGGGCGTCAACATCTACAAGGAAGGGCAAGATGTACCCCTGAAACCGGATGCTGAGTACCCTGAATGGTGAGTGGACCAGGCTGTGTCATCCTGCACTGACTATTCCTTCCTCCGCCCCAGGAGGACCCCTTCCGGGAGAGGCGGATCCCCACTCCAGCCGGGGCCTAACAGTCGTATCTGCCCATCCTGGCTTCAGGGCAGGGGCTTCAGGGCTCTGCATCTGGGTGGTCTCATCTGTAATGGGGTGATGGGACCCATCCCTCCCTCCAAGGGCTGTGAGGAATTCATGAAATTAGAACGCCTGTCAAGTACCTAAAACGATGCTCTTTCTTCTTAAGCAAATACTTAAAAGTTTTTTTTTTCAGGCTGGGGTCAGTGGCTCACACCCGTAAAGCACTTTGGGAGGCCGAGGTGGTTGGATCACTTGAGGTCAGGAGTTCGAGATCAGCCTGGCCACATGGTGAAACCCCATCTCTACTAAAAGTATAAAACTGGCTGGGTGCAGTGGCTCACGCCTGTAATCCCAGCACTCTGGGAGGCTGAGGCGGGCAGATCACCAGGTCAGGAGATCGAGACCATCCTGGCTAACACAGTGAAATCCTGTCTCTACTAAAAAAAAGTACAAAAAGTTAGCTGGGCGAGGTGGCAGGCGCCTGTAGTCCCAACTACTCGGGAGACTGAGGCAGGAGAATGGCGTGAACCTGGGAGGGGGAACTTGCAGTGAGCCCAGATCACACCACTGCACTCCAGCCTGGGCAACAGAGTGAAACTCTGTCTCTCTCTCTCTCTATATATATATATTTCACATATATATATTTTCTATATTTTACATATATAATATATAATATATATATATATATATAAATTAGCTGGGTGTGGTGGCTCATGCCTGTAGTCCCAGTTATTTGGGAGGCTGAGGCACGAGAATTGCTTGAGCCTGGGAGGCGGACGTTGCAGTGAGCCAAGGTCACACCACTACACTCCAGCCTGGGCAACAGAGTGAGATTTGGTCTCAAAAAAAAAAAAAAAGTTTTTTTTCTTTGAGATGGCGTCTCACTCTGTCATCCAGTCTGGAATGTAGTCACGCGATCTCGGCTCACTGCAAACTCTGCCTCCTGGGTTCAGACGATTCTCCTGCCTCAGCCTTCAGAGTAGCTGGGACTACAGGCATGCGCCCCCATGCCTGGCTAATTTTTTTGGGTTTTTTTTTTTTGAGACAGAGTTTTGCTCTTGTTGCCCTGGCTGGAGTGCAGTGGCATGATCTCAGCTCACTGCAACCTCTGCCTCCTGGGTTCAGACGATTCTCCTGCCTCAGCCTCCCGAGTAGCTGGGATTACAGGCGCTCACCACCACACCCAGCTAACTTTTGTATTCTTAGTAGAGACAGGGTTTCACCATGTTCTCCAGGCTAGTCTCGAATTCCTAACCTCGTGATCCACCCGCCCTGGCCTCCCAAAGTGCTGGGACTACAGGCATGCGCCACCACGCCTGGCCTAATTTTGTATTTTTAGTAGAGACAGGGTTTCTCCATGTTGGCCAGGCTGGTGTTGAATTCCTGACCTCAGGTGATCCACCCGCCTCGGCCTCCCAAAGTGCTGGGATTACAGGCGTGAGCCACCGCGCCTGTCCTGCAAATACTTATTGACCACTGACTGCATGCCAGGCCCTTGCTCTAGGCTTCAGGGATACAGAAGGGCTCAAAATAGACACAAGTCACCACCCTGGCCAAACTAGCGGGGGAGGCAGACAGGAAGCAGGAAGTCAGGCAGCGGTGGTGGTGACACTTCCGGGAAGGGGGCAGGAGAATGAGTGACAGAGCAGGGACGTTTGGCTGCTCTGGTCTGAGGTTTGGGGGACACAGAAGCCAAGATGTGAGTGGGTGGAAGGGGCTTTTCAGGCAGTGGGCACAGCCTGTGCAAAGGCCCCGGGGCAGGACCGCACCTAGTGTGCTGGAGGAACAGCAGGGAGGCCTGTGTGGCTGGAGCAGAGTGAGGAGGGCGAGAGGGAGGCGGCGAGGACGGGGCCTGTGGGCTGCGGGAAGGGTTCTGCTGTGGCCCCAAGCTGATCTGAAGCCTGAGGAGGGTCAGGAAGGCTGAGCAAGTGGGGACAGGTGGCCTGGTGTGGACAGTGCTGGGAGGCAGGTGAGGGCTTGGCACGTGCCAGCCTCCGATGTTGTGCCATTGGGGTGCGGTTGGCTTCATTGCTGCACGGCCAGGGACCCTCCCAGCCCAGGGTCGGGGAGGGACCACCCCGAGATCTTGCAGCCAACCAGTGGGCTTGGGACCCAGCCCTGTCGCCGCCTCTGCCCGAGGTGCCCAGGACACCAGGTGGCCCAGGGGGTCGCCGTGTAGCTCTGATTCCTGTTTGCGCCCTCGTCAGGTTGTTCGAGATGAACTTGGGTCCCCCAAAGACCCTGGAGGAGCTGGATCCCGAGAGCCGGGAGTACTGGCGGCTGCTGCGGAAACAGAACATCTGGCGCCACAACCGGCTGAGCAAGAACAAGAAGTTGTAGCGTGGCGGGCCCGGCCTCCCGCCCCCCGCCCCGAGGCCTTGCTGCGTAGCGTGGTGGGCCCGGCCTCCCCGTGCCGTTTTCCCAGAGGACGCGGACTTTTGTGAGACAAGAGGCGGCTCCCCAGCCTGGGTTTCCATGTGACCCCACAGTGGGGCTGGACCAGGGCCCTAGAGGCCAATAAAGACCTTTCTGGGTAGACCCTGGTGCCCTTGGTATAGTCTGGCGTCGGTCTGGCGGGAAGAGGGCCTCAGACCCCAGGGATCCCGGCCTCCACCCCAGCCAGTGGCGGGCCGTCTGCAGGTCCCCTGTGCCTGCGGCCCTTGGTGGGCTTCTCTTCCCAACTCCTGGAGTTCCTGACACCGCCCAGAGGCCCCAGCCCCAAATCTCAAGCTGCTGGGTGAGGGGGTTGTCCTAACTAAGCCGCTCTTCATTGCAGGGGGCTCAAACCTAACTCAAGCCGTCAGAGTCAGAAAAGAGGCTTTATGAGCTTCAAGAACGGAGAGGTCCGGGGGTAGCGGGGTGGCTTCAGGTGTGGCTGGATCCAGGTGCTTCCGTATTCAGACCCGAGGCCCTCTCCATCTCAGGGTCCTTGGATCCCCCAGGGGCTCGCACTCATGGGCAGGGTAGCCCCAGGGCTCCTGGCTGACGTCCCCACCAGCACAGCAGGTAGAATCAGAGGGAAGGGACTGCCCCTTCCTTCCTGCCACAGTCACAGCGTGGTCCTCGATGGCCTATCCCTGGAGCCCAGGGGCTTGGGCCTTCCATCTCCACCCCCAAGTCCTCTGTCCACTCCACTGGAGCCCAGGTCTCAACCTCCGCCCCCAGTCCCCCCTCTGGAGTCTGCTTTCAGCACCCTGACCCTGACCCACAGCCCGAGTGAGGACTGGCCTCCCTGCAGTCCCAACTCCTGCCCTGCCTGGCTGTGATGAGGAGCAATGGGGCGGGATCCCGAGGGCTGGAGCCCACCGGATTGGAGGAGGCTGGGGGCGACACCAAGTTAGGGAGTGATGGGGCCTCTTGGTGGGGGTAGATCAGCTCGTGGACCCCATGTCCTGCAGAACCCCCAAGGGTCATGCCCTCAGCTCCACTCTTGCCACAGCAGCCCCACCCATTCCTAGGCGGGTACCCTAGGGGCTTTGGGCTGGGCTCACCCATCCTCTGGCTTCCTCTGTCCACAAGCTGGATGGGTGGGACGAGGACCCGAGGCTAATTCTTCCCGACCCAGGGAAACCCTAACCTTCATCCTCTTAGTGGAGCGGATTACCACGCACCTGCTGTCCCCGGTGGCCTCCCTGGGCAGGCGGGGTGTGAGCATGCCTTCTCTTGCACTCACAGCAGGTGGTGCCAGCCCTGTTCCCACCCTCCTGTTATTCCCCAAGGTTCTCAGGGTAAAAATCAAAGTTATAACCGCCACTGCCCTGCCTGGCCTCCCCGTCACCTCTCTCCTCCCCCTCCTCACTCTACTCCAGCCACATGGGCCTCCTTGCTATTCCGCCAATGCACCAGGCGCAGCCCTGCCCCAGGGCCTTTGCACGGCCTATGCCTCTGCCCAGCCCCCTCCTCCCCTAGACCACCTCCCTCCCGCCCGGGTCTCCACCTTCACACCAGCCTCCCCTCCTCCAGAACTCCCTGTTACAATTGCAGCCTCTGCCACACTCCCCATCTGGCTTTCCTGGTTTGTTTTTTTCTCCCTATCACTTATCACTGTCTGAAGTCTTATGCTTTAGGTTTGTGTTTTATTTATTTGTTTTGAGTCGGGGTCTGGCTCTGTTGCACAGGCTGGAATGCAGTGGTGTGATCACAGCTCCCTGCAGCCTCAACCTTCTGGGCTCAAGCCATCCTCCTGCCTCAGCTTCTCGGGTTGCTGGGATGACAAGTGTGCACCACTACACCTGGCACGTTTTAAAAATGTTTGTGGAGACTGGGTCTTGCTATGTCACCCAGGCTGGTCTCAAGCAATCCTCCCACCTCAGCGTCCCAAAGCACTGGGAGTACAGGCATGAGCCACCACACCTGGCCTGGTTTAGGTTAAAAAGAAAAAAAAATCTTTCTTGTGCTTACTGCCGTGTCCCCAGTGCCTGGTGCACAGTGACATTGGCTGGGCGTTGGGCCACAGGACTGGTGTGTGAGGTGCCGCCTGGAGATGGGGTGCCCCAGTGATCTGGGAGTGATTTGGAGAGCCCGGGCTGGAGACGAGGAGAGTAGCTACTGCAGCTCCTGCCCTGGTGCCGCACTTATGTCCCAGGGGGTGGCCCTGGTCAAGACTGTCACATCCCATGGCTCAGGGCCCCTCCTGCTGCGCTGGGCCAGCCACGCTTGCCAGTCACAGCGGGTTCTCGGCCCTGCGACAGCCTCCTTGCTTAGAGCTCTTGGGCAATGCAACTGTGTCGGACAGAGCAGACGCCGGCCGTGCCTCCGCAGGGCTGGGGGACATGCACGGGGCCTGGGGTCTAGGGGGACGCGAGGAACAGGGGCTGACGACGACACCGCCAGCACCAGCCCACCTCCACACGAGGGCCCCACCCTCCCTCCAGAACCTGCTGCCTCAGATGGTGGGGCTGGTGATGGACCTGAAAGGCAGCTCCACCCACTCCTAGCCGTGCGGCCTTGGGGACCTGGCTTCCTGCCTGAGCCCCCGTTTCCCTCTCTGTAGAATGGGCTAACGGCTGTGCCCGAGGTCCAGGGCGCAACGGAGAGGGGAGCGCTCACATGGTGGGTGCACCCTGAAAGGAGACCAGGCTCGCAGGAGCTGCTGTTACTGTCATTTCGGGGGGACCGGGAGCCTGGAGAGTGGGCAGCTCTGCTGATGGGGAGTGGGAGTGGCAGAGAGATGTAGACTCATCTTACAGAGTCAGCGGCCCCGCCACTCACAGCCTCACAGCCCGGGAACCTCAGAGGCCCCCACACCCCATTAACAGACGGGAGACTGAGGCCCCAGGAGGGGAGGAGGGCCCCCGTCCCCGGCCTAGGAATACTTGGGTCACCTCCTGCCTGACACTGGGGGCCGGTCCGCTGCCAGCAGGACGGGTGGCGATGGGGTAGAGGACAGGATGGGGGCGGGGGACCCAGCAGCCTGTCTCTGGTCCCGCTCCCCAGTGGTGGTGGCCTGGCCTGACCACGGTTGCTCCATGACCTCAGCCTAGGCCAAGGCTTGGTGGCTGTCACCAGGGCACGTCTCCAGCTCTCGGGTCAAACCGAGGAGGGGGCCCAGGAGGGCAGCAGGCTCAGGCCGGCGGCCAGGCCCTGTCCAGAGCCTGTGCGTGTTCCTTGGCCAGCAGTCGCAGGGACGCCTCCTCCAGGGCAAAGCCGTCTGCGAAGGTAGGACCAAAGGCATGAGGCCCGAAGGACGCTTGCAGCCCCGGGCCCGGGCCCAGGAGGCGGGGGAGGCCTGGCACGGCCGGCGGTCCAGGTCCCAACCAGGGCTCCAGGGGCAGCGACATGGCCGGGGGGCGGGCGAAGGGCAGCGCTGGGGCCTCGGGAAGTCTCGGGGCTGCCATGGTACCCGAGCCTGACTCCAGCCGCTCCTGGCGACGCCACTTGGCCCGGCGGTTCTGGAACCACACCTGAAGGGTGTGAGAGGGAACAGGGGGATGCTGTGAGCTCAGCTGCTCCCCGCCACTCCTTGGAGATCCTCTGCACGCCCCAGCGCTGGGGGTTCTGCCTCCCGGCTGACCCAGCTCACACCTGCTGCTTTGCTCCCAAGAAGACGAGGATCTCCGAAGCGTTCCCTGAGCCCAGGCTCTCCTCCAGCTCCTCACTCCCCTCCTTGGTCTCCCTTGGCCCTTATCATTCAAGGTCTTCAAAAGCATGGTTACCCGCACCACTCTCTGCCTCCTCCTTCACCCACTTCACACCTGGCTCAAGGGAAACGCCTCCAACTTAACCCCTCCACGTCTTTGCACACACTGTTCACACTGCCTAGAAAAATGCCCCTTTTCCTTCCCAGCTGGCACACTCCTACTCCAATGTCAAAACCTCAGTTCCCACACCCCCTCCTCCAGGAAGCCTTCCTAGCTTCTCTTCTGCTCATGCGCCGGGAGGGTCAGGCTCTTGCTTTGCCTTGCTCCACAGGCTGTGAGAGGTGTGTGTGTTGGGGGGTGCCCTCACCTGCACGCGCACCTCAGGGAGGTGCACCTTGGCCGCCAGCTCCTCGCGGCTGTATACATCTGGGTAGTGGGAGGCCTCGAATGCCCGCTCCAGCTGGTGCAGCTGGTAGGTGGTGAAGGTGGTGCGGTTCCTCCGGTGCTTCTTCTTGGGGGCCTCCTCGCCCGGCCCCAGACTCCCACCCTCGGCCGCCGGCCCCTCGCCCGGGCTCAGGAACATGGCTCCCACCTGGCGAGACGGCAGCGGGACAGATGGCGGGGAGACGGCCGGGGGGGCTACCGGCAGGGACAGGGCAGGGGAGCCCCAGGCTTGCCTCCCGGCTCCGGGGAGATCTGTTCCATCCACTGGGGCCGGCATGCGCTCTGCATCCCCGGGCTGTCCTCCTCGGGCTTGTGGGGGTCTCCTGCTGGGCCACTGTCTGTTCTTCCTTCTCTGTGTGTCACCGTCCCTGTTTTCTCTTCCCCTCTCTGTGGCTGTCACGGCCTGTGTGTGTGGCGGGGGGGGTCAAGGATGCCCCCACCCCAAGGAAGGCAAGATCCCTTCTCACGCCCTAAGCCCTCCACTCTTGGCGGGGAATCTCTGCCCCCACCACCTCCCACGCAGGCCCCGCACTCACCGCCCACGGCAGCCCCTCTGTCAATCTCCACAGGGCACCTGCCCCAGCGGGCCCGGCGCCGCGTCTGCTGTGGCCTGGCCCTGCCAGACCTGAGCCGGGTCGGGGTTGGGTGGGGGAGGATTAGCTCAAGGTGATTAATTGAGGCGGCGCCTCCCACTCGGTCCCCAGGCTGTCCTGAGCCAGGAGGGAGGACAGGGTGGGCGGAGGGCTGCAGCTCTAAGTGGGAGGCTGGGGGGATAGTCTGCCGGGCTCCACCGCCCTCACCATAAGATGCCACAGGGCTCTTCCTCCCTGGGCCTCCGTTTCCCTGGCTGTAAAACTGCCACACTAGGACCTACCCTGGGGGGATTTCAGCTTCTGAGAGCATCGCACAGAAATTGGCATACGGGGGGCACTTAATGAATGCCCATTGTTAATACTTTTATCTGCTGGGGGCAGAAAAAGGTGTCTTAGGACTCACAGATGTCAGAGGGGGTTGGGGAAGCTGAGGTCCCAGAAGTGAAGGCACTGCAGTTGGCTCTTCTGGACACAAGGGGCAGGGGCCCTTTTAACTGGGTCTTTTTTTTTTTTTTTGAGACGGAGTCTCGCTCTGTCGCCCAGGCTGGAGTGCAGTGGCCGGATCTCAGCTCACTGCAAGCTCCTCCTCTCGGGTTCATGCCATTCTCCTGCCTCAGCCTCCCGAGTAGCTGGGACTACAGGCACCCGCCACCTCGCCCGGCTAGTTTTTTGTAGTTTTTAGTAGAGACAGGGTTTCACCATGTTAGCCAGGATGGTCTCGATCTCCTGACCTCGTGATCCACCTGTCTCGGCCTCCCAAAGTGCTGGGATTACAGGCTTGAGCCACCGCACCCGGCCTTAACTGGGTTTTGAGGTATGAATAGGAGTTCACCATTCACAGCTGGGCGCGGTGGCTCACGCCTGTAACCCCAGCACTTTGGGGAGGCTGAGGCGGGTGGACCACCTGAGGTCAAGAGCCAAGATCGCGCCACTGCACTCCAGCCTGGGCTGGAGTGAAACTCCGTCTCAAAAAGAAAAAGAAGTTCACAATTCATTCGTTCAATAAGCACTTATTGAGCACTTACTGTGTACCAGGTACCGCTCACAGCAGTAGCGACCAAAACAGACAGAAGACACGGGGCTGACTTTCTAGCCGGGCAAACAGACAACCAGCGACTGTGTTAAAATGCAGAGCGTGGCCAGTGGCCACGAGCCTGGGGAGAAAACCCACGGGGAGGAGCCTGTGGGGACAAGGTGGGTTCCTATTTTATTTTGTTTTAGGTTTTTCTCTTTTTTTTTGAGACAGAGTCTTGCTCTGTCATCCAGTGGAGTGCAGCAGCGTGAGCTCAGATCTCAGCTCACTGCAGGCTCCGCCTCCCGGGTTCAAGCGATTCACCTGCCTCAGCCTCCTGAGTAGCTGGGATTACAGGCACCCACTACCACACCCAGCTAATTTTTGTATTTTTTAGTGCGGACAGGGGTTCAACATGTTGGCCAGGCTGGTCTCGAACTCCTGACCTCGTGATCTGCCCGCCTTGGCCTCCCAAAGTGCTGGGATTACAGATGTGAGCCACCACACCTGGCTTATTTTTGTTTTTTTGAGACTGGGTCTCCCTCTATTGCTCAGGCTGGAGTGCAGTGGCGCAGTCTTGGCTCACTGCAACCTCTGCCTCCCAGGTTCAAGCGATTCTTCTGCCTCAGCCTCCCGAGTAGCTGGGATTGCAGGCACCTGCCACCATGCCCAGGTAATTTTTTTTTTTTTTTTTTTGAGACAGACTCTCGCTCTGTCGCCCAGGCTGGAGTGCAGTGGCACGATCTCGGCTCACTGCAAGCTCCACCTCCCGGGTTCACGCCATTCTCCTGCCTCATCCTCTCGAGTAGCTGGGACTACAGGCGCCCGCCACCACGCCCGGCTAATTTTTTGTATTTTTAGTAGACACAGGGTTTCACTATGTTAGCCAGGATGGTCTCGATCTCCTGACCTCGTGATCCGCCCGCCTCGGCCTCCCAAAGTGCTGGGATTACAGGCGTGAGCCACCGCGCCCAGCTAATTTTTGTATTTTTACTAAAGATGGGGTTTCACCATGTTGGCCAGGCTGGTCTTGAACTCCCAACTTCAGGTGATCCACCTGCCTCAGCCTCCCATAGTGCTGGGGTTCCAGGTATGAGCCACCATGCCTGGCCAGGTTGCTGTGTTACAGAAGGTGATGAGAATGGAAGATGGAGTACAAAGCTGCAAGTTCTGGACACATGGGGTGTGAAGGATGGGGTGCTGGGGAGCCATGGGAGGTTGTGGAGCAGGGACACCCTGGCATTTTATACAGACATCAATGATGAGCAGCTGCAAAACCAGGAGCAGGTGCCCGGCAGGCGAGGCTAAAGGGCCTGGTCAGGCCAAGGGCTGGGGGGATGGGGAGGACAGAAGGGAGGGGGTAGCGATTCCAGAGGAAGGAAGTTGGAGAGGGGCAGGGTGTGGGCGTGGAGGTGCAAGGGCGATGTCCAGGCGCATTCTGGACTGTGAGGTGGGACTGTTTCAGAGGCGGGGGCCTGAGAGGTGGAGTGGGCTCCAGGGGAAGCTCCAGAGACCAGTGCCCCCCAAGTCCAAGGAGCCAGGGGGCTCAGGCAGGGGAGAGCCCTGGACACGGAAAGGAGAGGGTACTCCAGGGGCAGTGGGAAGGGGAGATGAGGGGAGGCTTGATTTAGTGACACGGAGGACATGGGGAAGGTGACTGTGGTGGAGTGAGGGGAGACCCAGGCCTGCGGATGGGCGAAGGGGCGGGTGCGAAGTGAAGTAGAGAGAGATCCTTCCGGAATGTTGGCATGTTGGCTTTGAAGGGGGAGAGACACACAAAGAGAGACAGAGAAAGGCGTGACACACACACATACGAGAAAGCAGGTGCCCAGGCCCCAGAGGAGTCCGGGTCAGAACCCGGGAGCAGGTGGCTTCCACCCTGGATCCGGGTGTAGCTCCCCCATCCCGGGGCCAAGTGCAGGTGGGCAAGGTGCGGAGGGACACAGGGGTTCAAGCCCGGGCCAGAGGGGCGGCTGCAGCTTCTGAGGCTCCAGGTGCCTCCCCCGGCCTCAGCTGCCCATTGGCAAGGTGGGCCCACCAGGCTCTGTGTCCAGGGCGGAGCCAGGCCTGTTGCCCATTGAGGCACAGGGCTGCGGGGTGGGGAGAGGGAATTTCCCTGATTGCTTCATCACTTTAGAGCGATAACGAGCTGCTTCAGATCTCAGACCCCAATTAACTAATTGGCCAGTGTGGGTTAGGAGGCCGCAGGAAGGATCATGGCGTGAGGCGCGGGGGGTGCTTTGGGCGACTTAGCCGGACAGGCAGAAGCTGCAGACGCTGTGTCAGCTTAGAGGGCCGGATTAGGAGTGTGGGCCGGGAGGCCAGGGCCCAGGGGACAGGTGGCCCCGCAGCGGATTAGGCAGGGGCCAGGCCCCTCCAGCCTCCACCTTTCAATTATCCCCTAGAAGGAACCACTAACCTGCCTCCGGTGCTGGTGGGGAAAGTGAGGCCCGAGGGTGTGCAAGGCTTTAACAGGGCCACATAGGAGGTCGGCATGACCTTGGGACATTTCCATGTCTCAGCTTGGCCAGGATGGGAGGGTGGCCCAGGAGTCCTGGAGTGGGGGCCGTGCCCAGCCTGGCCAGAGACTCCTCTCTGTGTATCCTCAAGACTGGCTCCATGTGAGACTCAACTGAGAGGAGATGTTGGACTGTCCCAGCAATAATGGAGCACCAGCTATATGCCTTTCTCCTAGGTGCCCCTCCCTTCACTGCTGTGGGCCCTCGGGGCCCTCCTGCCTCTCTAGGAAAAGGTGCCTGTTGACTGGAGGAGGCTGCTGAGGCCCAGAGAAGGAAAAAGCTTTCCCAGTAGGGGCCACCTCGCCCCTGTTTGCCCAGGACTTTCCCGGTTTTAGCACTAAAGTCCCATACCCTGGAACAGCCCTCAGCCCTGAGCAAACCAGGGCTGTCACCCCAGGGCCAGCATCACACAGCTGGGGGGCGAGTCAGGATTGAACCTGCATGTGCAAAGTGGATCCCGACCCACTGTGCCAGAGTGGGCAGGAGGGCCAGTGTTTCCCTGCCATTCTGTCCCCCAGAGTCACAGGATCAGCCTGCTAGGTCCCTGGACATTTGGACTGCCTCTGTCCAAGGACAGTGTCATTTGAGAGCTGTCACTGCAGAAGCTGTGGTGATACTCAGTACCCAGAGGGCCAGCACAGTGGGCCTGAGACAGAGGCCAGGGCGCCCGTGATGCATAGCTCCCAGGCCAGCTTCTCGGACAACTTGTGGAAGGGTGCCCAGCAGGTGGGCTCTGCCTCCCAGCCGCTGCTCTGAGGACGTGCACGGGGCCTGGACAGCCCTTGGGGGGCTCCCTTCTCCATGGCCTCTGACACCTCCTTCAGCCTGGCTTTGTTAAGTGGAGGGGTGGATGGATGTGTGAATAGATGGTGGGTGGGTAGGTGGATGGAGGGATGGATGAATGGGTGGGTGGATCAGTGGAACAGTGGATGGAGAGATGGATGAATAGAGTGGATGGGTGGGTGGATGGATGGGTGGGTGGATGAATGGATGGGTAGATGGACAGACATGGGTATGGGTGGGGGATGGATGGATGGGGAGATGGATAGATAAGTGGGCCGGGCGCGGTGGCTCAAGCCTGTAATCCCAGCACTTTGGGAGGCCGAGACGGGCGGATCACGAGGTCAGGAGATCGAGACCATCCTGGCTAACACGGTGAAACCCCGTCTCTACTAAAAATACAAAAACTAGCCGGGCAAGGTGGCGGGCGCCTGTAGTCCCAGCTACTCGGGAGGCTGAGGCAGGAGAATGGCGTAAACCCGGGAGGCGGAGCTTGCAGTGAGCTGAGATCTGGCCACTGCACTCCAGTCCGGGCGACAGAGCGAGACTCCGCCTCAAAAAAAAAAAAAAAAAAAAAGATAAGTGGATGGATGCATGCATGGATGTGTTGATGGGTGGGAACAAGATGATGGGTAGGTGGATGGATGGATGGAAGGATGGATGGGTGGGTGGATGGAAGGATGGACGGGTGTATGGATGGATGATGGGTAGATAAGTGGGTGGACAGATGTGTGAGTGGATGGCAGGTGGATGGATGCATGGGTGGGTGGGTGGATGATTGGTGGATGAGTAGATGGTGAGTGGATGATGCATGGGTGGATGGATGAGTGGATAGTAGGTGGATGGATGGATGGATGGATGGGTGAGTAGACAGGTAGATGTGTGGGTGGATGGACACGGGTGGGTGGATGAATAGGTGGGTGGATGGTGGATGTGTGGGTGGATGGATGATTGGTGGATGAGTAGATGGTGAGTGGATGGATGGATGGGTGGATGGATGAGTGGATAGTAGGTAGATGGATGGGTGGACGGGTGAGTGGACAGGTAGATGTGTGGGTGGATGGACACATGGGTGGATGGATGAATAGGTGGGTGGATGGTGATTGGGTGGATGGATGAGTGGATGGTGGGTGGATAGATGGATGGATGCGTGGATGGGTGGATGGTGGATGTATGATTCGTGGGTGGATGGGTAGGTGGATAGGTGGACACTTGGGTGGATGGATGAATAGGTGCACGCATGGGTGGATGGGTGGGTGTATGGATGGGTGGACGGACAAGTGGATAGGTGGATGGATGAGTGGATGGTGGGTGGATGGAGTCATGGATGGATGATAGGTATGTGGGTGGATGGATGATTGGTGGGTGGATGGATGGATGGGTGAATAGATGAGTGGATGGGTAGATGTGTGGGTGGATGGATGGATGGGTGTATGCTTGGCTAGATGGGTGGGTGGATGGATGAGTGGGTGGATGCGTGGGTGGGTGGATGGATGGATGAGTGGATGGTGGGTGGGTGGGTGGATGGATGATGGTGGATGGATGGATGGTGGATGGATGGATGAGTGATGGTGGGTGGGTGGATGAGTGGATGGTGGGTGGGTGGATGGATAGATGGATGAGTGGATGGTGGGTGGGTGGATGGATGGATGGATGAATGGATGGTAGGTGGGTGGGTGGGTGGATGGATGAATGGATGGTGGATGGGTGGATGGATGGATGGATGAGTGGATGGTGGGTGGGTGGATGGATGGATGAATGGATGGTAGGTGGGTGGGTGGGTGGATGGATGAGTGGATGGTGATTGAGTGGATGGATGGATGAGCAGATGGTGGGTAGATGGGTGGGTGATGGGTGAGATTTTCATGATTGGTTCAGACCATGATGAAAGAAGTAGAAATGAGGGACATGCAGAAGTGGGAGAGGCTGGAGCGGGAAGAGAAGGGAACGAAACCTGGGCTCTGGACCCAGACAGGCCCAGATTCAAATCCAGGCTCTGCCATATCTTCTTGTGGCAACCCAGCGTGAGCGACCTGCCCTCTCTGGGCTCCTCTGGGCTTCAGTGTCCGCGTCTGTGAAATGGGTGTAATCTTGACACTCACCTCCAGTGGCATTTTGGGGATTTGACCTGAAAGTGCTCAACATGGTGGCTGCCCATGAATGGGGGAGGCAGGAGGAAGAGGGTGGCCTCCCCAGGCCATCTCTAAACGGGGCTGCTGCCACACACACAGACCTTCCTGGGGCTGCTATCATGGGGGCTCCCATAGGGATGTAGAGGGCTGGGGCCTGAGAAAGGGATGTGGTGGGACGGGAGACTTGGACCTTGAGGGCTGTTGGCAGCCTCCCGAGATCCCGTGGGTTGGGACGGGGTCCCCACCACTGAATACAGCATCCCCTGGGGGACTGCAGTGGCGAACCCACGGTTAATGGCAAGTGGGTCTCCTGCCCAGAATTCCCCGGGGAACGATGTCCCCACAGTGGCCAGTGGGCAGGTTCCAGCTGGGTGGATCCTCCACGGGCAAAGATGCGGAGGCCCCGTGTGCAGGCACATGGCTGTAGGAGGCAGGGGCTTGGGGCCGGTGGGTGCCCAAGACAAGGCCAAGGATCAGTGGGGTCCCAGTTAATTGATCTCATCATGTGGGCTGCAGTGGGTTCCACAGAGTAGGGAGGTGACCGCTGGGGCCGGGGCACACAGGGCATCCGGGGGGGTGGACCTCTACGGGAGGACCCAGGATGCCTGGCGCCTGGGGGTGTCCAAGAGCAGACCGCCAAAAGTGGCCTCCGGGGAAGAGGGCATGGGGACACAGAGAGACACAGGTGCCTACAGTCCTTGGAATCCATCTTTATCGGGGCGATCATCCTTCGCCTTCGCAGGTCTGGGGTGTTCACGGGCCGCCCAGAGCCCCTTACGCGGGCCAGCCCCTGCCGTGGGCACCAGGAGGATGCCTTGCCGACCTGGACCCTCCTTGGGCCTGGCCGGTGTCCCCACGCCACACTCCCCACTCTCTTGGTCCTCTGGGGCCAAGGGCCCCACCGGGTGGGGTCAGGGCTCCTGGCTTCGGGGCGAGGTGGAGCCGTCGGTATCCTGCCCTGATACGGAGGCCGGGGCTCCTGCGCTGCGCAGCTCCCGGGCCAGCTTCTCAGCCAGCTTGCGGAAGGGTGGCCGGCGGGCGGGCTCTGCCTCCCAGCAGCTGCTCATGAGGACGTGCACGGGGCCTGGACAGCCCTCGGGGGGCTCCATGCGATACCCCTTCTCCACGGCTTCTGACACCTCCTTCAGTGACTGCGGACAGCAGGCGTGGGCAGGGGTCAGGGCCACAGTCTCTGGACCTGCCCGGAACCCAGTGCCTCCCTGGGGCCCCCGCTCACCATTTTAGGGTACGGAGCCCGTCCATATGAGAAGACCTCCCAGAGCAGCACCCCAAAACTCCAGACATCCGACTTGCTGGTGAACTTCTGTGGGGCCCGAGACAGGGGTGAGGAGGGACCCCTCAGGGTTTCTGCTCCAGCCTCTGCTTCCTCCAGGAGGCCGTCCTGGGTTGACCCTCACTCTCTGGTCTCCTCCTAATTGATTTCTCCCCCAATGCCGCCCACAATCGAGTCTATCTAGCTCAGCCTTAGTGCATGAAGGAAGCCTGGTTATTCTTCACCTCAGTCCTGAGCCCATGCCTTTTTTTTTTTTGAGACGGAGTCTTGCTTTGTCACCCAGGCTGGAGTGCTGTGGCCGCATCTCAGCTCACTGCAAGCTCCGCCTCCCGGGTTCACGCCATTCTCCTGCCTCAGCCTCCCGAGTAGCTGGGACTACAGGTGCCGCCACCTCGCCCGACTAGTTTTTTGTATTTTTTAGTAGAGACGGGGTTTCACCGTGTTAGCCAGGATGGTCTCAATCTCCTGACTTCGTGATCCACCCGTCTCGGCCTCCCAAAGTGCTGGGATTACAGGCTTGAGCCACCGCACCCGGCCCAAGCCCGTGCCTTTTTCAGAGCTGGAGAAACTGAGGCCCAGAGGGAGGCTACAAGGAACAATTATGGGCCAAGAGCTTCCTGGGGAGGCAGAGTCATTGTCCTTGGAGTTTCCGAGAGGCCAAGTGACATAGCCAGGGTCATAGAGCAGAGCTGGGGGGACCCCAAAGCCCCAGGGGTGTGGGAAGGAGGGCTCACCCCGTGTTTGAGAGCCTCGGGCGCTGTCCACTTGACGGGCAGCCGGCTCGAGTCCAGCCCCTTCCGCTCTGCTTTGGCCAGGCCAAAGTCGCTGACCTTGGCCACCAGGTCCTCGGAGACCAGGATGTTGCGGGCGGCCAGGTCGCGGTGCACCAGCTTCTTGCTCTCCAGGTACTCCATCCCCTCGGCCACGTGCCTGGGGGGAGCAGGGGGCAGGAGGGGCTCAGGTGCCAGGACGCCTGCATTCAGGGCTCAGAAAGCTCTGGGTGCCTGGCCCACAAGCTCAGAAAGCCTCCCTGCCCCATGCCTCAGTTTCCCCTTGATAGATCTTGGAATCTGCCCCCTGATGACCCCTGCGCCCCGGCACCCTGAGAGCCCCACTTACAGAGCAAACTGCAGGAGCTGAGCGGTGTTCACGAGGGCTCGGCCCCGGGTCCGCAGAAAGTTCACCAGGTTGCCCTGTTGGGGGTGGGAGACGGCCGTGGGGGATGTTAGGGCTGCTCTGCCGCGTGGGACCCCCTCCCCGCCTGGGCCCCGCCCTACCTTGCTCACGTGCTCCATGACAATGTACAGCCCCTGGTGCAGGATCACGCCCAAGAGACGCACCAGGTTCTTGTGTTGCATCTTCCTGGGGGCGGTGGGGTGGGCGTGAGGGCGGGCTGGGGCCCCCCATCCCAGGGTCCCCAGCCCCCACCCCGGGACTCACGTCATGACGGCCGTCTCATCCAGGAAGGCCTGGGCTGTCACATCGCACTTGATATTCTTCACGGCCACCTTTTGCCCCAGGTACTCACCCTGCAGGACGGCTTGGGGGTGGGGGCGGGGAATGGGGTGAGATCGGGACCCCCAACAAACAGGGACAGAGAGACAAACGGACAGGCCTGCTCACACCGGTGCCCATGTAACACTCACACAGCTGCGGGTCCCCAGACCTTGAAACGCAGCCCCCACGCTCCTCATCCCCCCCGCCCTCACAAACTCCAGACCCAAGATCAAAGAGAACCGTCTGGCCCCGGCGCGGTGGCTCACGCCTGTAATCCCAGCACTCTGGGAGGCCGAGGCAGGCAGATCACCTGAGGTCAGGAGTTCAAGACCAGGCTGACTTAACACGGAGAAACCCCGTCTCTACTAAAAATACAAAACTAGACGGGCGGATCACTAGGTCAGGAGATCGAGACCATCCTAGCTAACACGGTGAAACCCCGTCTCTACTAAAAAATACAAAAAACTAGCTGGGCGAGGTGGCGGGCGCCTGTAATCCCAGCTACTCGGGAGGCTGAGGCAGGAGAATGGCGTAAACCTGGGAGGCGGAGCTTGCAGTGAGCTGAGATCCGGCCACTGCACTCCAGCCTGGGCGACAGAGCGAGACTCCGTCTCAAAAAAAAAAAAAAATACAAAACTAGCCGGACGTGGTGGCACATGCCTGTAGTCCCAGCTACTTGGGAGGCTGAGGCAGGAGAACCGCTTGAATCCTGGAGGCGGAGGTTGCAGTGAGCCAAGATCGCACCATTGCACTACAGCCCGGGCAACAGAGCGAAATTCCATCTCAAGAAAAACCACAAAAAAACAAAAAAAAAAAACCAAAACAAAGAGAGAACCATCTAAGCCAGGGGTCTGTTAACCTCCACCCCTGGGGGCCAAATCTCCCCTGTCAATTCTTTTTGCAAGACCCTTGAGCTCAAAATGTTTTTTGCATTTTTATTTTTAAAATATTGATATAGGGTCTCACTCTCTCACCCAGGTGGAGTGCAGTGGCGTGATCACAGCTCAGTGTAGTTTCAAACTCGTGGGCTCAAGGGATCCTCCCATTCCAGCCTCCTGAATAGCTGGGACTACAGGCATGCTCCACTGTAGTCTGGCTTTTTTTTTTTTTTTTGTACAGATGGAGGTCTTGCTATGTTGCCCAGGCTAGACCTGAACTCCTGAGTTCAAGGGATCCTCCTGCCCCGACCTCCCAAAGTGCTGGGATTTCAGGCATGAGTCACTGCGCCTGGCTGGTTTTTGCTTTTTTTTTTTTTTTTTTTTTGAGATGGAGTCTCGCTTGGAGTGCAGTGGCGCTATCTCGGCTCACGGCAAGCTCCGCCTCCCGGGTTCACGCCATTCTCCTGCCTCAGCCTCCTGAGTAGCTGGGACTACAGGCGCCCGCCACTACGCCCTGCTAATTTTTTTGTTTTTTTTTTTTTAGTAGAGACGGGGTTTCACCGTGTTAGCCAGGATGGTCTTGATTTCCTGACCTTGTGATCCACCTGTCTCGGCCTCCCAAAGTGCTGGGATTACAGGTGTGAGCCACGGTGCCCGTCTGGTTTTTGCATTTTTAAATGGTTGTAAAAACAAATCAAAAGATGAGTACTGTTTCAGGACATGTGAGCATGATACAAAATTCAAATTTCTGGGCCACAGTTTTCATGGCCACACCCATATGTTTACATATTGTCTGTGGTTGCTTTCACTCCACAAGGGCAGGATTCAGCAGCTGTGACAGCAGCTCCCTGACACACGAAGCAGAAAATATTTACAATCTGGCCTTTTACAGAGAGTCTGCTGACCCCTGATCTAAACCCCAGAGCCTTCCAGAATAATAATTTCAGGGAATGGTGTTCCAAACATTCCAAACAGAGGGACTGACCATACAAGATCCTGGTAGTGTGACGTCACTAACATTGACTGCTTGAGTTCATTGACTCCTCATGACAGCTGCCATTACCCCCTGTTCCAGAGGGGGAAACTGAGGCTCAGAGGATTTGCGTGTCTTCAGTTGCACAACTAGTAGGTCGTTAAGTATGGGTTTGAATTCAGCTCTGTAACTGCAAAACCTCAATGTGCACCTCCCTCCTTCCTTCAGCACCCCCAATCCGGTTCGCCACTCACCTCCAAACTCTCCCTCTCCGATCTGCGCTCCCAATGTCAAATGCTGCAGGTTCAGTAACCAGCCCGCTGTGGAGTGAAGACCCAGTCAGAGGGGTAATGGGCCCCCCAAACCCTCCCATTGGGGGTTCTACTTGGTGAGAGACTAGGTGACAGTGCTGCAGCTGTGGATACACATTTGAATGGCTGCTGGACCTGGCAATGCCCCGAGGATGTATCAGAGACACCCCACTCCTGGTACCAATTATTGTTGTTGCAAGCAACAGAACTCTCTCAGGTTGACCTGAGCAAAAAGAGGCTTACAGGAGGGATAGTGGTGTGAATGGTCAAAGCTGGGGGCCTGCCTGGCTGAGACCCTCAGATTCCACATTTGCCATCCAGGAACTCCCTGTCAGGTTCAGGGGGCAGTGCCAGGAAACACTTCAGGTCTCAGGTCTCAGAGATAAGAGCTGCCCTTTTCTCTTTGGCTCTCTTGTCCCTCCAAATACCCGCTGGGCCCTTCCCTACACAGTTCTTTACCTCTGACCACTCAGAAACACGCACAGAGCAAAAAAAAAACACCACAACATGGAGACCCATAAAGGTTCCAGAATATTCCAGAGCTCTGGCCTCCCTGACCCTTCTCCCAAGCACTCCTGTGTTGTCCCCTCCACTGTCCTCTGGTTGGTTCTGCAGGCGTTCTCTTCTCCCTCCAGAAAGTGCCCCCTCTGAATGCCATGGTCTTAAGGGATCATTGGTCAGGGTGATGCTAGTCTCCACCTGGGTGCCATCCCTGATGGGTACAGATTTCCCTAGGAGAGACGTACTTTCAAGGAGACAGACATGGGGTGGGAAGAGGCATTTGCTTTAGACCTTAAACACTGAGGATTTCACTAATCAGGGGCTAGAAAAGCATTTCAGGTGAAGGGAACAGAATACACAATGGCTCAGAGGCATGAAGGAAACAATGATGATCACAGTTGACCTGGGAGGGGGTGGATGCGTGGAGGAAGGGCTTTGCAGATGAGGCTGGAAAGGTGGCTCAGGCCATGCGGGCAGGTTCTGGAAGGTAGTGGAGCTGCCGGGCCTCTCTCCCTGGAGGCATGATTTCATTACAGAAAGATAACCTTGAGGCCACACTCAAGGCCTGGGCTGGAAGGGGGACTCGCCCTCTGGGAAGGAGGCAATCTGATGGGAGGGCCTGAGGCTGGACTGTGGGGAGGGGAGGGGAGCAGATTCACCAGGTGTTGGTAACCTGGCCAAGGAGGGACTGCTGGAGGGTGGGGTGGGTGGAGGTTCAGGGCCAGGTTTCTGGCTCAGATGGTGGATGATGGTGACAGAGATGAGCGGCGAAGCTGGGGACCTATCAAAAAAAGGACTGATCTGTGTCTGTGGGTATCCCCGAGGCAGCCCACGTCTTCTGTCCAATAGTTGGCATGGAGACAGGCTTGGGTGATCTGGCCTCAGAGGCGTGGGGGCCCCAGGGCCCTTCCTCCCGGGCTGGGCTAACATGGTCAGGGAAGGGGGTCTGCCCTCCTGGGCGTCCCCTACCCCTGGCCAGCTCCTCCTCGGCAGACTTGGTCCCGTGTTTCCGCTTTGGTCTCACCAGCTTGGTGCAGATAGCGCCCTTGTCCTTGCTGTAATGCTGCAGAATGTGGGGACAGCCATGAGCCCAGCCCCAGGGCGGGGAACCCCAGCATCCTATCCCCTTCCTGGGTGGCCTCTGGGGAGGGTGGGTGGGACTGGGGAGGAGGAGAGAGGCTGGTTTCCATAGGAACGGGAAAGGAGGCAAGTCAAAAGGAGGGGGAGTCCTCTGGATTGGTATCAACTTGCGGGGGGGGTTCTGGGGGTCCCCAGAGGAGTCACCCTAGTCCCTGGAGGTAGAACCAGACTAACTCAGGCCACCTGTAGGATGGGTGGTCCATACGGATCAGCCCCCTGCCCATTTCTGCATTAAGGAGAATCCTACCGTGGGAGTCCTCCTGTCTGCCTATCTGAGATGGGATGGGGGTCTGGGGGGCCCCAGGGACTACCCCCTTCATCTTCACATTGGGGAAGCACAGAGCTCAGGGAGGTCCCGGGTGATCAGCACAGAGGTAGGGATGGTGTCTGCCCAGCTGCTGGGGAAGGGATGGAAGTCAGGTGACCGGCCCCTCCATCTCTACATAGGGGAGTCTCTGGGGCTGCAGGGATGGGGTGGGGCCTCTGGATGGCAGCACCTCCACCATGTCCATGAGGTTGCAGAAGAACACGGCCTCATCGATGGTGAGGTGGCCGTCGCGGTGCAGCACGCGGTAGTGGATGACGTCGCGGCCAAAGCTCACGCACAGGACGTAGTCGCCAGGATGGCGCGCGGACTCCCGCACCAGGAACAGCCCGTCCTCAGGTGGCTGCAGCTGCTGGACAGCCTCCTGGCCCGAGATCTTCCCGTGGAACCACCTGGGGCCACAAAAGGGGTGGGTTGGACCAGGCTATGGGGAGCGGTCACCTACTGGCCCCTACTCCAGGCCCCTGTCCCGCCCACTCACGGCATGAGGCTGAGCTTGGGGTCTGTGGAGAGAGCCTCCCGCTCCCGCAGCGCCCCAGCTGCCAGCAGCCCCTCCTGCCCGCTGGTGTGGTGCTTGACGCGGTACCAGCTCTTGTTCTGCCAGGGAGGAAGCACAGGGTTGATGTGGGGGGTTTGGGGGTGTCTTGGTGGAGCCCCCAGCCCCAAGCACCCACACCCGCTGGCCGCCTCTCACCTCGCAGGCCTCCAGGATGGTGACCACGTCGCCCTTGCGGAAGGCCAGCTCCCCTGGCTTGGGGCGGGTGTGCTCGCATTTGGTGATGCACTGGGTACCCGGGGCCCAGCGCCTCTGCAGAGGGGGCCAGGAGAGGGGCGAAGGGAGGACATCACGGAGATGTGGGGAGCAGAGGCATGGGAGGGGAAAGAGGACAGGAGGGAGAAAGGCATGGAGATTGGAAAAAAGCAGGGAGGCAGAGAAAACAGATGCAGACATTGGGGAAGGAGAGAAACGGGGTGAACAGTGCTCAAAGAGAGAAATCGTAGAGTCACAAAGAGAAGAGGACCGGGACAGAAGGTCAGGAAGCCAAGATGACTGAGAAAGGCCATGCAGAGCCCAGCAGAAGCGGGTAGAAGGCAGAGAGTACAGCCCTCCAGGAAGGGGGCTGAGGGTGTGGCTGGAGTTGAAGAAGGACCTGGGGGATAGAGGAACCAGTCTAGACACACTTACCGTTGGCATCCTGGCTGAGACAGGCGGGGGGTGCCAGGCTCGGAGGAAGCGGGGGCTCACCTGGGGAGGGGGCAGAGTCCAGGTGGGAGCTGGGCTGGGACCCAGGGTCCAGTTCCCACCACTTCCAGCCCAGGCCAGGTGGGGGCAATGGCCAGGCAGTCAGAGAGAGCTCCCGAGAGGCATCCTGGGTGGGACCCAGAGCTGGCTCCCCAAACCCCTTTGGGGAAGTGATCTTTACCCGGGGAAGTTCTTTAGCAGAATCGCAGCCATGAAATGCCCGCCAGGAAAGCAGGGAGCCTCGCCCCGCCATCGCCCCCAGAGGGAAACTGAGGCAGGGGAGAGGAGCACTGAGCAAGTGGTCACAGTCGGGGACGCTGGGAATGGCCTGCCACAGTCCGGGCGGCTGGCACGGGAGGTAGGGAGCTGGGTGCCACTGGACCGAGCCTGGTTCTTCCTCTTTTCTGGTAAGTAGGCAGGGGCAGGGTGGGGAAATAGGGATGAGTCAAGGTCATTCCCAAGATTCTCTGACCGTGGGGTGGAACTGGTGGCAGGGGTGGGTCCAGTAGCCCTGCTGGGCTCCTCCGGCCACCCACTGAGCCTCTCTGATCCCCCCAAACCCAGGACAGACACACAAACTTGCTCACTGCTGCAGGGGTGGGGGACCCTCCCTGCCTCCCCCATCTCCAGGACCGCTGGTGGCTGGGAAGTGGGCGGTGCTGGGGGGTGAGTCTCGCCCCTCCAATATGCGCCTCCCCTGAAATCCTCCAGTCCCACGTGTACTCACACGCATACGGATGCATGTACACGCACAGAAACACACGGGGCTCGGACACAGGTGCGCGCAGACAAGCAAATGACCACGTCCACCTGGAAACAGGTGTGCGCACACGTCCCCGCGCGTCCTCGCGCATAAGCGCTCCACACCTGGGAACGTGCGCACCTGTCCCCCGCCCCCGGCACACACACAGCAGCCCCACACTGGAACACCTGGGCGCCAGCACCGGGCCACTCGGGCACGCAGGGCGCTACGCAGGGCCGCGCACACGCTTCTCGGCCACACGCGCACAGCCCTCCACGTGGACGCGCCGGTACACACGCCCGGGGCTCGTAGCCGCGCACACTCGCACCCAGGAAACCCCCGCCGCCACCACGCCGGGTCCGATCGTCTCTGAGCACCCTCCGCCCCAGCCGCGCAACCGCCGAGCGCCCGGGTCGCGCACACTCGCGCGCACACCGGCCCTTCCTGCGCACGTCCCGGACCCACCCCCGCCCAGAGCCCTCGGGGTTTCCCCCTCCCCGGCCTCGGGGTCTCTCCACCTCTCCCCACCGAGGTGCTCACCTGCTTAGGGGGCGCCCCCGGGCCGCGCCCCGCGCCCGCCCCCAGGAGGGCCTCCGCGAGCCGGCTGCGCACCCCGAGGCGGTCCCGGCTGCACAACTTGGAGCGAGTTGCTCCGTTTCCTCATTTTGGGGGCGAAGGAGGGTCGGGGAGTGGGGGGAAGCGGGAGGCGCTGCGGCCTGGGAGGCCCCCGCGGGTCCTAGCGCCGGCCGCACTGCGGTCTGCTCCGCGCGCCGCCGCCGCCGCCGCCGGCCCCTCCCCGCCCCGCCCCCGCGGCCCCCGGCGCCTCCCGCGCTCCCCGGGCGGGGTCCCGGGGCGCGCGCGGGCTCCACGCCTGGCCTTGACCCGGCCCTGTCGGGCGTGCACCCCCCACACACCCTGGGAAGCGGGGTTCTTGGAGCGTGGAACGGGCGCCGCCAGCGCTCGTGGCGGGGGCTGGGGGTGAGGGCGAGTGAGCTGCCCGTCCGGGGAGGTAAGCAAGGTGCCGAGCCCGGACACCCAGAGGATCCTTCGTACTCTGCAATTCCAACTCCCTCACTGCCGCCCATTTTAGCACCCACACTCTCAGAGGGCTATTGGTGGTTGACAAAAAAAAAGAGCCTTCAAAAATGTCACTCACTATCAATATCTTTCTCATAATCATCAACATTAAGGGAAAATTGGGGTAACAGAATCATCGGGAACTGTAATCATCCGGATGCAAATTTCTTAGAGCTGCCCTCCTCGGAGGGTAAAAGGGGGGACTGGGAGTTGGGGAGACCTGGCTCTGCCCAGAGGTAGGCGCTACCGCTTTTCCAGCAGGGATTTCCTCCCCCATAGGGTGGGTGGGGGCCTCACCCACTTTCACCTCACAGAACAGTTTGATCTCACTTGGTCTTGGTGGACAGGATCCTGGCCCCCAGCGATGGCTTTGTGGTTGGGGTGACCAAACCGCCCAATCCGCTTCACCCAATGCAGGCCTTTATTTTTATTTTTTATTTATTATTATTTTTTTTTTTTTGAGACGGAGTCTCGCTCTGTCACCCAGGCTGGAGTGCAGTGGCCGGATCTCAGCTCACTGCAAGCTCCGCCTTCCGGGTTTACGCCATTCTCCTGCCTCAGCCTCCCGAGTAGCTGGGAGTACAGGCGCCAGCCACCATGCCCGGCTAGTGTTTTGTATTTTTTTTTTTTAGTAGAGACGGGGTTTCACCGTGTTAGCCAGGATGGTCTCGATCTCCTGACCTCATGATCCGCCCATCTTGGCCTCCCAAAGTGCTGGGATTACAGGCTTGAGCCACCGCGCCTGTCCCTATTTTTATTTTTATCTTTTTTTGAGACAGGGTCTCACTCTATCCCCCAGGCTGGAGTGCAGTGGTGTGATCATAGCTCACTACAGCCTTGACCATCTGGGCTCAAGCTAGCCTCCTGTCTCAGCCTCCTGTGTAGCTGAGACCACAGGGTATTTTTTTTTTTTTTTCCAACTTTTCATAGAAATGAAGTCTCACTTTGTTACCCAGGCTGGTCTTGGACTCCTGGGATCAAGCGATCCTCCCACTTCCGCTTCCCAAAGTGCTGGGATTACAGGCGTGAGCCACCGCTCCCGGTACCTTATCATCCTTTCTAAGGGGCGAGTCCTTTAAAACAAAGGTGAAGCTCGTCTTAGGAGGGCAGTGAACCAAGATGCCCAGGTGGCCTGCGCCCATATTTAATCTTCTGCTACCCCAAAAGGCTAAGTGTCTGTACTTGGAGGCGTCACATGATTCTTGGGGGAGCAGAGGCCCATTACAAGAGAATTACAGAACAGCTACATGAAGGGACATTATGCGGCAGATTAGGAAGCCATATTATTATTATTATTTATTATTATTATTATTATTAGAGATGGGGTCTCTCTATGTTGCCCAGGCTGGCCTCAAATGCCTGGGCTCAAGCGATCCTCGTGCCTCAGCCTCCCGAGTAGCTGGGACTACAGGTGCACACCATGGTGCCTGGCTAAACCATACTAATATATATTATATTATATTATATATTATATTATATTATATTATATTATATTATATTATATTCCCAGGCCATCCAGGATGCTCTCTCATCTCACTAGCATCAATTTAATCCCATCTGCAGGCTGGGCCCAGTGGCTCACGCCTGTAATCCCAGCACTTTGGGAGGCCTAGGTGGGCAGATCACCTGAGGTCAGGAGTTCTAGACCAGCCTGGCCCACATGATGAAACCCCATCTCTACTAAAACTACAAAAATTAGCCGGGCATGGTGGCACACACCTGCAATCCCAGCACTTTGGGAGGCTGAGGTGGGTGGATCACAAGGTCAAGAGTTCAAGACTGATCTGACCAAGACGGTGAAACCCTGTCCACTAAAAATGCAAAAATTAGTCTGGTGTGGTGGCGGGCGCCTGTAATCCCAGCTACTCAGGAGGCCGAGGCAGAGAATTGCTTGAACCTGGGAGGTGGAGGTTGCCATGAGCCGAGATTGCACCACTGCACTCCAGCCTGGGCAAAAGAGTGAGACTCTGTCTCAAAAAAAAAAAAAAAAAATAGAGATGGGATCTGGCTATATTGCCCGGGCTGGTCTCAAACTCCTGCACTCAAATGATCCTCCAACCCGGGCCTCCCAAAGTGCTGGGATTCCAGGTGTGAGCCACCATGCAACCTCAGCTCACTGCAACCTCTGCCTCCTGGGTTCAAGCAATTCTCCTGTCTCAGCCTCCTGAGTAGCTGGGATTACGGGCACGTGCCACCACACGCAGCTAATTTTTGTACTTTTAGTAGAAATGGGGTTTCACCTGGTCAGGCTGGTCTCAAACTCCTGACCTCAGGTGATCCACCCACCTCAGCCTCCCAGAGTGCTGGGAGCCATGGCGCCTGGCCTACCGGCCTCAACTTTCTTTCATGGGGTTGTAATTTACTATTAGAAGATCTTGGCTGGGCGCGGTGGCTCAAGCCTGTAATCCCAGCACTTTGGGAGGCCGAGACGGGCGGATCACGAGGTCAGGAGATCGAGACCATCCTGGCTAACACGGTGAAACCCCGTCTCTACTAAAAAATACAAAAAACTAGCCGGGTGAGGTGGCGGGCGCCTGTAGTCCCAGCTACTCGGGAGGCTGAGGCAGGAGAATGGCGTGAACCCGGGAGGCGGAGCTTGCAGTGAGCTGAGATCCGGCCACTGCACTCCAGCCCCAGTGACAGAGTGAGACTCCATCTCAAAAAAAAAAAAAAAAGATCTTTGGGGAGGATGCCCCTGTGTCTATGATTTTAGCAGCACCCACAGCTTCATGGATCTGGCTGTGGGATAGTCTAGGGTGTGGCTCCCCAAAAGGGCTGGGGACGCTGCAGCTGTCCTGCTGTCACGGTCACTGCGGGCCCACCATATATGGCAAACCACCATCACTTGCCTAAACTAGAAGTGTCAAAATATCTGCAGCGGAAAACCCAGCCGCCTTATGTGCTCCTCACCAGAAGCCGCTGCTGACCACAGGCCCTTCGCCGAGGTCTGCCTTCTCTTCGTTCAGGAGGGAAATGTCCTGCATGAGAGGGACATTTAAGACGCTCTAGCACCCCATGGAGACTTTCTCCGCTTCCTCTCTCTGCATATCAATGATATTTAGTGTCAGTCCTCCCAAGGAACCCCAGGGCTCCTGGCAGGAGGCCTCACCCCGGAAGAAATAATAAGAGGAACCAAAAGGGTCTTGAGCCCAGAGAAGGGCGGACTTAAGGAGCTGGTGTTGGGTTTCCAAATCGTCAGGGGCTGGCCTGGGGTGCAGGGAGCTCCCCAAACTGGGTGGAGACATAGACACTGAGCTGTGCCTGACTCTCGGGGGATAAATTTGAGCCTGCGGTTTATTTGAATCAGAGCCACAGAAGGGGTCACTTCAGGAGGGGGTGAGCTCCCTGTCCTGGGAGGCATCCAAGAATTGGCCACTTTGCTTTTTTTTTTTTTTTTTTTGAGATGGAGACTTGCTCTGTTACCTGGGCTGGAGTGCAGTGGCGCGATCTCGGCTCACTGCAACCTTCACCTCCCGGGTTTAAGCGATTCTCCTTCCTCAACCTCCTGAGTAGCTGGGATTATAGGTGTGCACCACCATGCCCTGCTAACTTTTGTATTTTTATTTTTATTTTTTTTGAGATGGAGTCTGACTCCCGTCATGCAGGCTGGAGTGCAGTGGCGCGATCTCAGCTCGCTGCAACTTCCATCTCCCGGGTTCGAGTGATTCTCCTTCCTCAGCCTCCTAAGTAGCTGGGATTACAGGTGCCCGCCACCACGCCCAGCTAATTTTTGTATTTTTAGTAGAGTCGAGGTTTCACCATGTTGGCCAGGCTGGTCTGGAACTCCTGACCTCAGGTGATCCACCTGCCTTGGTCTCCCAAAGTGCTGGGATTACAGGCGTGAGCCACTATGCCTGGTGCAAAGAATTGGCCACTTTGAATCACAAAGACTCTAGGACTCTTTCAGGCCTCAGAGGTGGCCGCACCAGTTTCTAATGCCTCCTGCTGAGGAGCTGGGGGACTCACCCCTCCCTTATGCCAGCCTGAGTGGGTAGACTGGACTCCCAGAGTCCCCGAGTCCTGAACTCCCCACCCTCCACCTCTCATCCTTGGTGACCCCCTGTCAACTCGATTTCAGAAGTTCTCTGATCTGCAGGTCACCCTCCTGGTGCAGGCTGGTGACAGAGCAGTCCCCTTTCTGGTGTCCTGGCTGCCTCCAGATTTTCACCTTTCCCTGCATAGCTAAGGGATGGAAACGTGATGGTGGCCCTCCCTCACTCTAAATCCTTCCATGGCTCCCCACTGCCTGCAGGCGAGAGCCTAAAATGCTCAGCCTGGCATCCAGGGCTCTTCATGTTTGGCCTCCAGCTGATCTCCCAGGTCCCATTTTCTTCTCCTCTCACCAGGGAACTAATATTCTAGTGAGTCCGAACTGCAGGAGTTTCCATGCCTTTGTGCTGGCTGTTGCGTCTCCCCTGGAATACCCTTCCCCCGGTGTCCAGCTGGCCTCTCCAAGCTCACCCTCCCATGTGCAACTCACATGGCACCATTTGGGGAAAGCCTTCCTCGAGGACATCCCCTCACTTCCTAGAGCAAGGTCCCCCTGAAAGGACCCCTTGCCAGAGGCACTAGCTCTGTTGTCTCACTGTGTGATAGGTGCGAGCCTGGCCGTCGCTCCTTGGTCTTGTCTCACTGTGTGATGTGCGTGAACCCGGCCGTCTCTCCTTGGTCTTGTCTCACTGTGTGATGTGTGTGAGCCCGGCCGTCTCTCCTTGGTCTTGGTGACTGAGCCCATTAGCCTGCCCGAGAAGGAGGCCAGACTGGAGGAAACACAGCCAAGAAACAGGGAGAGACACTGACTCCCAAGGGAAGGACTGGTTCCATATCCTTAGAACAAGCGATGCCTGGAATTCACGTGACACCTAGTTTTAGCAGCCAGTGTTTCTTTTTTGATTTCTTCCCGAGGGGGTTCCTGCCACTTACAAACAAAGGGATTCTTAATACTCAAAATAGTACCAGAAGTGGGGAGTTGAAATTAACAGACTAATGTGGAATTGCTGAGTCAAATTAGATTGCCCTGATCCCAGCTGGGAAGAGGGATGTCTTGAGCTTCTCTTTCCATAAGTCCGTAAATCCATCTTCCATTCCCTCAGTCAGGCGGCAGTAGGCTTCTGTCCTTCGCAGTGGAACAGCCCAGTGGACACAGTAATCTCTCCACCTCCTCCCCTTCTTCTTCTTTTTTTAATTTTTTAATTTTTTAATTTTTTGAGACGGAGTCTTGTGCCCAGGCTGGAGTGCAGTGGCTGGATCTCAGCTCACTGCAAGCTCCGCTTCCCGGGTTTACGCCATTCTCCTGCCTCAGCCTCCCGAGTAGCTGGGACTACAGGCGCCCGCCACCTCGCCCAGCTAGTTTTTTGTATTTTTTAGTAGAGATGGGGTTTCACTGTGTTAGCCAGGATGGTCTCGATCTCCTGACCTCGTGATCCGCCCGTCTCGGCCTCCCAAAGTGCTGGGATTACAGGCTTGAGCCACCGCGCCCGGCCTCTTCTTCTTTTTTTTTGAAACAGAGTCTTGCTCTGTTGCCCAGACTGGAGTCCAGTGGCACGATCTCGGCTCACTGCAACCTCTGCCTCCCGGGTTCAAGTGATTCTCCTGCTTCAGCCTCCCAAGTAGCTGAGATTATAGGTCCCCAACACCATGCCTGGCTAATTTTTGTATTTTTAGTAGAGACGGGATTTTACCATGTTGGCCAGGCTGGTCTCGAACTCCTGACCTCAGGTGATCTGCCCGCCTCGCAAAGTACTGGGATTACAGGCATGAACCACCATGCCTGGCCTCCACCTCCTCCCGTTCTTGACTGCTTTTCTATTTCTTTCCTATCCAAATCTCACTATTCTTCATATCCCACTCTCCTCCCAGAGATCCCCCTCTGGGTGTCATCATCTGCCTAACCCACTACTCTCCAAATTCCTAGAGATCACTGGGACCAGCCTTCTCATTTTAGAAGTGGAACAGCTGAGGCCAGCCATGGTGGCTCACACCTGTAATCCTAGCACTTTGGGAGGCCAAGGCAGGCAGATCACCTGAGGTCAGGAGTTCAAGACCTGCCTGGCCAATGTGGCAAAACCCCGTCTCTACTAAAAATAAAAAAAATTAGCTGGGAGTGGTGACAGGTGCCTATAATCCCAAGTACTCGGGAGGCTGAAGTAGGAGAATCGCTTGAATCCGGGAGGTGGAGATTGCAGTGATCTGAGATCGTACCACTACACTCCAGTCTGGCAACAGAGTGAGACTCCATCTTAAAAAAAAAAAAAATGTGGAAAGTGGAACAGCTGAGACCCAGAGAGGCAAGACTACTTGTCTTTAGTCACACAGCTGGCGGGGGGCTAAACCTCAGGCCTGTAGACTCACCCGATTGGATTGCAAACTTCTCTAAGGCACGGCACGAATACAAATACTGTTGGAAATCGTAGTAGGCAATGAACATAGTAGATGATGAGTCACGTGACAGACACTTTACATAATTTATCAATCAGGGCTGGGATTGGCTGCCTGGGATGGAGAACTCCAAATGCTAGAGGCTTGAAATGGATAGAAATGCATCATGACTGAGGCAGGCAATGCTGGACAGTGTCAGGGACCCAGGCTCCTGCGTCTTGTTCAGCCTTTTTCAGCACATGAATTTCCAACTCTTTTTTTTTTTTTCGAGATAGAATCTTGCTCTGTCACCCAGGCTGGAGTGCAGTGCCATGATCTTGGCTCACTGCAACCTCCACCTCCTGGGTTCAAGCAATCCTCCTACCTCAGCCTCCCGAGTAGGTGGGATTACAGGCACCTGCCAGCCACCACACCCGGTTAATTTTTGTATTTTTAGTAGAGATGGGGTTTCACCATGTTGGCCAGGCTGGTCTCAAACTGCTGACCTCAAGTGATCCACCTGCCTCAGCCTCCCAAATTGCTGGGATTACAGGCATGAGCCACCGTGTGCAGCCTCACAACTGAGCTTTCTGAACCTGGAGAACAGGCCGGGTGGGGGGCCACTGCAGCTGGACGTGGGGACACCTGAGCCACTGTGGCCTCCATGGAAGTCGTCCCTTGCCTAGCCAGTCCTTGACTGGAGTCTGCAGTTAGATCACACTGCCCCAATTAGCATGCCTTTAAATTTAGCTTTCTCCCCCCAGCCAGGGGACTCCGGGATTCAGGGGAGGAACGCTGGCTCTTTCGAGGAAAAACGCTGCATCACTCATTCTGCAACCACAGTCGCTGTCTGCCGGGCAATTCTCGATTTCTTGAGCGAAGGGCCTCTTGGGGCGAGCTACTTTGGATGCCTTTGCTGGAAAACGCTTGCCCGTCTTCCTCGTCCTTAAGATGCAGCCGGGCAGGTTGTTTTCCAGCCATGCTTTCAGGTTTCATCCGTGGAAACTGGGTCTGCGTCACATCCGGCCTTAAAAGCTTCCCGACCAGGCGCGGTGGCTCACGCCTGTAAGTAATCCCAGCACTTTGGGAGGCCGAGGTGGGTGGATCATCTGAGGTCAGGAGTTTGAGACCAGTCTGACCAACATGGTGAAACCCCGTCTCTCCTAAAAAAACACAAAAATTAGGCCGGGCGCGGTGGCTCATGCCTGTAATTCTAGCACTTTGGGAGGCCGAGGCGGGCAGATCACAGGGTCAGGAGATCGAGACCATCCTGGCTAACGGGGTGAAACCCCATCTCTACTAAAAATACAAAAAATTAACTGGGCGTGATGGTGGGTGCCTGTAGTCCCAGCTACTCAGGAGGCTAAGGCAGGAGAATGGCGTGAACCCAGGAGGCGGAGCTTACAGTGAGCTGAGATCACGCCACTGAACTCCAGACTGGGTGACAGAGCGAGACTCTGTCTCAAAAAATAAAAAATAAAATAAATAAATAAATAAATTTTAAAAATAAAATAAAAACTTGGCTGGGTGCAGTGGCTCACGCCTGTAATCCCAACACTTTGGGAGGCCGAGGCGGGCAGATCACGAGGTCAGGAGATCGAGACCATCTGGGTAACACAGTGAAACCCCATCTCTACTAAAAATACAAAAAAATTAGCCAGGCGTGGTGGCGGGCGCCTGTAGTCCCAGCTACTTGGGAGGCTGAGGCAGGAGAATGGTGTGAAGGGAGGCGGAGCTTGCAATGAGTGGAGATCACGCCACTGCACTCCAGCCTGGGTGGCAGAGTGAAGACTCCACCTCAAAAACAAAATACAAACAAATACAAAAATTAGCTGGGAGTGGTGGCACACGCCTGTCATCCCAGCTACTCAGGAGGCTGAGGCAGGAGAATCACTTGAGCCCAGGAGGCGGAGGTTGCAGTGAGCTGAGATCAGGCCACTGAACTCCAGCGTGGGCAATAGAGTGAGACTCTCAAAAAAAAGCTTCCTGTGGCTCCCACTAAACTCAGCATGCCTCCCAGCACTTCGTCACCTGTGCAGTCCAGTGGCTGTCACCTCTCTGCTCCCAGCTTCTCCCTTGTCTCCCAAAAGCTCAGGCACAGGGCAGCCACAGGACCTTTGCACATGCTCTTCCCATCTCCTAGTACTGTGTCCTTCCCCCAGCTCTTCTCAAGTCCAACTACTTCTCTGCACTTTCAGCTTCTCTGAGTGACCCTCCCTGGCCACCCCATAGTGGCCACCCTTAGTCACTCTCTATTGTCAAAGCCAGAATACCCACCTGTTATCCTGTCTCACTCTTTATTGTCAATCTCCCTCTGTCCTTGCTTCCCACGACAGACTGTATGTTCCTAGTGAGGGTAACGACCAGCCCTGGCCCCGGCAACCATTTAGGTCTGGAGCCTGGCACATAAAAGACCCTTACAGAACAAATAAACAGAAGTAGATGAGAGGGTAAAGTCTGAGGAAGGAGGCCTGGCATGAAGGCTCACGCCTGCAATCCCAGCACTTTGGGAGGCTGAGGTGGGAGGATTATTTGAGCCCTAGAGTTGGAGACCAGCCTGGCCAATATAGTGAGACCCTGTCTCTGCCAAAAATAAAATAAATTAACTGGATGTGGTGGTGCATGCCTGTAGTCCCAGCCACTTGGGAAACTGAGGCAGGAGGATCACGTGAGCCTGGGAGGTCGAGGCTGCAGTGAGCTATGAGTATGCCATTGCACTCCAGCCTGGGCAGCAGAGCAAGACCCTGTCTCAAGAAAAGAAAAGATCAAGTAAGGAGAACAGGAGATGCACATTATTCTGGAAGACAAGCCATGTCTACTCAAGAGCAGCTCCTAAATCTCTCCTCCAGGATCCCTCTTCATCCTCCCATGACCTCATCCTCTAACTCAGGGCCCAGCAAACTGTCTGTGTCCTGCTGGTCTCTGTCCCAACTGCTCAGCTCTGCCATTGCAAGGATGCCATAGATAACATGGAAGCCAAAGACCATAGCTGCATTCCAATAAAACTTTATTTATGGACACGGAAATTTGACTTTCATATTGCTTTTCTCTTCTGTTTTTCTTTCTTTCTTTTTTTTTTTTTTTTTTTTTTTGAGACGGAGTCTCGCTCTGTCGCCCAGGCTGGAGTGCAGTGGCCGGATCTCAGCTCACTGCAAGCTCCGCCCCCCGGGTTCACGCCATTCTCCTGCCTCAGCCTCCAGAGTAGCTGGGACTACAGGCGCCGCCACCTCGCCCGGCTAGTTTTTGTATTTTTAATAGAGACGGGGTTTCACCGTGTTAGCCAGGATGGTCTCGATCTCCTGACCTCGTGATCCGCCCGTCTCGGCCTCCCAAAGTGCTGGGATTACAGGCTTCGAGCCACCGCGCCCGGCCTTCTTTTTTTTTTTTTTGACAGAGTCTCACTCTATTACCCAGGCTGGAGCGCATTAACGTGATCTCGGCTCACTGCAACTTCTGCCTCCTGGGTTCAAGCGATTCTCATGTCTCAACCTCCCAAGTAGCTGGGACTACAGGCACGTGCCACCACACCCGGCTAATTTTTGTATTTTAGTAGAGACGGGTTTCATCATGTTGGCCAGGCTGGTCTCGAACTCCTGACCTCAGATGATCTGCCCATCTTGGCCCCCCAAAGTGCTGGGATTACAGACATGAGCCACTATGCCTGGCCTCATATTACTTTTCATATATCGTATAACATGATTCTGTTTTCCTTCAACTATTTACAAATGTAAAAAAACAATTTTAGCTGGAGGAGTTGTGCGGATACAGAGAGCAGGTTGGACTTGGCCCTCAGACTGTAGTTTGCTCTCCCCTGCCTTCTCACAGTCTTTATTTTCTTATAAGTAGGTGCTTTTTTTTTTTAACGGAGTCTCCCTGTGTCGCCCAGGCTGGAGTGCACAGGTGTGATCTTGGCTTACTGCATCCTCTGCCTCCCAGGTTCAAGCTATTCTCTTGCCTCAGCCTCTTGAGTTGCTAGGATTACAGGCACGTGCCATCACACCGGCTAATTTTTGTACTTTTAGTAGAGACAAGGTTTCACCATGTTGGCCAGGCTGGTCTTGAACTCCTGAGCTCAAGTGATCTGCTCATCTTGGCCTCCCAAAGTGCTGGGATTACACGCGTGAGCCATTGGCTGTATTTTTCAATCTGTTAAATTAAACCTGCTGATACTCATGGCGTGTAATAAGCTCTCAAGAAGTGTTTAAAAAAATAAAACTCTACTGCTTCTCGGTCTTTTGGCTAAGATCAAGTGTAAAAATAAAACCCAGAATATATAAATAAAGCTCCTAAACTCAGCAATGAGTCCCTCAAGGGTAAGTATATTCTTGTTGGTATGAATAGCAGTTGATATTTACAGGGTGTTTTACTGTGTGCTGAAGACAAAGTAATATAATGTGCCACTTCTCAGGGGTTGCTGTTGCTGTTTTCAAGTATTCACCTCCATATTTCAAAATAATGTGCTTTACACATCCCTTGATTTATCAGTTGGATGTTGTCCATTGACTTCCTATTCCTGAAGGTCAAAATTTAGCTCTCTTAGGCATTCTGCTCCCCCGGTAGTTAAATCACAATTTTTGCTTAAATGAAAATTCAGTGCTTATACTATATATTAATATAAATATTATTGACAGTGGAGCAATGTATACTAAGAACATTATTTTCTGGGACCTGCTTTTTTATTTCCCTGGAGTTAGTCATTGCCTTGGTTTTATCTATCTGTGACACTTTCTTTCCCCCAGCCTCTCCACCAGAACTGGCGTCTCCACTCAGGACTGGTTGCTCCTACCGCCCAGCTGTGATCTTGGCCCCTCTCTTCTTTGGCACAAGGGGATTCTTGGGATGTAGCTCCTGTTTCTTGGGCATGGATCTTCCTGTTTCTTGGTTTGGTCCCTTGTTTTAGGAATGTGCACCCCCTAGGGTTTCCAGAGAAAGTGTTTTCCTCCTACTCTCCTGGGAATTAGTGGTTTGGCTGACAGTATTGTGGGTGGATAATTTTCTTTTGCCCCATGTTTTCCAGCTTCTAGTCTTGGGCAGCTGAATGATCAGAAGTTGTCCTGTTTCCTCATCCTTTGCCTGTCCCATGGCTATTCTCTCTCTCTCTTTCTGAAAGCTTGTAGAATCTTCTTGTTCCCTACATCCTGCACTTTCACACTGGGGGGTTTGGTGTGGGTCTATTTTCAACCACTGTGCTGAGTATTTTGTGGGCTTTTCATGTGTTCTCTTCCTGGGAAACTTTCTTGAATGATATCATTGGTGATGTCTTCCACTTTGGTTTCTCTGGTGTCTTTGTGGAACACATTATTGTCATAGGGTGGACTTCTTGGATTGATCTCATTTTCTTGCCTACCTTCCTCCCATTCCCCGACTTTCTACTTTTTCTTCCAACCCTTCTATTGACATTTTAATTTTGACTATTACCCTTTTTTTTTTTTTTTTTTTTTTGAGACAGGGTCTCACTGTGTTGCTTAGGCTGGAGTGCAGTGGTGCAATCACAGCCCACTGTAGCCTTGACCTCCAGGGCTCAAGCGATCCTCCTGCCTCAGCCTCCCAAGTAGCTGAGACTACACGTGCCTGCCACCATGCTGGCTAATATTTTTGATTTTTAGTTTCACTGTGTTTCCCAGGCTGATCTCACACTCTTGAACTCAAGCGATCTGCATGCCTTAACCTCCCAGAGTGTTGGGATTACAGGCATGCACCACCATACCCAGTGACTATCAGAGTTTTCATTTCTAAGAGCTCTTTCTGGTTCTTTTATCATTCCTCTTTAAAAGACAAACTTGGGGCCGGGCGCCGTGGCTCAAGCCTGTAATCCCAGCACTTTGGGAGGCCGAGATGGGCGGATCACGAGGTCAGGAGATCGAGACCATCCTGGCTAACACGGTGGAACCTCGTCTCTACTAAAAACTACAAAAAACTAGCCGGGCGAGGTGGCGGCGCCTGTAGTCCCAGCTACCCGGGAGGCTGAGGCAGGAGACTGGCATGAGCCCGGGAGGTGGAGCTTGCAGTGAGCTGAGATCCGGCCACAGCACTCCAGCCTGGGTGACAGAGCGAGACTCCGTCTCAAAAAAAAGGACAAACTTGGCCGGGTGTGGTGGCTCATGGAGATCAGGAGTTTGAGACCAGCCTGGGCAACATGGTGAGACACCCGCCCCCATCTCCAAATAATATGTAAATAAATAAAATAATTTCTCAGCCAGGTGCGGTGTCTCACGCCTGTAATCCCTGCACTTTAGGAGGCTGAGGCTGGTGGATCACCAGAGGTCAGGAGTTCAAGACCAGGCTAGCCAAAATGGTGAAACCCCATCTCTACTAAATATACAAAAATTAGCCAGGTGTGGTGGTGCACACCTGTAATCCCAGCTACTCGGGAGGCTAAGGCAGGAGAATTGCTTGAACTTGGGAGGTGGAGGTTGCAGTGAGCCAAGATCATATCACGGTACTCTAGCCTGGGTGACAGAGGGAGACTCCATCTCAAAAATAATAAATAAATAAATAAATAAATACAGGCAAACTTATACTTGTTTCCTGGCTGTTATATCCTCTATGATCTCTCTGAGGATAAGATGCACATAGGTTTTGTTTTTTTCTGTTCTGTGTTTTAATCCGGAACATAAGGATTTTTCTAGAACTGTTTTCTTCTACCCTCTTTGTCTCTCCTTCAAGTTACTTTTCTTTTCTCTTTGTGCGTTTTGGTCTCTCTGTTGACTAACAATTATGACAGAGTGCTACAGAGCTGACGGAAGCCTCCTCACCACGGGGCGGCTTCACTGTGGAGTGGGTTGGCAGGTTGCGGGGTGGTCACTGGGCGGGAATCCCAAAACATGAGCAGCATCTGGAAGGCTTTTCTCATAACCTGGCATCCAGCGTTCTAGAAGCCACGAGAGGGTAGGCGTCTGGGGTCACTATTCTATGTGTGACTTTAATGGCCTGGGTTTTTTGTTTGTTTTTGTTTTTGTTTTTTTGTAATGGCATGGTGTTGGTTCACTGCAATCTCTGCTTCCCAGGCTCAAGTGATTCTCCTGCCTCAGCCTCCCAAGTGGCTGGGATTACAGGCATGTGCCACCAAGCCCGGCTAAGGTTTTTTTTTTTTTGGTGGAGATGGGATTTCACCATGTTGGTCAGGCTGGTCTTGAACTCCTGACCTCAGGTGATGCCCCTGCCTTGCCTCAGCCTCCCAAAGTGCTGGGATTACAGGCGTGAGCCACCGTGCCCGGCCTGGTTTTTTTTTTTTTGAGACGGAGTCTTGCTCTGTCGCCCAGGCTGGAGTGCAGTGGCCAGATCTCAGCTCACTACAAGCTCCGCCTCCCGGGTTCACGCCATTCTCCTGCCTCAGCCTCCCGAGTAGCTGGGACTACAGCCACCCGCCACCTCGCCCGGCTAGTTTTTTGTATTTGTTAGTAGAGACGGGGTTTCACCGTGTTAGCCAGGATGGTCTCGATCTCCTGACCTCGTGATCCGTCCGTCTCGGCCTCCCAAAGTGCTGGGATTACAGGCTTGAGCCACCGTGCCCGGCCAGGCCTGGTTTTTTTTAAAGACAGGGTCTCACTCTGTCGTGCAGGATGAAGTGCCGTGGCATGATCATAGCTCACTGCAGCCTCAACTTCCAGGGCTCAAGTGATCCTCCTGCCTCAGCCTCTCAAGCAGCTGGGACTACAGGCATGCATTGTCATATCTGACTTTTTTTTTTTTTTTTTTTTTAGAGATGGTGTCTTGCTCTGTTGCCCAGGCTGGTCTCAAACTCCTGGGCTCAAGTGATCCTCCCGCCTCAGTCTCCCGAAGTGCTGGGATTACAGGCATGAGCCACTGCACTTGGCCTTAATGGCCCATTTGCACAGCCCCTCATCCCTGCCCTCCATGGAGCCTGGGTCCCTGTGCCTGAACCTTTCTGTGCAGCAAGCATTTTAAAATGCATTTTCTTACTGAATTCTCACAGCTCCCTGCACGGTTGGTGCTACCAGTTTGTCCCCGATTTTATGGACGCTTAAGACGGTAGCATGAGCTATCCCCACGCTCCACAGCTGATAAGTTAAAGGACCACACTGTGACTAGAGCCCGGAGCCCAGAGTCCCCCTCACTGTGTGAAGTGACGGCTTCTGGCTCATCCTTGGGTGCCCCAAGGAAGGCGCTGAGTGTTTGTTGATTGTCTATGGAATAAATGTCAACATCCTCAACGGGAGCAATGGAGAAACCACATGAACGGTGGCCCAGCACACATCACAGGCGCTCAGCACACATACGGAATGAAGGAGCAGCTGAAAGAACAGGAGTTGAGGCCGGGCGCGGCGGCCCAGCACACATCACAGGCGCTCAACACACATACGGAATGAAGGAGCAGCTGAAAGAACAGGAGTTGAGGCCAGGCACGGCGGCTCACGCCTGTAATCCCAGCACTTTGGGAGGCTGAGGCAGGCAGACCACCTGGGGTCTGGAGTTCGAGACCAGCCTGGGCAACAGTGAAACCCCCGTCTCTACTAAAATATGAAAAAATTAGCTGGGCGTGGTGGCAGACGCCTGTGGTCCCAGCTACTTGAGAGGCTGAGGCAGGAGAATCACTTGAACCCAGGAGGCGGAGGTTGCACTGAGCCGAGATCACACCATTGCACTTGAGCCTGGGTGACAGAGCAAGACCTTGTCTCAAAGAAAAATAAAATGTGTCTTGTAAGGTCATGAGAAGAATTAAGTTAGATCATAAGCACACAGTAAACAGGTGATTAATCAATGTCGTTATGATACCAAGTGAAGAAAAGCAGGAAGCAAGATGGTATAAATGATCCACCCATAAACAACCAGGCATTAAGGAATAGAAAGCGGGATGGCCGGGTGCGGTGGCTCAGGCCTGTCATCCCAGCATTTTGGGAGGCCGAGGCCGCTGAATTGCCTGAGGTCAGGAGTTCAAAACCAGCCTGACCAACGTGGTGAAACCCCATCTCTACTAAAAATGCAAAAATTAGCCAGGCGTGGTTGCACACGTCTGTAATCCCAGCTACTCAGGAGACTGAGTCCAGGAGACTCACCTGAACCTGGGAGGCAGAGGTTGTGGTGAGCCGAGATTGCACTACTGCACTCCAGCCTGGGCAACAGGAGCGAAACTCCGTCTCCAGGAAAAAAAAAAAAAAAAAAAAAGGAAAAGGAAAAGAAAGCGGAAGGGAACTGGAGTGTTCACAGTGGCTGATTGTTTTGTGATGGTTTTGTTTTCCTTCTTCCATTTTTCTGGATTGTCCAAGTTTCTCGTAATGGGAAAAACTCAATTCATAAGTAAAAACATTTATGTGGAAAAATACATGTAACATAAAATTTGCCGTCATCATTTATTATTATTTTTATTTATTTATGTTTTTGAGACGGAGTCTTGCTCTCTTATCCAGGCTGGAGTGCAGTGGCACAGTCTCGGCTCACTGCAACCTTGGTCTCTGGGTTCAAGCGATTCTCCTACCTCAGCCTCCCCAGTAGCTGGGATTATAGGCATGCACCACCACGCCCAGGTAATTTTTGTAGTTTTAGTAGAGACGGGGTTTCAAACTCCTGACCTCAGGTGATCCGCCCGCCTTGGCCTCTCAAAGTGCTGCGATGACAGGCGTGAGCCATCCATCGTGCCTGGCCAATGCTTCCTAATTTTTTTTTTTTTTTGAGACGGAGTCTCGCTCTGTCGCCCAGGCTGGAGTGCAGTGGCTGGATCTCAGCTCACTGCAAGCTCCGCCTCCCGGGTTCACGCCATTCTCCTGCCTCAGCCTCCGGAGTAGCTGGGACTACAGGCGCCCGCCACCTCGCCCGGCTCGTTTTTTGTATTTTTTAGTAGAGACGGGGTTTCACCGTGTTCGCCAGGATGGTCTCGATCTCCTGACCTCGTGATCCGCCCGTCTAGGCCTCCAAAGTGCTGGGATTACAGGCGTGAGCCACCGCGCCCGGCCCCTAATGCATTTTATGTGCAAAACTTGGGAGGGACCGTTTTCCACCCAGGGTGGCTCCTCCACCTTAACCAGGAAAGTGGATCTTAATCCGATCACCCGAAACATCTTCTCTGGCCCAGAAGTTAACCCAGGGAGGCATCCCGGGACAAGACGGGCACCCATCTTGTCCCAAACGCCCCCTGAGCCTGGCCAGGGAGATGCTGCCTGCAAGGCTGAGTGTGACTGGGCCGGGGGACTCAGGGCATCTTAGCGGCCGCCTCTCCGTCCTGTCCTGTCCGTGACCTTGCAGATGCCGGTGACAGCCTGCCCTTCCGTTTTTGTCTTTCCAGCCCCGCCTGCGGGATTGGGTTCCAGCCCTGCCCACACGCCCGGTATCATCCCGCCCACACTCACCAATGTCGCCTAGCAACCCGGCTCGCCGCCAGCATCCGCAGCCCAGGTCCCCGCGCTCCAGTTCTCTGGCGGGGAGGGCGGGAGGGGTTGCCTCTCCAGCCCCCTGCAGCCTGGTGTCTTCCCGCCACCCGCCGGCCTGCTCCGGGGACCGCGGCCCGGTGGGACGAGGGCTGGGCGGGACGGGTCAGGAGCGACTGCTTTTCAGGCCCGTGGGCTCCGTCGCCCAGACGGTCCATCCATCTGCACCCAATCCTTTTGCTAACCAACTGCTTGATTTTGCTGTGGCGCCGCCTAAACTTGGTTTTTTGGAGTTGCTAGGAGGGCCGACTTAACTCTTTGTCAGCGGGGCTGGTTTTCAACCACCTGGTGGTGGGAATCCTGTTTGACTTCCCGGGGAGCCAGGCAACCGTGGGTGGGAGGCTTCCGAGAGCCGCCTCTCCCAGGGCGTAAGGGAGGAAGCGGGGCTGCAGGTAAGGCCTGGGGTTCACAGCAGGGGACGGGGTGCCTCCCACCAGGGGCTACTGTGATCGCCAGGCCTGCCAGGGCGTGCCCCTTCCCCTGTCCCTTCCCTCTGTCCCCACAGCCTTAGCTGGAGTCTCTCTCCGGTAATGAGATGGAGACAAATTTGAGACAGAGTCTCACTGTGTTGCCCAGGCTGGAGTGCAGTGGTGCGATCTCAGCTCACCACAACTTCTGCCTCCCGGGTTCAAGCGATTCTCCTGCCTCAGCTTCCAAGTAGCTGGAATTACAGGTGCCCACCACCATGCCCAACTAATTTTTGATATTTTTAGTAGAGACAGGGTTTCACCATGTTAGCCAGGCTGGTTTCAAACTCCTGACCTCAAGTGATCCTCCCGCCTCGGCCTTCCAAAGTGCTGGGATTATAGGCACAAGCCACTGCTCCTGGCCGACAAATGGTGTTCTCTTAACCACCAGAAAGAGACACGTCTTTTGGTGTCAGAGCGTGGCTCTAAGCACTGAGGTTGATTCAGTTGCTAGTGTCCACCTGGCCTGCCCGAGATCTGGGAATACAATGACGATCCAATTGGTGGTAACAGGCTTCCTGACAGGCAGAGAGTTCACATTCTAAAGGGGAAGACACATACCAAATCGTTTCAAAGATGCATGGTTTAAACTCAAGGAATAGGCCAGGCGCGGTAGCTCACGCCTGTAATCCCAGCACTTTGGGAGGCTGAGGCGGGCGGATACCTGAGGTCAGGAGTTTGAGACCAGTCTGGCCAACATAGTGAAACCCTGTCTCTACTGAAAATACAAAAAATTAGCTGGGCATGGTGATGCAGGCCTGTAGTCCCAGCTACTCGGGAGGCTGAGGTGGGAGGATTGCTGGAACCCAGGAGGTGGAGGTTGCAGTGAGCTGAGATCGAGCTGCTGCACTCCAGCCTGGTGACAGAGTGAGACCCTGTCTCAAAAAAAAAAAAAAAAAAAAAAAAGGTAGAACTGGAATTGACAAGATATCCACCTCATGGATTGGCCGGGAGCACAGAGGAATCCAGGAGGGCTCCCTGGTGGTGGTGGCTGTCATCTTGGGCCCTGGGTAAATGGCCATGCTGCTGCCGCGATGCTGACGGAGAGAGGGGCTGTGTGTGGACGGAGTGTGTAGGAAGGGAGGTGAAGTTCCCAAGAAATTTGGAATAGAGTGGAAAGCAGGAGAGAGGGTGTGAGGTGGAAGAGGCCAGTGGCCGAGAGGCAGCCTGCCCTCCGGGGAGGCTAAACCAGCAATTCCTGTTGCTGACAGATAATCCCTACTAGAAGGGGACCCCTTGGTGGCTCCCCACCCCCTTCCTTTGGCCTAGGCGTGAAACAGCGGCCCCTCCACACCCAGCCCCTGCCACTCCCGTCCCGCCGCCCCCACCCTGCATCTGCCTGCTCCCCACCTGCCCCCACAAACACTGCCAGGGAAGTCCTGTAGGCCAGAAGCTGTCACGAAACTCTTCCACTGTGACCAGGTCTTAGCATCTGAACACCCTCCGCCCGCCTTCTGAGGGTTTGGGAATGTGGCGGGGGAAGTACTGTGTGGGCAGAGACATCTCTTCCAAACTCAGCGTACTTACCTCCTCCTCCAGGAAGCCCTCGGGGAGCCTCCGGAGCATCTCACTGTGTGTCTCTAGGATGGGGCCAGGGGAACCCTCAAGGACCGAGGCAGAGACCTGGGTTATGGGAGACGCCGGGGAGGGGTGGTTCTCAGCCGGTGTGTCCGTGTTCTCAGGGGACCCTTGTGAGGGGACAGCCCGAGGATGCCCATGCCTTGGGGAGCAGCCACTGAGCAGTGCCAGCCCCTTGAGCTCCTCCCAGTCCACATTCAGTTTCTGGGAGACCCCCACCCAGGACCCTGAGAAGGAGGTGAAGAGGCCAGCATTTGGGGTCACCTACATCCCACGGGAAGGACGGCACGGCTCACACGGAAGACAAATGATTTCCTTTATTTCCCCTGCCTCCCAGTTTCCAGGTAGCTCTACAAAGACATTGAGACAGAGCCACACGCAGGCTGTCCTTCAAACACGGAGAAACAAAGCAAGCCAGTGGCTGGAGACCACATCTGCCCAAAGGTGGACTTTCCTCATTCAGTGCCACTGGGCAGCTGGCCAAAAAAAACTGACCAAGCGGGAGGTTTGAACAGGCTGCGGTGGGGGCTCAGAAGGGGGTGCCCTCACATCCGTCAGTGCCAGGAGGCGCCTGCCCACCATGGCCAGCATCCATAGGAGGGCGGCACCTCCCCGGGTCCCCCAGGCACGGATCCTGGGCCCTGCTCCCACAAGGGGGTATTTGGGGACCCCCTGCCTCAGGGCCAGCCGAGGCCTACATCAGGGAGGCGGGGAGGAAGAATGAAAGCTAAACTCCAGGTCTCAGCCACACATGGCAGAGCAGGTTTTCTCTGTGAAAGGCACTCAGTGGTGCAGGGCTCAGGGTGGGTGGGGGTGCCTCTGGGCTCCGGGTCTGACTGTCGGGCACAGCTGTTCCCGGGGGAGGCCCAGCCACGATCCTCATCGCCCGTCGGCTGTGTCCACCTGGCCCTGCGGCCCTCCCAACAGGGGACAAGCCTGGCTCAGGCCCTGCTGACACCCCGGCTGTGGAAGTGGGCAGAAGGTCTGTTTGGAGCAGGCTGGGCTGGGGACGCGGGGATGCCGGCTGGGAGCTCCCCTGGGCTTGTCTTGCACACGTGGTAGGGCGCCAGAACAGGGCCTGATTTCAAATCCATGCTGCAGAGGCATCCAAAGAAAGTTTGTAGGCTGGGCGCGGTGGCTCAAGCCTGTAATCCCAGCACTTTGGGAGGCCGAGACGGGCGGATCACGAGGTCAGGAGATCGAGACCATCCTGGTGAAACCCCGTCTCTACTAAAAAACACAAAAACTAGCCGGGCGAGGTGGCGGGCGCCTGTAGTCCCAGCTACTCGGGAGGCTGAGGCAGGAGAATGGCGTAAACCCGGGAGGCGGAGCTTGCAGTGAGCTGAGATCCGGCCACTGCACTCCAGTCCGGGCGACAGAGCGAGACTCCGCCTCAAAAAAAAAAAAAAAAAAAAAAAGAAAGTTTGTTTGTTGTTTGTTTGTTTGTTTGAGACAGAGTCTCGCTCTGTAACCCAGGCTGGAGTTCAGTAGTGCAATCTCGACTCACTGCAGCCTCGACCTCCTGGGCTCGAGGGATCCTACAGCCTCAGCCTCCTGAGTAGCTGGGACTACAGGCTTGGGCCACCACATCTGGCTAATTGTTTGTAAAGATGCGGTGTCATCATATTGCCCAGACTGATCTCAAACTCCTCGGCTCAAGCGATCCACCAAGCTTGGCCTCCCAAAGTGCTGGGATTGTAGGCATGAGCCACCGCGCCCGGCCCAAAGGAGGTATTCACCCCTTCCTAAACAAGGTGAGTTTAGAGTCAGCAAGAAATCCCCCAGTTTAGAATCTGCTTGCTATACTGCTGGCCCACCTGGCCGTGGGGGACCGGGCCCTCCAGGAGGGGGTGCCACTCCCAGGGCTGGATGGTGTCATTTCTCTAACAATTTAAGCACAAATGTTAAAAAAAATTTCTCTTAAGTGACAAGGTCTTCTGTTCCCCAGGTTGGAGTGCCATGGTGCAATCACAGCTCACTGCCCTCCTGGCCTCAAGGAATCCTCCGGACTCAGCCTCCCTACTAAGTAGCTGGGACTACAGGTGCATACCAACACTCCAGGCTAATCTGTGTGTGTGTGTTTTTTTTTTTTTACTAGAGACAGGGTTTCGCCATGTTGGCCAGGCTGGTCTTGAACTCCTGACCTCAGGTGATCCGTCCACCTCGGCCTCTCAAAGTGCTGGGATTACAGGCATGAATCACTGCGCCTGGCCACCAACCACACCAAGCTGATTTTTAAAAATATTTTGGAGAGATGGGGGGGTCTCACTCTGTCATCTAGGCTGGCCTTGGAACTCTCAGGCTCAAGCAACTCGGCCTCCCAAAGTGCTAGGATTAAAGGCATGAGCCACGGTGCCCGGCCTGAAGCACAAGTGTTTTAAAAGAAACCTACAGAGCGCTACTCAAAAGGAAACGACTGTTGTCTAACGTCAGGGAGGATGCTGCCATTGGTCAGTGAGCACACGTCCAGGAGTGCAGGGATGGCAAGGCCCGCAGGTTGGGGAGGCGGGGGGCTCACACCAGGCCCTCTCCATCCCGCCGGTCCCGCTTCTTCTCCCCTGGGCCCTCCTCGGCCTCGCCAGGTCCCCGCTGCCTCTTCCGGAAGCAGGCCCCAACCCGGTGTCTGGGTGGCAGGAGATCCATGCCCAGGATCTTGTGGGTCTGCCGGAAGGCCAGCATTCGCAGGGCGTGCTGCGGGGCACACACAGCCCATCAGGACCCCTGCCCACCCTGCTCCCCGAGTGCTGAGGACACAGAGGGGCTGGCATCTGTAGCCACTAGCAGATGGGCCAGGCCTATCCTGTGTCCCTCGAGACACTCCCCGCACCTTTTTTTTTGGAGACAGAGTTTGCTCTGTCACCCAGGCTGGAGTACAGTGGCGCAATCTCAGCTCATTGCAACCTCCACTTCCCGGGTTCAAATGATTCTCCTGCCTCAGCCTCCCAAGTAGGTGGGATTACAGGCAGGTGCCACCACGTCTGGCTAATTTTGTATTTTTAGTAGAGACGGGGTTTCACTATATTGGCCAGGCTGGTCTCGAACTCCTGACCTTGTGATCCGCCCGCCTTGGCCTCCCAAAGTGCTGGGATGACAGGTGCAAGCCACCCGGCCTGGCCAACACGGCTTCTTACGACTGCTGAGCTTGGGCCACCACAGCGCCTGACGAATTTTCGCTTGGTGCTGGCTGACCGCAAGGACTGTCCCAGGAGGCCCCCTACTCCACTGACCACCAGCTCTTTCCACCTCACTGCAGGGACCGCACATCCTGCACTGTGAGGCATTTCACTGATCCCGTTAAAAGCAAAATTCAGAAATGTCAGATCCGCTGTGCTTTGGTTTTCGTGCTGCTGGGAGATTTTTCTTATAAACAAATTTGCAAACAAGGAAACCACAGGTGAGGGCTGGACAGGACGAGCTGCCGGCTACAGCTAGGCTTCTAGGACCATGGTCAGCGATGTGGAGGGAGGACAGTCCCTGCCCGTGAGACTTGAGGTCTGGGCCTCGTTACAGTGGTGGCTTTGGCTCTGAGCTGCCAGCCCCACACCACCACGCCAGGCTGGCCCTGTCCCCATGCGCCGTCCTGCCACCCACAGGCCACCCTCCTGTTCCTGTACATCTCAGTGGGAGGGAGAGAAGGTGGAACCTGGGCCATTTCGGGGAACACTGCACAGCTGTAAGCCGGAGCTGGGACCTGGGCGTCACCCCTGCTGTGGACTTGGCCCTCCTACCTGGGCGCTGGCGGTCACGTCTTCCCGCTCTTGGAGGGTCATGGGCTCGAGGGCGTCTGTCTGGTCTCTCTCGCAGGGATCCTGGAGTCCGGGCCCATCTTTGTGAGGGGGAGTGGGAACAACACAGAAGGCGAGAATGCCCTCATGAAAGATGGTGACAGGGCCGTCGCTCGACACCGTGGAGCCCCAGGGGCCCGTGCGTGGGGCTATACTTGCAGCCTCTGACCCTCAGGCCTCTCTCAGCAGGCCAGGGTTTCACCCGGGCTCATCGGGGAGTCCTCCCAGCCCCTCAAAGCCCGTTGGGCTGCCAGCACCTCCTGAGCTTTGTGTGTGTGCCTGTGTGCACCCATGCATATGCACATGTATGCTGATGTGTGTCCATGTGGGCCCATGTGCCTGTGCGTGTCCGTCTGTGCATGCGTGCCCACGGGTGTATGTGCATGTGTGCCCGTGTGTGCACTCGTCTCTGTGCCCATGTGCATGCATGTCTGTGTGTGTGCATGCATTCATGTCCGTGTGTGCCCATGCGTGTGTGCCCATGTGTCCAAGTACATCCATGTGTGTGCCTGTATGTGCACTCATGTCCACGTGCGTGCCTGTGCGTGTGCGTGCCTACACGTGTGCTTTACATAATGGCTCAGGCAACGGGCCCAAAGCTTTATGCTCCCTTTTCACTTGATATCCTATGTCACTAAAAATGACTCAAAAACACCCTTTTCCGTATCTGACCGCCACCCTCTCACACGAGTGTGTCCTGCCGTGTTCTCGTCCCTCTGCTGGTGTAGAACGCACTGTGCTGGGCAACTCTGCGCCCCCTGTCAGCTGAGCTCCTGGCTGTTCCCTCTGGATAATCTTTGGAGGACAGGCGCCGGGGTGGCTGTGCGCTGGGGTGGCTCTGTGCCGGGGTGGCTCTGCGCCGGGGTGGCTCTGCGCCGGGGTGGCTCTGTGCCGCCGCCGGTGGGCGTGGCCGCCAGATAACATAACCGTTGTCTCCTGGGTGGAGGCTGAGCCCTCCCTTCGGGGACCTGTGTGTCTGTGCCCTGCGTGCAGGGTGGTGTCCTCCCTGTCTGCCTCCCTCCTAGGAGCATGTGTGTGTCGTGGGCCGCTCTCGTGCCTGGGCTGGACACTTCCTCTGTGTCTGTGACCCCAGCCGTCTGTACCACGGCCATGGGTCCTGGTCTTTGCGATTTGCTGCCCACCTTCTGGGCCCTCCGGCCCGGCGACTGACCTGTCAGGAGCGTCCCTGTGGCCACGCACTCCAGGACTCGCCTGACCGCGTCCCCAGGGCCCAGGGGCCCCGCCGCACTGCTCACAGCCTTCTCCACCAGCAGCTCCATGGCCTGGTGGGGACAGAAGAGCGGTTGCTGTGCTTTTGGGGGGTGCAGCAGCCTGTCTGCCCGGGAGGTCCTGGGGTCCCTGGGACAGGAGGCCCCCCTCAGCTCTGTCTCTAACTCCCACCACCCACTGAACTTCCGCTGAGGAGGGCGGCCCGTGGCATGGCTCTGCCACCTCCTGGCACGGCCACGGGCTGGTTTCTTTCTTTCTTTTTTTTTTTTTTTGAGAGCAGAGTCTTGCTCTGTTGCCCAGGCTGGCAACCTCCGCCTCCCGGGTTCAGGTGATTCTCCTGTCTCAGCCTGCCGCGTGGGGCCCGCCACAGCAGGAAAACAGGTCTCGGGGAACACAGGTTTTCTCCACGTCGGGACAGCCACACGCTGGTCACCCAGCACGGAGCTGGCTGCTGTGACCTCCTCCCAGGAGTGGAGAAGACGTTTCCCCTAAACAATGGGTATGAAAGGCCGGGCGCGGTGGCTCAAGCCTGTAATCCCAGTACTTTGGGAGGCCGAGACGGGCGGATCACGAGGTCAGGAGATCGAGACCATCCTGGCGAACACGGTGAAACCCTGTCTCTACTAAAAAAAAATACAAAAAACTAGCCGGACGAGGTGGCGGGCGCCTGTAGTCCCAGCTACTAGGGAGGCTGAGGCAGGAGAATGGCGTAAACCCGGGAGGTGGAGCTTGCAGTGAGCCGAGATCACGCCACTGCACTCCAGCCTGGGTGACAGAGCGAGACTCTGTCTCAAAAAAAATAAAAGTAAAAAAGAGACTTAATCTCTACCAAAACAAACAGCCTCTGTACCACGCTGCATTCTGGACGCTGGGCAGTGGGTGGGTGTGGATGAAGGACACGGGCCTGGTGGAGGGGACCACAGGCAAGACACCACTCCAGCGCGGGATGGGGGACACCACTGCAGTGTGGGATGGGAGACACCACTGCAGTGTGGGATGGGGGACGCCCGCAGGGCAGGGGAGGAGGCTGGGTGTGGATGGCTGGCTTGTGGCTGGTGAAGGTCTGGGGACTGGATGGGTTCCCGGGGTCTCTGTGGGGGGCATGGGCTTGGGGCCTGCTCCATGAACCTTGTGTGTGGGGGGTTCTGCTTCTTCTTCTCCCTCCTCTTTCTACCAGGATAGGCGGGGGGTGGTGTTAGAGCCACAGGGGGTCTCCTCTCCAAAGCAGGTGGGTCTGGGCTGGGTCACCCAGAGGCCGGTGTGCAGCCAGGATGGGGAGTCCGGCTTCCGCCCCTCTGCCTGGGCCCCTCTGCTCTGGTGCCACGAAGTCAGGCAGACACCGCACATTTCCCTGGCCGGTCCCGCATTTTCATGCGAGGTTCTGGATTTTGAATAATGGTAGTCAAATGAGGCTGTGGACAGGGCCGTCTCCCCCGCCCAGGGGACCTCAGGGACTCCCATGGCCTCTCTTGAGTACTATGTCTCCCGCCAGCTCCTTCACGGGAAAGGGTTTGTCTCTCGACCTGGGCCTGTCACGGCCATGGAGCCCCTCGGGGCTCCCAGTGGAGGGCTGGGCTGCCAGGCACTGCCTTACCCAGGCTGGCAGGGCTGCCCAGGTGGGCACACGCCGGCAGAGGTCCCTCAGGACCCTGATGACGATCACGCATGGCTGCAGGCTGCTGGCTCGAGCCTTTGGGGGAGAAGCACATGGTTCACTTTCTGGGGCTCACACGGCCACGTGGTGTGGCGTCGTCAGCATGAACCCCGGGGAGGACAATGGGGAGCCTTGGCGGCCTCGAAGGTGGCAGGTGGAAGCAGAGTCCACTTCCAGATGAGTCCGGTGCCACCAGGCCGTTGAGTGGCCACGGGACGGCAGCGTCCCCACCCCCAGGACGGCACCCACTCCTTTCACGTTTCCTGACCCCATCAGCCAGGAGCCAGCGTTGGTTGTCAAGTCAGTGCTCAGCCAGGAAGCTGATGGCGGGCGTCCTGGTCTGCGCTGGGAGCCCACGAGGCTGAGGCGGCCGCGCCGGGTCAGGCTGGTGCCTCTGAGACACGTTCCTCAAAGTCACCCCTCTCCCCCTGCTCCACCCCTGCCCCCCTGACCTGAAACCACCGGGCATGACGAAGGGCGGCCAGGGACTCGAGGCACTTCTCGGAGCTCAGGACGTCACCTGGGTCAGCCTGAGGCTTCTCCATGCCTTCTAGAAGAAAAACCTTAAGGTGTGCGGGGAAGGCACCTTATCCCGCTCTGCTGCCGACGGGGCGAGGGGCTCAGTTTGGGCCCCTCAATCCTTTCTTTTTTGAGACACAGTTTCACTCTGTCACCCAGGCTGGAGTGCAGTGGCACGATCTTGGCTCACTGCAACCTCCATTCCCTGGGTTCAAGTGATTCTCCTGCCTCAGCCTCCCAAGTAGCTGAGATTACAGGTGCCGGCCACCACATCTGGCTAATTGTTGTATTTTTAGTAGAAACGGGGTTTCACCATGTTGGCCAGGCTGGTCTTGAACTCTTGACCTCAGGGGATCCTCCCACCTCGGCCTTCCAGAGTGCTGGGATTACAGGCGTGAGCCACCACGCCCGGTCTCAATCCTTTAGGCCTCGTTTTATCCATCTGGGGAATGAGGGTTTCTCCCAGATTGTCCTGCTAAGACACAGTGAGGACCAGACAAACCGTTCCTGGAAAAACTCACCTGGGAAGTTCTGAGCTTACCTATTGCTACTGAGGGATTTCAGCCCTGACGCTCTCGGTTAGCCAATGAGGGTGAAGATGGGAAACTAGGAATTAAGCTAGATTTCTAGAAACTTCCACATGCATCATGAAAAGGGAGAAAGTGGGTCCGATTTCAACACGTCCTGTTGTTGACGACAACGGCCCCAGAGTCTGGGAGAGATGTGGGTCCCTTTTCCCTCCCGGGTTATTATTTTCCTTCAAGAATATTTTTCTTGGTTGGGCGTGGTGGCTCACACCTGTAATCCCAGCACTTTGGGAGGCCAAGGGGGGGGCGGATCCTGAGGTCAGGAGTTCAAGACCAGCCTGGTCAATATGTCGAAACCCTGTCTCTACTAAAAATATGAAGATTAGCTGGGCATGGTGGCGCACGCCTGTAATCCCAGCTACTCGGGAGGCTGAGGCAGAATAGCTTGGACTTGGGAGGTGGAAGTTGCAGTGAGCCAGTATTATGCCACTGCGCTCCAGCCTGTGCAACAGAGTGAGACTGTATCTCAAAAAAAAAAAAAAAAAAAAGAATATTTTTCTCAACTGGAAAACAGTGGCTCATTCCTGGAATCCCAGCACTTTGGGAGGCTGAGGCAAAAGGATTGTTTGAGCCCAGGAGTTTGAGATCAGCCTGGACAACATGGCAAGACCCTGTCTCCACAAAAAATAAAATTTAGCCGGGCATGACGGCACACACCTGTGGTCCCAGCCATTGGGGAGGCTGAGGCAGGAGGACTGCTGGAGCCTGGGAGGTCGAGGCTGCGGTGAGCTATGACTGCACCACTGCGCTCCAGCCTGGACCACAGTGACACAACGTCTCTTAAAAACCAAAAACCAAAACAGGATATTTTTCTTATTTAATTACATACAACATTGTGGGAGGCCCTGGTTCATTTAGGTCAGAGGATGGTGCCCAGGTTTCCCACTGGTTCACAACCATCCCCGCTGATCTGTCAGGGAAATGACTCCTTTGGGGCAGAGAGGGAAATGGCAGAGGTGTATATGAGGAACGGTTTTGTTTTGTTTTGTTTGACGGAGTCTTGCTCTGTCGCCTGGGCTGGAGCGCAGTGGCGCCATCTTGGCTCACTGCACGCTCCACCTCCCGGGTTCACACCATTCTCCTGCCTCAGCCTCCCGAGGAGCTGGGACTTCAGGCGCCCGCCACCACACCTGGCTAATTTTTTAAAAAATTATTTTTGTGGCCGGGCGCGGTGGCTCAAGCCTGTAATCCCAGCACTTTGGGAGGCCGAGACGGGTGGATCGCGAGGTCAGGAGATCGAGACCATCCTGGCTAACACGGCGAAACCCCGTCTCTACTAAAAAAAAAAATAGAAAAAACTAGCCGGGCGAGGTGGCGGGCGCCTGTAGTCCCAGCTACTCGGGAGGCTGAGGCAGGAGAATGGCGTAAACCCGGGAGGCGGAGCTTGCAGTGAGCTGAGATCCGGCCACTGCACTCCAGCCTGGGCGACTGTGAGACTCCGTCTCAAAAAAAAAAAAAAAAAAAAAAAAAAAAATTATTTTTGTATTTTTAGTAGAGACGGGGTTTCACCGTGTTAGCCAGGATGGTCTCAATCTCCTGACCTTGTGATCCGCCCGCCTCGGCCTCCCAAAGCACTGGGATTAGAGGCGTAAGCTGCTGTGCCCAGCAGGGGTTTTATTTTTTATGTATTTAGAGACAGGGTCTTGCTCTGTGGCCCAGGCTGGAGTGCAGTGGTGCCACTGTAGCTCACTGCAGCCTCGAACTCCTGGGCTCACGTGATCCTCCTGCCTCAGCCTCCTGAGTAGCTGGGACTGCAGACATGCACCACCACATTCAGCTAATATTTATTTGTTGTTTGTTTCGAGATGGAGTCTCACTCTGTCACCCAGGCTGGAGTGCAGTGGCGCAATCTTGGCTTACTGCAACCTCCACCTCTTGGGTTCAAGCAATTCTCCTGCCTCAGCCTCCTGAGTAGCTGGGACTACAGGCATGCGCTACCATGCCCAGCTAATTTTTGTATTTTTAGTAGAGACAGGGTTTCACCATGTTGGGCAGGCTGGTCTCGAACCCCTGACCTCAGGTGATCTGCCAGCATCAGCCTCCCAAAGTGCTGGGATTACAGGCGTAAGCCACTGCGCCTGGCCAAATTTTCTTTTTTTAGAGATGGGGTCTTACTACATTGCCCAGGCTGGTCTCGAGTTTCTGGGCTCAAGCAATCCTCCCACTTCAACCTCCAAAAGTGCTGGGATTAGAGAGGGGGGCCGCTGTGCCCGACCTATTAAGGGAGTTTTAAAAGCTCACCTCCCCACCACGCTGGGCCTGGGGAGGGGAAGCGGGGGCAGGAAAAGGCCAACAGGAAGTGCAGTTTCCTGGGGGGTGGCTCACGGGTCTTTGGTCGCTGATCGGTCCTCACAGGATTTCCGCTCACTTAATCACCCACCCAAGCCAGGAAAGAGCCACTGTCTAGTGGCCGCCAACCCTTCACCCACCCCCACCACGGCACCACTCCCCAGCCTCCTCCGCATTTGTGTCAGAGCCTTCAGCTAGCACTGAAAGCCACTCTTCCCCACACTGTACTTACTTTTTAGATGACTATTTGTGAGGACCAATCATGGCTTTCCATTTAATGATTCAAAGGCTCTTCTTAAAAAAAAACAAAAAACAAAAAACTGAAGCTTTAAAAAACAAATTGGGCCAGGCATGGTGGCTCACACCTGTCATCCCAGCACTTTGGGAGGCTGAGGTGGGCGGATCACCTGAGGTCAGGAGTTTGAGACCAGCCTGACCAACCTGGTGAAACTCCGTCTCTACTAAAAATACAAAAAAATTAACTGGGTGTGGTGGCGCACACCAGTAGTCCCAGCTACTCGGGGGCTGAGGCAGGAGAATCACTGGAACCCAGGTGGCGGAGGTTGCGGTGAGCCGACATCGCGCCACTGCACTCCAGCCTGGGCGACAGAGCGAGACTCTGTTTCAAAAAACAAACCAACAAAAAATACCAAATGGATGGAAAGAGAAACCTCAGTAGGTCATGGCCCTCAGTTACGACCAAAAAAGATTATAAAGGGGGTGAAAGATGATAGGAGTTTGGAAAACTGCCCTAGAGACTGTTCTGGAAGATTCCACAGCTGGCTGAGACTTCGGGAGCACAGACGTGCAGTGTGTTACCGATGGCTGCCTCCGCTGTGGCTGCCAGCCAAGACCCTTGCTGCCCCCAGCCTGGCCCAGCCCCTCACCCACCCTCCCAGGCCTGGCAAGTCTGGCTTTAAGCCCCCCGACCCCCCAGGTTCCTAATCAGTGGTACTGGGACCGCGGCGACTGATGGACAGACTCAAACTGAGCTTCTGCTGTGACGCGGGGGAAATGGCTCAGACCCGTCCACTGCCGCTGGGGCTGGTGTCGCCAGGGCTGGAGAAGCAGGTGCCAGCCCTGGGTCAGGGCAAGGGAGGTGACACGGTGTCACTCGCCCGAGCACAGCCCCTGCAGCCAGGCTCTGAGCCCATCTGATGCTGCCACCGACTCGCCTCCTCTGCTGCCCGGAGACCCAGCTCTTGTGTGACCCATGGAGTCCTCAGGGGGACACCAGTGCTGGAGTGAGGCTGCTGTGGTATTTCCTGCTCAGGGCAGAGGCGGACACTGCCCCAGGCCTGGGTGTGGGGAGCGCCCTCGGGAAGCGTGCGGGGGACGGTGGTTGGAAGGAAGGGCTGGGCCGCACCTGGGTCTGTGGAGGGGTCCTCCCGCATCAGGGGTGAGGTGACGGATACGGTGACCTGCATCCTGGGCTCCTCGCAGGAGGAGATGACAATGTTGGCTTCAGGGTCAGAGGAAACCTCATACTCATCCTCGGTCACCATCTGGGAGGGATAAATACAACACAAGGCCACCTTACTGCAGCCCAGATTCATGTGTAAATCAGCCAGGACGTGGTTGGTGTGTGTGAGTTAATTCTGTCAGGCCTCCCACACTTGCTGCCTGGGTGCCAGGCCCTGTGCCCCGTGTCTGAAACCTCCAAGTGACCAAGACACAGCCACAGCCCTCCAGGAGCACACACATGTAGAGATATATACAGACAACAGACCCTGTGATTATAAGGAGCCTCCATATGTAAAGAACACCTATAATTCAATAACAAGAAGATCAGCAATCCAATAAAAAATTGGTGAGTGAAGTAACAGATACTTGGCAGAAAAAGAAACACAAATGGCCCTTTTTACACAATGACACACATTACCCCATAGTCAGGAAGGAGTAAAACTATAATGAGATGCCACCATCTCCTGTCAGAAGGACATAGTTCAAGAGGTCTGTGTCACAGTCTGCTCTTCCTGTCCATGGTCATCGCCCTCCATGCGGCCTGTGCTCACACCTGAGCCTGGCCTCCCACCTGAAGCCCACCTCTCTCCCCTCTCTCCCTGATCTTCCATCCCTTCCCTTCTCAGGGCCTCCCTGCTGTAAGTCAGCCCCCAGAGGGCTCTGTCGACATTGCTGGGGTGGATGCTGCCAGCTTCCCCACAGCCTTAGCCATTCTCATGGGACTCAGTTATTGTCTTTGCACCAGGCTGCAAGTTTTCCAGAAAGCAGGGGCTGTATCTGTCATGTTGTAGCCACTGACATGTTGTAGGTGTGCAGGAAATGTGAGATGCCATCATTGAAGTCAGAGCATGTCACTCCCCTGCTCAAAACCCTCCAGCCTCCCCACTTCCCTGAGAATGTAATCCTAGCTCCTGGTATGGCCTTCAGGCCCAGCTTGATCCAGACACCCCCTCATTCCCTCATGCCCACCCCTCCTTGCTCTGGGCCTCCTGCTTTTGGCCTCTGCAGGTGCTGGTCGTTCTATGGGGAACACTGTCTCCCCGACCAGGTGCTGCCCATCCCCTGGGCATCCAGTGTCCACTGGAAAAGTCAAAGGAGTAAGGCTGAGTTTTCCCAGGGATGGTGACAGTCGCTCAGGAAGAAGGAACGACTCTGGGAACCAATTTTTCATTTTTCTTTCTTTCTTTTTTTTTTTTTTTGAGACAGAGTCTTACTCTGTGGTCCAGGCTGGAGTGCAGTGGCACCATCTCTGCTCACTGCAACCTCTGCCTCCAGGGCTCAAATGGTTCCCCTGCCTCGGCCTCCTGAGTAGCTGGGATTACAGGCGCCCACCACCACGCCCGGCTAATTTTTCTATTTTCAGTAGAGACAGGGTTTTACTATGATGGCCCGGTTGGTCTCGAACTCCTGACCTCAGGTGATCCAACCACCTCAGCGTCCCAAAGTGTTGGGATTACAGGCATGAACCACCATTCCCAGCCCGATTTTTCTTTTGAAACCTAAGATGATCAATTTAAATCCTCCAGTATGAGAAGAGTATATGAAAATTCTCTAGAGGAAAAAATTCAGTTGACATCTCACAGCCCTAAAATTGAAATTGGGTTTTTGCCTTTTCTTACGGCTTCCCAGTCATCATCGCTGCAAATGTTTTCTGTGCAGCTTTCATCATCATTTACTTTTTTTTTTTTTTTTGAGACGGAGTCTCGCTCTGTCGCCCAGGCTGGAGTGCAGTGGCGAGATCTCGGCTCACTGCAAGCTCTGCCTCCTGGATTCACGCCATTCTCCTGCCTCAGCCTCCCGAGTAGCTGGGACTACAGGCGCCTGCCACCTCGCCCGGCTAATTTTTTGTATTTTTAGTAGAGATGGGGTTTCACCGTGGTCTTGATCTCCTGACCTTGTGATCTGCCCGCCTCGGCCTCCCAAAGTGCTGGGATTACAGGCGTGAGCCACTGCGCCTAGCCCTTTTTTTTTTGAGACGGAGTCTTGCTCTGTCACCCAGGCTGGAGTGCAGTGGCCAGATCTCGGCTCACTGCAAGCTCCGCCTCCTGGGTTTACTTACGCCATTCTCCTGTCTCAGCCTCCGAGTAGCTGGGACTACAGGTGCCTGCCACCATGCCCGGCTAATTTTTTGTATTTTTAGTAGAGACGGGGTTTCACCGTGTTAGACAGGAAGGTCTCGATCTCCTGACCTCGTGATCCGCCCGTCTCGGCCTCCAAAGTGCTGGGATTACAGGCGTGAGCCACTGCGCCTAGCCCTTTTTTTTTTGAGACGGAGTCTTGCTCTGTCACCCAGGCTGGAGTGCAGTGGCCAGATCTCGGCTCACTGCAAGCTCCGCCTCCTGGGTTTACTTACGCCATTCTCCTGTCTCAGCCTCCCGAGTAGCTGGGACTACAGGTGCCTGCCACCATGCCCGGCTAATTTTTTGTATTTTTAGTAGAGACGGGGTTTCACCGTGTTAGACAGGAAGGTCTCGATCTCCTGACCTCGTGATCCGCCCGTCTCGGCCTCCCAAAGTGCTGGGATTACAGGCGTGAGCCACTGTGCCTGGCCCAAACTGGTTGGTTTCTAATAGCGATGCTTCTTGTATCTTTTTTTTTTTTTTGAGACCGAGTCTCGCTCTGTTGCCCAGGCTGGAGTGCAGTAGCCGGATCTCAGCTCACTGCAAGCTCCGCCTCCCGGGTTTATGCCATTCTCCTGTCTCAGCCTCCCGAGTAGCTGGGACTACAGGCGCCCGCCACCTCGCCTGGCTCATTTTTTGTATTTTTAGTAGAGACGGGGTTTCACCGTGTTAGCCAGGATGGTCTCGATCTCCTGACCTCGTGATCCGCCCGTCTCGGCCTCCCAAAGTGCTGGGATTACAGGCTTGAGCCACCACGCCCGGCAGCAGCACAATCTCAACTCAGTACAACCTCTGCCTCCTGGGTTCAAGTGATTATCTCACTTCAGCCTCCCACGTAGCTGGGATTACAGGCATGAGCCACCAGGCCTGGCTAATTTCTGTATTTTTAGTAGAGATGGGGTTTCACCATGTTGGCCAGGCTGGTCTCAAACTCCTGACTTCAAGTGACCCACCCGCCTCAGCCTCCCTAAGTGCTGGGATTATGGACATGAGCCGCTGTGCCTGGCTTACTGTTTCTTGTATCTCTCTTTTTTTTTTTTTTTTTTGAGATGGAGTCTTGCTCTGTTGCCCAGGCTGGAGTGCAGTGGCTGGATCTCAGCTCACTGCAAGCTCCGCCTCCCGGGTTTACGCCATTCTCCTGCCTCAGCCTCCGAGTAGCTGGGACTACAGGCGCCCGCCACCTCGCCCGGCTAGTTTTTGTATGTTTTAGTAGAGACGGGGTTTCACCGTGTTAGCCAGGATGGTCTCGATCTCCTGACCTCGTGATCCGCCCGTCTCGGCCTCCCAAAGTGCTGGGATTACAGGCTTGAGCCACTGCGCTTGGCCTGCTTCTTGTATCTTAGAGTCGTTTAGTAACAGAGGTTTCCTGCGGGGAGAGGGCTGGCAGCCAGACGCCTGGAGCAGCGATGGCCTGGGTCCTGACCTTACCTGGAGCTGCCGGGGCAGGTGCTGGGCGATCCTCCGCAGCAGGCTGTGCGTGGGCTTCTTGGAACAGAGCAGAGCGAGGCGCACGTTCCTGTCCCCGCGCAGGAGGAGGCCTTTCGCCAGGATGCCTACCCGCATGACGCCTTTCAGGACCCGAGCCTGGCGGGCAACGCCGCTGTGGGGACAAAGCCACAGACGTGAGCCGTCAGTGGAGAGACGCGGGGTACCCCAGCTGCCTCGCTCCTGAACCACGCGGACCCTGCCATTTGCAGAGCCCCTCTGTGCCTCGGCATCCTCATCCATGAAATGGGACCAGGCGACTCTGTGGGAGGCGCTTGCGGGATGAAATGAGACACCGTGAGATCGATCTCGGAGGTGCTGTCACTGGACATGCCTCCGAGTAGCCGGGACGAGTGGCCAAACCCACGTTTTCCTTCCTTGTGAGCAAACGCTACGCCCCAGGCCCGCCCCGTGAGGTCTGATGGCTCCAGCGTTCACGGACTCTGTCACCCTGTTGTTTCGGCTCCACATGGTTCAAGAGAGGACAGAAAGCAAGGCTGCATTCTGCCTTTGCTTCACAGGAGTTAAGAAAATTCACAAACAGCCGGGCGCGGTGGCTCACGCCTCTAATCCCAGCACTTTGGGAGGCCCAGACGGGCGGATCACGAGGTCAGGAGATCGAGACCATCCTGGCTAACACGGTGAAACCCCGTCTCTACTAAAAAAAAAAAATACAAAAAACTAGCCAGGCGAGGTGGCGGGCGCCTGTAGTCCCAGCTACTCCGGAGGCTGAGGCAGGAGAATGGCGTGAACCCGTGAGGTGTAGATTGCAGTGAGCCCTGATCGTGCCACTGCACTCCAGCCTGAGCGACTGAGCCAGACTCCATCTCAAAAAAAAAAAAAAAAATAAAAGAAAGAAAGTTCACAAACCTAGACCAGGCATGGTGGCTCACACCTGTAATCCCAGCACTTTGGGAGGCCGAGGTGGGCAGATCACTTGAGGTCAGGAGTTTGAGACCAGCCTGGCCAACATGGCGAAAACCCATCTCTACTAAAAATATAAAAATTAGCCGGGCATGGTGGCGGGCACCTGCAGTCTCAGTTACATGGGAGGCTGAGGCAGGAGAATCGCTTGAACCCGGGAGATGGAGATGGCAGTGAGCCAAGATTGTCTCACTGAACTCTAGCCTGGGAGACAGAGCAAGACTCTGTCTCAAAATAATTAATAATAATAATAATATAATAATAAAAATTAGCTCGGTGTGGTAGTATATTCCTGTAGTTCCAGTACTTGGAAGGCTGAGGCAGGAGAATGGCGTGAACCAGGAGGCAGAGGTTGCTGTGAGCCGAGATCGCGCCGCCATACTCCAGCCTGGGCGACAGAGCGAGACTTGGTCTCCGAAAAAAAAAAAGCAGAGGGCAGGTTCCTGGGTGCTCATTGTATTGGGACACTTTCCAACCCACAGCTGCGAGGCTCACATTTCCTACATGGAGTCAGTACTCTATGCTCCAGCAAAAGGAAGCCCTCAGGCCGAGTGGATCAGCCAGACACAAAAGGCCACACGGTGTGCGACTCCATTTCTGTGAACTGTCCAGCACAGGCCAGTCCACAGAGACAGGACGGGCACTTGTGGGTGCATGAAACAAAATGAGGAGTTTGCTTAATCGGGACAGTTTCTGTCTGGGAAGATGAGACAGCTCTGGACAGGGACGGGGTGCTGTTTGCACAACTGTGTGAACGTGCTGCGTGCCCCTGGACTGTATGTACACTTAGATTAACATGCTCAGTGTTGTGCGATGCGGATTTTACCACAATAGAAAAGCATTCAAAGATTAGAGTGAACCTGTAATCCCAGCACTTTGGGAGGCTGAGGTGGGAGGATCGCTTGAACCCAGGAGTTCAAGACCAGCCTGGCCAACATAGCGAGACCCCTCATTGCTACAAAAAGTTAACAATTAGCTGGGTGTGGTGGTGGGCGCCTGTAGTCCCAACTACTCGGGAGGCTGAGGCGGGAGGATAGCTTGGGCCCGGGGGTCTGAGGGTCAGTGAGCTCCGATCACGCCGCTGCACTCCAGCCTGGGTAACAGAGTGAGATCTGTTCCTTAAAAAACAAAAAGCAGGCCGGGCGCGGTGGCTCACGCCTGTAATCCCAGCACTTTGGGAGGCCAAGACGGGCGGATCACGAGGTCAGGAGATCGAGACCATCCTGGCTAACATGGTGAAACCCCATCTCACTAAAAAATACAAAAACTAGCCGGGCGAGGTGGTGGGCACCTGTAGTCCCAGCTACTTGGGAGGCTGAGGCAGGAGAATGGCGTGAACCCGGGAGGCGGAGCTTGCAGTGAGGCCAGATCGCGCCACTGCACTCTAGCCTGCGCGACAGAGCGAGACTCCGTCTCAAAAAAATACAAAAACAAAAAAACAAAAAGCAATAACAACAAAAAACAGCAGCTGCCAGAGCAGGAAGGACTTCGAAAACACGTAACTCCCGCTCGGATGAGTTCACTCCATGGCAATTGCTTAGACGACGTAGGGACCTTCTCGCTTCCTAAGAGTCACAGGGGTTTGGAGCTGATTCACACGGCTGCTCAGTGACACGAACCACTCTGATTACTCAACTACTCCCCGAGACGGAGAAGTCCGTTCAGAATCACGCTCAGCTTCCTTCTGCCGATGAGGAAACTGAGGTTTACAGAGACTGTCAGTCCCTCGTGAACGACGTTTCTAGATGCGCATTCAACAGCAAAAGGGAACGCTGAGGCATCGGCCGGGCGCGGTGGCTCAAGCCTCTAATCCCAACCTTTGGGAGGCCGAGATGGGCGGATCATGAGGTCAGGAGATCGAGACCATCCTGGCTAACACGGTGAAACCCCGTCTCTACTAAAAAAATACAAAAAAACTAGCCGGGCAACGTGGCGGGCGCCTGTAGTCCCAGTTACTCAGGAGGCTGAGGCAGGAGAATGGCGGGAACCCGGGAGGCGGAGCTTGCAGTGAGCCGAGATTGCGCCACTGCACTCCAGCCTGGGTGACAGAGTGAGACTCCGTCTCAAAAAAAAAAAAGAACCGCATGGACCACCCTCCGCAAACCAGCCTCGTTCGGTGCCAAGAAGCTCTGAGACCTGGGGAACTTCCCACTCCCAGGGCTGGAAAGCTGCCGCGGGTCACCGAGGGCTGCGGGCCCATCAGAGCTGGGGGTTCCTGCAGGGTCTCGTCCCGAGGAGCTGACCTCTGTCCTGGCTGAAAGCTGGGCCCTGGGGAAGGGGATCTCCAATGACCTGCGCTTGCCGCCCTCTTCCTCTCTGCCACCCTGGTCCTCCTCGGCCAGCGTGTCAGACACCAGCTTGAGGGCCCGCTCCGCGTGGGACACCGCCCTCTGCACGGCCAGGAGCTCCTGCTCCGTCGGGTAGATGGTGGCGTGCTTGCACATGACGTGCCGGTCGTCGCTGGATGCCGGCCACCGCCCGGGCTGTGGGGAGAGGCCGCCCGTGTCAAGGCTGGGCTGTGGGGCCCCTTGGGGAGTGCTGGGCAGGCGGGCAGGTGGGGGTAGGTGGCCGTGGCCAGCTGGGTTACCAGGCAGCAGCACGGCCAGGTGAGAATCCAGCACACACAGAGAGCCCCGGCTGGGGAACAGGGAGGTGCCTGGGGCTGCCCCTGATGGCTGCAGGAAGCTTGGGTCTGAGCCAAGGAATGGGGGGAGCCTCCGCCACCTTTGGCCATAATTTTAAATTTCCAGACCAGGGGCTTTTGAGTCAGCCTGGAAACCCCTTTCTCACAGCAAGGTGCAAATCTGAGGTTCTCATTTAGGCTGGGCGCGGTGGCTCATGCCTATAATCCCACCACTTAGGGAGGCCGAGGCAGGCGGATCACCTGAGGCCAGGAGTTCCAGACCAGCCTGGGCAACATGGTGAAACCCCATCTCTACTAAAAATACAAGAGAGCCCGGCACAGTGGCAGGCGCCCATAGTCCCAGTTACTTGGGAGGCTGAGGCATGAGAATTGCTTAAACCCAGGAGGCAGAGGTTGTAGTGAGCCAAGATTGCACCACTACACTCCAACCTGGGTGACAGAGCGAGACTCTGTCTCACAAAAAAAAAGGTTTCCATTGAACCTGGGGGCTCGGGCCACGGGGACAGGTTCACCTGAGAAGAGACAGTAGTAGCCACAGAGGCATGAGGCTCCCCAAGGGAGGCGACCACCCGGGGCTCCAGGAAGCAGAAGGGTTCTCTGTGGCCCAATGGTAGGGGCTGGGTCTCCCATCTGTGGAGTGAGGGGGTGTGGGCCGTGGAGCCCCGTCCCCTGAGTACTATATGGGAGTTGGGGGAGGTCAGGTCCTCCTAAGGTGTCCGCTGCCCCGGGGGTGTGAGGTTGCCCACATTTGCACACAGAGGAAGCTGTACCTACCTGGAGTTGGGCGCTGGTGGGTGGCTCCGGCCTGCCCATGAGCAGAGAGTGGGCCCAGTCGGATGGTGCGTGGGGCGGCACATCCTGGCAAGGCTCCTCCTCCAGCCGCCTGCAGGACCGAGACAGGACAGAGCGTGGTCAGGCCAGCAGCGGCCCTGAGCTGGGGGCACATCAGAGACGCTGGGGCCTCATGCTCCCAGCAAGGAAGGCAGGGCCGAAGCTTTTACGGGGGCTCCGCTGCACTGCATGGGCGCCTGCTGTATGCACAGAAGACTGAGGCTGGGAAGGCCAGTGTGGGGGGGGGAACCAAACACCCCTTAGGCAAAAGCGGCCCAGCCTTGGCAGCCGCAGCCTTCAGGAAGTCCTGGTCCCCTTCCCAATGCAGACCTGCTGCTGCTGGACACACCACAGTCAGATGTTACCTCAGAAAATGCTCTGGGACAGACACAGGGGACTCCAGAGGTCAGGGACACTGGGACACCGGGGGTCAAGGGGACACAGGAGACACTGGGGATGAGGGGACACTAGGAGATCGGGGGACACAGGGGACTCCAGGGGTCAAGGGGACTCAGGGGATACCAAAGGTCAGGAGACACAGAGACACCAGGGGACACAGGACACCGGGGTCAGGGGACACCAGGGGTCAGGGAACGCAGGGGCATCAGGGGTCAGGGGGTCACAGGGCACACGGGGTCAGGGGGACACCAGGGGTCAGGAAAACAAAGGGGACTCCAGGGGTCGGGGTCACAAGGCACACCAGAGGTCGGGGATACAGTGGACACAAAGGTCAGGGGACACAGAAGATGCCAGGGGTCAAGGGGACCCAGCGGACACTGGGGGTAAGGGGTCACAGAGGACACCAGGGGTCAGGATACACAGGGACACCAGGGGTCGGGGGACCCAGGGGACACCGGGGGTCAGGGAGACACAGGGGACATCAGGGGTAAGGGGTCACAGAGGACACCAGGGGTTGGGCAACCCAGGGGACACCGGGGGTAAGGAGTCACAGGGGACACCAGAGATCAGGGTACACAGGGACACCAGGGGTCGGGGGATCCAGGGCCACCAGGGGTAAGGGGACACAGAGGACACCAGGGGCAAGGGGTCACAGAGGACACGAGGGGTCAGGGTACACAGGGACACTAGGAGTCAGGGGACACAGGGGTCAGGGGGACATAGGTCACCAGGCGCCTCCGCAGCCGTGCGGTCCAGTGAGTTGGCAGGCAGTGTCCCTGCGTGTGCAGAGGTGCCTGGCACCCACGTGTCAGGTCTGCACACCACTGTGCCTTTGCCCGTCTGCTCTGGAACCCTCTCTCGCTCCCACACCAGGACGTGCCCACTGCCCGGGCACCCGATTCCCCCCACTGCCTGAGAGCTCACACGGGGGAGCCCTGTAATCTGCAGCGGCGGGCCTCTGGTTCCACGCTGGACCTGCCCTCCCTCGCCAGGCCCCCTTGCCAAGACCCGCAGCCGGGCACCTCCTCTCCACGTGCCAGCGCCGCAGTTGCTCCAGCCGCTCCTCCGCCAGGCGCCGCTGCTTCCTCCTCCGCTCCTCCAGGAGCTTCCGAGCCCGGCTGCTGGGCTCCGTGGCAATGGGAAGGTCCGGGTTCACTTTCTTCTGGAAAGCAGAGGCAAGGCTCTGAGAGTAGGGACCTTGCCTTAGACAGGGATGCCGGGAGGGTCTTGGGGTGCAGGGAGAGGCCCAGAGACTAGAACTGTTGGGCTGAAATCTCCCAAAGCCTTTTTTTTTTTTTTTTTGAGACGGAGTCTCGCTGTTGTCTCCCAGGCTGGTGTGCAGTGGTGTGGTCTCAGCTCACTGCAACCTCTGCCTCCCGGGTTCACGCCATTCTCCTGCGTCAGCCTCCCGAGTAGCTGGGATAACAGGTGCGTACCACCACATCTGGCTAATGTTTGTATTTTTAGTAAAGATTTCACTATGTTGGCCAGGCTGATCTCTAACTCCTGACGTCAAATGATCCACCCACCTTGGCCTCCCAAAGTGCTAGGATGACAGGTGTGAGCCACCGTGCCTGACCCAAGATACACTGTTGAGACGTGGACCAAGGCTTTGAAAACACAGAAAATCACCCCACCCTCTTAAGTTCATCAGATCACACAGGCAGAAGAGGCCCGACCAGAGGCCTCCCAGGGCCCCCCCGGGGCCCAGCACACCCCGGACGGGTGTCAGGGGCTCCCCCTGCTGGACGCACCCGGTACTGCAGCCGGTGCCGCCGTCCCCTCACGTGCAGGTCCTTGGCGTTAAGGTCATTGAAACTGCACTCGCACAGCTTACAGTGGAAGCGAAGCACTCGCCCTTCCTCGCTGCACACCTGAGACACAAAACAGCCGCACGCACACCAGGCACGAGGCCGGGGGGATGTGAGATGCTACCAATGCCAGGTCGTTGCGGAGCCTTCCTCCTTGCTGGTCATTTTGTGTATGTATTTTTAGAGACAGGGTCTTGCTGTGTTACCCAGGCTGGACGGCAGTGGCTAGATCTCGGCTCACTGCAGCCTCAAACTCCTGGGCTCAAGCGATCCTCCCACCTCAGCCTCCCGAGTAGCTGGGACCACAGGCATGCACCACCACGGGAGGCGGGAGGATTGCTTGAGCCCAAGAGTTCAAGACCAGCCTAGTCAACATAGCGAGACCCCGTCTCTACAAAAAACAAAATTAAATTAAATTAAAAAATTAGCTGGGAGTGGTGGCTCATGCCTGTAGTCCCAGCTACTCAGGAGACTGAGGTGGGAGGATTGATTGAGCTCAGAAGTTTGAGGTTGCAGTGAGCCATGACGGCACCACTAGACTCCAGCCTCAGTGACAGAGCAAGACCCTGTCTCTTAAAGAATCCCAGGCCTACAGTCAAGGCAGACGAAACCCAGCCCTGCCTCTTTGGCACGCGCAAGGCCAACCAGGGTCTGAACTGCCGCTGGCCTGGGAACTGGCAGACCTGGCCCGGGAGCTTGGCTCCACTGCTCACTAGCCTGGCTTTGGCAAGTCCCGAGATCCCCCAGGCCCAGGAAAGGAGCTGGACGGAAGGGCCTCCAACCTCCCGGAGAGCTTTCTACTGCCCGGAGCCCTTCCACCTTCCAGACAGATGGCTCCATGGGGCCCCCTGTTGGGAATGCCTCGGCCTGTCTCTGGCCCTCATGGGGCCATATTCATTTCCTGTTGGTATCCGAAATCTGGCACCCAAAGTGTCAAGCGGGTCTTGCACGGCGTTTAGTCTATGGAGGTCTGGCCTGTGCAGCTCGGGAACGGGGATGGGTCTGTAAATCTCACCGGGAGAAGCCGGGTGAGGTCTCGAAGCCTGACTCACGGCAAAGTGCTTCCCTGACCGGAGCACCAGGGCTTGACAGCCTCGACTTACCTCCTCCACATATTCTGGGCCCACCGGCTGCGCATCAGAGCAGCCTAGGGGAGCTTCCTCCGAGCCTCCTTGGGTGGGTGCTCCAGGACCCTCTGATTTGGGTTGGACTGGTCTCCCTCTCTGGCGTCTGCAGCCTGCTATCTGCGGCTCAGGAGGCCCTGAGGGGAAAACCGTGTCACTTACACCCTGTTCCAGGAGAAAGCACTGTGGCTGCAAACCAGCCAGGTGGCATGGGGGAGAGAACCACCCAGACCCCAGGCTCTGCCTCCGGTGATGTCGGGGGGAATGGCCCTGGGCAGCCACCTTGCTCTCCCTGCCTGCGTGTAACCCAGCCGAGAAACTGAGGCCAGTTTCAATCCGTCAGTGGAGATGTCCTGGATTTAGGTCCTCGCTTGAGGAACCCATTGCCAGCACAAAATCCACAGTTAATAGACGATGAAGTATCAGGCGGACCAAGGCTCGCACTTAACCTACCCCCGTCAGGCAAAATTATGGAGCCTCGGGTGACACAAGTATCTTTGTTATCAGAATGACTTGATGGTTTGATCTTCAAAATCATGTTGCTATTCAGGGATCAAGGCTGCTGAGGTTAAAAACAGAATGCGGCTCCCTCAGCCCCTGGCCACGCACAGCACAGGGGTCCAGGGCAGAGACTCTTAGACAGACCCGGGTTCCAATTCCACCTCCACCGTCTACGGCTTTTCCATCTACACATTGGGACTGGTGACAACATTGACTTAAATGGGTTGTGGGCTGGGCACAGCGGCTCATGCCTGTAAACCCAGGGCTGTGGGAGGCCGAGGCGGGAGGATCACTTAAGCCTAGGAGTTTCCGACCAGCCTGAGTAACATAGCAGAACCCCATCGCTACAAAAAAAAAAAAAAATACAAAAAGTAGTGGGATGTGGTGGTGCACACCTGTAGTCCTAGCTACTCAGAAGGCTGAGCTGGGAGGATCACTTGAGCCCAGGAGGTGGAGGCTGCAGTGAGCTATGATCGCGCCTCTGCACTGCAGCCTGGGTGACACAGTGAGACTGTCTCAAAAACAAAACAAACCATGAAAAAAGAGTTGTCATGGAGGTAAAGTGAAGCAGTGCACACAAAGCAGTGAGCAGATGCCTGGCATTTAATCCTGATTAACGCAGGTCACCTCTGACAGCTGCAGCTTTGCACTCAGGGAAGGTAGGGTCACAGGCAGAGGGGCGCAAGGATTCCACCTTCATTTCCTGGTACCCACATAACTCTGGTTCTGAGCCCAATTTGTTCACTGTCACCAGCAGGGTGCGCAGGGGAGCACAGTCGAGGTGGCAGCCCAGGGAACCCTCTAGGTGCAGGGTGAGGGCTTCCAGTGAACCCCAGCACCCAGCACCAGCTCAAATTCTACTGGAAGAGGCCGGGCATGGTGGCTTATGCCTGTGATCCCAGCACTTTGGGAGGCCGAGGATAGTGGATCACTTGAGGTCAGGAGTTCGAGACCAGCCTGGCCAACATGGTGAGATCCTGTCTCTACGAAAAATACAAAAATTCGCCGGGTGTGGTGGCGGGTGCCTGTAGTCCCAGCTACTCAGGAGGCTGAGGCAGGAGAATCGCTTGAACCCAGGAGGCAGAGGTTGCAGCGAGCCGAGATTGCACCACTGCACTCCAACCTGGATAACAGAGCGAGGCTCCATCTCAAACCAAAACAAAACAACTCTACAGGAAGAAATGGCATTACCATTTTATTGGTTCTGCCAGCACTCTCTGGAAATGGTCGCAAAGGGTCTCCAAGGTTCAGGGCGGTGTGGGTCAGGGGGAGGTTGGAATAACGGAGAGACGGCACCAACCCCACACCACCCCCCGGGAGGACGTGACGAAAACCAACTGGATGGTCGATTTTCTCACGAAATTTTCACTGGGCAGGGTGGCCAGGGCTCCCGTGGGTACACGAACACGCACGCAGACACACATACCCTCGCATGAGGCCTTCGAGGCCACGGGTCTCTTGGCCAGTGCTGGCCTGCTCGGGGCACACACGCTGGGGCCAGTGGGGGATGTGGGCTTGGCCTCCACCCCGGGGGTGCTGTCTGTGGCCGGTGCAGGCTCGAGGGTGGGAATGGGCTTCCCCAGTTTGGTGTGCAGCTTGAAGGCCTGCAACAGACAGAGCCGGGCTCCTGTGTGAGGGCCGCTCCCAGCCTGATGGCCTTTTTCAAGAGGCAGGAAGGGCCTCCGCGGGCGGGCAGTGGGAGTGTGGGCGGGCTCGTCCTGGGGACCCCGCTTCTTCTCTCCTCCTGCTCTCTGGGTATCACCCACGCCAGAAGGCCCTTCCCAGGTGGCCTCCTGCCTTGCACACGTGCTTGTGAGTCCTTTAGCGCGTTGACACTCCTCTGACGTGGGAGCATGTGGCTCACCGGCTCACTGGATGCTCTTCCTCCTCTTCCACCACGTGGGCTGCCAGGTGGGGCCTCTCAACCTCCCGAGCCCCATCCTAGTGCCCCCGACTGCCCGGGACTCCGCGTGTGTGAACGGATGGTGGGCGTGCACCCTGGACGGACACCCACGTTCTGCACGAGCGTGTGCACGTGGTCACGTCCGTATTCTGGCCGTGCCCTATTCTCAGCACCTCTGGGTGCACGGCGCTTCTGGCAAAGGTGTCGTGTACACAGGGCCGCTGTGTGTGTGCTGGGGACCATCTCAGACACATTTGCCAGCTCCGAGTCTCTGACACGCGCTGCACAAGACCTGCCCTGTAACCCCCAACCCCACAATGGGTGGCAGGGCCTGCCTGACCCCCAGACCAAGCCCCAGCCTGTGGGGCTGATGCCTGCAGCTCTGCTCCACCGGCCCCTAGCTCTCCGGTCCCCAGGCCAGTGAGTCTCCTTCCATCATTTCTCTGCCCCCCTCCTTCCCTCCTCCATGCCTCCCTGCACATTCCTCTTTCCCCCGTGGGTTCACACAGGCCCTCAGCAAGCTGTCCTGAACAGAGCCAGGGAATGAGGCCCTGGATGAGCCTTTAGGCAGCTGAGGGAAAGAAGCCAGGTCCTCAGCCAGGCCTCCCAGGGTGGCTCAGACTGACAGCCCAGGCTACAGCACAAGCCAGCTGTTCCCCTCCCTGCCCTCAGGTGGGGACTCCATCCCCTCCCGGCCGAACATGACATAACCCAGGCCTTTCTTCTTTTTTTTGAGACCGAGCCTTGCTCTGTCGCACAGGCTGGAGTGCAGTGGCGAGATCTCAGCTCACTGCAACCTCCACCTACTGGGTTCAAGCAATTCTCCTGCCTCAGCCTCCTGAGTAGCTGGGGTTACAGGCGTGCACCCCCACGCCCAGCTAATTTTTGTATATTTTAATAGAGACGAGGTTTCACCATGTTGGCCAGGCTGGTCTCAGACTCCCGACCTCACGTGATCCACTCGCCTCGGCCTCCCAAAGTGCTGGGATTACAGGCATGAGCTACCGTGCCCGGCCTAACCCAGGCCTTTTTAAGGCCACAGGAGAACAGTGATTATTACAGCAGGGAGTGTGAAGAGCAAGACCCCAAAGGGAACACAGCGTTGGATCTCATCACAAGGCAAGCCTTGTCCGTTGCCACGCCTGAATGCCAAGCTTTCTTGGAAGTCTGGGCGTGAGTGTCTCGGCCACTTCGTGTTTTTGTGTAATGAGCAGGAACCCCTTTTATAAGTCGAAAGGAAGGCCGGGCACGGTGGCTCAAGCCTGTAATCCCAGCACTTTGGGAGGCCGAGACAGGCGGATCACGAGGTCAGGAGATCAAGACCATCCTGGCGAACACGGTGAAACCCCGTCTCTACTAAAAAAATACAAAAAACTAGCCGGGCGAGGTGGCGGGCGCCTGTAGTCCCAGCTACTTGGGAGGCTGAGGCAGGAGAATGGCGTGAACCCGGGAGGCGGAGCTTGCAGTGAGCCGAGATAGCGCCACTGCACTCCAGCCTGGGCGACAGAGCGAGACTCTGTCTCAAAAAATAAATAAATAAATAAGTCGAAAGGAGTCCAGGTGCAGTGGCTGACACCTGTAATCCCAGCACTTTGGGGGGCTAAGGCAGACAGATCACTTGAGCTCACGAGTTCCAGACCAGCCTGGCCAACAAGGTGAAACCCTGTCTCTACTAAAAATACAAAAATGAGCCAGGTGCGGTGGTGGGTGCCTGTAATCCCAGCTACTCGAGAGGCTGAGGCAGGAGAATTGCTTGAACCCAGAAAGCAGAGTTTGCAGGTCACTGAGCCGAGGTCACGCCACTGCACTCCAGCCTGGGGGACAGAGTGAGACTTTTGTCTCATTTAAAAAACATAATAAAATGAAAAATAAGATAAAATGACTGGAAAGGAGTTTGGATCCTTGAAGATGAGGAAGCATGGGCCTGGGCAGCCAGCCCTTGGGCACGTGCCACTTGGGGAAGCTTCTCCAGGCTCCCTCTGATCTCCGCAGGCACCTCTGTGGGTCCTAAGTGCTGACCTGGGGGCTTCCTCCCCAGGGGTGGCAGAGCCTGGGATGGGTGGGGCCATACCTTCTGGTGCTTGGCTCCCCGGATGTGGGCCGTGTAGGCATCTGCCCCAGTGCAGGACACGGCGCACAGGCCGCAATGTAGCTGCGCCTGCACCCCGCGCGGGCTCCCGTTGGGCCGCACGCCTGTCTTCTGGGCCACCTCCTTCTTTCTGTGCTTCTGCCCTCCCAGATGTTCCCGGTAGGTCTGCAGCAAGGGGTGAGAGGGAGCCTGAGTGGGGGTTTGCACACTGGCCACGCCCCCTCCCCTGCAGGCCCCCGTCTTAGCGCGTAGGAACTCGGTGGTAGCAGAGGCCCACTGTCCCCAACCCTCCATCCCCTGGTGCCACGGAGGTTCAAGTGTCCCTTTATTTTTCTTGTTTTTATGTTTTACTTTTTGAGACAGAGTCTCGCTCTGTTGCCCAGGCTGGAGGGCAGTGGTGCCATCTCAGCTCACTGCAACCTCTGCCTCCTGGGTTCAAGTGATTCTCCGTCCTCAGCCTCTCAAGTAGGTGGGACTACAGGCGCATGCCACCACACCCAGCTAATTTTTGTATTTTTAGTAGAGACAGAGTTTCACTATGTTGGCCAAGCTAGTCTTGAACTCCTGACCTCAAGTATCCACCTGCTTTGGCCCCCCAAAGTGCTGGGATGACAGGAGCACACCACCGCGCCCAGCCTATCTTCTTACTGTAGACTTCTCGAATTTTTTTTTTTTTTTGAGACAGGGTTACGCCCTGTCACCCAGGCTGGAGTGCAGTGGCGCTATCTCAGTTCACTGCAACCTCCACCTCCTGGGTTCAAGCGATTCTCTTGCCTCAGCCTCCCAAGTAGCTGGGACTACAGGTGCCCGCCACCTCGCCTGGCTAATTCAAGCGTCCGTTTATGAAGCCCACGTAACAAACCCACAGGCTCAGACTGCTAGACATAAGGCTTCTCCCTTCTTCTGGAATTCAAGGAGTTTCTTAGGAAAGCATGCTCCATGCATCACACGTTCCTTTCAGGGGCTGCTGTATACAGAAAATTCTGACTTTTCAGAATTCAACCTTGGCAACCGAGCAAGGGCACCTGCTGCCCGAAGGACAGTCATGTACACTTCCGTCTTCGGAAACTGCTAACAGACACACGGGCTCCACTTGGGGGGAGCTACCGTGAGTCACAGGCCTACACATCCGGTGCTCCTGGGCCCAAAATATCTGATTGCGTCTGGGGAAGCGACAGCCAAGCCCTCAGGCAGAATCCTGGGTGTGCTGCTTAAAATCCTGAAACGAAGCCGACCACAGACAAGACGTGGCAGGTGGGCCACGAAACCAACACGCCCTGACAATGCCAAGAATGAATGTTCTGCAGACTGAAAAATGCCCCTGAAAATACTGAGGCACACTGGACAATGCCCGCTCCCCTGCAGGCCACCGGCTCAGCGCTCAGGAGCTCAGTGACATCGGCCACCGGCTCAGCGCTCAGGAGCTCAGTGACATCGTCTGGTTTTAGGGAAGAAAAATTGGATGTGGGAGAGGCACACATTTTACCATATATATGCTCTCTAGAATTTAGGAAT